>NC_140591.1:805688406-806288406 GCF_964204655.1 Triturus cristatus
CCCTGCGCTCCATTTTTCCCTTGTTCTAACATAGTATGACTGACACCATATGTTGGACCTGGAATATCCGCGGTCTTAATGACCACCGTAAGGCTAGGCTCATTCACTCCCATCTACTCAAGCATAAAGTCGACATTTGCCTTTTGCAAGAAACTCACCTGTTGCCTGCGACCTCTACTAGACTCCAGTCGCGTTATCGGGGCGAATCGCACTCCTCTTTCTATTCCTCCTATTCTCGGGGGGTGTCCATTTATTTACGAAGGGGGCTTCCCTGGCATACCACTCAGGTACTTACTGACCCTGATGGATGGTATGTTATTTTGCACGGCTCCCTATTGTCCCAACCTATGACGATTGCAGCTGTGTATGGCCCTAATTCAGACGACCCTGATTTCTTTACTCACATATGGCACCTGATCTCATCCTTAGGCCCGCGGCAATCCTCTTGGGGGGGATTTTAATGTCACCCTTTCTGCAGTCCTGGACTGCTATGGCCCCCATTCTTCCCACCCTCGCTCCACCGCCCTCCTTCAGTCCATTCATACTGACAACTTGCTATATGATGCATGGCATCACATGTGGCCCGAGGCCCGCGAGGGTACTTGTGTCACCGGGACTCGTGGCTGCTGGTCCCGTATTGATTTTTGGATTACCTCCCCTGAAGTCCTCACTTGGATAACATCCGCTACCAATATGGCACGCACTTTTTCTGATCAAGCGCCAGACCAGCTTCGTCTTCGCCTTCCCCTTCCTCACTTTCCACAGCGCGCCTTCACCTGGCGACTTTCCCCAAATGGCCTCTGCGATTCCATCTTCTGTGATGAAATCCAAACCGTGATCTCTAATTACTTTGACTTAAATGTAGGCTCGGTGGACACAGCGTCCATTCTGTGGGAAGGTTTTAAGACTGTGATCCGCGGCGAGTGTATCTCTAAACAGTCTGGTGTTCTTCGCTCCATCCACACCACTTTGGACAGACTAGAATCGGAGATCAAGGTTCATGCAACCCACCCCAGTTCTGAGATCCTCGCACGCCTGCGTGAAAAGCATACGGATTTCGCTGCAGGGGCCGACAGGGAACTTTCCTTTCTTGGCAGAGAGGCCCGAGCTCGCCGCTTTGGGGAGGGCGATCGGCCTGGTAAGACCCTGTCCAACCTCCTTCGTCCCCCCGTGTTTCATCGTATGTTGTGGCACTCCGGGATGGGGACCCCACTAGAACCACCTCCCCTGAGGAAATCAAGGCTCGATTCATGGACTATTATTCGCAACTTTACACCTCAGGCTCCACTCCTTCGCGTGAGGATTTTGAACAATATTTTGACACCCTCGCGCTGGTTTGGCTGGAGGACTACCATCGCAAATTCATAGATGAGCCCTTCTCTAAGGAATAAATACTCGCTGCCATAAATAGTTTACCTAGTGAGAAGGCCCCAGGTTGAGATGGCCTCCCCGCCTCGTTCTATAAGACCTTTGCCTCGCTTCTTGTGCCACACCTGGCCGCCATGTATAATGACTCCTTTGACAATGGCCTCTTCCCGCACTCGCTTCGTGAGGCAATGATAACGCTTCTCTTTAAGCCGGACAAACCTTCTGATTGCCGCGATTCCTATCACCCCCTCTCTCTAATAAATATCGCCAATAAAGTTTTGGGAAAGTTACTGGCCTCCCGTCTTCTTCTCCTCATGCCCCTCATCGCCCTCCCTGATCAGTCCGGTTTTATCCCTGGCCGTGCCACGTCTCATAACGTCTGGACCATATTCTCGGTCCTTCACCAGACTAATCCTAGCCTCCCTGCTGTGGCCGCTCTACTCGATGCCACCAAGGCATGCGACACACTGGAATGGCCCTTTTTAGGTCTCGCCTGAGCCAGCACATGCGCTGCATTGGCGAGACATTTAGTAACTGGGTTTTCAAAGTGCTACCCACGGACTTTTGCCGGCATCCAGCTTGCTGTTACGCGCACAAGTGCGCGTGACGTGCACAGCTGCCATCTGACTTTCTGTAATGGCTCATTAAACCTTACAGCGCGTGAATCCCCTCCCCTACCCCCTCCCTTCTCCCACTCCCTCCTCGTCAGCTTCATTTTCCTTTCACCTTCCGGGCTGCGCGGCCGTGTCACTTTCACGGGCGCGATCACTTTCGCTTTCACGGCCGCGCAGCCGTTACATTTACAGCCGCGCGGCCAATGCTTGTAGGAAAAGCTTTGAAGCCCGCTTTTCACTAGGCCTCTCCAGTTGCAACGTCATCCACATTCAGTCAGCCGCGCACTGACATGCGTGAAACGCCTGGCTTTCAAAACACAAAGCGCGGTTTCTACGGGAGAACGTCCGGTATGTGGCTAAGGCCGCCCCTGCTTGTTGCCATGCGCGTGCATTGTTTACCAGTCCTGCTCTAGCGAAGGCCCGGGCCACGCGTGAGCCGCGAGCACACCACGTTCAAGGCACAACAGCTGGTTTGTACTTACTTCCCCCGCCGGCCGGGGAACACAATCTCTCCAACGTTATTAGTCATATGAGCCGCACTGTGCATGTGCTCGCAGCTGAAAGGAACGCGCAAACAACCGCAGAACATTTACACTGAGTCACCCTTTCAGTTTACAATGGCTGTTTATCTCTCACCTCCGGATAACTCATTGATCAGGCCAGGTATTACATGCCCTCGCGCAAATCAGCGTGAGAAAACTTGTTGCTCGTTAAGACTTCAGAGGCGGCAATCTAGCTCAGGAACTGCATGCAGGCTTTCTGCTGTACAGGGTACCTCTTGTGCACGCACATCTAGTCATTTGAGTGTACTGAGGGCCACGGCGTTAATGAGCGCCCGCTGTCCAGCTGAATGCACTGCTAAGAGTTTTTGTCCACCTTAGGGAGAATGACTGTACAGACCCAGAATTACTAGGTCCTTTTCTGCATGTTAATTTCAGGGCCTTTTCTGCTCCTGTTTACCACCGGCTGGTACCTGTTAAATGAGAGGGGGGCTGTAGGGGGTCAGGGCTGGGGCAGGATGTGGGCACAAATGGGAGGGACATTTCATGCTTTCCCTCTTGTGGTGGGGTTTGTGGGAGTCAAGTGGGAGCTGAGCTCTGCTCCTGTGAGCAGGCCTGGTGTGGAAATACATGTGATTTTACCAGGTGCGCTTCTGTACTTGGTAAATTTGGACCAAGTGTTCCTGCACCCGGTACTCTAGAATATGAAAACACCATCCACCCATTGCCACAATACCTTTGGCTCCTTACCACCCTCCCACCTGAGAATGCCACTCCGCCCATCATGCAATCAGACCTGGACTAGGATAATCAGCACCTTAATATGACAGGTCTTCGTTTACACTATTATATGCCAGGCGGTGTCACCTACAGACTAATATGAAACCCAATTAATGCATATATTATCATAATACTCCACCCCGCCCCTAACATCCCATCCACCTGTGCGTATCGGCTTCCACCCCTGCTATTTCTTGCAGTCTTCCTACTTAAATTACCTGCCTGTCAGCCAGTCCTCAGACACCTGTCTCTCCAGGTTCTACCATTCCTCCTATTTCTTCCCATTTCACATTTTCCTCCAAAACTTTCATATCTGCTAGTGCATTTGAACATAGCTCCACATCGTCTCCCATCCTGGATACCCCACGTTTGTCTGTCTATCCGGGAGTATTGCCACCATTCCTAAACAACTTAACCTTAGGAACCGTAAGTATTAATGAGCCTCCTAATTTCTGCCTCAGCAACGCCCCTCCTTTTCTATTTCTCCCACCTGTTATTTCCCCCAAATCGTTTAAGAACTACTGGTTCCCATGAGCGTTTCAGCTCATTATCCTGCCACACCCTACCTTCAGTCAGTGCGCCTGTTCAGGCAAGACCATGGTAACCCCTCCTTTTCCCTTCCTTCTCTTCTGGCCCAACTTCTTTTCCACCAAATCTTTTTTCTCACCAATCCACTCTTTACCATCAATCTTCTTGTCCTCACCAAACTCTTTCACAGCATCCATATCTGACCCTGTGTTTCCTGCATTTTCCCAATCACCTCTGCCCACCAATCATCTTTCAAATTCTCTTTGCCAGTTCCCTGATTCCAACTCTCTTTCCCACCATTCCTCTCTTCTCAATCCTGTTTACAGTTCTCTCCATCTTTTCAATCCTCATTATTTCCAGTTATGTATTTTATCCATTCTTCCTTCTATTCCAAATTCACCATCTTTCCCTACACTGCAATTTACCTGCCTGTCCTGTAAACATTCTTAACTTAAAGCGCTGTTCCTCACACCAGCCCTCATTCTCTCTTTCTCCGCTCTGTTCCATTTCACAACCTTCCTAATCCTCACTTATTTCCCACATCCAACCACTTTAAAATTCAGTCCTTCATTCCTTAGGAGACACACATGTACCCTTGCGATAAGCCATAATCCTAACATCCATGTCTTATGTGTCTGAAACTTCAATTCTCCTTCTTAGGCTTCCCTACTACCACAATATAATTCCTAATTCCATGTGCAAAAAGTTCTCCCATCCCATCCTACTAAAGTATTCCTACAAAATTCTGCCCTATAGAAAGGCTTCCCTATTCTGGGCAGGGGTCAGCAAATTCCAGTTCACAGTGTCTCAACCTCTGGACCCTGAAAACCTGGCCTCTATATAAAACATACAAGAGATAAAAAGGCTGGAGCATAAAAAATAAACTTTGAATTCAACACGCCCCACTTAGTCACCATGTCTCTTAAGCAACTGTCTCTTCACTTACTGTTAAAAAAAAGTCTCCCCATGACCCTATTGCCATACATACTTAACAAACCTGCTGTTTGCCCAGCCCAGGGTTTTCCTCATCCAGTCTTATTGCCCATCACACACTACTTTGTATTTTGTGTACCTTCTTGTGTTTAATCATCTCGAAGCAGTTCTCACAAGGATTGCCACGTGGTCTGTATTTTATGCCCTGGCACAAGGGAAAATTTGGAAAATATGCAAAACTGGTACTGTTCTTTTCCTTCTCTGAAATATGAACTCTAAACATCAAATATCACTTAAGTCTTTAGAGCTGCCTAAATTATGCCGTCCTGGATTGCCATGTAAAAAGTAATACAACAGACTTAACACAAAACTTTAATAGTGTACTGGTGCCCCAGTGGACAGTATTTCACAGTCCTTACAAACTGCACCTACTGGCAGCCACACCACCCACCGGCGGACTGACTGCAAACACCTCCCTCCCTAAATACACACATAGCAGCTGTGCACATGGGGCAATCAGCTCATACTTCCTTCACCCATGTGACTTAAGGGCTAGAGCCTCGGACTTTGAAGCTGGGGAACCAGGTTCAGTCTGGGGTGAGGTTCAAACATCCTGTGACTCTGGGCATATCACTTAATCTCCCCGTGCCTAAAAAACATTAACGTGTCCATCTGTAATGCAACTGGTGCTCATGTAAAGCACGATTACACCATTGACTCGAGTTCACTATATATAAAACTGCAAAAAAATAAAAACTTTCTCCGACCAGCATTCTCACATCTAGAGCCATGCTCACTAAAGCCTACCGGGAACAACATGACCCAACTTATCCAGCCTTCTCAGGCCCGCTTCTGCTGTGCGCGACCGCGTGGCCCTCTCCACCCCTTCCCGCTCACTCACTCATAACAAGCATTGGCATAGCCAATAGGTCTTGCCTTTGGGACCTTATAAGTGTTTAGCCATGCAACAGTTGTTGTTGCACCAAGGATACTGTGCTTCATAACTAAATACTTATAAGGTCCCAAAAGCAAGACCTATTGACTATGCCAATGCTTGTTATTTTTTCTTCTACCGCGCCTCGGCTTCAGTAACATCTTTATTCGCAAGATATCACTCCTCTACGCTCGCCCTTCAGCCCGCCTTCGGATCAATGGTCACATTTCTGATCCTATTCTGATTGAACGCAGCACCCGGCAGGGGTGCCCGCTCTCCCCAATGCTCTTCGCAATTGTGATGAGCCTCTTGCTGCCAGACTCCGGCAACATCATACGCAGAGGGGCATCAGTTTCTCGGCCCGCGCCCTCCTGGTATCTATGTATGCGGATGATATTACGTTGTATGTCCGCCATCCCCAAGAAAATCTCAGTCCCCTAGTGCGCGAAATAATACGATTTGGTGGATTTTCCGGCATACAGGTTGACTGGAGTAAGTCAGTGCTGTTCCCGCTTACGGACGCCACCAAACCATTTACCCCAGACTTTCCCTTCGTATGGGCCGATGGCGCCCCACTCGGTACCTGGGTATTGGGCTGAGTAGGGACTTGGATGTGCGGTGCATTGGCTTGAGTCTAAAATTTCTCTATGGAACCGGCTCCCCCTGTCACTGGCCGGCCAAATCGCCATTGCCAAGATGGTGGTCCTACCGAAATTCCTTTACCTCTTCTTGAACATTCCCTTACCACTAACTGCCCATTTTTTCCGCAAAATCAGCTCCCTGATCATATCTCTCGTCTGGGCTGGTAAGCAACCTAGGATTGCTTACGATATCCTTACCCTCCCCATGTCGGTTTGCGGCATGGGCGCTTCCAATTTTAAACTTTATGCCTTAAGTGCCCAGGCCAGCTTCTTACATTTTTGTGTTCACCCCTCCCCATTCCAGCCGCACGTCGTGGTTGAGGCTGACCTTGCTGCCCCTTGGCCGTTGAACATCGCCCTGTTTGCACCGGCTGGTCGCCCTCGGGCTGAGGTGGACACAGTCGAAACACTGAGCTGGGCCTGGCTGGGACTGCGTCGTCTTTCTAACTTTCCTATGCTTTCTGCTAATGCTATGCCGATAGTACGTCATCCTACCTTCCCTCCTCTCCAACCTTCTGGCATGTCTAAGCTCGCCGCCCGTCTGGGGTTAGCGACATTGGTGGATCTCTATCCTGGTAATACATTCTATTCCCTGCCTGCTTCCTCAGGGCCTCTGGACACCTTGCTCTTTTATCAGCTGCGGGCTAGCTGTAGGGAGTTACACCCTACGTTCCCTCAGCCTCCCCCTTCAATGCCTACTCTTGACTTTATATATTCCTCCCCCTCTCCCCAGAAGCTGGTGACCAAACTATACGCACTTACCCTGTCGTCCACCTCCATCTCCTCTGATCGCGCCTGTAGGACGTGCGGCGAGGATCTCGGTGTGGAAATCTCTCAAGCCGAGGTTTTCAAAGTGCTACCCACGGACTTTTGCCGGCATCCAGCTTGCTGTTACGCGCACAAGTGCGCGCGACGTGCACAGCTGCCATCTGACTTTCTGTAATGGCTCATTAAACCTTATAGCGCGTGAATCCCCTCCCCTACCCCCTCCCTTCTCCCACTCCCTCCTCGTCAGCTTCATTTTCCTTTCACCTTCCCGGCCGTGCGGCCGTGTCACTTTCACGGGCGCGATCACTTTCGCTTTCACGGCCGCGCAGCCGTTATATTTACTGCCGCGCGGCCAATGCCTGTAGGAAAAGCTTTGAAGCCCGCTTTTCACTAGGCCTCTCCAGTTGCAAAGTCATCCACATTCAGTCAGCCGCTCACTGACATGCGTGAAACGCCTGGCTTACAAAACACAAAACGCGGTTTGTACGGGAGAACGTCCGGTATGTGGCTAAGGCCACCCCTGCTTGTTGCCATGCGCGTGCATTGTTTACCAGTCCTGCTCTAGCGAAGGCCCGGGCCGCGGGTGAGCCGCGAGCACACCACGTTCAAGGCACAACAGCTGGCTTGTACTTACTTCCCCCACCGGCCGGGGAACACAATCTCTCCAACGTTATTAGTCATATGAGCCGCACTGTGCATGTGCTCGCAGCTGAAAGGAACGCGCAAACAACCGCAGAACATTTACACTGAGTCACCCTTTCAGTTTACAATGGCTGTTTATCTCTCACCTCCGGATAACTCATTTATCAGGCCAGGTATTACATGCCCTCGCACAAATCAGCGTGAGAAAACTTGTTGCTCGTTAAGACTTCAGAGGCGGCAATCTAGCTCAGGAACTGCATGCAGGCTTTCTGCTGTACAGGGTACCTCTTGTGCACGCACATCTAGTCATTTGAGTGTACTGAGGGCCACGGCGTTAATGAGCGCCCGCTGACCAGCTGAATGCACTGCTGAGAGTTTTTGTCCACCTTAGGGAGAATGACTGTACAGACCCAGAATTACTAGGTCCTTTTCTGCATGTTAATTTCAGGGCCTTTTCTGCTCCTGTTTACCACCGGCTGGTACCTGGTAAATGAGAGAGGGGGGCTGTAGGGGGTCAGGGCTGGGGCAGGATGTGGGCACAAATGGGAGGGACATTTCATGCTTTCCCTCTTGTGGTGGGGTTGGTGGGAGTCAAGTGGGAGCTGAGCTGTGCTCCTGTGAGCAGGCCTGGTGTGGAAATACATGTGATTTTACCAGGTGCGCTTCTGTACTTGGTAAATTTGGACCAAGTGTTCCTGCACCCGGTACTCTAGAATATGAAAACACCATCCACCCATTGCCACAATCCCTTTGGCTCCTTACCACCCTCCCACCTGAGAATGCCACTCCGCCCATCATGCAATCAGACCTGGACTAGGAAAATCAGCACCTTAATATGACAGGTCTTCGTTTACACTATTATATGCCAGGCGGTGTCACCTACAGACTAATATGAAACCCAATTAATGCATATATTATCATAATACTCCACCCCGCCCCTAACATCCCCTCCACCTGTGCGTATCGGCTTCCACCCCTGCTATTTCTTGCAGTCTTCCTACTTAAATTACCTGCCTGTCAGCCAGTCCTCAGACACCTGTCTCTCCAGGTTCTACCATTCCTCCTATTTCTTCCCATTTCACATTTTCCTCTAAAACTTTCATATCTGCTAGTGCATTTGAACATAGCTCCACATCGTCTCCCATCCTGGATATCCCACGTTTGTCTGTCTATCCGGGAGTATTGCCACCATTCTGAAACAACTTAACCTTAGGAACCGTAAGTATTAATGAGCCTCCTAATTTCTGCCTCAGCAACGCCCCTCCTTTTCTATTTCTCCCACCTGTTATTTCCCCCAAATTGTTTAAGAACTACTGGTTCCCATGAGCGTTTCAGCTCATTATCCTGCCACACCCTACCTTCAGTCAGTGCGCCTGTTCAGGCAAGACCATTGTAACCCCTCCTTTTCCCTTCCTTCTCTTCTGGCCCAACTTCTTTTCCACCAAATCTTTTTTCTCACCAATCCACTCTTTACCATCAATCTTCTTGTCCTCACCAAACTCTTTCACAGCATCCATATCTGACCCCGTGTTTCCTGCATTTTCCCAATCACCTCTGCCCACCAATCATCTTTCAAATTCTCTTTGCCAGTTCCCTGATTCCAACTCTCTTTCCCACCATTCCTCTCTTCTCAATCCTGTTTACAGTTCTCTCCATCTTTTCAATCCTCATTATTTCCAGTTATGTATTTTATCCATTCTTCCTTCTATTCCAAATTCACCATCTTTCCCTACACTGCAATTTACCTGCCTGTCCTGTAAACATTCTTAACCTAAAGCGCTGTTCCTCACACCAGCCCTCATTCTCTCTTTCTCCTCTCTGTTCCATTTCACAACCTTCCTAGTCCTCACTTATTTCCCACATCCAACCACTTTAAAATTCAGTCCTTCATTCCTTAGGAGACACACATTTACCCTTGCGATAAGCCATAATCCTAACATCCATGTCTTATGTGTCTGAAACTTCAATTCTTCTTCTTAGGCTTCCCTACTACCACAATATAATTCCTAATTCCAGATATGTCCAAAAAGTTCTCCCATCCCATCCTACTAAAGTATTCCTACAAAATTCTGCCCTATAGAAAGGCTTCCCTATTCTGGGCAGGGGTCAGCAAATTCCAGTTCACAGTGTCTCAACCTCTGGACCCTGAAAACCTGGCCTCTATATAAAACATACAAGAGATAAAAAGGCTGGAGCATAAAAAATAAACTTTGAATTCAACACGCCCCACTTAGTCACCATGTCTCTTAAGCAACTGTCTCTTCACTTACTGTTAAAAAAAAGTCTCCCCATGACCCTATTGTCATACATACTTAACAAACCTGCTGTTTGCCCAGCCCAGGGTTTTCCTCATCCAGTCTTATTGCCCATCACACACTACTTTGTATTTTGTGTACCTTCTTGTGTTTAATCATCTCGAAGCAGTTCTCACAAGGATTGCCACGTGGTCTGTATTTTTATGCCCTGGCACAAGGGAAAATTTGGAAAATATGCAAAAGCTGGTACTGTTCTTTTCCTTCTCTGAAATATGAACTCTAAACATCAAATATCACTTAAGTCTTTAGAGCTGCCTAAATTATGCCGTCCTGGATTGCCATGTAAAAAGTAATACAACAGACTTAACACAAAACTTTAATAGTGTACTGGTGCCCCAGTGGACAGTATTTCACAGTCCTTACAAACTGCACCTACTGGCAGCCACACCACCCACCGGCGGACTGACTGCAAACACCTCCCTCCCTAAATACACACATAGCAGCTGTGCACACGTGGCAATCAGCTCATACTTCCTTCACCCATGTGACTTAAGGGCTGGAGCCGCGGACTTTGAAGCTGGGGAACCAGGTTCAGTCTGGGGCGAGGTTCAAACATCCTGTGACTCTGGGCATATCACTTAATCTCCCCGTGCCTAAAAAACATTAACGTGTCCATCTTTAATGCAACTGGTGCTCATGTAAATCACGATTACACCATTGACTCGAGTTCACTATATATAAAACTGCAAAAAAATAAAAACTTTCTCCGACCAGCATGCTCACATCTAGAGCCATGCTCACTAAAGCCTACCGGGAACAACATGACCCAACTTATCCAGCCTTCTCAGGCCCGCTTCTGCTGTGCGTGACCGCGTGGCCCTCTCCACCCCTTCCCGCTCACTCACTCATAACAAGCATTGGCATAGCCAATAGGTCTTGCCTTTGGGACCTTATAAGTGTTTAGCCATGCAACAGTTGTTGCTGCACCAAGGATACTGTGCTTCATAACTAAATACTTATAAGGTCTCAAAAGCAAGACCTATTGACTATGCCAATGCTTGTTATTTTTTCTTCTACCGCGCCTCGGCTTCAGTAACATCTTTATTCGCAAGATATCACTCCTCTACACTCGCCCTTCAGCCCGCCTTCGGATCAATGGTCACATTTCTGATCCTATTCTGATTGAACGCAGCACCCGGCAGGGGTGCCCGCTCTCCCCAATGCTCTTCGCAATTGTGATGAGCCTCTTGCTGCCAGACTCCGGCAACATCATACGCAGAGGGGCATCAGTTTCTCGGCCCGCGCCCTCCTGGTATCTATGTATGCGGATGATATTACGTTGTATGTCCGCCATCCCCAAGAAAATCTCAGTCCCCTAGTGCGCGAAATAATACGATTTGGTGGATTTTCCGGCATACAGGTTGACTGGAGTAAGTCAGTGCTGTTCCCGCTTACGGACGCCACCAAACCATTTACCCCAGACTTTCCCTTCGTATGGGCCGATGGCGCCCCACTCGGTACCTGGGTATTGGGCTGAGTAGGGACTTGGATGTGCGGTGAATTGGCTTGAGTCTAAAATTTCTCTATGGAACCGGCTCCCCCTGTCACTGGCCGGCCAAATCGCCATTGCCAAGATGGTGGTCCTACCGAAATTCCTTTACCTCTTCTTGAACATTCCCTTACCACTAACTGCCCATTTTTTCCGCAAAATCCGCTCCCTGATCATATCTCTCGTCTGGGCTGGTAAGCAACCTAGGATTGCTTACGATATCCTTACCCTCCCCATGTCGGTTTGCGGCATGGGCGCTTCCAATTTTAAACTTTATGCCTTAAGTGCCCAGGCCAGCTTCTTACATTTTTGTGTTCACCCCTCCCCCTTCCAGCCGCACGTCGTGGTTGAGGCTGACCTTGCTGCCCCTTGGCCGTTGAACACCGCCCTGTTTGCACCGGCTGGTCGCCCTCGGGCTGAGGTGGACACAGTCGAAACACTGAGCTGGGCCTGGCTGGGACTGCGTCGTCTTTCTAACTTTCCTATGCTTTCTGCTAATGCTATGCCGATAGTACGTCATCCTACCTTCCCTCCTCTCCAACCTGCTGGCATGTCTAAGCTCGCCGCCCGTCTGGGGTTAGCAACATTGGTGGATCTCTATCCTGGTAATACATTCTATTCCCTGCCTGCTTCCTCAGGGCCTCTGGACACCTTGCTCTTTTATCAGCTGCGGGCTAGCTGTAGGGAGTTACACCCTACATTCCCTCAGCCTCCCCCTTCAATGCCTACTCTTGACTTTATATATTCCTCCCCCTCTCCCCAGAAGCTGGTGACCAAACTATACGCACTTACCCTGTCGTCCACCTCCATCTCCTCTGATCGCGCCTGTAGGACGTGCGGCGAGGATCTCGGTGTGGAAATCTCTCAAGCCGATTGGCTCTACTGCTGCAATCAGACCAAAAAACTGTCTCCCAACTATCGTCTCCGTCTTCTACATTTTAAATATTTACACCGGCTATATCGTACCCCCGTCCAGCTACACAAACTGGGACTTATCCCGGATGATAGGTGCCTTCGTTGCTCTGCCCCTGCAGCGGATTTCTGTCACCTGGCCTGGTTGTGCCCTAAGGCATCTGATTTCTGAAGGGAGGTAAGTGCGGCTGTCTCTGAGATCACCTCCGCGCCGGTTGTGCCCGACCCGCCGTTATGTCTGCTGGGCTTAGTTAAATTTTGCCCGGATGCCTCTCGCCGACTGGTCGCAATGCTGCTCATTCTTGCACGGTGTAGGGTGGCCATGTGTTGGGGGCGAAGGCCGGCACCTAAGTTTGCCCAATGTCTCGAGGATGGCTTTAGATGCCAGACCCTCCTATCTGAATTTTGTGACCTAATGCCTGCTGGATCTCGCCCACTCGACATATGAGGCCCCTTAGTGACGTACCTTCGCACCCTATCACACCCGAGTCAGTCTGCCTCCCCCGCGCTCCCCGCCGGCACTTTGCCCGCGGCGGCCGCCGGTGCTGGTCAGCAGCCACTTCCCTCCATGTCACCATCTCTCTTCAGCAGGACCTGCTCCTTCCCCTAAGGTGCCAACCTCACACCATTCAGCTATGTTTGGAGTTATGGTGCTATTGCCGTATTGTACGTTATTATGCCTCTATAAGATTGGTGTTTCTCTACTTTTGTTATACTCCATAAATGTGCTACTATGTGTGATGCTTTGATTTGATGCACAATGGTATTTTGGTAATGTTGAATTTGCCAATAAAGGTTTTGAAAAACTTAACAAAAAAAATTAAATAAAGTACTGTCATCTGTCAGGAGGTCAGTTGTCGGCGCAGTACAGATATTCCCTCTAAATCTTTTTCTCACTCTTGCAGGTTCTTTATCGTCTCTGGTTTTTGTCTTTGTCACTGTCTTGTCCTTCTTCACTTGCCCCTTCCCACGTTTCTGTCTCTTACTCTGGGTCAAATTTGAATGATGAAAATTAGGTCCTGGGGTCATCAGTGGTGGCTAGTGACGTTTGAAAGTGGTGAGTCGTTAAAGGTCTTTCCAACGTTCATGGCACAAGCAAGGCAGCCACACAGTCCCAAGGTCTGAATTCTAAAATATGGATGTACAGGCAGAAAAAACAAAGCAGGTGAAGTGAGGATGCCAATAATTATCCATGGAGAGGCGCTCACCAAGACATCCTGGCACGCAGCGCCAAGACCATTGCCACGTAGCACTAGAATAGCTGAAATAGCAGCCACAAGTGGAACAGCTTGAAAGCTCATAGGTTTCTATGTCTGATCCAGGTGAGGTGACATCTTATTTGTTATAATGATGCTTGGATGAAGAAAGGATTTATAAAACTTATGTAGCTGGACCACCAAGAAAAGTTAATTCTGTGCTCAAACAATCATAAAGCACATCTTTGTTAAAGGAAGATTCTTTAATGTAAATAGTTTAACCTGAATTATTTTTGTAAAACATGGCTCGTTTTTTAAAATTGTTTTTTTTTAAAGATATTAGTTTTGCGTAAGTTCTTTCTCGAGTATTCAACGTGACCTGGTCTTCAAGTTCTGCAGGAGCACACGCCTGGTGCTGTGCGAGGCTGCTTGACAGGACCCCCTCCAGCTGCCTGCCAAGCAGATGGGCGATGAAGGGAAATTTCCCCAGGCAATGAAATCTCACACATAAGAGGGCACCAGGCGAGCATGTGCTGCAGAGTCTGCAAGGAGGTCACACAAGTTTAAGGTCACAGAAGTTTAATATAAAGAGTGCTGCATTATTCTCAGGGGTAGGTGGGTAAGCAATCATTTTAGAGAGCCTCTGACTGATAACGTGTAGAGATATCACATTACATAGCTGCCAAGTGATCCGATCTAACACCATCATCTATTCCTAGCTTTTGAGCAGCCTGTGCATTGCATTCTGGGACTTTGAGTCCCTTACTGGGAAATGAGAAACTAAATATCCCAGAATAAAGATAACTGCTAGATAAGAACAACACATTTTTTGTCAGGTGGGGGAATCGCTAATAACGATTCCCAAAGGTAGAAGTACAGAAACTCGCACTGCAAACACTGAAGTTCATTAAAAGGAAAACGTAATTATTTGTTAACTGCTGTTCAGTGAGGACGTGCCCCAAGGGCACGTCGACTGCTTAATGCGACAAGGCACAGTGATCATCCACCTCGGAGCATTGATATCAACAGCCCCCCAGTGCAACACCTACCTTCCTCGGATAAGTTCAAAGCAGAATAAAAGAAAGCGCACAGCTGTTTCTATATTAGCGGTTACCTGTCTTGAAGTTCCAGCCTAGTCTGGGAGACTGAGGACGCCAACCATACGGAGGCCAGAGTCAGACTGGCAGCATTGTGAGTGTAGCAATTTCCGGCTCCTCAACTGCCCCCAGCCTCGCTCACTGCCCACAGTCGCCATTTCAGATCCTGACTCCATCCCTTTTTCTCCATCTCCTCCTCCTCCTCCCAGCTCCCTTCCTCTCCTCGAAGGCCCAGGTGGTTTGTAGTGCACGTGCTCAGGGTAGGAAGGAAACAAGGTGGTTCATGGCGGCTTCATATCATCGTGAACCTAGCCAATCTTGGAGCTGCTCTCAGCATGAGAGAATCCCCAGGATTAGTTTGAGCTGGCTAATCTAGCGCTCTTTTTGAGCCTAGGTGCCTGTGCCTGCAATCCCTGGCAGGTTAACACCAACTGTGCGTTTTGGAGTGTGCTGTCACAAGACGGCCGGCCACTCTGACATGCGCAATGGGCAGCCAGCTTCAAAAATCACCCGGTCCTGCTGCTGCTAGCATCCCCGCCCCTGCTCTGGAACTCCGACACTCACCGCTAGAACTGCGCTCTCGTGCCTGACTGCCTGTGATGATTATAAAGTAGTAACAATAGTATGGTCTAAAGGGTGGGGGAGAGTCTCAGCAGGCGGGGCGATGCTCTTCCGCTCTTTAAAAGGAACCGCTCCAGGAAGTCATTTTAGATACAGTGCACTGGGGACCCAAATGGCGCATGTGCCCATTTTCTTCACACATCATTTTAGGCCAAGCGCCTGTTTGTTTTTAGGTCAAGCCTGTGCAGCGCATGCGCTGCTCTGCGAGGCATGCTGTATTGAGGTATGGCATAGAAGCTCCGTCCATTTCCTGCCCATCTTTTCAATTTGCTCCTGTTACTCTCCTTTAAAATCGTTGCTTTTCATTCGTGAATAGGATTAATAGTACCTCCTTGGTACCGCCTTGTCTGTATTTGTAACCTCCCATGAGGACTGGACTTTTTACTTGTGTTGTCACACAGTCTGCTTTATCTAGTGTGTGAGCACTGTTTTCTTTAATGATCTTCCCTATTCTACCCACGACGTCGCAGCACGCCGCCACCTTTTATATCATGTCATTTACTCATGTATTTTTTCATTCCCAGCACGGTCCGCTTTAACTATAGTGTCCGCGCTTATTTATTTATTTAATTCGCAATGTGACCGCTTTCACTTTAGCAGCCACGCTACAAATCTTTCTTTCTTTCTTTCTTTATTTTTATTACACTTTGTGTAAAAGCACCCCATAGGCACTTTCACTTTAATGTTGGCCGCGCCCCTTTATTTAGACACCTCACCCACGCACGCAGTCTGGTTCCTGGCGCACATAGCCATGGCTGCAGCGCACATAGACATTACACTGCCGCACACATTGGGCATGAGTATTACTTGTTTCTCTCAGCCAGTTTTTCTTTGCCCCCTCAAGCCCCATCAGGCATTTGGCTAGGAAGGGACTGTGCCAAAGAGTTGCAAAAGGCAGTAAGATCTACATGTTTCCAATTCCTGGACAAAGTGCCAGGGCACTGGGGGTCCTAAAAGAGGAAGCACACATTCAAAATGTAATTAAATGATGGTCTGACCAACAACAGGGAATGACCTGAAGATTGGAGATGGAAATATTCAGTGACCAGATTTGATCTGAAATATATCCATTGGCATGGGTAGACACCTGCTGAGCGAAATTCAAACTGTCCAACTGCTCCGTCAGATTGGAGGATATGGGGCCTTCATTAGGGTCGTTTAACCATAAGTTTAAATTTCCAATCAGTATTATTTTTGCATAATCAATGGCCAGGGCCAACACTCCGTTGGTCAGGACAGCTGGAAATTACGGTGTGTGACCTGGGGCTCTATACAGGATGATACATATCAGAGAGGAGGTGGGTGAGTATAGTTTAATGACCATATTTTCTGCTGAAGAAATGGATAGAGGAGTTAGTTTGGTATTTTTTTGTTGTTTATTTATAATTGTTGCGTTCCCCTCTCCTTTTTTGCCCTGAGGTCTATTCACGTTCAAAATGTAAAAGTTCTAAGTAAGAGCTGCTAGTACGTCCAGCGTAGAATCCTTGGTTAACCAGGGTTCTCTTAAAAACAGTATATCGGGTAATTCTGACTTGAGAAGGTCATATATCTCGAGGTGATGTCTGACCAGGGAAAGTGTATTAAGATACGCAATGTTGAAATCTTTGTGAGTAGGTTTAGGTAATGGGCGGAAATCATTTTCCTCCCTGCCACTTGCCACCTAAAAGGAAAGACACTCTGACGCCATAAATTCTTGTCCATTTAGGGAATGTGGCATAGATTTAGACTTGCCACATGTTTACAAAATGAACAGAAATGTGTCAATGTTTGCTCCGATTCTTCAAAATGCAGTAATTTGTTTTCTACATACAAGATTGTCATTTTATCCTTCAGCCCATATGAACACCCTAAACAAAGCATCCGTTTTATCCCTTAAGCCATCAGTTCTAACACAATGAACAAAAGTGGTGAGATGACAGTTCTGTCTTGTGTTCTAATGGTCATCAGCCTGGGGAGACAAAAGGTAGGCCCTTACAGAAAGGTTCACCCTACACCACAAAGGTGACCATGACCTCCTTCTCCTCATGCACACCAGCTATCCTAATGGGTGTGCTTAGGAAGGAAAAACAGGCAGGTCACTGCTATAAGGACACTCCAACATTACGACATGGACCCCTACAGAAAAGTCAGCAGTATACAAAAGACTAATAGGTGGTTATCCAGCCTCCATCTTGTGCCATGCTTTATCAAGAAAAATTCAAAATGGATCACACTGATCTCATAACCACACAATTGCATGCAATACAGAGTGATCATATCAGTCACCTCAAGCTCCTTAACATACACCCAAGATAATCAGCAAAGGGCCTGGACATGGCACATTAGTGCTCTTTTAGAGAGTGATGCTGGTAGGCTTCTCTCTTAATTCCAAAGAAGGGAAAAAGGCCTGTCTGGTACTAGAGACTACAAAACAGTATGCTGCCACCAACCATAGCGTCTGTGAAATGGTACATGTAAAAGGCGAGGCATGTGTGTTTTGTACCTTCAGACCACATAGCCCTGTTATGGGTCTCCATAACCTTGACACATTGAAGGCTTCAGACTGCACGTTTGATTATTGTGCACAGGGCACTAAAGATCAAACATACAGGTGGTTGCACAGATGTGTCAGGTGGTAACTCTTCCAAGCAGAAGACCTTCACATCATAGCACCTTCCAGATATTAAAAATAAATGATGGGTGACTCCTGGAAGAGGGTCAAATGGTGCTATGACAGTACAGATTCTCAACAGCATCAGTCATAGCAATAGGCCACCGAGGTGCTGTGAGAAACCCTTCTAAAATCTAAAGACATTAACTAATCCACACCCCATTCCCAGGCATTAGGCTGGTCTCCTGGCCTGTCATTACAGGATTATTCTGCGTCCCTTTCGTGGGAACTACACCAAGGGGAGTTCCTTCTTTTGAGGGGCAGACTAAATCTTACTTGAGGGCGTAGCATAGCGATGTAGTGTCAGAAAGCAAAGGCAAGAAAGTGTTTGCTAACTGATGGGGTTATATTTCATATTAAAATGTTTTTGCATTTTATTGATACACACAATTGTATTATCTGTGTATTTTCCAGTATATATAGATTGACCATAGCTAAAGTAGACCTGCATTTTTAAATGGCTAACGTCTCGCTCCATGTCACATGTGTATTTTATTTCTAGGAGAAGATGAATTCACAATTAACAAATAAGGTTTGGCTTTGCTTACTTTCTGATGTGAAAGGTTTTCCTTTACACAATCAATGCAGTATGTTTTAATTAAGTTGATATTGTGCACCTTCAGAGTACAGGCTGGCTCAATGTATCTTGTTATGTTGCAGGTAACTTTTAAGTTTGAGGGACGTTTAAAGAAGCTTTATTGTGTAGTAGTCTGAGAAACTAATGAGTGGAATACTGTATCTTTACGTGTTAATCTGATTGGTCCATTTTATGGAAACCATGGGTAGGTGTAACAAATGTTACAATTGTGTAATTTAAGCTAGTGCAATGTAGGCAAGAGTTCAGAACTTTCAAGAATACGTGCAGGACATTATGCAGACATTCTTGTGTCTACCTTTCAGATAGCTTAAAGCAGAGTAAGGTGGTCTCTTTATGGGAGAACTGATTTACTTAACTTTTCCTTTGAGATAACTTTGTACTGATTTGTCTTTTATGACTTTGATCGATTTGAACTTCATATTCACTGAATGCATTCATTTATTGATTGCTAATTGGTACTAATTTGACGATTTTTAATTTCTAAACCTTTTAATCTTTAATAAACCCTTATGGTTTAGGAAACTCACCACTGGTTTAGGAAGCTTAACCACTCTCTGTCTTCCTTGAGAAGTCTAATGTACGTCACGTTATTTAAATGTATTGCTTTGATGACTAGCCCCAGTCATGGATTCTAATTCATTAGATAGCGCTCTATGGACTTTGCACAAAGAAAAAGCCCTACAACACGTTGCAAACCCTTACCTAAATAGGGTTCCCAATTATCCAGTAAATTGCCAACAATTTCTCTTTTTAACACACCTGTGAAGAGGACTAGTACTTTAACCCCTTGAGTGCCCCGCCCTTTCCACGCCCTGTGCCGGGCGTTTCATTAGCGGGCGGGGCTCATGACGAGATAGTCTCGTCATGGGCACAGCGCAACCGCGGCCCATGACGAGACCATCTCGTCATGGGCACTCAAGAGGTGAAAAGGTGTTCAGAGCACCCATACTTTTTGTTTTGTTTTGTTTCTTTTCTGCTTTGCTAGTTTAGCTTGCACTGCTATGTATTTGCTATTTTTAGATACTTTCATGACTGTGAGACAAGCAATTAACAGAGGGCAGAGGAGGGCAAGCAAGTGTCTTTTCCTTTCTGAAAAATAGTTGGAATGGCAAAAATGAGCTGCGTAGTAGTATGTTTACTACTCCGGATGGTCTGAAACAGCAGGTCCAATAGGTGTGACTCTGATTTTGTCTTTTGCAGATTCATCAGTGGAGCTTCTCAAAAGTAAGTACAATCTCAGTTTTCTTTAAAATATGAAAATTAATATATGGCTTTAGGCAAATGGTTCATGAGAACTCTTCTTATTTAATTAGTTTGATGGAACTATTTTAAAAGAAGATATATACCAAGAAAATTGTTTCACTACTTGTAACACATTCCAACTTAATATTCCACTTTCGACCACATTAAAATGAAGATGTTAACGAAAAAGGTATTATTTCTCCTGTAGTGACCTATAATATTCCGGTTACCTTATTGTAATGGCTATTTACATTTCTGCAAATGGCTTCAAGTGTTGGGCAAAACAAAATAAATGGAGCTATCTAGAACTGGATTAAGGGACAGAGACGGTACTCTAGAGACCGGGGGTTTTTTTTAGTTGGTCTGAGACTTCTGGCCACCCACAAAACAACCATATCTCAGCCCCCACACCTAAAATAGAAACCTTTGCAAAACTAGGGATTTCACTCTGCCTTAGACTCACCTCGCCCCATAACATTTGTTAATAACCACCCCATCTTGGATTAATATCTCCACTGGTCCAGAGACTTTTTATTTATTTGTGTGTGCTATTTAATAATTTTGTTATGTTCTGCTGTTGCTCCAGAGCCACTTGAAAATGTTTTACTAAAAATAGCAATGCCTTAATTCCTAAACAACATTAACTTTGGGTCATCTTTAGAAATATATTCTCCGGTTCTAATTTAGCTCTTTAGCGATTGCTGCCGTAGATCACAAATAGGATATCATTACCACTGGACCACCACTTAATTTATAGCCGGGGTGATGCTTGCCATTTTTTTTTAGGGTTTTGATATTAACCACCCAGAGTAGTAGACATGTAAACATGACACAATAATTTTGAACCACTAAACACCAAGGAAAGGTAATACATGTGAATCCATTTCAGTTACTGTTAAAATGTTAACAAAAGCCATTAAAACAAATCTAAAATCTGGTTAAAATTGTAAAAATTCTATAATCAAGTATCAAAGGTGAGGAAATATAATCTGTATTACATTGTAGATATTATTTATCTCATTTCTTAAAATCATGTTTTGTCAAACTAATCTGACTCTGTCTTGTATAAGCACAAACAAAAATATTGTGAGTTATGCTTTGCGCAACAATGGACTGTAAGCACCGTTGAAATTAAATTTGTTTAAACCATTCCACTTAGCTACATTTGCTCCTAGGGGTAAGCCATTTCCGCGAAGTGCCAAAATGAATCTATTTGTTAAGTGGTTTCGAAGATTGGCCATGTTAAACTGCACTTGATCTTGCTTATCAATATCTATGATCTAAACCATCCCAGAGATAGAAGAACAATGGTGTTTACTCGGTATAAAGCTTAGGTCTTTTGAACCCATAGTGATAAGCTTTTTTAACCTTTATTAGATATGAACAACTCTGAAAGGCATTAGCCAGGGTGATCATTCCTCAACTACTGGGTAAAGGCTCCATGGGAATGCCGGTTTACAGCCCAATAAAGACATAGCACATGAAACACACCAAAAGCAGTCCTACGCACATTTATTCTTCCACAGTCCATTACTAACATAGTTTCTGTTTTTTTTAAACATTTTCATCTGTTGGGAGCCTGCGTCAAAGAATCTTGCAACCGCCAGGCTTTCTGGAAGTTTGTAGTACTGAAGACAAAGCAAATTTCCATCTTTATTACGTAGATGAGCCCTTGCAGAGGGGAAACAAAGGTATTTGCAGCACATTTATCTTGCTTAATTTGTGCAAGTAGTTGGCAGGTGGTGGGCAATTGCCCTCATTTGGGGACTGAGATATATTTTTCATCCTCCGTGGTTGAGCCAGTGTCAGATAGAGAAAGGCTAAAAAGGAAGAAGGATGAAGAAAGAGAAAGGTAGGAAAACAGCAACAAAGGGAGAAAGGAGGGGTGAAAAAAAGACAGAAAGTCTCTGTAGTATGGCAGCACCAGAACTCGGCAGTGCTTTCTCCTAACCTAAACTAAGGGCTTCCCCATTTTTTATCATTTTTTTATATATAAATTTGGCACCTCTGGTTTCCATTTGGAAGGGGAAAAGAAATACCAATTCAAATAATGCCATCTGTACTCTAGGCCCCTAGTGTATATTGTCGCGTCATCACATCAAGCTCTCTTTAATTCCTTTTTTTTCTCCAAGTTTGTCTTACTGATTGAGAAGTAAAGAACTTTTGGCAGTCACATGGACTATTTGTGTGAAGACATCACTCAGATTTCACACACAACCTTTCAAAAGTACACATGTACTCGACACTGTTGATTATCACTTTAAAGGACACCACATTGTTTGTTTTCCACAAAACATAGGAATTGGTGATCACAATAGTTTAGCCTTCTATATGTGCAAATGGAAGTATTAATGTAAATGGTATTCCTGGTGCTAATATTTGTCATTGTGTGTTTGTAGCTTGAGGGCCTGATTCACAAAGGTAAAGTTGGACCAAAACTTTACTACTTTTCGGTATTCACAAAGGTAAGCTACTACTAGTAACTTTACTAGTTAGTAGTAGGTGTTGTAATCTCTATCTTGGTTTCTTCCATGGCCTTTCCCTCTCACACTCTTGGTCTCCCCGAGTGGGAGCCAATTTAGAATGTTGACAGCTGTTCCCTCAGTAGGTGTTGGTACACTGACTGGAGGGGGCGTTATTCTTTTGATCTTAATAAAGAATTTGGACTTACCTTCAAGCGTCCGTCCTTACTTACAATATTTGGCGACGATCCATGGGATGCTGTGACAGGGGCAGCGAGATGCCTCCACCCTGTTGATGTTCACCGTCCAGTCAGTACGTGAGAAGTTTATTGAATTTCGCTTCTGTCATCCTTCATGTCCGCTGAGGGAATTGGCAACTGTGTGGTGGTCCTGTGGTGGTGAGTTCAAGACTTTCTGCTCACTATTCGCTCCCTTGCATCAGCCCAGGCGCCTTTATCGCCAGCACCTCGGCGTGTTCTCTATATGAACTGTGTGCTGCTACTCCAAGGTGGCATCGCTGGTTAGCGTCTGGGGCACTGCCTGCGCTTTGGAGGGTCTACCCTCATCTTTATAAAGAAGTTTGGGAGGCGTATTCAACTCTCTCCTGTACCCGCTGCGCTTTGAAGTTGGGGTCGGGAAGGCTCTGAGGGACTGACGACTCCTGCGGTCTCATTCCAGCGTGACTTATATCCACGCTGCCTGCCTTCTTCTTTCTCCTCCCCAGCGCGATCAGTTACCCCTGGTGTAGCCGTGAGTGGGGTTGTACTCTGTGTCTATGCGCGGGGGGCGGAGGTTACTGGCACCACGACTTGAAGACTCTCCAGCACCAGTAGGGGCATTGGCAAGCTTTCAGCAGTGATCTTTTACAGTGGGGAGAGGCTCGTCGGAGTGGGAAAAGGAGTCCAACTGCTGACTGAAATGAGTTTCCTCACGTCAACCTTTCCTGCCCCTCAGGACTCCACCTAAGTCAGTCTCGTCAGCATTACCTTAGCTCTTTCAGTCCCATACGGCGCCTCTGACGGTTACTGGCATACGGAGGATTCTGGTCTTAACTTATTCAGCACTTCGCAGTTTGGGTGCCGGTTTTCTTCAAAAGTGCATTTGCAAGGCTACATGAGCAGTTCCTCTTTGAGCAGCTTCACTGGACCAACGTGACAGGAAACTTGCTCTTGTGGTTGTTACTGATTTCCCATACAGCACCATAGACTGAGCAAACCTCTCTAGTTAACTTTTCAGATGGTATGTGTTTTTGCTTGTTTTGCAGTACCCCAGTGATAGGACTTTGAGCTAGTTCAAGTGGGGCACTTTACCACAAAATCTTTCTCGTATTGTTGTACCTTTAATATTATGCTACAGGGGCAGAATTCAACTTTAATATAACCTGTTTTTCTTTCAGGTATTGTGCTTGCTGTACTTCCTTCTTTGCTTTTTATCTGTTTGCAGTAATATAAGAATCTTTTGGTCCTCTTCTCGTTTAGTTTTCTCTCCCTTACCATGGCTGCAGCAAGTATGAGTCAACCACCACCTTTTCTAAACGAATTAGGCGAGACAGATATACCATGGCGTAGGTGGGTGGGAATTTTGAAATCATTTCTGATAGCTATAGGGGGTGTGAATGTTTCATCGATTTGGAAGCAGCATATTTTGCTTCTCAACTTAGGTATTCAAGGGAGGAAGGTGTATGAAGACATTACGGGAAGAGATGTGGATGAAGAGTTGGAAGGAGAAGAAGCAGGGGTAGATGTATACGATTAGACATTAAGAAAACTAGAGGCACACTTTAAAGAGAAAATTAACATAGTTTTGGAGAGGCACAAATTCTTTAAAAGGGAACAAAGAAAAGATGAGAGAGTGTCGTCATATGTGGCTATTTGAAGAGGAATGTCAGCGACTTGCGATTTTGGCACACTTACTGATTCCCTTATTAGGGACCAGATTGTCAGGTGCACTAATGATCAGAAAATACAGGAGGAGCTACCGACCAGAAACCCTGAGTTGACTGAAGCAATCAGTATTGCCAAGGGAATAGAACACACAGCGGTATGCATCAGGGAAATGAAAAAAGTGTCAGTGGTTTCTAAGGAACGAGCAGAAGTCAAGACACTAGTAAGTGGAGAGGCAGTCTGTAAGATTAGTGAGAAAAATAAAGATGCTCCCCGTAATAAGTTGGAAAATTTTAGATGATATAGGTTTGGTAACCACAACCATTTAGCAAACAATTTGAAATGCCCTGCGAGAAATGTGGTCTGCAGAAAATGTAACAAGAGGGGACATTTTGTAAAAGTGTGTAATGCAAGAGTTGAGCAAGTACACCTTATAAATGAGTCAGAGCATCAATGTGATGAGAACGAAGATTACATTTTTCAGGTTAAACAAGATGAAGTAGAGGAATCTGTATAATATCCTACATGCAACATAGCTCTTGAAGGTGTCAGTATTTCTGTTTTTGCAGATGTGTGCTCTCCATACACATTGATAGAGAAGAAATTGTATGAGGAGAAGTTAAGTACTCACAATCTAACTGTAGAAAATGCGGACATCCAACCTGGAGGGTACAACAAGGAACCCATCCCATTAGTGGGCATGGTAAGAATGTGTATATCCTTCAAGGGTAGACACACTGTAGGAAAAGTGTACATCACTAAGAAAGGCTCCAGCCTGTTAGGGTGGAAAAACCAAAAGGAACTGGGCATCACACTTGATCCAAACAAAACTGACCGAGTGTTGCTGGTAGAACCCATAGAGATAAGCCGTGATGTCAGTATGGAATTCCCAGAGGTGTTTTCGGATCAGTTAGGCAAATAAAAAAAAGACATGCACAAGATCGTACTAAAAGAAGATGCCAATCCAGTAGTGCACAAGACCAGGTCGATTCCACTCCTCACGAGGGAACCTTTAAAGGAGGAGTTGCAAAAGCTGGTAAGGCAAGGTGTTATTGAAGAAATAGAAAGTTCAGAGTGGTTGGCGCCCATTGTTCTTACCACCAAGGACAACGGAAAGAACATTAGGTTATGTGTGGACCTGAAGGACCTCAACGCCAACATCTGGGTGGCCAGGCACGCTTTTCCCAGGATACACGAGATGCTGAGCACTGTTCTCGACACCAAGTACTTCAGTGTTCTAGACTTATCTTCGGCGTATCTTCAAGTCACCTTGCATCCGGACTCCCAAATATTGACTTCTTTCACCCGCCTTTTGGCAATTATAAATTCCTGATAATGCCTTTCGGACTCGCATCAGCAGCTGCAGCCTTCCAGAGAATTATGCAGCACATATTAAGAGAAGGTGTTAAGACATTGTGCTTCCAAGACGACATTCCAATTTATGGGTCCAGTGAAAGTGAACACAATATCAATCTGAGAAAGGTTCTATACAGGTTGAAGGAAGCAGGATTCGCCACCAAAAGAAGCAAGTGCAAGCTGGGTGTCACTTTAGTGGACTATTTGGGGCATAACATTTCAGAAGAAGGTATAAAACCTAAAACAGACTTAGTAGAATCACTAGTCAAAGCCCCCAGACCCACATCCAAAGAAGAAATAAAGTCATTTCTAGGTTTGGCAGAGTACATGGCCAAATACATAAAAAACTTCTCAGTTCTCACCCAGCCCCTCATGAACTTGCTAAGGAAAGATGTCACTTTCAGTTGGGAGGGTGAACATGATGCTGCATTCGAAAATAGAAGCACAGAAGCAAAAACATGCAGAGGTGTTAGAAAAACTGCATTGTTTAAATTATGCGCCACATGCACCGCGTACGCATGCAGCAGCGGAAAGAGCGTGAAGGCTGCTAGCGCGCATGATCAAACAGGAACAGGCACAAACACCCTTATTGCGTTTGCAATCAGCAAATGGGTGCATCCTCACTAAACAACATGATATACAGATGGAACTTGCGACGCATTACTCTACAGTGTACCGATCGGCACACATTGCAGACCCCTCAGACATGGACACTTTTCTTACTCCACTGACCTAGCCACAAATCACTGACGAACAGCATGATGAACTGAATGAGCCGTTAACTCTGCTAGAAGTCCAGGCGGCGATAGGCTCTTTGGCCACAGGCAAAGCACCGGGGCCTGACGGTTTCCCAGCTGAATACTGCAAAGCGTATCGTCAAGAGTTGGCACCGCAGCGCCTCAGGGTGTTTTTTATGATGTACGGGAGGCGGGCGCCCTACCTGACAACCTACGGGAATCTCTCCTGATATCATTACCAAAGCCGAATAGAAATCCAGAGCTAATTGGCTCCTACCGACCGCTGGCGCTGCTAAACACTGATTACAAAGTGTTGGCAAAATTTTTAGCTGGGAGGCTGACACCGCTGGTCTCGTTACTAGTCCACCCAGACCAAAATGGGTTTGTACCCACACGCAACACGTCGTTAAATCTGCGCCGCTTCTTTCGGGTGGGACACTGTTCCAGAGAAGTTTGGGAGTCCTCAGGATGCCTGGTGCTAGATCTGGAGAAGGTATTTTACACCCTGGAGTGGGGCTTTTTATTCGCCGTACTGCGCAAATATGATTTGGGTGATGGATTCCTGACCCTGGTCCAATTTCTTTATACCCAACCGGTGGCCAGAGTCAAGATGGGACCATATCTGTCTGACCGGATTCCTATCGAGCGGGGCACCAGACAGGGCTGTCCACTGTCACCGCTTCTATTCGCGCTGGCCATTGAGCACCTAGCCGCTTCGCTACGCAGGACACAAGAGGAGTGGGGAATCCCATTGGGCGATGGCTTACACTGGGTGTCGCTGTATGCAGACAACCTACTAATATATCTCAAGGACATAGGACTGCCATGCGTGGTCTTGGAGCGAACACTGCAGGAGTTTGTGGCCGTCTCGGATCTTCGGGTGAACTGGGATAAGTCATGCCTGTACCCCTTTGTGGCCGCCACTCCGAACCCAGACCTGATCATTGATGGTAGACCAGTGCATTGGCAACTGTCAACATTTCGGTATCTGGGAGTGCATATCTACAGAGATCAGTCGGACCTCCATCACGGCAACCTATTGCGCGCTGTCACTGCAGTGCGTGTGCAGATGGTTTTTTGGAGCACATTGCCATTAGCGGTTATGGACCGAATCGCACTGATAAAAATGGTGGTGCTTCCACGCCTTTTGTACTATTTTGTGAACTTACCGACCTGTCTTAAGCCGGCACTATTCATAACCCTAAAGGCAGACATGAGGCAGTTTATCTGGGGCGCATCACGCAGTAGAGTGGCCATGACTAAAATGTATCCCTCAACAACTTGCGGGGGTCTTTCATTGACACATATGGAGCAATACTACCTTGCTGCTCAACTCCAAAGGGTGGCGAGATGGTTGGGTGCACGTCAACTGGGGGATCTGGTGACTCAGGCACCAGCTCTCACTCATTCGCAAGTGATTGAGCTACTCCACCCCAGCAGGAGGGGTAGACCGCCAGCCCAGCTGATGCTTGACGTGGCCCATTACTGCTGTCGCCGTAGCCTGCAACTTACGTGCAACGTGATCTCATTTGTGCCGTCCCTTCCGATAGCGAGCACGCCCAGGAGGCATTGTGCTGTTACGGGAATAGAGCTGGCGCAGTGGGAGGAGGCTGGAGTTCTGACAATTGGGGATTTATTCGGTGATGGTCAACTACTGCCCTTCGAGATGCTAGCAGAGAACACAGGTTTGCCGCAGGGCCAGTTTTTACTGCATGCAGCAGTGGTACGCAAGCTACAGCACACATGGGGCAACATAGCACAGGAGCCGCCGGCACACCTAGTTGTACAATACTTGCATGTGCTGGGCGCATGCCGGCCCCTTGTCAAATGGTTCGCAGGGGCACTGAGAACGCACATGGTGCCACAACTGAACTCATTGCGTGCTTACTGGGAGGAAGACCTGCAGCGTCCTTGCACTGAGCGTGAGTGGTTGGTCATCCTTGAGGGTCCCACCCGAATCCCCCGTAATGCAAGATTTCGTCTCATCCAGTACTACATAGTACATAGAACCTACCTAACACCAGCCAAAATTAACAAATACTTTTATCGTACTGATGCCAGCTGTCCGAGATGTGGTGCAGAGAGTGTTGATTTGCTCCATATGGTCTGGTCCTGCCCGGTACTGCAGCGGTACTGGGGTGTGGTCACTGCGACCCTGACGCAATGCACGGACTGTGAGCTGAATTGGACCTGGGAGGTATGCGTATTGGGACTGTATCATAGGTCTAAAAAACATAAAATAACATCCCGTTATATAGATCTGGGTCTCATAGTGGCCAAAAGACTGATCACGAAATGCTGGAAGTCACCTGTAGCCCCTTACTGGGGCTGCGGTAAATTACTCCACTGTAGAGAAGGAGGCTCTCGCATGTTACTGGGCCATCACCCACTTCAAATTTTACTTGTGGGGCCTACCATTTGAGCTGCGAACGGATCACAAACCCCTACTTTCACTGCTGGCAAAAAAAGAAATGGAGAACACCACTCCTCGCATAGCTAAGTGGGTTTTGGGACTCCAAATGTTCAATAACAGAATAACATACGTGCCTGGTGCTAAGAACTGTGCAGCAGATTACTTGTCTAGAGTGCCTGTGGCAAAAGGAGGAGGCGGGTTGTGAACTCACTGAAGAGGCCATTTTGGAGATCAGTGTACCTGTAGTTTTACAAGATCAGTGGGAGTTCAATACTGAGGAAGATCAAGTGCTAAATGCAGTCATGAAATGTATAATCAAGGGGTGGCCAAACAGATGTAGGGACCTATCAGAGGAACTACAGTGCTTCTGGAATGTAAGGGAGGAGCTATCCTTGGAGGGTGATGTCATATTGAAATCAGGAAAGATTATACCACCTGAAGGCTTACGTGAGCAAATACTTAATTTAGCTTATGAAGGGCATCTGGGGAGGAGTCTGAGTAAGGCCAAGCTTAGATCTGATTACTGGTTTCCCTATATGGATCACCTTATGGAAGATAAGGTCAGGGACTGTCTGGCTTGTAGCCTGAGTGACAAAACAAAAAGCATTCAACTATCCCCCCTCATTCCTGTTGAGGTACCCACCACTCCTTGAAACAAATTGGGTCTTGACATAGCGGGACCCATACAGGCTATGGGTCCACAGGGAAGGTACTTAATATTTCTCATAGACCATTTCTCACATTGGATCTCCCATAAGTTTATCAGCACAGTCAACACTAAATCCCTCAAGTTTTTCTTAACGGAGGTATTCTCCAGGGAGGGTATTCCTGAAATCCTCATTAAGGACAATGGGGTGCAATTTGTGTCTGAAGAAATGAAGGAATTTCTTAGGGATCTGTATATCTCTTATGTTCGCACGCCTCTATATTGCCCCAAGGCCAATGGCAAAGTAGAAAGAGCTAACAGAATGTTGAAAGAGTCCAATCAATTAGCTGTGGCTTCAGGGAAATCCATAGAGAGCACATTGAGGGATATGTTATGGTCTTACCACACTACTCCTAATTCCACAACAGGTCTGTCCCCGTTCGAGATGTTGAGAGGGAGAAAAGCGGGATCTAAACTTTCTCCCAGTTGGTTGTTCAAAAACAAGGAAGTCACCATTAACCCAGAGGAGGTAGGAAGCAGAGTGGTAAGGAAACAAAAGATGTACAAAGACAGATACGACAGGAAGTGGGGCACGAGAAGCAAGGACTGGAAAATTGGACAGTGGGTCTTAGTAAAGAAGCCCCAAGGGGCGAGCAACCAAGGTGACAAATTCCACGATCCAGAAAAAAAGCAAGTCAAAAGCAATGTAGTGGTGTTAGAAAATGGTAAAATGTGGAGCATGGACAGAATTGCAAGGTGTCCATCTAATCCCATTCCCTCTGGGCTAGAGGTGGAGGAACACAATGAATCTCAGGGCTGCACAGGACAAGAAGATAGAAAGAGCAGACCTGTTCGCCCACCTGCATGGCAAAAAGATTTTGTAATGTCGTACTTTTCAAGGTCTCTGCTGTATTTTGTTTTCCAGTTTTGGGGCACTGTATATTTCCCTATTCACTTTGGTCATCTTTCACTGTCCTCTCCATTTCCCACTCTTTCCTTATCCTCTCCCTACCTATCCTCTTTTCTCTTCTTCTTCTTTCCTTTGGGAGGGAGATGTGTTGTAGTCTCTATCTTGGTTTCTACCATGGCCTTTCCCCCCTTTCCCACTCACACTCTTGGTCTCTCCCTTGGAATCCTGAGTGGGAGGCAATTTAGAATGTTGACAACTGTTCCCTCAGTAGGTGTTGGTACACTGACTGGAGGAGGCGTTATTCTTTTGATCTTAATAAAGAATTTGGGCTTACCTTCAAGCGTCTGGCCTTACTTACAATAGTAAGTTTACTAGTGGTAAAGTTACTATTAGTATCTTACCTTTGTGAATACGGAAAAGTAGTAAAGTTAGACTTTTGGTCTAACTTTACCTTTGTGAATCTGCTCATATTCTGGTAACGCTTTAGGTGATCTCCTCCACTTATCTGATTTTAATAAGAAATACGTTATGAGACAGCACCTGAGTTTAAGATGTGCCACCTAGAGCGCTGCTGCAATCGGGTGCAAAGCGAATATGCCTCGTAAGACTTCACTTGTTAGTCTTTTGTGAGCTCTAAATAGAGTGTAAACAAAGGAACGATCAGGAAGTTGAACTACTCCACACAAGGGGCTGCTCTATACCCTGACACTCCTCAACGCATTGGAATTAAACTCGATATGGTGTTAGTGTAGATCTAGGCAGAGCTTTTAGGTCTGGATTGACAGTTAGCCGTCGTTACCTGTTGTTATCAGTTCTTTAAAATAAGAATGTACTCTGGCCCTGCCCCCAGGAATATTTCTCTGTAATTTCAGACTCAGGCTGTTTGGTATATTATCCCGCTGCCAATCTAGTGATTGCATTGCAGTTCTAGAACTACTTTCAATCTCACTTGAATCTCATCTCATTAAATTATTTTTCTCATTAATGCATTGTATAGAGAAGACAGTCATACTTTTATTTGCTTTTCACTGCGCCAGACTTTAAAAAAAAATATGTTCTAGGCAGGACTAAAAATGCAAACCATACCTTTGGCTTTGTCAGTAATTGTTTAACTATTTTACAATGAAATGAAGGCTCACGTCAATGAGTCGAGTAAAAGGGCTACTGAATAAACGCGTGTAACTCGGACATCGTTCAAAAGTGAAAATATACTGACATGCAAACTTATTCATTCAAATATAGTGAAATGAATAAATGGCAGTGTATCCTTTTGAGGTTTTGTACAGTGGGACTAAGAGAACAGAACAAGCGATAGTAAGTGGCAGGAAACTGTCATGGACGTGCAGTCTGTGAGCAGGCGGAAATCAGTACATATTTGGGTGTCCGTATAGAAAGAAGTGCCGCATAGAAGGGGGTAGGAATAAGAAGTTAAGTCAGATGGGGCTTTTGCTCAATTAATTAAGTATAATGGAGTCCTACTATTTATTTATCGTATGGCTGAGCTGAAGACCGCAATGTTGGCCACAAATGAAGACGGTGCCAAAAAGGCCATGCGAAGCAGGGAGTGCAGCACTGTCTGCATCTTTGTAGCATCTTGAAACCTGTTGGTGTGGCTTTTGGGTGTTTTTTCTGGTTTTTAAGGTTTGAGGGTGGAGGTTACTGTGGCCTGATGCTTCAGGGGAGGGTAGAGGTAAAGGGAGGTAAGGGTGACCTGAGTGTTATGGGGTGGGTAGAGGTAAAGGGACGCAACGGTAGAGAGGATGTAGCCTAACGGCTAGTGCAGTCGACCTCGAATCAGGGGAACTGGGTTCGAGTCTCGGCAACGATGCTCAATATCCTGCGATTCTGGGCAAACCACTTAATCTCCCTGCGCCTAACAAAAAATAAATAAATGAATCTGTCTGTAACGCAACAGTCACTTGAGGGTTCAAAGATAGGTTGAGTGTTAGAAGGTGGTTCTGACCATCTGAGCCGCCCGGATTTTTCACTTCTGTAGTAGGGGATCTCTGTGTATAGTCATAATCTATGAATAGTCCCGCCCATGTGCGGGGACCCCGGAGCAATCAAAATATCTCTTAAGGTGTCCTGCATTTGCAAACCTGCAAAGACACTTAAGAGACAGACAAAATAATACAGCCTAATACAACATGGCTGCACTGGCCAGCACTTCCTCTGAAGTGAACACAAAAGCCAAAATAAAGTTTAAATGTCATTTTTATTCACATCTGACATGTTCCTTTATTGTATCACACTCCCTTCACCAAAATCCCTTTAAACAATAGAGAGGAAGGGGTGGACAGACAAGCCCTATAGGCTGTCATTATGTGTCTGCTAAAGGGATACCGTGCCTTTAAGGAACTCTCCAGAGACCCTGGTATCCCAGGATGCACAGCCAAAGCAAGTTACTTTCAGTTCTTTTTTCCGGCTCCTGCTAGCAGGACCCTGGAGCTTGAGCTCTACCCTTTTGGGTGGATATTTGGATTACATTTTGGTTTTTTGATAAAATAGTTTGTTCATTCGACGTCTAGAGCCTTTCTCTGCTGCATCCTGCAATTTGGTGCAGTTTGACCCACTCTTAGCATGGCTTTATTTGATAAATGCCCTGAGTGTGGGAGGAAAAAGGCCAAGACGGACCCACATGATGTCTGCATCCTCTGCTTATCATCTTCGCATGTCCCTGCTACATGTGACATCTGCAAGACCTTCTCCAAGAGGACCCCGAGGGACAGAGAGAAGATTCGCCTCCAGGGACAGGAGAAGCAGAGGACAGGTGGGGCTTCGGGGCATGGAGGATCTCATTCCCCTTCCTCTGCCCATGCTTCAGCCGCTGGAGGGACCTCCGGGCAGAAAAAGGGGCAGAAACGACACCTACCGGCTGGTAGGTCGCATTCGACGTCGAAGGCGACGACGTCGACTGCGAGAGGTAAAGCACCAGTGTGTTCGCCGTCGATCCAGGGCTCTGGATCTCGGCGTTCGACGTTCGACGTCGAGAGAGGGGCCGGCGAGACCTAGGACTAGGTCGCCGTCGAGGATTCCACAGTGGACGCCGACACACCATCGACGTCGTACCGAGCCCCACAGACAGCGCAGCTCGCCGTCGAGGCGACCCCGCTCGTCTCCTTCGCCGTCGACTCATGGATCGACGCCGACGACATCGACGCCGAGACGCCGGCGACTGCCGTCGAAACGAAGGAGATCGCCGTCGAGGCACAGATCGCCGTCGAGGCACAGATCGCTGTCGAGGCACAGATCGCCGTCGAGGCACAGATCGCCGTCGAGGCGAAGGAGATCGACGTCGAGGCACAGGGGATCGACGTTGAGGCACAGATCGCCGTCGAGGCGAAGGGGATCGACGTCGAGGAGGCATCGCTCACCGTTGACGTCGAGAGGCTCTCCGTCGACCCGCCGTTCGACGTCGAGGGGCCACCGTTCGACATCGGGGGGACGCCGACCGGCGAGGAGACGCCGTACGAGGTCAACGCTAAGTTCGACGTCGAGGACATCTGGTAACACGTCTTCGGTGATTACCATCTCCAGTCGTGGATCTAGGAGGAGAAGGCGCTCCCCCTCGTTCACTTCAGCACGGGACAGGCCCGCCAAGAAGAGAAGGGTGGACGGGAGTCCGGACAGTGCTGATCCGGGTTCTCCTGCAAGGAGTGATGGAGCTCCGCAGCCTCTCCCTCAGCCGCTGCCTCAGAAGCCTCCTACGCCTCCTCCTCTTCCTCCTCCTCCTCCTCCTCCTCCTCCTCCTCCTCCTCCTCCTCCTAAGCGACCTACGCCACCTCCGCCACCACCGGTGCCACAGCTCCCGCCGTCTCCTCGGCTGCCGGCGATTCCTAAGGCTCCACGCAGACCGAGGTCACGCTCTCGATCTCGCAGGAGGTCACGGAGCAGGCACAGATCGTCCACTCACACAAAGCATGGACGACGGAGATATAGATCTCGTTCCAGAGGCACGAGGTATACAGACTCTTCTGGCAATGGACGGCTCTCCACCTCGTTGTCGGAAACACCGCCTACTCGAATCTCGCCGGTGGATGATATTGCCACGTTCCAGGATGTACTGATGAGGGGGGCGGCGAAATTGGGAATCTCAGTGGCAGTTCCGGTTCCCACTACCTCTGTGATATTTGAGACGTTGCACAAGGCTCACCTGTCACGGCCCCTCCTTCCTCTGGTTCCAGGTTTGGAGGAACCAGCCATGGAGGTCTTCTTGACACCAGCCGTGGTGAAGGCTGCTCCCTCACGGTTGCAGAAAAAGTACAGGGCCCCTGATTTGGACCCGGCGTTCCTCAGGGTGGACCCTCCCCCGGACTCTGTCATTGTGGTTGCGGCTCGTAAACAACACTCCACGACGCCCTCTTCCACGGCTCCTCCGGATAAGGAGAGTCGCAAGATGGACTCCTTGGGGAGGAGGATGTGCTCTACGTCGGCCACGACGATGAAGGCTGCTAGCGCTTCTGCTCTGCTGGGTCGCTATGACCGGTCGCTTTGGGACTCTCTGCAACAGTTTGCTGCCTCCCTGCCTAGGGACAAAAGGGAGGACTTCCAGGAGGTGTTGAACGAGGGCATGATGGTCTCCAACCAGATCATCAGTGCGGCGGGGGATGTATCGTTGCTGGCGGCCCGTGGGTACTGTCATGGAGTACACATGAGGAGACATTCCTGGCTGAGGCTTACCTCTCTAAAACCTGAGGCGCAGCAAAAGATTGCTAACTTGCCTTTCTCTGGCACGACGTTGTTCGGATCTCATGCGGATGACGAGATGGCCCGCATGAAGGCCGAGGCAGAAACCCTGAAGGCCGTGGGGTTGGAGAGACCCAAGGAACAGAAGAGGTCATTCCGTTCCTATGGCAGGCGTTATTCTAAGCAGTGCGGCCAAGGGCGTCAGTCTGGTCAACAACAACAACACCAGCAACAACAACAGTTCCCGAGGCAGTCCTTTCAAAAGCGCCAGAGGGGCAGAGGCCAGCATCAATCCTCGTCGGGGAACAAAGGCCCGGCCGGGTCGAAGCCCTGAAAGGTCACTTCCCCCTCGTCCGTTACCCGCTCCGGTGGGGGGAAGTATTCAGTACTACCTGGCAGAGTGGAGGACAATAACTCAGGACAAGTGGGTGCTGAATATTGTTTGCAATGGATACAGTCTTCGTTTCACCAGCCCGCCTCCGCAGATTCCACCAGTGCGCTCTCCCTACATGGTGCGAGAGCTCCAGTGGGAGGCGGACGTTCTGTTAAAGAAGAAGGCGATAGAAACTGTTCCTTTGAGGCAAAAAGGAAAAGGTCTTTACTCCAGGTTCTTTCTCGTCAGAAAAAAGGACAAGAACGAGTTCAGGCCTATTCTAGATCTGCGTCAAGCAAACAAGTGGATCCGCAGAGAAAAGTTCCGTATGTTGTCCCTGCATCAGATTTACCCTCAGTTGCATCGAGGAGACTGGCTGTGCGCCATAGATCTGCAGGACGCTTACTTTCATGTGCCGATCGCACTAAAGCATCGCAAGTTCCTGAGGTTTCTGGTAGGCAACAACCATTACCAGTATACAGTACTCCCGTTTGGTCTGAAGTCTGCACCAAGGACGTTCTCCAAGTGCATGGTGGTGGTGGCAGCACACTTGCGGAAGAACAAAGTGTTTGTGTATCCATACCTGGACGATTGGCTGATCAAAGCTTCCACGTACCAGGCAGCCCAGTGTCATTTCAACAGGACGGCTGCCCTGCTTCATCGCCTGGGACTGCACATCAATATGTCGAAGTCAGTGCCGACCCCTGTGCAGTGTCTCCAGTACTTGGGGGCCTCAGTCAATACTTTGAACGCAAGCGTGTGTCCTTCGGAGGAGAGACGCTTATTGATCCGTGGGAAGGCCCTGCACCTCCTCTCAGCGCACTCTCCTACAGTGAGGACGGTGTCCTCTTTACTGGGGTCGATGGCTTCCTGCATCTTTCTCACCCCCAATGCACGTCTGCCTATGAGGCCTCTGCAGGAATGTCTGGAGGATCAATGGTACCAGAGGCGGGGGCGTTGGGAGGACAAGATTCATCTGTCCCAACACGCTCTACAGTTTCTGAAATGGTGGTGCTCCTCAGAGAATGTCTGCAAGGGGACTCCTTTTCACAAGGATATTCCGGTCCAGACCATAGTGACCGATGCGTCTCTCCAGGGCTGGGGAGCGCATTCGGGCCCTCTTCAGATTCAGGGGACATGGTCACTGACGGAGATGACTTACCACATCAACTTTTTGGAACTCAGAGCAGTACACTTGGCCCTGAAGGCGTTCCATCCCTCCTTCAAGACGAACTCCCTGCTAGTTCAGACGGACAATACTACTACCATGTATTACCTCAACAAGCAGGGGGGCTCCCGTTCACGCACGCTGTCTCGGGAGGCACAGACGATCTGGAATTGGCTGGTGGCCAGGAACCTAACGATCACGGCGACCCATCTGCCGGGAGGGCAGAATGCCCAAGCCGATGCACTCAGCAGGCTCGTTCAAGAAAATCACGAGTGGGTGCTAAACGACGACGTACTAAGAGGCGTCTTCGCAGAGTGGGGCACTCCGGATATCGATCTGTTCGCTACAGCAGAAAACAGCAAATGCCGCGACTTCGCGTCCAGGTACTACCAACCAGGGACACTGGGGAATGCCCTATGGATCAGCTGGTCCAACAGCTTTCTCTACGCCTTTCCACCCATTCCACTGATTCCGGCGGTGCTGATCAAGCTGTCGCAATCCAGAGCCAGGATGATCCTGATTGCTCCGGAGTGGCCGAGGCAATGGTGGTTCACCGACCTTCTTCACCGGTCTGTTCTGCCACACCGGCGCCTGCCGTGTCGGCCGGACCTTCTCACGAAGTTCGGAGGACAGATGGTTCACCCCAATCTCTCGTCCTTGAGTTTGGCAGCATGGCTCCTGAGCTAGTACAGTATGGACACTTGAACCTACCTCAGGACTGTATGGAGATCTTGAAAGAGGCGAAGAGACCGTCTACGAGGACTTCTTACGCCTATAAGTGGAAGAGATTCTGCTTATGGTGCAAGGCAAAGGACATTGACCCTACATCCTGTAAAGAAGATGTTATTTTGCCTTATCTGCTGCAGTTAGCTCAATCTGGGCTTAATTTTCAGTCTATTAAAGTTCATCTCGCAGCTTTGACTGCGTATAGAAAGGGCCCTTCCCAAACCTCATTTTTTCAAATCCCTGTGATTAAAGATTTTTTGGAGGGTTTGCGTAAGGTGATTCCCCCTGTTAGACGACCTTCTCCACCATGGGAATTGAACGTGGTGTTGTCCAGATTAATGAGGGAGCCTTTTGAGCCTATTCATAAGGCTTCTTTGCAGCATTTGTCCTGGAAGGCTGCCTTCCTTGTGGCCATTACATCGGCCAGGAGGGTAAGTGAGATTCAGGCTCTGTGTTGTCAAGAGCCGTATACTGTATTCCATGCGTCTAAAGTAGTGATGCGTACTCATCCTAAATTTTTGCCTAAAGTGATATCTGATTTCCATGTAAATCAAATGATAACTTTGCCTACATTTTTTCAGCATCCCTCCTCTCCAGCGGAGAGGTCTCTGCATTCACTAGATGTGCGTAGGGTGTTGAAATTCTATCTAGATAAGACAAAAGACATCCGCAGGTCGGATCAACTGTTTGTGAATTATGGTTCAGTAAGAACTGGTCTAGCTACCTCAAAACAGTCCATCTCCAGATGGATTGTGTCCTGTATTCAGCTTTGTTATCAGAAAGCTAATAAGACGTTAGGGGGTAAGCCTACAGCGCATTCGACTAGGGGCAAAGCAGCTACTACAGCTTTGCTTAGGAATGTTCCAATTGCTGACATTTGTAATGCTGCCACCTGGAAGTCGGTCCATACGTTTACAAAGCATCACTGCCTGGATTCTGATGCTAGGGCAGATGCGCAGGTTGGACAGGCTTCGCTGAGGAATTTGTTTGCACAGTGATTTGTTGGTGTTTGGTTCTTACTGCACCGCTGTTTGTTGGTTGGGATGGGCTTGCCATTCTATTCATAGATTATGACTATACACAGAGATCCCCTACTACAGAAGGAGTAGTTTCTTACCTGTAACTCCAGTTCTGTAGTAGGGGTATCTCTGTTATAGTCATAAGCGACCCTCCCTCCTCCCCGGTGGAGTAAACTGACAGTATCAGGCCTGTTGTTATACACCTTCAAAAAGAACTGAAAGTAACTTGCTTTGGCTGTGCATCCTGGGATACCGGGGGTCTCTGGAGAGTTCCTTAACCCCTTCGGTGCTCATGACGGAATGGTTCCGTCATGACCCACGGTTGAGCTGTGCTCATGACGGAACCATTCCGTCATGACCACGCCCGCGCAAGATTCCGTCAGCACAGCGGCGGAATCTGCGCAGCATCGAAGGGGTTAAAGGCACGGTATCCCTTTAGCAGACACATAATGAAAGCCTATAGGGCTTGTCTGTCCACCCCTTCCTCTCTATTGTTTAAAGGGATTTTGGTGAAGGGAGTGTGATACAATAAAGGAACATGTCAGATGTGAATAAAAATGACATTTAAACTTTATTTTGGCTTTTGTGTTCACTTCAGAGGAAGTGCTGGCCAGTGCAGCCATGTTGTATTAGGCTGTATTATTGTGTCTGTCTCTTAAGTGTCTTTGCAGGTTTGCAAATGCAGGACACCTTAAGAGATATTTTGATTGCTCCGGGGTCCCCGCACATGGGCGGGACTATTCATAGATTATGACTATAACAGAGATACCTCTACTACAGAACTGGAGTTACAGGTAAGAAACTACTCCTTTTTGAACACCTATTTGTTGAGCTTTTACTGTGGGAGAGCCTCATAATTTGGGACTCACCCACAGTGAACTCATGATGAAAGGGACTGCATTTGTATTTTACCGGTGTTCCCCTGGCGCGAGTAGGCCGCTGCGCTGCAGCCAGAGTAAGGGGCACCGGGCTGGTTACATGCAGACACGTGTATACATGTGTGTGCCCAAGTGTAAGGGCTGCGCAGGGTAGATTCCTGGCGTGCACAGCCCAGGAGCAGCTACAAGTTGAATGGTGTGGCAGGAATTATGCAGAGTTGGGTGGTTACATGGAATAGGCTTTGTACAATGGGAAGAAACATGTAAGGGAAAGTCTTTACTGTTTTCACTAAAAGACCACATCATTATTCCCCTATGAGGATGAGGACCATTTGGGATAGTTTCACTTCCCTAGGGCCTACAAATTCCAGACACGCACTAAAATCCACTGTAACTTAGGTGAGAAGAAGTATTCTGCAGTGTCCAAAGTCATATCTGTACTGCTTTTGGGTCATCTAGAAATGTCATATTCCTCTGAGTCAGCTCATAACCACAGCCTGGCTGGGGCTGATCCTGCCAAGCTGGATTAATGACCTTCCTCCCCAAGCTGTAGCCTCAGAGGTCTAACCCTTTAAGATAAGCATTCCAAGGGCGAAGGCCTCCTCTCCAAGAAGAGAAGATGGGTGCAGCTACAGGTTAATCCATCAGCAGCTGTCACCTGGTGCCAGGCACGAAGCTGCTCTGGAGAGAAGGCAGAAAGGGGGGAAGGGGCTTTCAGAGACCATGTGGCATGAGACCCCTGGACGACACCATTTTGAACTAACCCAGAGGCCTGGGCAAGAAGGAGGGAGCAGAGGCAGAGAAGTGATGTGTCGCTGTTTGATAGGGCAAACGGAGACTTTTTGCCAGCCCCTCCAAATTCTTTAAAAAGAGTTTGCACAGGAAGAGGAGCTCTCCCTGGGGTGTGGTCTGCTGAGGAAGACTGGTGCTGGAGGTTGGCACCATGGGCAGCAGGAAGGAAGAACCTCCAGACAGGCCCAGGACCTTGACTTGCCCCACAAGGGGAGACCAGGACCAGTGAGCAGAATCCAGGGCCTCTGCGCAAGATGAAGAGAGGTCCAGGACGAGAGCCAGGCAAAAGGCTGGCACGGGGAGCCAGTGAAGACTGCTCCCTGCTGAATTTGCCTTCCTGGAGACCAAGAGGGTGGCTGGGGAGCGCCACCAGGAGCTATAAGAGGCCAGAATGGTTCAGATCGGTATCCTGGGGGCTGAGATATGCCCCCCAGAAGGTAGGCGACCTTTGACCTCTACTGGGACCACCGACGAAGCGCGTGGGGCTCCGCCACCTTGTCTTAGATGTACCCCCGGGTTGGGTCAGATCCCAGGGGCTTCTCCCAGGAGAAGTAAAGTCAGGAGCGCCGTCACGCTCCCTGTGAAGGGCCCCAATAGGGGGGCCAGCAGCCCACCCTGGCCCCTGACGACAAGGAAAGCCAGGGAGCGCTGTCGCGCCCCCGCGAAGGTTCCCTGCGGTCTGGGATCCCAACTCCGGGCCCCGATGATGGTGGCAGAGAGGAGGGGGGTGCGCCGGCGTGCAACCCCCCTCGTGAAGAAGTCGAAGTCGGGGTGCGCCGCCGCGCTCCCCATGAAGATGGCCCTGGGGCCCGTGCCCCGACGTGAGGGAAGAGGAGGGGGGAGTGCCGCCGCACTCCCCTGCGGCCGGAGGATGGCGGGGGGGTGCCATCGCACTCCTCGAAGACCCGCCAGTCAAGCTGCGGCTGCTGTGTCTGCCCGCCGGAGCAGGCAGACCAGAAGAGCAGCGCTGGCTCCTGCGGCCGCACACGAGGGTGCGGGCTGGGAGCCAGCCGAAGCAGCTGGGGGTCGGCTCCCCGGGCTGCACTCACCTCCACACGAGCTGGAAATGCAGGGTGCTGGGGTGGGACCGTGCCCCTGCGAAGAGGAGAGAGAGGCGGACAGAGCAGCCGGGGGTGGGCTCCCCGAGCTGTAACTCACCTGGGGGTCCGGGTGAGACCGGGCCCACCCCCCCCACAGTGATCAGACGCGGCCCGGAGGCCGACAGCGCGGCTCTCCCAGAGCCGCGGGGGAGCCACTGCTATGATATTCACAGGTGATGGAGAGAATCGTCCCATAATGCCTTGCAGGCCCGGACCGGCCTGCAAGGCAAAGCGGTTCGTTTCCTGCGTGTGGTGGCCCCAGGAGGATGGGGTCACCACCAGGTGTGAGCAAAGGTGCAGGGGGAGCTGCAGGAGCAATTCAGTCTCCCCCAGCACGAAGAGAAAAAGTCCCCCCCCTAAGTCTCTGGGGGACCCCAAGGAAATAAACCCTCAAGGGCTCAGCCAGCAATCCACTTTCACCGGGGCTGGAACTTTTGTTCTACAGCTGGGGGGTGCCTTAAGGATTGCCTCAATGTGTGGAAGGCTGCGTTGGGGATGTCTGGAGAAGGGCATCCCCTGGAGAAGAAGAGGTGCAATTGCACGAGAAGTATATTTACCAACGTTATTTCTATGGTGGGACTGTCACATGCCTCATATGAATTCATAAGCCAAGTGGGGTTATGTTGCCAGACATTCTGACTAGGGTGTCTGACTGTATATGCTTAATCCTATGATTTGAACTGTGATGCCTTTTAGGGGCTTTAATTGCAATGCATTACAACTGTTATCAGCTATGCTGAGTACCTCATGGAAAGTGATGCCCAAACATTTATTCTTGCTACTGCTTTAGGGGAAGAACAACCCAGACTGTTAGCCACAAGATGTAGAGGTGCATATTGTATGGTCAGTATGAGGTGCTCAGTCAGGGTTATGTGTCCCCAGGGCAGGTGTACCTATTATTAATGCTTGTTGAGATGATGGGGTGAGTCGCCACTGGGATGGTGCCAGTTTGCAAGGCTCTCGCTCCAGGTTGTGTCAACCCACTGCATTAGGGGGCAAGATGATGTGCATACATGGGAGTGGTGGTACTACACCCCACCCCCCTGCAGGAGGGGTGGGGATGTTAGGCAATGTCACAAAGTAATTCCAACAGTTTTGGTATATTTGTAAATTGTTGCATAGTATTAAGTAGTGTGTGTTTAATAAATGTACTCTTACTTTTATAAAGCTAAGTACAGACTGGACAATCAATTATTGAGTGTTATTTCTGCGTATTTGTAATGGCGATTACCAGTCCACACCTCCTCCCTTGAGTAAGCCTTAGACTGCTCTGCAACGCTACCCTCTGAGAGTCAAGCGCTACAATAGGGTGTTTGGATCCCAGTGAAGGACAAATGTGACGTTGTTTGTGCAGGCCTCACAGAGACTGCCTCGTTTTCCAACATAGAGGTAAAGGAAGGTAAGAGTGACTTGAGGCCTCGTGGGTGGGTAAAGGTGAACGGAGGTAGGGTGACCTGAGTGTTCAGGGATGGGTAGAGCTAAAAAGAGGTAAGGGTGAATTTAGCGTTCAGGAGTAGGTAAAGAGAGGTAAGTGTGATTTTAGGGGTTAGGAGTAGGTAGAGGTAAAGGTGAAATATAAACCTTTTGAAATTACTGCATGTGTGATGAGGAATAAAACTTTCTCTAAATTATAAAAGCGGTAACCAAAAATAAAGTAAATGCGACAGTTGTATACATTATTTCAGAAAAGCACGTACTGTATGGCAACAGTCCTAAACGGACGGAGCATGTTCAGAGCTTCATCATCAATAAAGCGACAGGTGGACAAAATGTATGTTTTGGAAATTGATAGAATGCTGCAAAGTTGCATTATTGCTAATTGTTTGCGTTCGGCTCTTGAAAGTACGGGGAAGTGCAAGCTTCAACTTTCATGGTTTCAAGTTGTCTTTCAAGCAATTGCACACAAAACAAGCATTTGCAATGCAATAGGTCTCGCATTTACGAGAGTTTGAGCTATTGGCATTGTAAATGACAATAGCTTAAATTCTCGCAAATGCGAGCCCAATTGCATTGCAAATCTTTTTTGTTGTTTACAAGCGCCCCATGCCAATTTTTCATATTAATAGAGGCCATGCCCCCTTCTTTAGACGAACTGCGTCTAAAGAAATTGGCGTGCCCACCATGAAAGTGAAAGTGCGGCATGGAGCGCTTTTACAAAAAAAGCATTTATCAACTTGACAAACAATTTTTATTTTTTTTTTAAAGCACCGCATGCGGCAGTTTCACTTTAATGGCGGCGCACCCCTTTCTTCAGATGTGTCTCGTCTAAAGAAAGGGACGCAGTCCCTATTAATGTGAAAGCGTGGCATGGGGCACTTATAAACAACAACAACAAAAAATGCATACTTTACAAACGCCATCAAAATGCTTTGGGTTTAAAACAACATTTTTTATCAAGTGTAATTTCCACTCGAAAACGTGGTCAGAATGATTATTTCCGTAGGTATGTGGGTTGCAGCTGGTGCTATTTGTTTGAAAACATAATAGTCTGCTTCTGTAATGTATTTTCTCTTTTCAGAAATGTGACTTCTTTCTTGTTTAAAGGATAAGATTTAATTGCACCTAAAGGAGTGAGACATGCATTTAGGTGTTAAGGGCCAGTTTTGTAGAGAACTTGTTTGTAATTGTACATATTTGCTGGATAAGGGAACAGAGGCATGGGTGATAAGGTAATGGAAGCTGTAGGTAAAATGCAGAGATTCTGATTCTACGTATGCTCGAGAAAGAACATGGAGTTGACAGGGGACGATAAAATGAGAAAAGGCTGTGAGTGAGCAAGAGAACATACAGCTGTATTGTGAGCCTCTAAGGGCTACACATCTTCATGGAGACTATGTAAGAGAACATTGTGTCGAAAATAGATGTATGTGTATGTTTTGTGGATATACAGTGTATGGTAGGAATGTGTAAAGAAGATATGTGGCCGGGGAAGCTGTTTGTAAATGGAGTGGGAGAGAGGTGCCTACGGCGGAGTGACCCATAAGTGCATTTTAAGGGATGTGTTTCTTAGGGCAAGACTTGACATTCACTTGTAAGGGAGATCTGTACGTGTGTTTAGGGGGCGTGTTGGTGTAGCTGTGATAGGTGGGTGTTTAAAGAGATGTACGAGCGTTAAAGAATGACGTAGGATAGAAGTTGAGGGGCGCCAGAGGGGAGGGGTGTGTTTGTGAGATAGAGGAAAGTGGCCAGAAGAGGAAGTTGTGAAGAATAAGCAAAGTGGAGCACATCAATGAAAACGGAAAGGAAGAGGAACAGAAATAGAGAGATGATAGAGTAAAGGGTAAATGTGAGGAAGACCGAAGAGGTCAGCAAAAGGAGAACAAGAGCTGGAAGCCCCAGCCAGGGCCGTTGCTTCCAATTTAAATTCCCATTTCTTACTCTATTTTGAGGCACTCTCTGGGATTTCAGGAATGTTGAGACGTGCTGGCGGCGAAAGAGCCTTGAATGTAAAACATTCACGCATGACTGAAAGGAGGCTCGCGCTAATGGAAACAAATCGCTTGTCAACGAGGCGGCCTTCAAACATTTGTACAAAAGCACAAAAGGGTCATGGAAAAGGTGGGTTTGTTGACTGGAATTGGCTGGATCATTCGGTTCTTTCATCTAAACGTTCAACTACAGGACTAGTTCTCCTCAACAATGTTAAGTAGCATTTGTGGGAAAAAGCGCAATGTTTTTTTTTTTAAATAAGAATAGGGACTTTTATGACGGCAGTAGAAGAAAATCGCTGTTCAAAGAAAGAAAATATAGGAGCTGGCGACAATTGCATCATTTCGCTTTTTTTAGTGAACATTTTAAGCTAGCAAAAATCAGTATTACGCAATTCAACAGAGAGAATGTGGTGGGGGAGGGACAGTTGTGAGAGGCGCCATGAGGAAACAATCTCTCGGCATGCTGTGGCGGGGGCGGGGAAGCGCATTCCAGGCGGGGGAGCGGACCCTTTGAAGTATGATGCCGAGGCTGTGGCTACACGTGCACGCGCCAGTGGGCTGCAGCGCTTCCCCAAACGGATTGCATGACGGCACGATGCACGTGATTGTGCGCGTGCTCGCCATGCAATCCACTTTTGGGAGCACTTTGAAATGCCCCTCTTACTAGAGTCTCGCATAGCGATTGCATAAACGCAATAGCTAGGCGAGACCTAAAAAGTACCACAGCCCGAGCACAAGCTTTGCGGAAGTACACTAATCGAGAAATCAATCACTATTTGGTCCATGCTACAGAGAAGGAAACAAAAACACACACTGATGCAAAGTGAAGCCAACAGCCGCTGCATGCGCTCACCAATGAAAAGTAAGAAAATAAGATTGACAGTGAAGCCAACGAATAACAAATAATGGTTGTTTGTAGATGTTTTATCTTTTAGAAACAATAGATCTTGTCAAGCAACAGCACGTGCGCTGTCTCAGGCAAATCTAAAAAGGGAGGCAGAAAATGGAAGTATGATGTAGAAAAGATATGTACTACATTAGATTCACGTATCTGCTCATGGGCAAGGTCGTGACAGAGAGACACAATTATAGTCTGCGGAGAAGAGATGTAGATACCAGCAGTGGATGTTTGGAGGGTGGAGGATATCTGAGACAGGGACTGGGGCATTCCAACACTATTATATAAGCACCTGTGTCTACGGAACACATTTTAATAGTAAAAGTTATTCAATAGTTTAAAAGGTCACAAAGCTTGAAAGCTCATTTATCTTGCCCTGCCAATTTTTTGTATGTTGGATTTAAGCTAGGGCATTTTGTTGTCACCTGCTTTCCTTCTATCTCTTTCTCCAAGAAAAAACGGAGAATAGGTAAATAAGTGTAGTCTTGGTTTTACAAACTGTGCATGAACCACTGGTTTCCTGCTGGGAAGGTGCCCCACTTTGCCTCTATCTCCCTTTTTCTCATTCCAGCCATTACTTATGAGATGTATCCCACCTCTGGAGATAGGAAAAACAAATGAAAGTATGCTGTAAAGCCAGCTCCACGCTTCCGACTTTTGAGCCTTAAAAAGAGGCTGACATCCCAGCATCCTCCTGGTTGGTTTTTCCTATTTCTGACTAAGACGAAAATGTAGGAAAGTAGAAGATGAGGTTCCTGCAGGGATCGTCCTTCATTCAACGTTACCCTGAAGCTTCCTCTGCTGGGCTTGAGAAGTTTGGCCTGACACATAGTAATGGAGTCTGAAATGGGAAGCATAGGACAAATCCCTGCTCCCTTTAGGGCTTGATTCACTTACCCATTGTGGTTGCGGTACGAAATCTGGATTGCCAATTATTTCAACTTATTTTCCAATTATCCAGCATAGTTGTTCTGAAAATTTAGGCATGGCATTTTCTCTCCTTCTAAGATGCAAGGTGAGTGAAGATAATGTTGCGAGGCAGCACACGTGCAGTACTGTTTGATAATTGAGGTACTGCACATGTAAGCACTTTCATTTTGCTTGCGAGCTATGGCTGGGATAGGTAAAAGGATATAAACCCTTCATCTTCTACCAGTATGTGTTCTGTGGCAAAGATTGGCACTATAGAGATAATTTTCAAGTTTTTAGGATATTTTCAGATATTGGTACTGGATTACAATGGAGACGCACCTTAAAAAATACATTAAACACATTCCTTCTCAAAATCTCCTTGCCCTGCTAGAAAGTGATCGGAGCAAACACAAGGAGATGATGAACGGAACGCTGAAACTTTTCAGACACTCACCCCTTGTCACAGATCTGGGTTGAATCCATCATCATTCCTTAGCTCTCTTCACCACCCCAGTTCACACCCAGCCATATGCAAATCAGTCTTGGCCCAGTTCCTCATGGGAACAGTCCAGCCCACACTGCCAAGCCAGGTCTTCCCTGGACCGTAAACAAGCATCCTGGGACTGGTTTCGGGATAACACCCCTCATCAGCCAGGCTAGCTTGAATCCAGTGGCAAAGTGAGCAAGGGACCCACGTCTGGGCATACCTTGCCAACATAGGGTGAACAAAGCAAACACAAGGAGATGATGGGCGAAACGCTGAAACTTTTCAGACACTCACCCCCAGTCACAGATCTGGATTGAATCCATCATTGTTCTTTAGCTCACTTCGCCTCCCTAGTTCAGACCCAGCCATATGCAAATCCGTCTTGACCCTGTTCCTCATAGGAACAGTCCAGGAAGTGATTGGGGCATAATTCTAGTGGAATAGAAAGGATGAGAAGGGTAGTGCTTAAGAACATAGCACCTTTAAAGAACAAGCATTGGCATAGTCAATTGGTCTCGCCTTTGGGACCTTATAAGTGTTTAGCCACGCAACAGTTGATGTTGTTGCACCAAGGATATTGTGCTGCATAACTAAATACTTATAAGGTCCCAAAAGCGAGATCTATTGGCTATGCCAATGCTTATTTTAAAGGTCAACGGTGACGGTACATGTGTCTGTTTTAATAATCAAGCAATAAAGGTTATTACTTATTCATCACTGCTGCAACACCAACAGTACTCGCATCAACTGTTAATGAGCATTTTACACCACTTATAAAAGGTTTTAGAACTGGTGTAGTAATAATCAATGTTTTCACTAGTGAAAAACCTTTGTATTTACACATCAAGTAGCTATAGCAACAAGATGCTAACTCTAATTTACGGTCAGTAAGGAAATTAAAATATATACCAAGAACAAAGCATTCTCTCGATTTCCATGTATAAACTTGAAGAACTTAGTCACGAGCCTACTTTCGGATGGGGAGCAAACTAATGAGTGACCTTATGGAGCCTTCAGCATTTACATAGCTTCTCCCAATGAACAGCAAACTCTTGATAACACTCAGAAAAAGATTCTACTATATATTAATTTATCAAAATAATATAGGGTTTTTTCGCCCTCTTCTGTACAGGTTAGGGACAAAAAAGGTATGCAATGTGTTCATCATTCGTCGCTTGAAGGAGAGGAGGGAAAATTGTTACACTTTTAAAGCATTTACAGCAACCTCTCATGGTAGAGATAAGAAGATGCCTGGGGAGACACCTTTAGATGCTGCGCTGTCTCCTTTACCTGGAGATTGTCTTTGAATCCGCCCCATTCTGCTGCTGTCATGGTCCTGCCTCCTTGGGGTAGTCATGCTGTCCCCTGGCTGTCAATCCCCCTGGCAGGGGGTATGTTGTGAAAGTCCAACCTCAGGGTCCAGTAGCCCCTATTCACCCTCTACGGGGAAGGAGTGATGAGGTTGGGACGTGTGAGTCCACAGCTCATTCCCAGACCCGGAATTAAACAACCTCTTCTGACACCCTCAGCAACACAAATGAGGACGTGGTGACTGGCCGGGGTGTGGGAGGCTGCCTCGCGAGATTATTTAGACACAATACTTGCAACTGTTGTATATTGCTAACAGCCGGGAGGCCTATGGGACACCAAGAAAGCAGCCGTGTTGGAGAGTAACAATGTGTACAGAAGTAGGGTTAGTGGTACCTAAAAAGAGTGCTTCATAAATATTCAGATAAGACAGATTTTTGAGCTCAAAAAACATATTTGGAGTTAGATTTTGTTTAAAATGTTTCACTCGTAACAGTTACGTAAAGCAGAAGTAAAGACAAAATAGCTATCAACAAAAGTGTCGGCACCGAGAGACTTGGACCTTTCTTGGGTATGGTGAATGCCCCCCTATAATGTGGCCGCTACCCTTGCTCTCGTCCTAGGGTCGACTGTGTTCACACTGCGTAAAACAACGCCATGTTAAAGGTGACAGAGAGAAATTACAGGATTTTTTCAATAGCTAAACAATTATAATTGCAAGGTTGATGAATGCCATGGAGAAGGCATGCTGAGCGTGAGAGCCATCAAAAGTAGACATTCACAAACATAAACACAGCTCGAGGTACAGGACACACAACAAGGATGCAACAAGCCCGGGAGTTGTGCGCGCGCTAAACCGAAATTTAAAAAAACACGCGAGTGGTGATGCGATCTGTGGTGGGGGAGGGAATTGAAGCACAAGCAAGGCGCAGAGAGGCACGCAAGGCTTAATGAGCCTTGACAGAAACCCACAAGAACGCAAGTTTGAGGCCAGCAAAAGCCTCTGATAGCACTTTGAAAAGCCTCTTACTAAATGTCTCGCAGAGCAGCGCATGCGCTGGCTCAGCGAGACCTAAAAAGCTGGGGGTGGGGTGGAGAAGAATCAGACATATCTTCCAAAGAGGCAAATATATTGGAAATTATCTGTTTCCTCAAATACTGCCTTGTATATATGTGAGAGTCTGGGGTTCTGTTTCAGAGCCTCCAGAAACCTCATCACTATACTGGTTTAGTTATCTGTGCAGCCTCATTTGCTGATCTATAATGTCCTGTAAGTAATCCACAGAAATTGAAAGGATCCTAATGACATCAAAATGCGTGATGTACATCAAAGCTATACCTCCTCAAAAAGATGGAGGAGAAAGTTCCAGATGTAATTCATGTGAACTTAATAGTCGCAAGCTTAGTAAGTAAGGAGAACGTCGGTGGCTGAGGAATCGATCTCGAAGGATGTCACATAAAAAGATAGACTCTAATCACAAGAAGGTGCATAGTGGTTCACATTTGGTTCTGAGAACATGGCAGCTTAGGCACTTTTTTCATACTTTAAAGAACTTTTCATTGCCATTGACATAGAAGTGAATGTTCAGCTTTGTTGGAGGGAATTAAATGGCAGATGAAGTTCATCTCTGTCATTCAACAATGTCTTAGGTTATCAGCTTTACTTCCATATACTGATAGCGGTCTACCATCAATGCTTCCTCAGGTTTTGTGTTTAAGACAGTCAATATCAGTTCCACATGCTTCTGTTTGCCATGCAACCTGCCCCTCGAGGTTTTACAAAGTTGATGTCTCCTATAGTGGTATCTATTCATTTGCAGGGGTGGGATCTGGATGTCTGGCTTCTTCATACCCTATTAGTTAAGAAAACGTCTGAAGAAAAGAGGAGGGTGTAACACTGCATATAGTGAAATGTGTTTTTGCTCAATCCATTTGAATTCCAAATGGTGCGATCACAGGATTGGATTTTTATTTGGGCATATTTCAGGATAACCTACAAAAAGGTTTTTATGCCAGACAGGGCTATAAAAATCTGAAGCCTGCTTTTGGGCCTTCTATAGCAGGAAATTGCCACAGCAAGTATGTGGCTGAAGGTGCAGAGACATACGGCGGCAAGCAGATTCACAGTGCTTTAGATACGCTTCAGGAGTGTGGAATTTAATAAAATATCTACTTGTCCACGGGGCCGGTTGCTTCATAAATCTAATTGTCCTGTAACAAAATCCACTTGTCCCTTTGGTGCCATGTAGTGCGCCGACAAATTATGGCACCAATCACATTATATAAGAGCTCTGATATAGCCTCTCTAATTATGCTAGGGCTCATACCATAGTAGTGTTTGAATACTTGCAATCCCCTTATGTTGCCACGTTCCGCAGATCTACATACTGGGGCTGAAGGTAGTGGTAAGCAATAGTGCCAGGGTTAGAATGCCCTTTTGTGGATGTGCAAACCTGCTAACTTGCATGTTTTAAGGGTTTTCAACAACTCTTCTCTAATCTTTTCCCATACTGAGAAATTTTGGAAATTTATTTCTGACAATGGCAGACGTAAACCTTCTACAGAGTTGGGAAAAAGTGGTTGAATGGAAAGTGAACTTGCAAACACTCCGATTTTTCGCATGGGCAAATCTACTCATGCATATTTGCACATGCTAAAATTCAGTTCACAAATATTTTCTAGGAGTACTATTTCTTGTCCTACTTCTGTAAATTCTTGGGAATTCACGAAAGTCGTATAGCTGCACTTAATGCAAGGACATATACAATGGGTGCAATTTTGAAACTTTCTTCAATAATTGGGTCCCTAATTTGGTCTGGCGTTTACCGTGACCTTTTGTGTTTATTAAAATTATGTCTCTCTCTCTCGGTATCGGATGGTTTCACTGTGAGTGACAGCATTCTGCTATTTCACAAGGAGCATATCGGCACACAACGTTGTTTTGTTCAGTGACAGTAACCACTGTGGTAGTGTATGCTTTTTGAGACCAAAAACAATTTTTGCTTTTGCCAATGTTTGTTATAATGGTGAGGGGCCGGCAGCTCCCACACCAATAAGCTTTTACAAAAACCATGCAAAACAAGTCCCACTTTGACAAAACTAAAAAGCTGACCACCAATTTCAGACCTACTGGCTTAGCCAATCCTTGTTTATTTTTGTTTCCCATAATCTTATTGAAACTGGTTACACTGATTTTCCATTATGAATATTTTTGGGAAATACTAGCATGCATTAGCACATGTTACTAAATGATGCTGCAAAGAAATGGTACCTGAAATTTTACAGTAGTTTAGCTAAATGTTTTTTCCTGCTTTCATTTTTTATGAACATTTTATTTTGAAAGCAAAGAATCCTCAATCTTGCTTTCAAGTTATTGTAAATATTTCCATCAAATCAGAGAGCATTCTGGGAGCATTATAAATACCCTCATATTGCTAAACTTTGAAAACGTGTGTACACATTTTTATAGTGGAACCACTGTCAGTAGTGCAGTCAGAGCTTACATTTAGAGCTCTCACCCACATATTAAAAGCGTTCAATTAATGAACCATAAGTACAAGTTTGAACAGATTAGCATATGGGCAAACATATTACCTTAACTGCAGACAGTGCCCTTCCCTGATCCATAATGTGGTACTGCAAACTGGCAGCAAAGGGTTTGTGCTGCAGGGGGCTGGGCCTTCATGTACCAAGGACAAAATACACATGAAAACTTGTTACCCTTGAGCCCAAACAATATATCCTGGGCGTCGGGCTATAGGAATTCTACATCCCTGTACACTTGCATTCATACCCCTATTTAAACACGTTCAGGCACATTGGAACATGGCATCCCGAGATGTTGTGGCTTTAGCTCCAGTCATAGAGGAGTCCCATGACTCTCTTCAATGGTGGATGAATCCAATCTCCTTAACAAAGGGTCTTCCGGGGAGGAGCCAAGATGGCGACCGGGACGGCAGCGTAGACTCCCGGCTCCGTGAACCTCCGTATCCCGCACGGATATCCTGCATTAGATCCTCAGCCTGCGCTATGCGCCAGTGTTTGTGAATGAGAGCGGCAACCGATCGAGTGACTCCGAAGTTTCTGGCGGCTGTACCGCCGGAGAAACGGGTATTTGCAATTTGCGGCCTGTGCGGCCCTGGAGCCGGGACCTTGAGTGGACATCTTGGCCGGGTGGCAGTTTCACAACAGCGGCCTTTGGTGACTGGGTGGAGTCGGACTGCCGGATCGGTGCGACTATTGGCCTACATTTCGCCGTGGTCGCTTCCTACCATTAAGCGGAGCGGAACAAGTGCATGCCCGGGGTGGCAGTTCCACGACTCTCCGGTGATTGCCTCCGCCTTCGACGGTGAGCTGCCCGAACACCGCCCGTAACTCGCCCTGATTCCTGCGGGCTGCTCCCGGACTTTCGCGGGCGCTGGTCCGTGGTGGGGACGACTGTTGCCCGTGACTACATAACGGATACATTTTTGGTCTGCCTCCGGAACCCTGTTTGCCAGCGACATGGACCTTGATGCGCTTGCCCCTGGGTCCCGGTCCCAATACGGGTTGGACCTACCCGGCGGCCATCTTGTCACGATGAAGTCTACCATCCTGTCCACCAGGTCACAGCAGGATCGGGAGTGTGCGACTCTGGGGAGCGTAGCGGAGCGATCGCAGAGAGCTGTGCTGGGGTACCGGGACCTTCTCGAGGCTCTCGGTGCCCTTCATTCCACCTTGCTTCATGGCGTTTGGGTATTGGGGAGTAGGCTTGATGGTGTGGCATCAGCGTTGGGACAGTTGCGGCCTGCCGGTCCTCCGATACACAGGGACTTCCTGCACTGCACTCAGGACGACAACGTCGGGGCCACCCCTGTGCCTAGTGACCAGCTGGAAACTCCGGACAGTCTACTATTGTGTGATCGGCTGGCTGTGGATCTGATCTGTCCCGGAGGTATTGGACCTGAGTGGGGGGGGGGGTGGCCTTGTCCGGTGTGCGGCCTCCGGCGACCCTGGGAAAACTCAAGCAACGGTTGTCTACTCTGGCTGATTCCGCCTTCCTGGACCTTGTGTGCAGTGCAGATCCTGGGGCAGCACTGGGAAAGACGTTCCTCCATAATGCTGACTGGGTTGGTACTCAGAGACTTCCACCCCACCGGGGTGCGTCGCTTCCTGGTCGTTTTTGGACGCTCCTTTACCGTGTAGCGTTGGACATGGCGCCGGGTCGAGGGGTATGCATGGGCGGATTTGCTAAGAGTGGCCAAGGATAAGAATGCTCTTTCAGTGGTGGTCGGCTAATAGGCGGGCGGGCTCGGGGTTGCGTGCTCTCAGGTATAACTGTCGGTATAGTAGGTGCAAAATGCTCCCCATCTTTCCTTGACATGGTCGATTTTGTGTTGTTTACTGTTTGCTTTGGGGGAAACATGATGTGCGGGAGGGAGACGCCGGGGGCATGTTTTGAAGGCCCTCCTCCAGTTTATTAATACTCTCTCTACCCCCCCTTCTGGTGGGGTTCTTTTCTTACTCCTTTTTCCCTGTTTCTTCTATATTTCGGGTCTGGTTCCAGGGCGACAGGCACACTGCTGGGGGGGGGGGGCCGTACTCATCTGCAGAGGTGCAGGGTGGGGGGTTGGGGGAGGGGATTCTTTTAGTCTTTAATCTCTTTTTTCCATGGCCTCCTTTTTCTTCTCTGATTCTTCTTGTTTTCTCTTTTCTGGGATCAGCGTGGTACATCTCCTTTGTTGTGAATCGTTGCCTTTTCATGTGTGCCACAATTTCCGGGGTGTTCTTTGGGCTTTAGGGCAGGGGACTGCAGGCGCAGCTGGGCATGATATTCTTCCCTCTCCTGAATTTCCTGTGTCTGCGCCATTGATTCAATAGATTGCTGTTTATTGCTTACGTATATCATTCTGCCTGCCTCTTATCGCTGTTGGGAAATTGTTTGGCACCTGATCCTTCTGTTTTTTTCCATTATAAAATGAAAACCCTTTTTATCCTGGTGTCCTACCTGCGCTCTTCACTGCCTAGACTATATTAGCATGAAGACTCTGCTCCCCGAGGTGCTGCCTGTGTTAACATTTGATCTCTGTTGTTCTGATTGCTTAGCGGCCGGCCCCGGGGGGTTGTAGGCCCACACTTGTTATTGATTGAAATGTCAATAAAGGTTTTTCAAAAAAAACAAAAAAAAAAAACAAAGGGTCTTCCCCCTCCAAACAAAACTTTCAAGACCCTCAGATCCTCCAAATGGAGGTAATTCATGGCAATACTCAAAGCCCTTAGTTTTCTCTTTCCACAGATTCAAATTCCTCATGTTCTGGTCAGGTTGAAATGGTGACTGTGAGTAGCAGTTGGGAGACTGGGCGGAGAGTCATCTTCCATAAAAATGATAATAGAAGTGCCCTTTTGGCCGAGTAAGAGATGGTCCACCCCTCCTAAAAATTGTCAGTTTGCTAGTGTTAGAAGATTCCAATGAATTGTTCCCATTTAGGTCAGCTGAAAGGGTTGCCTGTGGTAAGATCATCCCTTTTCGGTTTTGAAGTTTAAAGAAAGTGGCTTGAAGATAAACCTCATCATATAGCAGAAACCATGCAAAAATTCCATAGGCCTTCAACTCTAAATTCCTACTCTCGCATTAGGGTTTTTTCCAAGATTATCCTGTTTCTCCTTTTCACTTACAGTGTCTTCGTTCAGGACTAACACCATATCTTGGAGATCTTCTTGAAGTTTGCCCAACTGCCCTTCATAACTTCCCCCCAAGGGTTGTGCATTGTATTTGTAGGGGTCTGAAGCGGAAGTGACGGAGTAGCGGAGCCAGTGACTAGCGAGGAGTGGCAGTCGAAGTGGGCTGAGGTGGGTGGGTAAAAAACCTCACAAAACGCTGCAAAGCTAGGATGAATCCGTGGAGTCCGTGGACAGTGAGGCAAGTGAGTTGTGGGACGGGCAGGTGAGGCTAGAGCTGCGGTATCTCCCATCCATGCGGAGGCGGCAGGCATTAGGCCGGTGCGGCTTGCGCGAACAGCGAGGACCATCCCGTGCCCTGCTTTCGGCTCCTGCCTCTTAACTCCTGTATTTCCATCTCCCCAGGAGAGAGTCGTTTACCCACTCCCCACACCTGCATCAAGAAAATAATAAGAAAAAAAACTCCTGTTTAGCTCCCATGGGAAAAAGGGCACTGCATAGAAAATACTGCACTTTGGCAAACCTGTTTCGTCATATGTTATGCATTAGAAAGTCATTTGGGGCAGCTGAGTAGCAGAATTGCACTGGAGAGCAGCACAGGGTCAGCCTGGTAGTGGAGTGCTATGAGCGCTAGAGGGTCAAGTCCTGCAGCCAAAGCTGCAAGCCAGAGAGGTGCCGTGAGGAAGAAAGGAAGGGAGGAAGTTAGTGGGGCGGAGGGACCTCCATCCGCGCTATCTGCTCCATCTGACCCGGCCACTGCCGCCATCACCTTCTGCGACGCCATCCCCATCTACACCTGTCCTAGTACTGAAGGGGGGAAGCTGCTGGCAGCAGGTTAGTCTAGGCCTCAGGACCACGTCCTACAATGGACAGAGGTGGCCGGCACTGGGCAGGCACGGCCTGTCTGCAGGTGCGCAGGTCCCCCCTAGCAGACCTCTGCAAAAACTATTGGATCATCACCCTATAGCTGCCCCCCATACAGCTCTAGCAAGTTCCCGGATCTTGCGCAGTAGCAGACTGTAGTTCACAGCAGCACACAACAGTGGTAGGAGGGGAACGGAGGGTGAAGAAAGCACATAAAAGGCTCAGGAGGATATCAAGAAGGTTCCGCGCCGTTCCTCTGCAGCCGACCATAACCACAACCTTCCACCTGAAAGACCAGCTGACTGCATAGAAGGCCAAGCGGTCATGCCAGCAAGGAAACTGCTAGCCCTGAGAAAGGGCACTACTCTTCGAGTCGATACCTCATTGGTTCCGCCCGCGGAGCCCCTGCAGCATCCTCTTGCATTATCTGGCGATCAGTCAGCTCAAACATCACAGGTGCTGATTAGCGAATACTTCAGCAAGGCAAAGATCTAGACTCAGCCAAGCACACCTTAACCTGCTATGCCACAATCAGACCCAGGTGTACTGGACGATTGACCTCGGACATTCGAAATACCTCGACCCTGCTCACTTGAGCCACAGGCAGACCCATAGCCTTTTCATCAGCCTCCTTCCACTCCTGGGAGCCCAAGAATGACCCTCGACAATGCACTAGCATTGATAGACACAAAGAGGGCCCACTCACCTAGCTCAAGAGATCCCTGGGCCACAGAAGCTATGCCAAGATCTTTAAAGCTAAGCCCCTCAACCCCAGTCCATCTCCAAACTCAAGCAACCAGCCCGCTCGCCTTGTAAAACTTCTGCAAGTTCCAAAATAGCCTATACCTCTCCCGAGCCCACTTCAACCCCGATGGGCCACCAACTGGGCATCAGCACAATTGAGCTAACTGATTCCCCCACGCCAACAAAGAGGACAAGGAGGGAAAGTTCTCTCGAACCTAGGAATCTTTCAGACCGGTTGTTAGCCTCCCTGGAAGCCCGAATTGAAGCACGATGGCCTCACTGGTCCCATCGGTCCCAAGTCTGCCCAGGAAAGATGATCCAGCTGCAGGAAGGGACTGCCAAATCCTCTCTTACCCATCAACAATACCATTCGCCTCTAGAAGAGAAAGAACGAAACTCAAAAAACAGTCAAAAAAACAATGACTTGAAAAACTGAGATCTTGGCTCGCTGAGGTAGGGGCCTCTTTTCCGGCACGGTAAGAGAGGGGGCAAACCACTTCCCCATTTTCAATCAGATCCCAAAACCAAAAACTGAAATCACCGAATACAAGGAGGTTCATACCATCGCAAACGTTCCCCTAAATAATTCTTCCACAAGTACACAGGAAGCGTCCAAGGTTAATGTCTTTGAACCTAGTGACCCCGAATTGCACATCACCAAAGCCATAGCCAGCAAGCATTATGTCCACTCAACTTACGGGCCCTACAATGATCCAACGGCCCGGCTAATCTAGACATCAAAACAGAGCCTCAAAGGGTCAACTCAAACGCAGGGACGGGATCCGTAATCTAACAGACAGCGGCCTGCTAGGCCCGTTCACACTGCTGTCGATGTGCAATCCCTACATTGCCCCCTGGGCCACCACGAATGACTTTTTCCAGGCAGCCCCAAACGTACAAGGCGACCGATGGGCAAAGATGAACCGAGGAGAGCCGTCTTCCACTTGACCCACACTCCACTATCCCAAGGCCCCCCCAATTCCTTCCTGTAGAGCCTGGGGAGCTGCCTTGCCAAAGCAACGATAAACAGCCAGAACTTGCACTTATCCTGCACTTATCCTGCACTATGCTCATAAGGGTCCATGCAACATTCTTAACAGGAACAACCTCCTGCGCCTATTCAAACACATCCCGGCCCTCAGGGGGATAACCTCATCTGACCTAACATCAGTAAAATTCGCTCAAATACCGGGCAAAGGGGCTTCTGAAGCAACCATCACAACATGGTCAAGAGTGACTTTAAGAGACACCATTCCTGGGGAAGCCAGGACCTTTGAAGACTGTGGCATCGAGCTCTGGACCACCCGCCCATAAAAATACCCGCATGTACTACTACATGAAGACCCGGCAAGGCACATAATCGTGCTGAGAGTGACGTGGGGAGCAATCCACAACTGGCTCCCTGGCACTTCAAAAGCTGAAAATTCCATCAAAATCTCGTGCACAAATAATCAATGACTGGTGAGATGCATGCCAAATTCTACAAGGCAACGCCTGTGTTTTGGAAAAAGCTCAAGACTTGGCTTTTTTCCAGCCGCTAGTTTCCTCCTCTCTTTTCCCCGCTAACACCCTTTTGGCAGTAGCGCCAGGACACTCCTAGGATTAACAGTCGCTCTTTATAAATAGCCCCACATAGACATAGACCACCTCAACTGTCGGAGCGGCCAGGGATTCCCTGACCGAGAGCAGCCAGTGTCCCGTTTTTGGGAGGTACCCCTAAAATCCCCTCTGTAGCTCATCCATATCGGCATGCCCCAAACTGATCATCTCTTCTTGGAACGTGGCCAGGCTCAAGTCAATACTCTCATCCAAATCTGCGGTGGCTTACTTGAACAAAAGTGACATTATCTGCCTACAGGAGACCTGGGCTCTAACTCCATCAGTCCTCTATGGCTACTATGAGCTTTTTCAACCGGCAGCCAGGCCTAACCTCTTTGGACTCCCATCTGGGGGCCTCTCAATCTTTATTAAACACTCCTGCTACACCTCTCCAACAAAACTCCCCAGCAGGGCAAGTTGTTCTAATTTCAGGGGCCTCAAATCAAACAATGGACCTCCCCCTTCTTTTAATAAATTATCACAACATAACGAAAACACCAAAGCTACCTGCAACGGTACTTTAAAAAATATATATATATTGATTTTATTGAATTACAATATGCATACAACTTAGGGCACAGTTACATCATGTCGAGGCATACCCGTACACATGGTTATTAATACTCAAAGACATGAATCAGGCATTTGAGGGACTCTGCTTGAACAATTACATCACTTGGAACAAATCACGGCCCACACAGTTTTACCATTCTGTTGTGCTAACCAGAGTCTTATGTGAGGTCCGACACTTACCCAGTGGCCCAGCTGATGGAACCCTACCACATACTGTGGACTACACACTCTTCTATGTGCCTACATCCTGCGACATTGCCTCGTTAGCAGTAATCTGTGGGTCTGAGTTTGCACTAGCAGTTTTACTTGAGAGATAGGTTTGGTATGGTCCCCAACAGCTCTTGGGACGGCTATTCTTTTATCAGCAGTAGCGGGCCCTCCATCCAGCGAATTGCCACACGGCGTTTGGGCAGGAGAAGTCCGATGGCTAGCAAAGGACACACTGTCTTATCCACGGAAAGATCCCACCCTAGCAATGCCATCTTTGGGTCCAGCTCTAGATCTGCACTTATATTGGTTCCCAATTCCTGAAACACTTTGCCCCAGAATAGCTGAATCCCGGGACATTGCCAAGCTAAGTGCCAGAATCCCGCCCCCTCCTCACCACATCTTTGACAGCGGGAGTTCTCCGCTAACCCACACCGAAACTGGTGCTGAGGGGTGCAGTAAGCTCTATGCAAGAATTTAAAATGAATAAGTCTGTGTCTCCCATTAAGAGAGATTGACCGGGTGCAGGAACAGCAATACTTCCACTCTTTATCACATAGTGGAGTGCCCAAGTCACGTTGCCAATCCAGTCTAACTTTTAGAACTTCAGACCGTCGGGTTTCCTGCAAGCTAGTGTAAAATTTAGTGATCAGTTTAAGGGGTTCCTTGACTTTGAGAAGGGTGGTGAATGCAACCATAACGGTTCCAGCTAATCTTCGCCCAGGAGGGCGCGCCATGTATGTCTGGCCCTAAAGAAGTGAAACAATGCTGTGCCTACCGGCTGCATACCCGGCCACTGCAAAGCCTCCCAAGTAACTAGTGTACCATCCTTAAAAAAATCCCCCATTACGTTGATACCTATAGTTTGCAGTGCCTGCCTTTCCCCCACATCTTGACCCAGCGGGAACCACAGACACCAATGAAGTGTCATCTCTGGGGAGTACAGGAAGGGAGGCCTGGACCGAATCTCACACTCTAGTTAGAAGAATTAAATGGGATGCCTCAGGCTCCGTCAAGGTGGGTAAATGGCTCAAAGATGCAACCTTGAACTTCACACTGCGAACTACCCCCTTAGACGGGACGATTTAATAACCAAACTAACAGACCTCCTAACTTGTCCTGGTGTCGCTGGCCAACATCCCAGGAACCCTCCGTGGAAGCCCCATTAGAGGGACATAGTCTATGCACGAAGAACATTAGGCAGAGCCATTCATTCGCATAAGCAAAATCCCACTGTACTGTCCATTAAAAACGTGGTCAATCTATACAAATTGTACAAAAAACTAACATGAAAAGCAAAGAAACTCAAAGAACAGGAGGAGTGGATAAAATTACACCGCTTGCTAAAACATAAAATCTTGGTCCACTTCTGGAATTACATCAACAAACTTTGATCCTCCAACAGTTGTAGGAGGAACGTTGTCCCAGAGGCAGCCTGGATACTGCACGTCAATATAGAATACAGCAACGAAACTCAAGGCCCCATCGACGTACCTATCAGAGGGACAAACGACAACAGGCCGATGGCAACCCTTTTTCTGTCTCTGTCAAAAAAAGAAATTTTTTACCTGGAGTATTGGAGCTGCCACGATCAAAACTACAGCCAAGTACAACTATCTGGGAGGATGGTTCAGTTAGTCTTCTAGACCATCTGTCCATCTAGCCGCCCTGAAAAAGAGAGCCAGAGCTATAACACACAGCCTGACCAGCCTTAACCGGATTCTGCACAGTGCCTTAGCCATCCCTATATTAAAGGTTATAAAAGCCACTATTCTTCCGGACCTCAATTACGGGCACCAGGCTTTTCCAGATGCGAGTGCGGTCAACCTAGACAACGCCCAATGCATGACCTACAAAAGAGTCCTCCAACTTCCCAAATATATACGCAGGGCAAGATTACAACTCGAGCTGGGTCTTCTGAGACAATACCTTACATGCGAGGCTGAAACCTTGAGATTCTATATAAGGGTATCAAAAGACCCGGATAATACCCTCAAAGCGGCCTAAAAGAAACCTGCGAGAGCCCTGGGAATCCATAGAACCAACAAATACAAAAGGCCACAATATCTCTACAAATCAAAAAAACAGCATTAAAATCAGACTCCATCCACTACGTAACCTGAAAAAAGGTCATAAACAAGCAGGTGAGACAAATTTCATATCAGCAGGACCATCAGTCCCCAAAAACCTCAACTATTTTGTCCGCCTTGGATGATTCTTATTTACCAGGAATGCCTCAACCATACCTCTCAGACAGCCTAAGTCAATCGACCCATAGGAATATCATGTTTATGCGCCTCCTTGGCCTGCAATTACTGACCTTAACCAATGGGCCCCACGTGCAGACTATGCAACTATAAGACTGAATCATGGCTCCACCTCTTGTGCTGCTGTCCTTCCCTTGACGCCCCGGGAGATCTTTTCTGAAGCCATTCTATTTAAAAAGTGGCATCTATACATGCCTGGAGGCATCAGCATTGTTCTCCCAAACAGACACTCAACCTCTAGCGAGGTGTGGCAAATATGTGAAAAACCTGAAAGACCTACTATTCCCTTGCCCAGCCCTTTCAAATCAGTTACCTCAGTTTAAAAACTGATAACAGACTATTTCATGGCGCGCCCCAGAGTTTCTCCGACACAATAAATCCTTTTAGTCTGGTTTACCAATCTCTACATCTTCTTCACCGTCTGCCCATGGGGGATTGGACCGCCAACAACCCTCACGCTGCTTAGCCACTCCTTGCACTACCTATATTGAACATCTATGCAAGAAACCACTTTGACAAAGCTAGTTACCGGCAATCCATTCTCACACCGGGCCAGTCCGGCCAATACAAAAGTAACGGCAGGGTACTATGTACTTTTGGACCCCCAACCGACAGCATCTTCTGTATGTGCCCATGGGATCCCGGTCCGCACCGATTTGGAGCAGCCTTCGATCAGGCCCTACTCGACCCTCAGCCTCGGCTTTTCCACTTGGCACCCTGCCCGACAAAGACTTGCATTTGCCAATCTTTCTCCTAGGGGCTGAACCGATATTGCTCGAATCCTCACACTGACATTTTGGCAAGGAAAAGACGACTACTAGCTGCTGGTGTAATTCATGTTTTAACATTGATATCAATGGCTTTATCCTTAGTAAGGACTTTGCGGAAGACTTTCTTTTATGAGTAACGATTTTATCCGAATATATGTGCAATATAGTACTACTAAAATACTTTAAGGTTGTACCGTTGTCGTTATTATTGCAATGGTTTTAAGTAACCGTGCAAAGAAATAAAGAAATTGTCAATTGTCTTTTGCAATGTCAGCTTTCTGCGGTCTTATAATTTCTAAGAGAACGACTGTTAGAGATTTTCAAAAACCTTGGAGCAACCTCAATCAACGGGAGATCTTTGTGGCCCATTCGCTGAATAGTCCTAATCTAGCCCAAACCATGTCTTGTCTAGTAACCTCACCATGAGACTTTTGTTGGTTTTAAAAGCTTTACAGGCTCATCCTTTTGAACCATTGGCTTCTGTAGGCTTGAAAAAATCGCCAATCCTTTTTTGGTAGCAATCACTTCTATTAAGAGGACAAGGGAACTTTGAAGCACTTCTTCAACATGCCCATTTTTCCCCATTTTGCATGGGGGTGTGATTTGACTTACAGATCTTACATTTGTTTCGAAAGTGGAATCGGTAAAAAGATACAAATCAAGAAATTGTTCTTCCTGTTTTTTTCCCCTTCTCCTTCCTCTCCAGAGGAGGAGTTATAATTTATTGGACGTCAAGATAGATATTGTGCTTTATTTGCACAGAGCTCTCGGGCCATTTATTTGTAACTTGTGGTTCAGCAACGGTAAATCGATGGAAATAATCTACTAATGCCTTGGTCTACCCAGTTGCAAGATGCCCCTTCTTCTCCTTGGATTCAGGGGAGATCCACCAGTTTGGCTGCATCATGGGTAGAAGTGCAGGATGTTTCTGAGATTTGTAGGACTGACACTTGGTCCTCTGTAAATATTTTTGTGCACCATTTGTTGGACCCGGCCTCGTAGAATGGCCCTCCGTGCCCCCGCACCACCGAAACCTGGTACATACAGCCCAAGCCCCCGGCCCCGCCGAACCTCCCCACCAGGACACACGCACCGACCCGGACATCCCCGTCCCGGGCCTCTCCCCTTTCGGCCACCCCGGGCCCGCGTGCCCACTTCATGCACCAAGATGGCCGCCCGGCCCCAGCGCGACCCGGGCATAGAGGCGCCACTCCGGCTGGAGGACATCCCGCTTCCAGGGGATGAGAGAGGGAGGAGCAGTTTCTATCGCACCTCTGAACTCCCCCGGGACGATGGGTTTCGATCGGCCCTCCGGCCTCCCTGAGGGCTGGCTCCACGCCTGCTGGGTGTCTGGGACTCCTCCCGACCCGGCCCTGAAAGAATCAAAAGACTATAGCAGGAAATCCCGACAAGCGACCCCCAGGTGACAAGACCCCTGCCTGCACAGACTCCGGACATCAAAGAGGGGTCGAACTATAACAAGGGGTGCTCTGGGGCTGTCCGGCAGATTCGACGCTGGAACAACGAGAGCCTGCCGACGTGGTCGCGGCTCCTGGAACTGGAACTCACCTGAGCCCTGCTGAGTGACTCGCGGCTCCCTGAAGATCGTAAGTCCTCCGAACTTGTACCTGTGCCCTGCTGAGTGACTCGCGGCTCCCTGAAGATCGTAAGACCTCCGAACTTGTACCTGAGCCCTGCTGAGTGACTCGCGGCTCCCTGAAGATCGTAAGACCTCCGAACTTGTACCTGAGCCCTGCTGAGTGACTCGCGGCTCCCTGAAGATCGTAAGACCTCCGAACTTGTACCTGAGCCCGCTGAGTGACTCGCGGCTTCCACAGACTCCACCGGTCCCGCCGGACCCCACGACAACCAGCCTACCCCCCAGCTCGAGGATTGTGAGCTGTGCGCCGGGTACGTCCCTCCTTTGAACCGTTACCAGAGACAGTCCCGCTACCCCCTACCTTTCCGAGACTCTTGAGCCCGTGCTCACCTTGTACATATTTGCAGTGATACCTGTTTGATAAAACTTGTTCTGAGAATACCCAGTGTGGTCCCTCTGTGTCGTGTGGTGCCAGAAGTACGATCCTAGTTGCGAGAGTCCTCCCCCTGGGGAATCTCCCGCCAGTGCCCGGCTACGATACTTTGAGGGTGGGTCTCAGGGTAGTCAGGACCCCTTTCCGGGCTCCTCTGAGGTCGCCGTCTAACATTGGTGGCAAGCGACGGGATTCGGGCCCATCACCTAGAGATCGTACAGTAAACGACGGACGCACGACCAACAAAGATGGCAGAAGGAAGCGCCACGAGCTCCGCAGAAACCAACGCCAACAGAGTGTTCCAGGTGGAGCATCTGGAAGAATACACACACAAAGAGCTAAAACAATTTTGCAAAGAACTTAAAATCGCTACCACTGGCCTCAACACTAAGGAAGACTTGCAGAAAGCACTGAAAACTTGGGTGGAGACCGGGGCCTCCCGCCCGGAAGGCACGGGGGAGCGCCCCGACGAAGCCGAACCCCCCAAAGTGAAAGCAGTAGCAATCAGGTGCGAGGCATCGTACCAGACGGGGGCCTATCCCCGGAAGAGCTCGCGGACAGAGAGAGAAGCCGCAGTCATGAACTCGAGTTAGCCAAACTCAAAATCGAGGGCGAATTGAAGTTAGCGGAGAAGAAGCTAGCAGTAGAGCAAATGCGTGTACAAGGCGAACTGGAAGAAAAGAAGCTCCAACGGGAGCACGAAGGAAGAAAGCTCCAACTGGAGCACGAACGGAGCTTAAAGGAACTCGAGCTCAAGGCCCGAAATGAGGACGGGAGGCCCTCGGGGAACCGAGAGACGGCCCCCCCAGCGGAACAGAAGGTCCACATCCCCAAGGATGTGGTCAAAGAATATTATAAAAACTATGACATTCAGCAATGGTTTCGGGCCTACGAGGTCGCCATGACCTCCCATCGGATTCCACAGAAGGACTGGGGGGCGGGGTTGTGGGGACGGTTTCTGAGCGAAGGAAGGGACACCCTGCTCGACCTACCCCTCTCCCTGCAGACCTCCTACAGCCACATGGGTGGAGTATGTAAACTTTTTTAGTCGGGCCTTCGATGGGTGGGTCAAGGGCAGCAAAGTCACCACCCTTGCCGAACTCACTGACCTCATGTTATGGGAACATCTGGCTGCGAACTGCTTCGTAGAGCTACGTCAACATCTGCTGGATAGCAAGCTCACAGATCCCCGGAAGCTGGCCGTGGAGGCCGACCGCTGGACCAACACCCGGGTCTCCCGGGGCATGGTAGGAGAGTACCCCCGAACCAGTCAGGGACCACCCCGCCAGAGAGGGGGAGGGAACCAGGGAGGGCCGAGGGAGTCCCAGCCTAGCCCCCCGAAGACACCACCTCCACCTTTCCCGGCGCCCCCCCCCCCACCAGTAACAGGGCCCCCTGGGAGACGGGGACACCGGGTGACCGTCACATGTTTCCGCTGCCAGAAACCCGGGCACTACGCCAATGACCCAGAGTGCCCCATGGCCACCCAAGTCACCCCTGCGAGACAGATAGCCAACGTGGCCCTAGGGGAGGAGGTTGAGGAAGCCGAGGAGTGGGAACCAGCCGCGATGGCCCTAGTATCCCTGGGAGATAGGGAAATGATCCCTGGTAGCCTCCTACCGTCCAACACACAGAAATATGGGCAGCTCGTCAAGATCAATGGCCACCAGGTAGAGGCCCTGCGGGACACCGGGGCCAGTATCACCGGTGTCCTCAGGCACCTAGTTCCCGAGGAGCAGATCCTCCCCAATGTCTTTTGCCCCGTGATATCTGCAGACAATAGGGAAAGTATGTGTCAGGTGGCCCTGGTGCCATTTGAGTGGGGAGGGGTGATAGGTAAACTCAAGGTGGCCGTAAGAACCTCCCAGCCGGTCGACTGCCTCTTAGGGAACGACCTGGAGAGTTCTCCCTGGAAGCACGTAGAGCGCAAGGCCCACCTAGGAATGATGGGACTCCCCGAGTGGGTGTGTGCCACCACCCGATCTATGACAGCCCGACTCACTCCCCGGAGAGAAATCGAGAGCACCCCGGTCGAAGTAGCCAGCACCGTCCCCGCCGAGGGTCCTCCCGTTCCCCCATCGGAAGGGTCCGTCGCCAGCGACGAACCCGCACCATCCGACCCCGCCCCGGTCCCCGAGTTGGGGGATCTACCTGAGTTGGCCCATTGGCGCCACGAGGGCGGGCCCACCCGAGAAGAATTTTGCCAGGAACAAGCCACCTGTCCTTCCCTGGTCGGGCTGCGGCGCCAGGCCGAGGGCCAAGCCGCAGGTGACCAGACCGGAACGCACCGAATCTATTGGGAGAATAACGTCCTGTATAGTGAGCAGAAATCAGTGGAGCTGGGATCCGGACGGGTACTGGTGGTACCTCTCCGCTTCCGGGATTTCCTCCTGGGCTTAGCCCACGATGTCCCCCTCGCCGGTCACCTGGGTCAGGACAAGACCTACAGCCGTCTCGTGACCCATTTTTATTGGCCTAAGATGAAAGCAGCGGTAGAGGCCCACTGCAAGTCCTGCCCCACGTGCCAAGCCAGTGGGAAGAGTGGGGGGAAGCGCAAGGCTCCCCTCCAACCCTTCCCGGTCGTCAGTACCCCCTTCGAACGAGTCGGGATCGACATCGTGGGGCCACTGGACCCCCCCACCTCCCAAGGTCACCGTTTCATCTTGGTCCTAGTGGACCACGCCACCCGCTACCCAGAGGCTATTCCCCTACGCACCATTACGGCCCCCGTGGTGGGCCGGGCCCTGATGGGGATCTTCTCCAGGGTGGGATTCCCCCGCGAGGTCGTGAGCGATCGCGGCACTAATTTTATATCCAGGTATATGACGTCCCTGTGGCAACAATGTGGGGTGTCCTATAAGTTCACCACCCCGTACCATCCCCAAGGGAACGGCCTAGTAGAGAGGTTTAATAGGACTTTGAAAGGGATGATCGCTGGCCTAGAAGAGCCCCTCCGGCGTAAGTGGGACGTCCTGCTCCCCTGCCTCTTGTTCGCTTACCGGGAGGTCCCCCAGAAGTCCTTAGGGTTCAGCCCGTTTGAATTACTCTATGGGCACCCCGTCCGAGGTCCCCTCAGTTTAGTTAAGGAAGGGTGGGAGGCAGCACCCCAGACCACCCCCCGAGATGTGTTCCAATATGTCCTGGCCCTCCGGAACCAGACCAGGAGGTTCCGAGAACTGGCCGAGGCCAACCTGGAGGCGAGTCAAGAAGAAATGAAGCGCTGGTACGACCAGAATGCTACTCTGGTCGAGTTCCAGCCGGGCCAGCAGGTGTGGGTCATGGCCCCCGTGAAGCCTGGCGCTCTCCAGGACCGATGGACTGGGCCCTACAAAGTGGTCGAGAAGAAGAGCCAAGTCACCTACTTGGTGGACGTCCAGTCGCCTCGGGATCCCCTCCGGGTCCTGCACGTGAACCGCCTCAAGCCTCACTTCCAGCGGACAGAACTGAGCCTCCTGCTGGCCACCGATGACGGGGCCGAAGATGAGTCGGATCCCCTCCCGGACCTCCTGTGTATCAAGGAGCAGGATGGCTCCGTGGAAGGAGTGAACCTCTCCCCAGCCCTCACTGCCCAGCAACAAGCGGACTGCCGCCAGCTCCTAAGACAATTTTCTGACCTCTTCTCCCTGACCCCCCGGGTCACCAACTGGTGTGTTCATGATATGGACACCGGGGACAGCCCGCCGGTGAGACACCGAGCCTACCGGGTTCCTGACCGGGTCCGGTCCTGCATTCAAGCGGAAGTCTCGAAGATGTTGACCCTGGGGGTGATCGAGCCCTCTGACAGTCCCTGGGCCAGCCCCGTGGTCCTGGTCCCGAAGGCAGCGGCCCCCGGTGTCGCCCCCGAGCTCCGATTCTGCGTGGACTACCGGGGGCTCAATGACGTTACCCTAGCCGATGCCCACCCCATTCCACGAGTCGACGAACTCATTGACCGACTAGGGGCAGCCCGGTTCCTCAGCACATTCGACCTCACCTGCGGATACTGGCAGATTGCGCTCACCGAAGGGGCCAAAGAGCGGTCCGCTTTCTCCACCCCCGATGGGCACTACCGCTTCCGCGTAATGCCCTTCGGGATGAAAAATGCCCCGGCCACTTTCCAGCGACTGGTGAATAGAGTCCTGGCCGGGCTAGAACAGTTCAGCGCGGCATACCTGGACGACATCGCTGTCTTCAGTTCAGAGTGGAGTGAGCACCTCCAGCACCTCCGAAGGGTGCTAATCGCCCTGCGCCAGGCAGGCCTCACAGTAAAAGCCAGCAAGTGCCAGATCGGGCAAGGATCCGTGGTCTACTTGGGGCACCAGGTCGGGAGTGGCCAGGTCGCCCCGCTACAGCCAAAGATCGACGCCATCCTGGCCTGGGAACCACCCATCACCCAGACGGAGGTCCGAGCCTTTCTGGGACTCACGGGCTACTACCGAAGATTCATTCGGGGGTATGGCAGCCTTGTCGGCCCTCTCACAGAACTCGCGTCTAAAAAACAGCCAAAGAAAGTGCAGTGGACGGCTGCCTGCCAGGAAGCTTTCGATGCCCTAAAAAGGGCCATGTGTACTGCCCCCGTCCTCCAGGCTCCCGACTACGCCAAGGAGTTCATAGTCCAAACCGATGCCTCCGAGCATGGCATTGGGGCCGTCCTGTCCCAAGTAAATGACCATGGCCTAGACCAGCCCGTCGCCTTCCTCAGTCGGCGGCTGTTGCCCCGAGAACAAAGATGGATTACCATAGAGCGCGAAGCCTTTGCCGTGGTCTGGGCACTCAAAAAGCTACGACCCTACCTGTTTGGCACCCATTTCAGAGTCCAAACTGACCATCGGCCCTTACGTTGGCTCATGCAGATGCGAGGAGAAAACCCCAAGCTACTGCGGTGGTCAATCTCCCTCCAGGGGATGGATTTCACCGTGGAACACCGCCCTGGTACGGACCACGCCAATGCTGACGGCCTCTCCCGGTTCTTCCGCCTCAGCGAAGAGAACCCCCCAAGCTGATGGGCAGTTCTCTCCGGCTTTCAGCTGGGGGGGACGCGTGTTGGACCCGGCCTCGTAGAATGGCCCTCCGTGCCCCCGCACCACCGAAACCTGGTACATACAGCCCAAGCCCCCGGCCCCGCCGAACCTCCCCACCAGGACACACGCACCGACCCGGACATCCCCGTCCCGGGCCTCTCCCCTTTCGGCCACCCCGGGCCCGCGTGCCCACTTCATGCACCAAGATGGCCGCCCGGCCCCAGCGCGACCCGGGCATAGAGGCGCCACTCCGGCTGGAGGACATCCCGCTTCCAGGGGATGAGAGAGGGAGGAGCAGTTTCTATCGCACCTCTGAACTCACCCGGGACGATGGGTTTCGATCGGCCCTCCGGCCTCCCTGAGGGCTGGCTCCACGCCTGCTGGGTGTCTGGGACTCCTCCCGACCCGGCCCTGAAAGAATCAAAAGACTATAGCAGGAAATCCCGACAAGCGACCCCCAGGTGACAAGACCCCTGCCTGCACAGACTCCGGACATCAAAGAGGGGTCGAACTATAACAAGGGGTGCTCTGGGGCTGTCCGGCAGATTCGACGCTGGAACAACGAGAGCCTGCTGACGTGGTCGCGGCTCCTGGAACTGGAACTCACCTGAGCCCTGCTGAGTGACTCGCGGCTCCCTGAAGATCGTAAGACCTCCGAACTTGTACCTGAGCCCTGCTGAGTGACTCGCGGCTCCCTGAAGATCGTAAGACCTCCGAACTTGTACCTGAGCCCTGCTGAGTGACTCGCGGCTCCCTGAAGATCGTAAGACCTCCGAACTTGTACCTGAGCCCTGCTGAGTGACTCGCGGCTCCCTGAAGATCGTAAGACCTCCGAACTTGTACCTGAGCCCGCTGAGTGACTCGCGGCTTCCACAGACTCCACCGGTCCCGCCGGACCCCACGACAACCAGCCTACCCCCCAGCTCGAGGATTGTGAGCTGTGCGCCGGGTACGTCCCTCCTTTGAACCGTTACCAGAGACAGTCCCGCTACCCCCTACCTTTCCGAGACTCTTGAGCCCGTGCTCACCTTGTACATATTTGCAGTGATACCTGTTTGATAAAACTTGTTCTGAGAATACCCAGTGTGGTCCCTCTGTGTCGTGTGGTGCCAGAAGTACGATCCTAGTTGCGAGAGTCCTCCCCCTGGGGAATCTCCCGCCAGTGCCCGGCTACGATACTTTGAGGGTGGGTCTCAGGGTAGTCAGGACCCCTTTCCGGGCTCCTCTGAGGTCGCCGTCTAACACCATTATAGACTAATTCTTAAATGGACGGAAACAACTTTGCTGTAGGTGTCCTTAGGTCTACCCCTGCATGAAATGTTTTTGGTTTTTGATAGTGTAATAAATCACTTAGGTTTTGCATTAAGTCATTTGTTGAATATCCTTTTTTTTGGGTCGAAGGCCATAAATTGACCTGGGTGTTCCCCATAAGGAATGACTGGAAAGAGGACATGGGTAGTAGATGTAAAGCCACAATTAATTATTAGTAATCTTTGTTACACTTTAGCACTACTTTTCTTTTTACCAGTCATTACACCCTGAGACTATCCAGCCTTCAATGCGAGTCTTAGTATTCCAGGGGGATAATGGCCAGCTCTTTTTTCCGACTTCCCAGTCGGTTAGGTGGGGCTAGCTTTTCGGCATGCTTTCTTTTGTTTTTTCTGTCTCGGGAAGTGGAATGTGCCTCATAAGTAAAGACTGGCACAAGGACAAGTGGGACTAGGAGTAAGGATATCTATCACCAGTATGTAATCGAGGCATTCTCTTGCAGCGGTCTCAAATATGTTGTCTGACCACAACTAATATGTGTTTGCATTACTGCACGTGTTAGGGCGCTTGCAGCAACAGTAGCAGATGTTGGTTTGTACTTTAGTGAACCATCTGAAGACCCGATATAAGTCATTTTCTCCCTTTTCAGCATTCCAACAACTGATCATTTTATTGTTCGAGGTCCCTGCCTTAGCCGTGAACAGCACCAGCATTTGGCATCGTCTCTTCTAAGCTGCCGTTAAAACTGTAATAAGTGTAAAACCTGCACCTGGAAAATTAGAGACTGGGCAAAATAAATGAGCCCTCATTTGTTTCCCTGCTGGTTATTTACCTGTAAAATGGAACTGTACTTCCTATAAAATGATGTGTGTCGTTTTAGCGAGGTCATTAAGCTTCATGAGAATTTTGCCTTCATTCTGAAGGACTCTGAAAGGTGCTATTTATAAGCTTTTAGGTGTCTGGAATAATGCAAATTGGCTTGTAAACCGGTGTTCTCCTGTTCAGGGTGGAAGTAGACTGGAATACAGGATACCAATGTGTTTTTTAAACTGTGAACCTGTGTTAAACCTTTGTAGGGAAGAGAAAAACATCTGCTTTGTACCCTGAGTGTAAATTTCTGTAAATTAGCGTTTAACTCGTAAATTCTGATATAAAACAATGTGCTGTATTCACTGGTACACCACACCACCACCCAGCTCCATAAAATCTAGTGTTAAATTTACGGATGTCAGTGGCCCGTTTTGCGTGAAATGTATGAAGCTCTGAGAGGTATTTTTTTTTTTACCGCGATAAAATATGTGTATTTGGGCTAAATATATATTTAGGCAATTGCGACAATGAACCTAGCTGGATTGTGTTGGGTTCTTGAAAATATTTTATATAACTGATTTGAAAAAATGTGTGTAGTTTTATATAGCGCGAACTCAACCTTAAGGTATCGGAGCGCTTTTACATGAGCACCATCTGCGTTACAGACGGACACATTCTTTTTTGTTAGGCACGGGGATATTAACTGATTTGCCCAGAATCGCATGATGACGATGTTGAGCGTCTCTGCCGAGTCTCGAACCCGGTTCACCAGCTTGGAGGTCGATCTCTACTTCCAAAGGACAATCTAAATTTCATTTCTTTAGTTTATAGTTTTGCCAGTAAACCGCAAGCAAAATACGGCGAGACACTTTGAATATCGTGTGCCTTATATGGGAGTTTTCCTGAAGAATGAGTACCTTTTAAGATCTCGCCTACTACACAGCACATGCGCTGCCTGTTGTGAGATGTATTGTACGTTTCCAGTGGGATAAGCGCCCCCTCTTTGCATATCATTTGTTGGCTTCCTTGCCACTCTCTTTTGCTTGCTTCCTATACCTTAGCTTGTGTGGGCCTTACTTCCACTTCATGAGTGTGCCCTTCTGCTGTAGCGTGGACCCATTGCACTGCTCACTTTTCAAATAGTCCTTTGTTGTTTTGTTAAGTACTCTACAAGAGTGCACGTCTTTTTTTACAGCTCTCTCCCTGTGTACTTCCCCCACTGTGCCACGCTCCCCTGTGCTACTCTCTCCTCTCCGTGATGTGTTCACCTGCGTGTTCTTCTACACCCGGGTTATTTTTTCGCCCATCTACCTCTCTCCCCAGTTCCACTATTCATTGCCTTTTCCTCCGGTATGATCCTCTCTCTCCATTTGCTCCCTTCTGTGTGCCCTCTATGTTGTTTCTCCCTTCCCATGCCCCATGTTGCTCCCACCCACACTCTTGTTGCTTGCCCACCTCTGCCCTTAGTGATTCCAACCCACCCATACTGTTTCATTTTTTTATTTTTGTTTACTGATCTGTCTTGGGGCCAAACATAAGACCTATTGACTTTGCCAGTGCTTGTTAATGTTTTGTATATTCTCTACAGTAGGCACACTCTGCTCTTGAGAATTTGGTTTAACACTAGTAGGCACCTTCCTCATTTCTGGGCTGAGCTATGCTTCTCTGACAAAATCAACAGTGCTGGCTCTTCCTTTAAGGGCCCAGGGCTAAGCTCTCGCTGTTTTATGGCATGTTATTTTATATGAGGCCAAGTGAATCATAGTCTGAGTGAGTCAAAGAATGAGTGAGACAGAGTGAGACGGATTGAGTCAGACTTAGAGTGAGTGAGACTGAGTGAGAATGATCGAGTCTGAGCAAGTTAGTGAGATTAAGTTGAATGAGTGGGACTGAGTGAGAACAACTAAAGACTGACTATGAAGGAGAATGACAGTGAGTGTAACTGAATGTTACTGTGCATGAGGCCAAGTGAGTCATAGTCTGATTGAGTCAGAGAATCAGTGAGACAGTGTGAGTCAGAGTGAGACCGATTAAGTCAGGCTTAGTTATAGTGAGTGAGACTGAGTGAGAATGATGGAGTATGAGTGAGTCACAGTGCGATTAAGTGAATCTGAATGAGTGGGACAAAGTGAATCTGGGAGAACGAGTGAGCCAGGTGGCGACTTAAGGAGATTGGTTGAGAATGGATGAGACTGAATGAGAATGAGTGAGTCAGAGTGAGATTGAGTGAAACTGCGTGAAAGTAAGTGAGAATGAGTGAGTCAGAATGAGTGAGATTGAGTGTATCAAAAGCAGTGAGAGTGAGTGCGAGTAAGTGAGATTAATTGAGAATGAGTGAGACAGAATGGGTCTGTGAGACACTGTGCACCAGAGTAAGTAAAAGTGAGTGCAAGTGCAAATGAAAGTAAGTGAGAGTGTAAGACTGAGTGGAAGCGAGTGAGAGCGAACACCATGAGTGCTTGAAGGAGGAGTCAGGCTCGCTCACTGGAATTCAAACCAAGAATCATGCCCCACTACTTTTAATGATCACCAGTTGCTACTGAACTGAAAATCAATTAAGAATAAAATGACTGTCACAATTTGCTTTTGCTTATACTAAGTTGGTTGGTATTTTAATAATAGAGTCCCTTGAACCCAACCATCCATTTATATAAATATTTCTGAACCTTAATTTCCTAAATTTACTGAACGGATTTACACCAAATCATAAAAAGCACAATCTGCGGACCAAGATCTAGCTTCCTGCCAAATTTGGTGTAATTCCGTTCTGCAGTTTTTGCAGTAGTACTGCTTACAGAAGTCTATGGAAAATGCATAGAAATATTGCCTTTTGAGATCCCCCCGCCCTTTTTCTCGGCCCCACGCTTGACTGATCCTCCCGAAACATACCATGCCCATACTAATCAAAAAGTAGCACCTTTTTTGTAAATTTTTTAGAGATTCGTCAAGTGGTGCTAAAGTTATTAGCAGGGATGTGGAAGTCCTATAGCCCGACACCCTGGACATATTGTTTGGGGTCAAGGGCAACAAGTTTTCATGTGTATTTTGTCCTTGGGACAAGTAGGGCCAAACACCTACAGCACAAAGCCTTTGGCTGCCAGTTTATAGTCCCACATTATGGATCAGGGAAAGGAATTGCCTGCAGTTATGGTATTATTTGTGTCCATGTGTTAATGCTGTTCAAACTTGTATTTATGGTTCATTAATGCCAAGCCTTTATTATTATGTAAGCTCAGACTGCAATACTGACAGAGGTTCCAGTATAAAAATGTGTGCACACATTTTCAATGTTTAGCAATATGAGGCTATGTATAATGCTCCCAGAATGCTCTCTGATTAGATGCAAATATTTGCAGAAGCTTGAAAGCAAAATTGACGATTCTTTGCTTTCAAAATAAAATGTTCACAAAAAAATGCCAAAACATTTTGCTAAACTACTGTAAATGGTAGGTACCATTTCTTTGAGCATCATTTAGTAAAATGTGTTGATGTATGCTAGTATTTCCCAAAAATATTCATAATGGAAAATCAGTGTAACCAGTGTTAAAAAGATTATGGGAAACATGAAAATAAACAAGCATGGTTAAAGCCAATAGGTCTGAAATTGTTGATCAGCCTTTTGCTTTTGTCAATGCATGACTTGTTCTGGCATGTGTTTTGTAAAACCTTATTGGTGTGGGAGCTGCCGGGCCATCACCATTATAACAAACACTGGCAAAAGTAAACATTGTTTTGGTCTCAAAAAGCACACATTGCCACAGTAGTTCCTGGCACTGAACAAAACGACTGTGTGTGAAAGGGGAGAGGAGTTGGCCTAACGGCTAGGGCGGTCGACCTCAAATCTGGGGAACTGGGTTCGAGTCTCGGCAATGATGCTGAACATCCCGTGATTCTGGGCAAATCACTTAATCTCCCCGTGCCTAACAAAAAATTAATGTGTCCTGATGTAATGCAACTGGTGCTATGTAAAGCATTCTGATAACTGATTCGGGTCAAGTTCGCGCTATATAAAACTCTGTAAGATAAAAAGAAAATGTGCTCCTTGTAAAAGAACAGAATGCAGTCACTCACAGTGAATCTAGCCGATAGACAGAGAGAGAGGGACAGAAATTTAATAAACACAAAATGTCATGGTTAACGCCAGACCTAATTAGGGGTCCAATTATTAAATAAAGTCTCAAAAGTGCATCCATGTCCTTACATTAATTTCAGATATATGGGTTTTGTGAATTCACAAGGCTTTTCAGAAGCAGGCCAATAAATAGTACTCCTAGAAGATATTTGTTAACTGCATTTTAGCATGAGCAAATATGCAGGCGTAGATTTGTTCATGCGAAAATCTTAGTGTTTGCAAGTTCACTTTCCCAACCCTTGAAGAAGTTTTATGTCTGCTTTTGTCAGGAGTAAATTTCCAACCTTTCTCAGTATGTGAACATATTAGAGAAGAGTTGGTGCAAACCCTTAAAACATGCAAGTTATTAGGTTTGCACGGACTCAAAAGGGCATTCCAACCCTGAAACTGTTGCTTATCATTACCTTCAGCCCCAATATGTAGATCTGCGGAAACGTATCAACATAAGGGAATTGCTAGTATTCAAACCCTACTATGGTATGAGCCCTGGCATAATCAGAGAGGCTATTTCAGAGCTCTTATATAATGGCATTGCTGCCATAATTTGTCACCGCATTACGTGGCACAAAAGGGACAAGTGGATTTTGTTACAGGACAAGTAGATCTATGAAGCAACATGCCTCATGAACAAGTAGATATTTTATTAAATTCCACACCCCAACACAAAAACAGTCTTCCTATGGAACAGCTGACCTAACTATAACTACCCAGAGGTAACTGCCACTGGGTTATGTATGTATGTATATAACCAAGCTCCATAGAAAAAGCACATCCAGCATTTCCTTTTTACATGCATCCGGCTTTTACCCAAGACATGTGATAGCCAGTATCCCCTATGGCGAATTAATGCACACCAAAAGAAATTGCAGTTCACCTCAACACATTAAATCTAGTCCGAAGGATATGGTACAGAGATTCACAGCAAGACTAAAAAATAAAAATATAACACACTGCATCGGCGAAAATCAGCAGCAAAGTATCTAGGGAACGCATCCTATTTGGTCCAAGCAAAAAGGATGAGACAAAAAATACGGCAAGGTTAAGAACTACTTACAGGAACCAACAAATACAACTAGAAAAGGCAGTTAGAAAGAATTGGCACATAATCTGCGCAGACTCCATCAAAGGCACTATGGTATTGGCCAAACCCCAAATAACGCACTGCAGAGCCAGGTCAATGAGGGACAGCTTGGTTAGATCGAGCCCAGAAACGGGAAGATCTAGTGATTGGCTGAGGGGCACAAATGGCTTCCATAGGTTTCCTAGATTCACAGCTTGCAAAATAGATATCAATACCAGGACTATTATTCCCCTTTTCCCATGCACCCATATCAATCAAGGGCAATTATAACTGCAAAAGTGAGTTTGCTATATATGTTTTAACATGAAGCTGCAATCTGAGATACGTAGGCAGCACAGTGTTGGAAGTATATAAACGTATTTTGCACCATAGGCACGCCATAAAAAACAAGGACCTGACTTACCCAGTGTCTAGGCACTGTGCCGAAATCCATCTAATTGATGTAACCAAAATGTCTTATTATGTGATTGACACAATACCCAACTCCATTAGAGGAGGAGATAGGGTAAAAGCCCGCCGACGACTAAAAAGTAGGTATATCCTGAACCTCGATTCCAAATCCCTTAATGGATTAAATATGGAAGAGGATTTACACAATGTTCTATAAGAAGGTACTGCAAAACTGATCGAAGACGCTAAGATATGGTTGTCTCCAGTTTCAGGCCTATCCCCACAGTAAATATTAACATGCCAGCTCCGAGTAAACTGGTATAAATTAAGTTGAGAGATGTTTAACTTAGGAGGCAATGGAGGATTTATTTAACTTCTTAATATTCTTATTTGTAGCACAGGAAAGATGATATGGTATAAGCACACACAGGGAAACAATTTAATATATATCGTAGGCGACACAAGTTGCTGTTTTTCTCTACATATGTCTGCATTAAGAAGTACCTAATAACTGTTTGAAACAATGAAATTATATCAAAAATGAATAAGGAGACATATATAATGAAAACTTAATTTTTTTGCAGAATTACATATACTGAATTGTAAAAAAAAGAAATGTTAAACAAACAAATGAGAAAAAAGTATTTTCTTTATGTATGTCCTTACCATATGGTATATCCTCTATCAATGGTATTGCCACATTAGTGTGATCAAGGCTGCGGTTGTGGCCGAAGCGCATTATGGTGACCAAGCAACAGCAATAAAACATAGAAGCATCCCAAGTGGTCTGTGTTTAATTCTGCGCACGGATGCGCATGCAAGAAATTGGCTCTGAGGATATATTTGTTTTCACTGAAAAAACCAAAGGTTACAATGACGTTATAGTTGGATATGGTAAGAAGATCTTCCCTTATGGTAACATAGCAATTGACTTTTTGGGACCCCCCTTTTTTTCTTGGACACCCTTTGCGGATTGGCACTAATCTTTTCAGGACAGAACTGAATTGGATGAACTTTTTTCTTTGGTAAGTTTTGCACAGATTTGTCAAATAGTGCAACAAATATTCACCAAAAAAAATGCTCTTCTCATGGAAACCCTGATATTACATAGGTGGCAGTTGCATTTCCTGGTTATAGTTAGGTCAGAGTTTCCATTGAAAATGCATTCAGATCTTCGTTAAACTTTCCCCCCAAAAAGTACAACCACTTTGGGTTCTTCATGGTAAGTTTTATGCAGATCTGTATAGTGGGCACCTAAAAATTGAGGGTTCTCAAAAGTTCCCATTTTAATCCTCTCATGATTCTTTCTGCTTCTTGTTACAGAAAAAATGACGGAATAAAATTACAACAACCTTGTAAATTAGGTAGAACTTTACTCAAGGAAACACCTTTGATTGGTTTGTTCGAAATCTGTTCAGTAGTAATTGAGAATTTGCATGAAAAGGTTACATTTTTTAGATATATGGACTGTTACATTGCAGATCTGTAGATTTGCGAAACCCCCTCAAAAAATAAAGGCACATCATTGGACTAGGGAGCTTTTTCATCCATTGCGGAAAAGAAAAAGGCATGAGGAGGCAGGGTGAACTTACTCTGAACTCCTTACCCATCTAGTGGGGGGGTCAAAGGGATGCACTTGGCAATAAAATAAATATTTTGAAACAACTACTGTGGATTCCATTCTGGATTTGTGCTGCGTGGACCCTTCTGTATCTTCAGGATTTGCAAATACAGATCTGAATTTGTGAATCCTGAAGACGATGAAAAAGAAATAGTCACTGCACTACAGCTACGCTCGGCCATCAGCAACACGCTGGGTTGGCTGCGTGCTGCAGGTGTTTACTAGGTCTGGGCACCTGCAGCGAATCCCCTCCGTGCATGTCTGAAGTCTGTGTGGAGAGGGGATTGACCAGCTGCAGAGGTTTGTGAGTAGAGTCGGGTTGAAGGCTAAGCGTTGCGGTCCTCGTGCTATGCATGACCAAAAGTCAAGCAAAATAGGGGGTTGATTATCAGTGGCACCTGACCAAACCCCCATCATGTATTGCCAAAGATTATGCTCAGTGGAGCTGGCTGTCAATAGTTGGTTGGCTGCAGGTAACTGGTATATGCTGTATATGATGGGGAATAAAATCACTGGCAGAAAAAAAACCATAATCAGTATTTATAAAGTGAAGCTTATCACCATGGCGGGTATCCCGGTCCTGAGGAATGGTATGTCTTAGTCGAAGAGCCAGCCCTTGGGTCCCTTCCCGAAGCCTGTGAGTGTAGGGAAGGTTCGAAGGTGGAGTCGGAGGTCGTTCCAGGAGGTGGCGGCGAGCCAGGAGAAAGAATGACTTCCACTGCAGCTCCACCAAATACGGGCGACATGTGCGAGGGATGCGGATCGGAGTAGTGTGGTCGACTAGTAGAAGGTCAGGCGGTGGTTGATACAGAAGGGTCTGACGTTGTGGAGGGTCCTGTAAGCATGAGTTAACGGCATACAATGCTTGATGTTAACAAAATTGATGTCATGGTTAGCTTTGATTATAACACATAAACACATGTTTAAAAGAAATCCTTAGAAATTCACTGGAAAAAACACAGTTGAAGTGGAATAATGGCTGCGAATGAAATTCACGCACCAGACCTAGAAACCATAATTTGTACACCAACTTTGGTTTTTGTTGTGAAAACAAGACCATCATTTTCTGAAAGTTGATATATAGTAGATCCTCATATTCCATGCCACATTGTTGTCCCTGTTGTGGTCACTTGCCTGAACATTTTAGCCATGGGCAAAGGCGGGAGAAAATGCATTTGCAAGAACCAACATCCAACTAAAGATGGTAAATACATGTTCGAGCACTGTTTCTGCCTGTGCAAGCAGCATTGGTGTGTCCTTACTTCTGCCTCTCATTAACTCAAAGGAACGGACTGTGTGCTATAACCTAGAATGGGCTTTATTTTGAGTTCACTACTTACTTGCAGTAAATTACTGATGCAGTATAAGCTAGCAATAAGGAAAAATACCATCTCTTTGTTAGAAGATAATAGACTCCAATATATATGTGTGTATGTGTGGGTGTATATATTAAAAAGTGGTGGTTGCCACTGTGCAGTTATAGTTAGGTCAGGAGGAGTGTTTTTTGCTAATAACTTTGATGCTGTGTGACAAAATGTCACAAAATGTTCCCTAAAAACAGTTCCTCTACCTCAGTTTCAAGCCGCTTTACTTGCGGATCCTCCCCCATCTAGCAAAACTTTGCTTAAGGCGTGGAATACCTATGAGACATGGATGTCCAGGGCTTTGGATTCGGTTGCTCCATGGACAACCAAGCCTCCTGCCAGAAAATCCAAGACTGCCCCCTGGTTTTCTAAAGATCTTATGGTCGCAAAAGCCAAATGCAAAAATTTGGAACGTGGTTGGAGAAAACACTATTTTCCCGAAGACTTGCTGAAATATAAAAATGAACTAAAAATATACCATAAATTAATAAGAGCAGCTAGAGGCGCCTTCTTTAAGGAACGCATTGAACTTGCAAAGAATCCCACCAAAGAACTGTTCTCTATTTATAAAGAACTTACCGCTCCAGGCAGGTTGGTGGCTCAAGACACCTACTCAAATGAGCTATGTGACGACATTGCGGACTTTTTTATGAAAAAGGTTGACACGATTCATGCCACTTTTGTTGGAAATCCGTCCATTAGTCATAATGGTGCGCAATACGACCATGCATCAAAACCCTCTCTGACATGTTTTTTAGTTCCGGAGAGGCAGGAGCTGCTCACCATTATGAATAGCATCCGGTCTGGCTCCCCACTTGATGTTATATCTCCTAAACACTGCAAGGGGGCCATAGAAAGTACAATTGATCAGATTGATCACCTCATCACTCTTTCTTTCCAGGAGTGTTATGTGCCTGATGCTTGGAAAAGGGCTCAAGTAATTCCTCTGAAGAAAAAACCTTCAATGCATATTTCCCAGCTTCAAAATCTGCGCCCGATCTCCCTCCTTCCTTTCTGTGCAAAAGTAGCAGAAAAGGTAGTTAACATTCAAATTATGAAATTTGTGGAGGATAATTCTCTTCTCCACCCTACTCAGTCAGGATTCAGAGCGGGCCACTCCACGGAATCTGCGGTCCTCTTCTCTACTGAGTGCCTGAGACAACTAGTTGACGAGGGGCAGACGGCAGCGTTGGTTTTACTTGATCTAAGTGCAGCCTTTGATACGGTACTGCACTCAACGCTGCTGTCTCGCCTCTCGGAAAGGGGAGTGACGGGATCTGCACTGGAATGGATTAAATCCTTTTTAGCCAACAGAAGTTTCCAGGTGCACTGCCCCCCTTATAAATCCTCCCTCAGAAAGCTCAAACATGGAGTCCCTCAAGGCTCCAGTTTAAGCCCTACACTGTTTAATCTTTACATGGAGCCTTTAGCTCGTATTGTGGAAGCCTTCGGAGTGGATATCGTCACATATGCTGACGATATCCAATTAATAATCAAACTCACCGATAACCAGTCAGATGTGGCCACAAATTTCTCCAACTGTATGCTCTCCGTAGCTGGGTGGATGAACAACAACTGTTTACGCCTTAATGGCGACAAAACTGAAATTCTTGTTGTTGGGAAATCCCCCTCTGCTTGGTCACAGGCCTGGTGGCCTACACAACTGGGGGATACTCCTCAGCCGGTTCAGTCCGTTAGAAACCTGGGGATTATGCTGGACACGGAGTTCTCTTTTAAGCATCAGATCAGTAAAATCACGTGCAAATGCTTTGGCATACTCAAAACTCTTCGGAAAATCCTCGAGTTACTCCCCATTAGTGCCAGAAAGACACTCATTCATGCCTTAGTCACGCCTCACCTGGACTATGGCAATGCTCTTCTTTTGGGGCTTAGCAAAAAAGGTATTCACCAACTCCAGCGTGTGCAAAATGCCGCCGCACGTATGGTGCTTAACCTCCCACGCAGAGCATCAGGAAAAAAGGCTCTTTATGAACTCCACTGGCTCCCCATTGAGGAGCGAATTAGGTTCAAGGCTCTTTGCTTAGCCCATCGCATAGCTCAGGGTAAAGGCCCTGGCTATTTGCGTAACCTTCTTACCCTTCATCGCCCCGTTCGCTACCTTAGGTCTGCGGGAGCTATGAGGTTCCAACTTCCCCGGGTTCGCAAGACCAAGATCGGAGGTGCTTCTTTTAGGTTTTTGGCCTGTAAACACTGGAATAGGCTTCCTCTTGATCTTCGTATGGAGCCTTCTGAAGCAAGATTCCGTTTAAAATTGAAAACCCACCTATTCCCGGGTATAAACTAACTTCTCTGCATCTGGGATTGGGGTTTGCTCCCGGTCTTTGGTCTTAGGTGAGCAGCAGCAGCATTTGTTAGCGCGGGGACACACTATGGTAGTGTAACCAGGCGCTCTAGAAATGGTTTTATTATTATTATTATTATTATTAGTTCTTTCCAGAATAGTTTCAGAGTGATCTGTCAAGCTGCCGCTGTGAAAGAGGGAGGGGGCCCCAAAATGTGATTTTTCCATGCAATTTCCTTTAGGAATTTTAGAAAGCGATACAGCAACAGCTGAACAGAACAAATTTGGCAAAAGCTAGATCTTTGCTCAGAAACATGCTTTTTGTGATTTGTTGTAAATCAGTTCAGCCGTTTTTGAGAAATGAAAGGTCAAAATACAGCGACACTGGGACACTTGGTACCACAGTACTTCTGCGGTACCCCCACATAAAAAAGTTACTCTGATTGGCCGAGAGGGCTTTTTTTCCCCATGGGCCCCTTTGGTCCTGCCAGTACTGGTGCACCTGGGACCAAGTAATCTAGTTGGCTGACCAAAACGTCAACAGAAATGTTGCGACTGTCATTTTAAGTGGACACTGGGTCTCTGTGACTTGAGTTAAAAAAAACAATAATATAGAAGGCGGCAGGGTAGGGGTACAATGACCACCAGGCTGTTGTTGGTCTTTTCTGAGGCAGTACCGCTGGTGTCCAAAATAAAAAGAAAGTGCTACCTACAGAACTCCTGCGGGACTCAGTGGTGCCTCCAGTGAGGTCCTGTGGCACCTTTTGTGGGGTATTGTGGACCATTCAAGTATTAAAGAGTGAAGCTCGCACAATTACTTATGTTGTGTTGTGTTATGTTATATTATGGGGGATTATAAAGCCTATAGCTGCCCAAAAAATGGGACTTCCGAGCAGTAGACCTCAAAGATGGAAATGCTGTGAGCAATAGCCTAACAGAGAAGGACAGCAAGAGCCATGTCTTCATGGATTTCCAGAAGTGCAGTTGGTTCTCAGTGTTTCTGATAGGAAGAGGCTGCAAATTCTACAGAGCAGGGGCCTTGGCACGAAAGGAGCGGCCTCCAGCACTAGCTCTCTTGAAACGCAGGACAGTGGCCAGATTAGACTGGCTGAACGAAGAAAGAGGGAAGGTTGGTACCGCGTCACAAGATTGAACCACATGGGGGCCCTCTAGTGCCTTGGAGTGCCACTTGAAGGCCTGTACCATGAAATTGCACAACCTGTGGGATTTTGGCCAGCAACTGGGTGTAACCCACCGAGGGGGTAGGACGCAGAGCCTAGCCACAGGCCAGGCCCTCCATTCAACCCCCCTACTGTGCATGGTATGAAGCTATGGACAGTGAGGGAGTTGGTTGAGTATGGTTTAAAAAACAGAAATTCGCTGATGAAATTAAAGGTTAAAATTACATTATAGTTCGGTATGGTAATAAGAGCTTACTTTATGTTAAAAAAAACCCAGAGAAATTCACTGAAAAAAAACTATGATTAAATAGACGATATAGTTAGGTGAATTACTATGGTTTTAGGTTACGTAAAAAAAGACTGGCTATTCACTGGAAAAATGGTTAAAGTGACGTTATAGTTAGGTCTTGTGATAATTTAAAACCTAACTTTAAAAAAACACAAGAATTCAGCACTATAGCATACTGAGCTAACTATAACTTGCACCCCTACCGTGCATTACTTATGGCCTCACATATTACATCTCTCATGACATTATTGATGTTATCATTGATGCCATCTCAAACGACATCACTGATGGCATTATACAATCATTGTGACACTGTCTTGTATGGTGTGTGGCCTCGAAGTAATATTTTTCACACAATTTTAAGTCAAGAGGTCAAGAGATTGACAAGTATCCATTTTCCACTTTAAATACACTTTCTTATAGGCCCTGTGAACTACACTCATGGCTTAGTAAGATAAACTACATTCCAGAGATGGACATAGTGGCATACAACCTTAGAGCCAATAACTCAAGGAGAAGTTTTGGAAGTAAACAGACACACTGTATAAATGTCCTCACTACATAGAATTTGTCTATAACACTGTATTACATTTACTTAATATGAGCATGTGCCCAAATATCCACAGGTGGTTAATCTATTGTGAGTAGAATGGTTCATCTTTCTCATAACATAAATATTTTGGCCTTGGCTTCAAGCATCAACCAACTTTCAAACCTACCCCTGCAAAACACATTTGGTGTGCTCTTGTTTAACAGGGAAATACTTGCATCCCAAACTTAAGTGATTTGTAAATGGTGTACCACATAACTTTCAATTTGACAAACATGCTTGCCTCCAGGGCTTATGTACGTTTCATGCTGTTGACACACACAGGCACACTCAGTAAGTCTCTGCTGTATATGACAATGGTGTTATCAGCGATATTGTCAATTATGTCATTTAAAATGTAATGAGTGATGTAATATATGAAATCTTAAGTATTGTATGGCAGGGGCACAAGTTATAGTTAGCTAAGTAAACTATAACTGGTGAATTTCAGAGTTTTATTTAGTTTTTAAAGATTTGTTTTTATATTATTAAAAGACCTTGTTCCAACTTTGTATTATCCTTTGTTTTTTCCATAGAATTTATATATATATAGGGGCCTAGTAAAAAAGGTGAATTCTGTTGTAGACTTTTGTTTTTGACCGAATATTTACCTTTTTACGCCTGTCAGAAATTCCCAAAGGGATCCCTAGTTGGCATAAATACAGCTATCTTCAGGTTCCAAAATCTTCACCACGAGTGGAAAGATCTCCATAGCTGTATATTCCCCCCAAGGGGAGGAAAGTGTGCTTTACAATATATGGTTTTTCGTGGAAGTTTGGTAACATCTACAAACTGATTCATCTGCTTTTCTCCCGCTATGTAGCACTACATACAGCTGGACTGGGATACCACATGAAAGAGCACATTAACTCCCATGATTTCCCTTGGAAATCTACACCTGGTCCAGATTTTCAGGCATAATCCTGGAAATGTTTGTGAACTCCAAAAAGTAGAGACAGTATATTAAGGAGGAGGCGTAGATCTCTGCCCACACTTAGCCTTCTTTTTTGTGAATCTAGCCCATAAAGATCAACTGTGCATTTTGATGCTCTAATGTTATTGATATTTTATCGCGACAGGATACTAAGCTGGAAGGCTAAGTCTTGTCTAAATATCAGCAGAGCACCAAGATGGTATTATCGGACAGCAACACATGTCAACAATTTCATGGCTCTTATAATATGTATGAACCTAGGCTGTGAGATTAAATTCTATAATCACTACAATTGTGTAATTTCTGTGATTTGTCGAATCTGTATGTGATTTGACATCATTCATATGGAATATGGGTTTTGAAAACACTACTGACTATCTCAGGAGGATCCAGATGCCTCAAAAGCAAGGAAACAAGCCTTCTCAGAGGCAGTAGTCACTGCATGAAACTTGCAAAAAATTCACACTTTTTTTAAGGAGACAACTCAAAACACATCAATTTCTACTCCATGGTTATTCAGTTAATGACTGCCATGCATCTAATTAAAATGTCTATGCTACTTCCCTGTTATTCTGTTTTCATGCTATGCATAGAATTGTTCACCTTTTAGTACAATACATAATCACTTTGGTAATAAATGTTGATTGTTTATTTTTCCTTCCCTATCTCAATGTATTCTGCCCTCAGTTCATTGTTATATGTTAAGTGCCTCTATGTTTTGTCTGGGCTTGGATGCATTATGTAAATACCTAATTAAATTACAATTGTTGTTTGCATATAGTAACAGAATGTGTACATTGTCAAAAAAAAGACTCCAACCCACCCGCTCTGCTATGCTAATACCAGGGTGGCCATTTATTGAATAACTCAACTGTCATTCCACATGGACACCTCAGCAGACCCTGTAACCAATGTTACCTCAGATTTGACCGTCTCGCTCCCATAACACATTATTTTTTAATTAAGGAGTTTGTTCAGGCGTCGTTGACCCATGAAGAAGCTCTTTTTGGAGTGATACATTGTTGGTTCTGAAGACCACCCTACACCAAACTTCCTTACTGTCCCACAAAAAAGAAATTTGGACCGCTTAAATTAATTAGGCGCAGATCAGCAAAGCAGGGTGCAAGCCTGCCAACCTCAGTTATCAAACTCCCAGTCCTGTTATTGCAACCAGGAAGTCAGCATTAAAGAAAAACGGGTCGTCCTATACTCCCACTGGCATGTCAAGGACCACATGTGAGTAAAAAGTTATGTTCCCCCTTCTAGGCCAAGGTTTAGGAACTTAATCACACCTGTGGTCAACAACCCGCCTTCTGTACACTTTTTATCCGTACTGGCCACACTGGGCAGGAAGATGTCACTCACATGGACAACCCCCTGATGTTCCCTGGACCAAGGAATTTTAAAAAGCAAGTATCTTGCGTAGCTCGTTGACCTAGAATTAGGTGGGAACCTATTCCCACTCCTGTGTAACCATCACTGGCCTAAAACGATGATTGGAGGAAGGTAACCAATAAGTAAAAAAATGCCTTTTAACCTCTTCATTCGTCCAAAACAGAACAAGGGTTTTGGTACTTTTATTGTACAAAATGCAGTGATATAAAAACCCATATATCACAGTGAAATGTGAAATATGTAAAATCTTTTAATTTTACCTGTGAAATATGAATTTCGCCATCAAAAGGACTTCCCGTAAACCACTTGACAGAGCTTTAACATTGTCAGGGCTCCTAGGTGTATGAGGCATGGAGAGCCAAATGATGCCAATGTTGCAATCCAACTTCAAAAAGACTAAAGTGCATTATTTCCAAAAGGTAAAAATTATGAGGTGACATCCTATTAATCTAGATAAAATATTCAAACAGCACTTTATCATCTGTAGAGGTTTGAGAGGTAAAATAATTTACGCAGCTTTATTTAAGATGCACTAAGGTTTTATATGATATGTGGCAAAGAATCAATATTATGCAGCATATTCTTTGGCAGGATTATTTTCATCCATTTGAGATAGAGGTAACATTTTTGGTGACTTCTTCAAACATGTGGATATATTCTAAATTCATAATTGCAAAACAAACATTGCTGCCACAGAACCGCATAAATCCACTAACACTCACCACTTCCTATTGATTTATCCAACAATTTATTGAAGGAAAATAATATTTAAACTTACTAATTCCAGCCAGTGCACTATTAGCTGCCCCGTGAAGAAACCAGCTTGATTGGAGGTAACTACCTCCAAAATAAACATGTAACATAATAAAAAAGTACTTAATGTGTAACGTCTATAATATCGTCCAGTATATCCATCTTTGGGTTCTGGTGACATTTAGAAACAACACGGCCTTTGGCCTCATGGTTTATAATAACAAGAGGACTCCTCGATGGACCATATTACACTGTTACTCGTTATGGATACTCCAAACATGCTCGCGTGTGTGCATATCTATTTAATTCCACTCCTCGATGGCAATATTGAACCGTATTACCCGGTTACACGTTATGTGTACTATGTATAAAGTTGCGTGTTTGCTTGTATGTTTAAGTCCACTCTCCGTCTTAAACGAGTGGCAACTTCACTGCACCACATGCACATATTGTAAAAACTCTTAAGCATGCGGAGTTACTTAAAAGAAGCGATTGAGTGCAGGTTTGAAGTCGACAAGTGATGAAAGTTGCCCTGCGGTTGTCAATTAGAGAGCCAAGGCCTGGAACTGATAAATTAATGGGCAGTTTCCCTCTTTCCAGGTCTGCTCCATCTTTATAGCTCGGGTTATAAAACAAAGATTATAGTGGGAAGTCCATTTCCTAAAACATTTCACAGTTCTGTCTTATGTGCATTTTTTTGGTTAGTTACCCTTTGCCTAGCTGGGTTCCCAAACACTTTAACGACTTGAGGAACAGATGAATCAATTTAAAAAATCATTCAGCAGCTTTTTTGTATTCGTGGCATGTGTGCGTCTGTTCGGCTAGTAGATTTCATTTATACCTTAATGTTGGAATTGTGGTCTGGACTGCAGCTTTCAGCCGGAAAATATATGGCGCTCCAGTTAGTTGCAGAAAAAAGTGCAGATAATTACTTGAGAGTAACCGAGAACGAGCAAAGCGCACTCTCATACGGGGTTCTTTCCGAGCTTTCATGATGTATGTCTATAGCTGCTAATTTTTATATCGCAACCAACTTACATAGTAGACAGAGTGACTACTGTTTCTATTTTTTAGAGTAGCTCTGTACTAAGTAAAAATTAACTTTCCCGAGACATGCCTTGCGTGTATTTCAGCTGTTGACCAACATGCATCTCGAGTTACAGGAAAGAGCAGGTTGTCCATCCAAGCCCTTGGTCATTTGTTACGTCTACCAAACCCACCTGTGCTACACATAGAGGGCCGATTCACAAAGGTAAACTGAGACGAAGTCCAACTTTACAGTTTTGGTATTCACAAAGGGCATTTACGAGTAGTAAAGTTAGTTTTTTGTCCGAGTTAAACTTAAGTTTTGGTCTTACGTTTAACTGAGATCAAAGCTGAGACAAAAGTCTAACTTTACTACTCATGAATGCTCTTTGTGAATACCGAAAGTCATAAAGTTAGACTTTTGGCTCAGTCTTTGGTTTACCATCCCTCCCATCCTATTGCATTGCCCTCCTTACATATCATCCTCTACGTCTTTTCTTTTTTCAAACATTAAATACCTGCGTAAATATGGAAATAGAGAATTGTATAAAAGAAAATTGCCACAGATAATTCTATACACTATGAGGTGCCTACCCACTATACTCCTGAGACATCACGGTTGTGCACAAGTGTAAAATCAATTAAGGTCCCAGCTGTCCAGTTTCAGTAACTACTGATTCGTCAAACAGCGTCTCAAAACACAATAAAGGGGGGATTGAGCTAGGGGTTTGGGGTACAGTGGAGAGCACCTGGGAGGAGTTTGTCACACATCAAAGAACTGCCTCCTAGATCAGCACAAATCCACACATGTGCCTTGTTGCGATGCAGCCCAGCTATCTGGGGAAATTCTAGCAGGACATAGAAAACATAGTAGTAAATCCAGCAGGCAAGAAAGAGCACAATTGTCAGAGACCTCAGGGTGTGCCAGGAATAAAGTCCGGGCTTAGCTGCCTCGGGGTTGGTGTAGGTATTTTGCTCGCTGCTCTTCGTCACCCTCCGTTTGGCAGGGCTTCACACCAAGTCTGTTATCCCAGAGCCAAAAATGAAGTAAGTTGCTCTTGAAGCCGCGTTTTCATTGCCTGAGATGTTCCAGGATAAAGTAAAGGATGACCAAGAGAAGATTACCCTTATTTCACAGTTAATTATTAAAAAAGATCTGCAACTCTCAGACTGGGATCACATTAGTCTGGGTCGCCAAGAACCCAGTGGTGGCTGGTGACTTAACACAGTGGTGGAGTGTGTAACAGTTAGGAGCAAGTTTGACTTAGCAAGGGAATCCGACTGACATAAATTGCCCCTGAGAAAAATGTGAAAGAACAAGGGGCAAATGGTGCATTTGAAGCTAATTTTGTTTTAAAAAATTGTTGGAAAAAGAAGAATTTAGGGCACATATTATTGTTATTATTATTATTGTTATTCAGCATTTGTAAAGCGCATAGCTACTCTAGGGCATCCCTGCACATGGCAACTGACTTGCCTTATAGTTCATTAATGACTTGTTGTGGCGGCTAAATGTTTCTAGTGAGTTTATGTTTAAAAACCTTTACTTTTTCTTCTTCTTCCTTTCTCTTCTCTTCACAAATTAGTTATTTTTCTTTCCTCTCTCCTTTCTTTTTGTTTATTATAACTTCACATGTTTATTGCCACAAAACTTGTGAGTGCTGTTGCACAGTGATATGTGCTTCCAGATTGGGCGGGAGCCCTGTTTTGTTTCCTATTGACGCTTTTGTGTCTTTGTTTGCTCCCCGATGTATAGCAAGGGTCCCTCTGGGATAGTCTATCCTTTTTCTGCGGACTCTTTGACCCTGGGCTCAATTTAGGCCCCTCTGGGCTGTACAAGAGACTCAACTCCTATGTGAATGACTTTTCAATCCAAGACTTTTGCCTTGGCCCAAATCTATGCGTACTGCCATCCTTCAAAATAGCCTTTCTTTGTTTCTATATCCAATATTCGGACTTTCCTGTAAGGGATACGCTTTTTGTACTTATTATTTGTTTCTCCCTTGCCCCTTCCCTTTGAGATGTGCGACAAGCATTGTTTCCTAATTGTTTTTGCTCAATAAACAGATATTAAACAAAAAACAAACAAAAAACCTTTACTTTCAATAAATGCCACTCAATGCAGTGATATAATCTTTCTGATGTACTATTATTTAGATTTTGAAGAGGCTATATGACATGCGTTGGATGGTTTACATTATATTGTAATTTGCACTTACTCCATTCATGAGGCTTTGTAGCACTTTAAGGCTTCACAGAAAATAAAAATGCACATGTAGCATTTGTGTTAGTGGGTTTGAATGAGCACATTTGTTTAGAGCTGTGGTGCTTAATGTATAAAGTATTTTACCCAAACATTGAGAAACGTAAGGCAAAGCACTGCAGAGCGGATGGCTTTGAAAGTCGGGATACGATGATTACTTTTCATAAATATTTCACGTGTGTCTGATTGCAGCTGCTTACTGACAAAGCAGACATAAACAATCCGTGCATGTTTCCCAAAATACCAAAAATGCCAGCCATATTGCAAAGTCCTTGATTATTTACATAAACAAATTGTGTTAATATTCACTTATTCCCAGAATTAATCCTTCAGCATGCTCTGCAAACAATCTTACACATGGTTGAAATAAAGAAGTAGAGACCAAGGAGAACAAGAAGGGGTGGAGCATTGAAGACACATTCCTATGACCCAAATACAGCACTAAACAAATAGGCAGATGTGGCTAAGTTGGTGGCCAGTTGTCTATAGTAAGTATTATAAGTGAGCACTATGAAAAAATTAAATGGAAACAATTACTCGGTCAAACAATTCAACTCTGTGAGAACCAGCTACCAGGGCCGGCTTTAGGGCAGTGCGACTGTTGCGGCCGCACTGGGCACTGACCTGTGGAGGGGGGCGCTGTGACCTCAGGGGGACGCTGTGCTTAACAATATCTTATGATAGGAGAGATGAGAGGCACTTTTACAGGTGGTTTTCAGAGAATCGAGGAGGCGGTCAAGGGACGTTTGGGGCGCCAAAAGTGATTGTTGCACTGGGCGCCACCAGCACTAAAGCCGGCCCTGCCAGCTACACATCAGTAAGCTAGTGACGGCAGGACTAAAATATGAATACTGTCATTTATAGAAGATTTCAATGCCTCTTTGAATACTTAAGATTTGTGGAATCATGACTTTCATTGGTGTGGCACCATATTTATAGATTAATAAGTTCTTTAAAATCCACTGAAATAAGTCACCTTTTTTTATTTCAGCACATTACATCACCATCACCATTACACAATGGCTTGTGCTTTGTTATTCTGCATGCTCAGTGGTTTAGACACAGGTTCTCCATAGGTTGCTTCAGTCGCACACCCTGATAGTGTGAGGAGAATGTGTAAATTAACTACAAATATTAAAAGCAGCACCCTTAATTTAAGCACGTCTCAGGGGCTCCTAAAGTATTTCTCTGCACTGCCTGTTTGTTGACTTCTTATTAGCCCCACAGAAAACAAGTGAGTCTCACAAAGGGGTGGGGGGTTTGGCGAAGCGGCATCCACGCACAGGTGCCGGCCATAGGAAACTGCTACACTTCCATTACTTTTTCTTTGCCTGAAGGGAAGTGCCTCATGGGTATGACCCAAATCTACAAGGAACAGAAAGATGTCTAATCACATTAAGGTTAAAAATAAAGCCACACAGTGATTGGCCATGTCCTGTAGTACTTCCACCCCCGCACTGCCCTCTGAGCATGGGTCAGAGGTGAGAGGCCTGCTGAACTGCTGTGATCAGAACCAACCTTTGCGCTGCACTCATGATGTTTTCTTAGTAAACAGCATGCGAGTAAATGCATGGATTGGCGGGAGCAGGTGAGCCCAACGCTCTAAAGGAAACTAGGGGAGCTGTGCAATGTTTACCCTAGCTCCTTTACAGTGCTGGGTTAAGAGGGCTAAACTGCTCATGTCGGGTTGACTGCTGTAAAAGACCTGTCCAACCCGACATGTGCATTTAATGCCTGCTGCCTGTGGCTGGCAATCAAAAGGTTTGACCACACCCTGTCTAACCCATAACACATGAGCAACACAACGCTGACTGCGCAGTGTCACGCATTTTGAATGAATCAAAAAATTAAATTGCTTTTTCAAATGAATGGTACTGCATGTGGAGCTCACAGCAGGGGTGGGACGGCCCTTCACCTCAAAGAAGGAACCATCCATGCAGCAACCACAGTGATTGGGTTTCCACCACCGCTCAGGTGAGTTAGAGAGCCTGTATGCTTTTTTCACCAGCACCATCTTGGAGCAATCAAGTAAAGTCAGCAGAGCTGTGGAACATTTTCTTAACATCTCTGTAATTTCCACATCTCCAGAAATGGAGGATCGCTTTGCAGCAGTTCCCAATACAACCATTAGAGGGGTTGGCTCTCATCCCCATAGCGCCTGTCTTTTCTACTGGGCGTCTTTTCTTCTTTAGCGGGAGCAGGTCATTTACTGGCATACTCCTTGCCCATGGTTGATTTTCCGCTGTGGCCTGCGACGATTTTTCCACTTTGGTCTTTTATTTGTTGTGTTTGCACTTATTTCTCCTCTCATTCTGCATTGCCAGGATGAATTTCTGCCTCTTATCTTTCTGGTTCCTTATTGGACTATAAGTAGGCCTGTACCTCTAGCCTCGCTATTTTTTCTCTGTTTTACTCTTGACGAGGGTGTTATTGCTGTCGCTTGCTGGAATACATTGTATCCTATTATTCCTTGTGCATTAATAACTGTCAATTTTCCATCTGGAACATGGTCCCTTCGACATTATGGTTCCACCTCTCAAAGGAAATGATTTCTCTCAGTCAGTACGATCGTTCAGTGTCGTAGATCGCGGCTGCATCACCCGTGAGGGTCTTGAGGCGCTGGGTGAGGGTCTTGAGGCAAGGGGATTTCTGCCTCCTTTTGCACCCTTTTTTCTGAAGGTTCTCTTCTTTTTCATGGGATATGATACTGATTCTCACCTCTATGTTCGGTATTCCACTTCCTATTTATTTTTGCAAACTCATCCTACTTGAGGGACATTTTCCTCTCTTCTTCAGCTCTTCCTTAGCAGCTCTGGATATTTTCCCCTTTTTGCCATGTGGTATACTGAGCCATACTTTGCTGGCCTGATATCTCTGTCCATTGGTTGAAACTGGTTATGTGTCGAGGCCTTTCATGTGTTCGCCTTTATTAAGACTACCTTTTTATAGTCCTCTGTGTGATCTTCTTTCACTTAATAGCAGAGCTTCACACCTGTTGTTTTCTGGTTATTTTCTGTCAACAACCTGATGGTCTCCATGTCGGTCAGTTGCATTGTTTTTGGATTTATTCAACTCTGTAGTTGTCTCAACTTCGGTCAAATTTGCCAATGTATGTCATTCTGTTTGCTCTTACATAGATACTCCTATTGTATAGGTGTTCTTCGTTTCTACTCTGATCGCTTCCCCACTTGCTGTGGAAGGCCATGATTCTTTTCGCCTACTGGAAGGATATACTTTTAGTGCATTCTGATATAATGTATCTATCTATCTATGTGTATGTGGATATATGTACTATATATTTCTATTGTTACAAATGGGGTCTCTAGTTGGCATTGGTACGTGCCCTGTCCAAGTGGGGACCCTTCCTTTTAGTCAGGGCAAGTGGATTAAACACCCAAGATAATCCCTACTCACCCACTTGATAGCTTGGCACGAGTAGTCAGGCTTATCTCAGAGACAATGGGTAAAGTATTTTTTCATAACACACACAATAACACAGTGAAAACACTACAAATGGACACCACACCAGTTTAGAAAAATAAAGTATATTTATCTAAACCAAACAAGTAACAACAAAAAAACCAGCATCCAGAACTCAAAATATGACTTTTAAAAGGTTTTAGCAATTCTGTCCTTAGGAAAATATGGATGCTGTGATTTTACACAAAGTACATTCAGATGATTCAAAATTCACAAGGCAAAACAGTCTCAGAGGAGAGAAGTGTTGAAAAGCGATTTGTTGATTCCTGAGTCCTTAGGGATACGATGCGTCAGTTCTGCTGCACGCAGGAGAAGTGTTGCCTCAAATCCAAACTGTAGGGGAAGCGAGGTGTCCATTCCAATACGGTTCTGGTCTGCGGGTGATGTGTTGAAAATAACTTGCTGCACAGGTACGATGCGTGAAAATCTGGGCGTGCTGGAGGTTTATGCGGCAAGCAGGCGTTGCGTTGATTTCTTCTGCTGCCGTCCAACGATCCGTCGATTCATTCAGCTGCACAGCAGGGCCTACGTTGGAGTCAGTGCGGTGGTCTTGGACTGGTGAGCTGTACTTGGGCAGCGGTTTCTTCGGCAGGCAGGCGCTGCATCGATTTCTTCTGGTACATCAAAAGAATGGTCGCAGTGAAATTCAATTACATTCCAACTTGAAAGAAACAAATTCAAGCATGCATAAAAACGATTTCGACATCACCACAAGAACGAAATGAATAATTGTGATTTAATTTTCATCACAAACAAATGAATCAATCAAATAGATAATACAATAAATGTATGAATCAGAATCATAAACTTGGTGCTCAAGGGGAAGGGGAGTTGGGTGAGTGTTTTGGAAAGGTTGCGTGATGGTGTAAAGGGAGGGTAAGGTAATGTGTTTTACATACATCTAAGGATTGTAGAACGTATCCAATTATTTGGCAAATGCATACAGAACAAAAAATAACATGGTAGGTACAGAATCTCTGTCGCCTATGTTTGATACATAACACAATATGTCGACGTTTCCACCCCTGTAATCATAAAGGTGACTTCAGCCTTATTGTGGTGTCTTCATCAGTACCATGGGGGACTCGTGAAGGGGGACACGGAAGCACCTGGAATTAATTAAGCAAGCATTAATAAGGTGACGTAACCAAAAGGGGCAACAACAGTTTATATGAGTATAAATAGGGTAATTATCAATGGGAAACAGCACGGAGAATCTGGCTGTGTATTGAAAGAAGGGCCCGTAAACTCCTAGAGAGTCAGAGACGAAAAAGACAAAAGTGGTCTACATAAGAGATCAGTAACGTAAAGGCGTGTGCCAAATGCTGAAACCTCGCAAGAGGACTCACTGTAAATGAATTGAAGTAGCCACGGTCCGAAAATGGAGGTGGTTGGTGTCTCGAGTACAGTATCCGACAAAGTTGGTAAGTAACCTGCAATAAAGTGTGTGAGGGCTATGATTAAAACCTATTGTGAAGCAAGTGTGCGCCGTATGAGGGAGCCAAGAGAAAACTACATAAAATACATAAACTAGAACACGGTGTAACCGTGAGCTGCATAATTGCACTAGTACTACAATCACTGTTTAAAAAAATTGTACAATATGATGTACAGCCGAACACCGTTCGTGCTAGTAAACTGCCTGCGGGCTTAGGAAAGTCAATAGTTAAAAAGCAAAATGAAAATTCTACCACTAATCACAACATCGTGAAAGTAAATGTATTGTGGGATATCCAAATGTAAGTCTCAGCACCACATCTTGAGAATACATGAGGGCCGTGGAAAAATGTAAATACAAATCACCGAAAACAAAGGCAATGTGTGCAAGCGGCTTAAAAGACATAATTTAGTTACATCTCGAAGGGCCATCAAGACATCAGAACGCCGGCAAAAAACGGAGGTCTAATTCTCAACCAAATCATCATCAACAAAGTAATGTGTTTGCGAGCGGCTTAAAAGCGTTGCAATTATTGTACATATTAAACATCACATCTTAAAGGCCAACAGGACTGCCGAGCGCCTGCGCATCACGGACTGCAAGGCAAACGAGGCACTTCCCCCCCGGCGGCTCTGGTCTGAATCCAGGTAGCAGCCGAACACGGTAAGGGGGCCCTCTTAAAACGTGTGAGTCGCGTGCACGTAGACGCGGCGAATGGGAAGACGCTAGATGCTAGTTGTAAGCTAATGGCTTTAACGAATGTGCTTGTCCCCCTCCTTTTACAACAGAAGGTACATGAGGCAAAAGGGCTGACTGTCCATTGTGTCGGCGCACATTCTGAAATTGTCTAATTAAATACATCATGATTGATAAGAATTAACATCTTTGGGTCAAAAAAACTCCAAACGTGTAGTATCTATAAATTAAACATATATCCTGGATGTTTTAGAGTTTATACATTGCTGAGGACATCTGAAAGAAATGTAAGGTGAATAAACATACATCAATAATAATAGAGATTATCATATTTTGAAATCCAAACCATAGACATATGCTAACCAATTTAATATACTACCAATGCCAAATTATTGCGAGGCCCTCCTGACCATGGGTTACAGTTGCAAAAATAATTATCATGGATCTGGCAACGGTTAGATAGGTACCCAATTTTAGATTAATGTCACCATTTAACCTGGTGTTAGATATGGCATAACAAAGGGAGAGGCGAGGTATTGTATGGACATACTAGAGATGAAGCTACTGATTGACACAAGTGTATGTTCTAATCCCTGGTTAAACAAGAAAGTTGCGCGTATGTAACATCCATTTCATTAAGCCCATTGTGGACAGAGTTAAAGGAGTCCATCCACTTGCATTCTCGTATATTCAAGACAGAAACCAGATCACCACCTCTGATTCCCAACGTGATCTTTTCAAGCACCACCCACCTTATAGACTGTGGTTGATGGTCTTGGGATTGGTAATGTTGCACCAGTGGTGCCCCAATGGTGCCACACCTGATCCTGCTGCAATGTTGCAGTATTCGCGCTTTAACTTTCTGTCTGGTTTGACCAACGTAGATTTTTTCGCAGGGACAGAGAATAACATAGATTACATCCGATATATTGCAGTTCGTGTGTGCTTTAAGGTCAATCTTATATTGCTGGTAACAGAACTGCTTTGTTTCCAAAGTCAGTTTACAGGCCTTGCATTTGCCACATTTGCAGTGGCCTGTAACCTCCGGAAGACGCCACAGAGTTTGAATGGTGGGTTTTGGTGGTGTGTCAAGAAGGGATCTAACCAAGTAGTCTCTGATGTTTTTGCCCTTTTTAAAGGAGTGCATAGGAGGATTAAGTATCTCCAAGTCCTCTGCAACAATCTTCCAGTGCTTATTCACGATTTGTTTGATTAGGTTGCTACTCGTGTTGTAGGTTGTAACGCAGATCATTCTATCCAATGTATTAGTGGTGCGGTCTTTGGGCGTCAGTAGTGTATTCCTCTGGTTTATTTATTTATTTATTATTTAATCTTATAAGGCGTACAGCTACCAAAAAGGTTTCCTGGCACCGCCCGACAGGGAAAAAGAGGAAACAAGTTTATTGGTTAAACAACCAGGTTATTAAGTGTTTGCAAGCAATTTATTGGTTAAACAACCAGGTTTTTAAGTGTTTGCCAAAATTGATGAAAACAGTTTCGTTCCTAAGAGGTGGAGGAAGGGAGTTCCACAGAAGAGGACCCAGGTAAGAAAAGGACCGACCACCCGTTCATGACAGTCTGATCCTAGGCAAAACCAAAGGAAATGATGGACGGAGTGTTAAACATTGCAAGCACTCACCCCCAGTCAACTGATCTGGGTTTAATCCATCACCGTTCTTTAGCCCACTCTGCCACCCCAGTTCAGACATGGCAATATGCAAATCAGTCTGACCCTGTGCCTCATGGGAACAGTCCAGCCCGAACTGCCAAGCCATGTCTTCCCTGGACCGGAAACAAGCTTCCTAGGACCGGTTTCTGGCATTTCAGCCGTCTTCAGCCAGGCTTGCTTAAATCCAGTGGCAAAGTGAGCAAGGGACTCACGTCTGAGCATACCCTGCCAACTTATGGCGAACAAAGCAAAACCAAAGGAAATGATGGACGGAGTGTTGAACATTGCAAGCACTCACCCCCAGTCAACTGATCTGGGTTTAATCCATCACCGTTCTTTAGCCCACTCTGCCACCCCAGTTCAGACATGGCCATATGCAAATCAGTCTGACCCTGTGCCTCATGGGAACAGTCCAGCCCGAACTGCCAAGCCATGTCTTCCCTGGACCGGAAACAAGCTTCCTAGGACCGGTTTCTGGCATTTCAGCCGTCTTCAGCCAGGCTTGCTTAAATCCAGTGGCAAAGTGAGCAAGGGACTCACGTCTGAGCATACCCTGCCCACTTATGGCGAACAAAGCAAAACCAAAGGAAATGATGGACGGAGTGTTGAACATTGCAAGCACTCACCCCCAGTCAACTGATCTGGGTTTAATCCATCACCGTTCTTTAGCCCACTCTGCCACCCCAGTTCAGACATGGCCATATGCAAATCAGTCTCACCCTGTGCCTCATGGGAACAGTCCAGGACGAACTGCCAAGCCATGTCTTCCCTGGACCGGAAACAAGCTTCCTAGGACCGGTTTCTGGCATTTCAGCCGTCTTCAGCCAGGCTTGCTTAAATCCAGTGGCAAAGTGAGCAAGGGACTCACGTCTGAGCATACCCTGCCAACTTATGGCGAACAAAGCAAAACCAAAGGAAATGATGGACGGAGTGTTGAACATTGCAAGCACTCACCCCCAGTCAACTGATCTGGGTTTAATCCATCACCGTTCTTTAGCCCACTCTGCCACCCCAGTTCAGACATGGCCATATGCAAATCAGTCTGACCCTGTGCCTCATGGGAACAGTCCAGCCCGAACTGCCAAGCCATGTCTTCCCTGGACCGGAAACAAGCTTCCTAGAACCGGTTTCTGGCATTTCAGCCGTCTTCAGCCAGGCTTGCTTAAATCCAGTGGCAAAGTGAGCAAGGGATTCACGTCTGAGCATACCCTGCCCACTTATGGCGAACAAAGCAAAACCAAAGGAAATGATGGACGGAGTGTTGAACATTGCAAGCACTCACCCCCAGGCAACTGATCTGGGTTTAATCCATCACCGTTCTTTAGCCCACTCTGCCACCCCAGTTCAGACATGGCCATATGCAAATCAGTCTGACCCTGTGCCTCATGGGAACAGTCTAGCCCGAACTGCCGAGCCATGTCTTCCCTGGACCGGAAACAAGCTTCCTAGGACCGGTTTCTGGCATTTCAGCCGTCTTCAGCCAGGCTTGCTTGAATCCAGTGGCAAAGTGAGCAAGGGACTCACGTCTGAGCATACCCTGCCAACTTATGGCGAACAAAGCAAAAACCAAAGGAAATGATGGACGGAGTGTTGAACATTGCAAGCACTCACCCCCAGGCAACTGATCTGGGTTTAATCCATCACCGTTCTTTAGCCCACTCTGCCACCCCAGTTCAGACATGGCCATATGCAAATCAGTCTGACCCTGTGCCTCATGGGAACAGTCTAGCCCGAACTGCCGAGCCATGTCTTCCCTGGACCGGAAACAAGCTTCCTAGGACCGGTTTCTGGCATTTCAGCCGTCTTCAGCCAGGCTTGCTTGAATCCAGTGGCAAAGTGAGCAAGGGACTCGCGTCTGAGCATACCCTGCCAACTTATGGCGAACAAAGCAAAAACTGGGGATGAGTGCTTGCAATGTTCAACACTCCGTCCATCATTTCCTTTGGTTTTGCTTTGTTCGCCATAAGTTGGCAGGGTATGCTCAGACGCGAGTCCCTTGCTCACTTTGCCACTGGATTCAAGCAAGCCTGGCTGAAGACGGCTGAAATGCCAGAAACCGGTCCTAGGAAGCTTGTTTCCGGTCCAGGGAAGACATGGCTCGGCAGTTCGGGCTAGACTGTTCCCATGAGGCACAGGGTCAGACTGATTTGCATATGGCCATGTCTGAACTGGGGTGGCAGAGTGGGCTAAAGAACGGTGATGGATTAAACCCAGATCAGTTGCCTGGGGGTGAGTGCTTGCAATGTTCAACACTCCGTCCATCATTTCCTTTGGTTTTTGCTTTGTTCGCCATAAGTTGGCAGGGTATGCTCAGACGTGAGTCCCTTGCTCACTTTGCCACTGGATTCAAGCAAGCCTGGCTGAAGACGGCTGAAATGCCAGAAACCGGTCCTAGGAAGCTTGTTTCCGGTCCAGGGAAGACATGGCTTGGCAGTTCGGGCTAGACTGTTCCCATGAGGCACAGGGTCAGACTGATTTGCATATGGCCATGTCTGAACTGGGGTGGCAGAGTGGGCTAAAGAACGGTGATGGATTAAACCCAGATCAGTTGACTGGGGGTGAGTGCTTGCAATGTTCAACACTCCGTCCATCATTTCCTTTGGTTTTTAGTCTGATCCTAGGAACTGAGAATTTAGCCTGAGTAGAAGAGCGAAGAGAGCGTGATGGTATGTAAGGGTGGACGATGGTCTTTAAGTACTGAGGGGCACTACCAGACTTGACTTTAAACATATAGCTCAGGGCTTTGAATTTCACACGATTCTCAGCCCTGAGCCAATGAAGATCACGGAGAGAGCTTGTAACAGAGGCCATTCTAGGGGTCTGACAGAGCAGTCTGGCCGCTGCGTTCTGCACCACTTGCAATCTGCGTATCACATCCTTATTGGCGCCTAGATACAGGATGTTGCCGTAATTCAGTCTAGATGTAATAAGAGCCTGGACCACAGTTCTTTGAGTGGAGCTCGGCAACATCCAGAGGATTTTTCTAAGCCATTTAAGGATGGCGAAGCAGGTGAATGCCACCTTCACTGCTTGCTGCTTCATTCGCTGTTGGTCGTCAATGATAATACCCAGATTGCGAACTTGAGTAGTGGGTTGAGGGAGAATTCCCATCTCAGACGCCATTGCTGGGGGCCCCAAAGGTCCTTGTTATTTCCCAAAATCAGTACCTCAGTTTTTTCGCCATTGAGTTTTAGCGAATTGGCTTGCATCCATCCAGCAAATTTCCTCAGACCAGTCTGAAGAGATGATGTCTTAGATGCCCTGTCCGCAGACAAGAAAAAAATTATTTGGGTATCGTCGGCGTAGGAAAAAATCGACAGCCCAGCTTCTTCAGCAATAGTTGCCAAAGTCTCAACATAAACATTAAACAATAATGGTTGTCAGAATGGAGCCCTGTAGAACTCCATAAGGTGAAGGAAAAGTTTTGGATGCAGCCTCAGAAGAAAAAACCTGGAACGTGCTATTAGTCAGAAAGTCACCAAGCCAATTAAAGGCTGGGCCAACAACTCCCAATGATCGCAGGGCTTTCAGTAACATGGTATGGGACACCATGACAAAGGCTGCACTTAAATCAAGCAGTATAAGTGCCGCAGTATCCCCAGCATCCAGATGACCACGCAACATCTCAGTAACTCCGAGGAGTGCAGTTTTGGTTGAAAAGCCTTCCCGGAAGCCTGACTGAGATGGGTGCAGAAACGTTTGAGAAGCAACACATTTGGTTAGTTGAGTGTTGATATGTTTTTCTAGAGTTTTGGAATACACTGAAAGCAAGGAAATCGGGCGAAAATTGGACAATTGCGCGGGATCCACTTTGGCTTTTTTCAGAAGCTGGAGGACCATAGCATGCTTCCACTCAGCTGGAATAATTGATTCGTGTATGGAGGCATTAAGCAACTCCATAATAACTTTCAAGACAGATAAATCCATTTTCTGCATTGCCGTAACAGGAAGCTGGTCTCTAGGCGAGCCAGATTTAAGGCTGTTTAAAATTTGTTTAAAGGAAGTAACATCTAATAGTGCCCAATTTTCTAATTTAGAACTGGATTCGGCAGGCTGACCATCCAACTGTTCAGCCCTGCTTGATGTTATAGAAATGTTAGTGACTGGCTGTAGAATATTAGTCTGCTTAACATTTAGAGCTGAGTAAATTTTTTCCATTTTTCCGAGAAAAAACTCGGCCAGATCCTCACATTGTGCTTCGGTAAGTGTAGAGGGGGCGGGTAGATTACCTGCACCAGACAAATATTTAACTACTTTGAACAGGGTCTTAGGACTATTCTGTGCATTATGTATAGTGGTGTTCACGTATTCAGCTCTGGCAGTGTTACAGAGAGAGTGGAAAACTCCTATGGCCATTTTATATGCAAACTTGTATTCAATTGCGTAGTCCTTCCTCCAGCGTCTATCAAGCGCTTTACATTGACTTTTTTCCTGCTTTAACTTCTCCAAAAACCAGGGCGCAGGAGGGCGGTGACTGTTCATTTTCTTCGTAGAAAGAGGGAGACACATGTCAATAGATTTTGCAATCCAACAATTAAAATTTTCTAGGTCTGCTAAGGAGACCTGGTTAATATCAGGGGCATCATTGGCTAGAAGCTGATTAAAAGCTTCCATATTCAGCTTCCCCCAATTCCTACATGGAACTTTACAACCCAGGACAGTTTTAGGTGGATTAGGCAGATCTTGTTTAATTCTAAAACTAGCTTTATAGTGGTCTGACCATGTCACTGGGAGAGCTGGGAAACAAACAATCTTTAAGAGATTGGAAAAAATAGGATCTAATAAATGCCCAGCCGTGTGGGTGGCACCAGAGTTGTGAAGTAAAATATTCATAGCAGCTAAATCTGAGATCAAAGTGGTGCCTATCCCACAAGTCGGGTCCTCGAAATGGAGGTTTAAATCACCCAAGATGGTAAAATTGGCGGTATTCAGAAGATAATGAGCAATCAAATCAGGAAGTGCGGTAGCCCAAGGGCCAGCAGGCCCAGGGGGCCGATAAAGCAAAAGCCCTGAGAAAGTAAACTGGGGACTCAAGGCCAATTTAAATAAAGCGGCCTCGCAACCTATGAGGGTTAAATCTTTGAATTTGCATGTGTATAACTTTTTGTAAATAATAGAAATTCCACCACCTATTATATCTTTCCTGTCCTTCCTCATTATTACATAGTTAGTAGGCAAAGCAGTGGCTACATCAGGGCCGGAGCTATCATGTAGCCATGTCTCTCTAAGGAACATGGCATCCGGCTGCTCACAAGACAATAAATCAAAAATGTCCGCCTTATGCTTCGGAAGCGAGACGCAATTAATGTTGAAAAAAGTAAAAACTTGAGTAATAGTAGTTTTGCTAATTTGAGCAGGGCTCCTATCCCATTAGACCCGGCCCGGCGCGGACGGGCGCAGACGGGCTTGCCTTAGGCGCGCCTTCAGCGCGCCCGCTGCACGCGTACGCTGCACGTCCGATCTGTGGCCATTAAATAGTGTTGTGGGCAAACGGCGTGCAGTGACTAGAGTGCTGACTGCAAACAGCGCGTGGCCCAGGCAAAATGGCTGCCTGGCGCTGAGCAAGCAATGTTAAAAGATTAGGGAGGAAATGGAGTTTAACACCCTCCGAAACAATAGCAGCAGTTGATCAAATTAGCAGCATAAAAGTAAAAAAAGAAAAAAAAGAAATCATTTAAAAATACACTTCTCACAACATTTCACACAATATTTCTGTAAAACAAAGCTAGACCGATTAATAGTGACCTGTCAAGCCATGGTTAAACCATGCCCGCTTCCTCGCACGCTTCACCAGCCTTTTAGGGTAAACACGTTCCACTACTCGATTAATGAGGTCATCAGACTCGTCAAAGTAATCTTCCTTACGAGAACAGTTCCTCCTGATCCTGAGGAAATGGACAAAAGGCAAGTTATCGCGTAGTCCTCTTGGATGGTGGCTGCCATATCTCAAAAGGGTGTTTCTCTCTGCCGGTTTCCTATACAAAGTGGTGTATAGTTGTTGCTCCTTGACCTTTATAGATATGTCCAGAAAGTCATCGATTTCTTCAACCGAACGGCAGCGGTGCATGGATATTTCTCACGCACTGCGTTGCTGCGTCCGAAAAACAGTTGCTGGAAGGGCGATGCATTGATTTTCAGCTGTCCTTGATGTTTTGCAACAGGAACAACCTCCAAGGGCAAGAACTGGAATTGGCACCACAAGGAAGGTCAGAGCTCCCAGCAGTGGAGTTCAAGGATTCTGAAGGTGAAGTCTTTGTATCCCTGAGACTTCTTAACAGGAGGCAAGCTCTAAATCAACCCCTTGGAGAATCTTCTTTAAGCAGGATTCCACAAAGTAAAAGTCCAGTCCTTTCCACTGCCCACAGACGGAAACAGCAACTTCAGGCCAACCCAGCAAAGCAACACACAGCAAAGGGGCAGTACTCCTGACAGCTCTACAGCTATTCTTTTTGGCAGGGTCCTCCTAGTCCAGAAGAGTTCTAAAAGGCTGGGGTTTTAGGTCCAATACTTAAACCCCTATTAACCTGTGAAGTTGGCAAACTTCAGAGAAAGTCTCTCTTGCTCACAAGAACCAGTTCTGTCCTCCCTGGTCCAGCTACACCAGTCTGGCAGGCTACCTCCAACTTCCATCTTGCAGAGGCTTGTAGTGGCAATCCAAGATGGATCTCACTGACTACCAATTATACGGTCCACACACTCCACTGGAATATACTTCCAGCAACCTATAAGTCATACATCTGTGATCCAGGCTCACAAGATGTAGCAAAGGACCAATTCACATAATACTTAGGCAGAACTCGAAAGGCGTGAGCATAGCAGGCCATTTGACCAGTGCAGAGAACAGGGAAAAGGGCTTACTGTACCAGTGTTATCTGAAAGAAACACGTTAGTTAGATTCCTCACCTTAGAATATCCCCAGGCGTCAGATTGGATCCGGAAGATTTTTCGTCAGCAATACTGTGAGAAGTTAGCCTGATATGTAGTGCTCACTATTCTAGTGATCACTGTGTATCATTCCAAACAACCCTTATTGATGATTGGTTGTAAGTCAACCTTATAGACCAGCTATCCTAGTAGCGTGGATACGAGCAGTCTTAGGCTAAACTCTAGAGGGCGTGTTAAGCCAGCTGTTTACCATCACATATACCCCTTGAACACCAAGTGAGAGGACACCACACAAGTTGTTATGAAAATAAAGGATATTTATTTATAACAAGACTACCCTGGCTCTTTATGAGTCAGGGAGCTAAGCACAATACAAAACTCTTAGGAGAATACTTCTGGTTGCACAATTTACACTAATGCCCGAGGGCACGGAACCATTACACTGCAAGTGGAAGGGGAGAAGTTAGAAAGTCTAAAGTTACTGATTCCGGAGTGATCCGATCAGTGGGACTAAACGAAAAAGGAACTGGACACTTGTAAAGCGAACCTGCGATGGAGCACCGAAATGCTCGAGTTACCTAGCCCAGAGGCTGCGGCTGTGGAAGGTTCGGCAAGATGTCGGAAGTCCTCGTTGTAGTCTCAGGAGCCTGAAAGAAGAGTTGCTGGCAGGCGACCAGTGTCGATGTTCAGCGAGATCCAAGCCTGGATCGTTGATGAAGGAAACCTGAAAGCAGAGGGGACTCAGTTCTCAACCGCTAGCCAGCGATCGTGTGGGCACCAGGAGGGTACCGGCTGAAGTCACCTCGACCTGGTGAGTGGATGACGTCGGACTCGGCTGTTCCTCGGACCAGGAGGCGCGGCGGCGACCAGGATGGAGGGCGAGCTGTCCCACGAAGGTATCTGCTGTCGATGATGCTGGGCCCAGGAATGGGGCAGCGGATCTTGGCAGTGGCAAGCCCACGCGGTGGAGTCAAGATGGCGTCTGGAGTGGACCAGGAGGGTCCGTGGTACTCCTCTGTTGAAGGGGAGCAAGAGCCAGTCTGGAGCAACCAGACTAGTGATGAAACAATCGTTGTGCGTCGTGAAGAGGGCCACAAGCCGGTCGGCAAGTGGTCGATCAACGCGGTGAACAGCAAGGAGCGGAAGGGCCCCCACGCAGATCTCGTGGATGCTGGGGAGGCAGACTTCGGTGCTGGAGCTGCTCAGTGAGTGCACCTAGGGCTTCTCAGGCCCTAGGTGCACTCACTCGAGGGTCCCTCGGTGGGCGGGCTAGATAAGCGTCGTGCAGGTTCTGAAGATGGCCGGTCCCGCAAGTCTCGTCACACCTATGGCTCTCAGCTGGGCTGATGAGGTAGGTAAAAGGTCAGAGATGGCAGGGACTCGGGTCTCGTCATGCTGGGCAGTCTTGATCCGTAGGAGAGACTTACAGCAAACCGCAAGCGCTTAGGTGGTGCCTGCTGGTGCAGGGTGGCTACTCCTTAGCCACAAGGGAGAGTCTTCAGAAATAGTCAAGAGTTCCTTTCGTGGAAAGTAGTTCAAGATTCAGAATTATCCAATTTGGGAAGGGGACTCGCTCCTACCTTTATTCTAAGAAAAGGGGCTGGCCCGTGAATAGGTACTACCTATGGGTGGAGCCAGGAGGGGGGTGGTTACACCCCTATCCTTTGTCCGGCTTCGCCCCAGCTCAGGGGCTGGTGTGCCCCCTAAACTGGTTTGAGCCGGGCTATGCACAGTGAGCACCGGGGTGCCACTTGCAATCACCTTCCTTTCAGCCCTGCCTACCTGGGATACACAAACCCTGTCTGTAATGGTGCTAACACCGCCCTCGACAGGAAACCCTTTGTCCAAGCTCCCCTCGCTGGAAGGTCTCCCAGCAGCAGGAGGTCAGACTTGTGTCTGGTGGCAGCATCCATTTTGTGATGCTGAGGCTTGAGTCAACTTTAACCGGGGTTCAAGGTTACTTCCATGTCGTGCCCCTCTAAAAGGGGGGAATGCTAACCCCGTCGCCAGAACTGGCGAGGGGTTCGTATTCCAATTCGTATGACACCTTACTCGACATGTGTAGGTGATGCGATGCCAAAGTTAGCAAATAACCGCGAGGATTATAATGCATTTAAAAGTAGTTGGCCCGCGTCACCATGGAACGGCTATTAGGACTTGGTTCCGCAAGCCGCCGACGGGCTCAGCTCGCGCCAGAGCACCGTCCCACATGATTCCCTGCACTCTGCCTTCAGGATTGATAAGGCCTGCCATAGGAGTGACTGATAGGAATCCATGTGTCCATTTTAGGGTTAGGTGTAGGAATACTACACCTACAGCAACGGGTGATTACACCACGTTGCCCCAGCTGTCGTGCAGCCAGTTGTGTCAGATTTGGGCGGCCATTCCAGGGGTGGCATAATACATGCTGCAGCCCCTGGTAGGCCCTGGGTACACCGATGCCCTGGATACCTGTGGTATGCTGAGACAGGTACTGACAAGGCGGCCCAGTTCCAATTGGTGGATGCACCTAATGTACATGTGTTTAATTTCGAGAGAGAACAGCTAGGCTGTGGGTCTGATTGGCAGGCCCACAGCCGGGGAAAGTCATAAACCAATGAAGCAAAAGCAAAAAATCGGGGTGATCATAGGATTGCAGACCCTACTCTCCTACATGACCCCCCCCCAAACTTTGGGACAATAAGCTAACCTTGACCAGGTGAGTCTTCTTGCTCTAAGTGGAAATACCTGGAGAGCCCATCTGCATTGCCATGATCAGTGCCAGGTCTATGCTCCACTGTGAAGTCCATCCCCTGTAGGGAAATGGACCACCTAAGTAGTTTGGGGTTTTCACCCTTCATTTGATTTAGCCACAAGAGGGGCTTATGGTCGGTCTGAATCTTGAAGTGAGTGCCAAACAAGTATGGCCTCAACTTCTTCAGGGCCCAAACCACAGCAAAGGCCTCCCTCTCAATAGCTGACCAATTCTTCTCTCTGGGGGTCAGCCTCCTGCTAATAAAAGCTATGGGCTGGTCATGACCATCAAAATTCAGTTGAGATAGAACAGCTCCCACACCCAGCTCCGAAGCATCTGTTTGGACAATGAATGGTCTGGAGTAGTCTGGACTCTTTAGGATAGGTGCTGTGCACATGGCCTGCTTTAGGTCATCGAATGCCTTCTGACAGCTTGCTGTCCACTGAACTTTTTTTGGCATCTTTTTACTTGTCAGGTCGTTTAGCGGGGTCACAATGGATCCATAATTTCTGACAAACTTCCGGTAATAACTAGTCAGGCCCAAGAAAGCTCGAACCTGAGTCTGGGTGGTTGGAGGAGCCCAGTCCTGGATGGCCTGTATTTTGCTCTCCAATGGTTGAACCTGGCCTCCACCTACAAGGTGGCCCAGGTATACAACCTGTGTCTGCCCTATCTGGCACTTAGTGGCCTTGATAGTGAGGCCTGCCTTTTGCAGGGCCTCTAACACTTTCCTCAGGTGGACCAGGTGATCCTCCCAGGTGGAGCTAAAGACAGCGATATCGTCCAGATACGCCGCGCAGAAGTCGTCCAACCCAGTGAGAACTCGATTCACCAGCCTTCGGAAGGTGGCAGGTGCATTTTTCAAACCAAAGGGCATTACCACGAACTGATAATGCCCACCCGGGGTAGAAAATGCTGTTTTGGGCTTGGCCTCCTCAGCTAACCTGATTTGCCAATACCCAGCTGTCAGGTCAAACGTACTTAAGTAGCTGGCCGAAGCCAACCGGTCGATAAGTTCGTCTGCTCTTGGTATTGGGTGGGCGTCAGTCTTAGTGACTGCATTGAGACCTCTGTAGTCCACGCAAAACCTCATCTCTTTCTTACCGCCCTGGGTGTGCGGTTTCGGCACGAGAACTACGGGACTAGCCCAGGGGCTGTCCGAGGGTTCAATGACTCCCAGCTCCAACATTTTCTGCACCTCCGTCTTGATGCAGTCTCTGACATGATCAGGTTGCCGATAGATTTTACTCTTTACGGGCAGACTGTCCCCAGTGTCGACCTCATGGGTACACCAATTGGTCTGACTGGGCGTCAGAGAGAACATATGTCGAAAGGATTGAAGAACCTGTGTACAATCCTTTTGTTGATGTCCAGAGAGGCTGCCACAAAAGACAACACCATCTACGGACCCATCGTCAGGGTTCTGAGAGAGCAGGTCCGGGAGAGGGTCACTCTCCTCCTCCTGTCCCTCGTCTGTGGCCATGAGCAAGCCCATGCCCTCTCTGTCGACATATGCCTTGAGCCTGTTTACATGGAGCACCCTGTGGGGGCTCCGGGGAGTTCCCAGGTCTACCAAGTAGGTGACCTCTCCCTTTTGCTCAATGATCGTGTGGGGCCCAGACCATTTGTCTTTGAGTGCTGCTGGGGCCACTGGCTCCAGCACCCACACCTTCTGTCCAGGCTGGTACACAGTCAAGACAGCCTTTTGGTCGTGCCAAGCTTTCTGTAATTCTTGGCTCGCCTCAAGGTTTTTAGACGCCTTTTCCATGTACTCCGCCATCCGCGAGCGGAGACCGAGTACATAGTCCACAATGTTCGATGCCGGCTTTCTGAGAGGTCTCTCCCATCCTTCCTTTACCAAACAAAGGGGTCCCCTTACAGGATGTCCGAACAGAAGCTCAAAAGGGCTGTAGCCAACCCCCTTCTGCGGGACCTCTCTGTAGGCGAACAAGAGGCAGGGTATCAGGACATCCCATCTCCGCCAAAGCTTTTCAGGTAGTCCGTGAATCATCCCTTTTAGGGTCCTGTTGAATCTCTCAACAAGCCTATTGCATTGTGGGTGATAGGGTGTGGTGAACTTGTAGTTGACACCACACTCCTTCCACATTGCAGTCAGATATCCCGACATGAAGTTTGCACCTCTGTCTGAGACGACCTCCTTAGGGAAGCCCACTCTGGAGAACACTCCAAGTAGGGCCCGTGCCACCACAGGTGCTGTAGTGGTCCTAAGTGGAATAGCTTCAGGATACCTAGTGGCGTGGTCCACCACCACCAGTATAAACTTGTGCCCTGATGCTGTCTGGGGTTCCATTGGTCCGACAATGTCGATCCCCACTCGTTCAAAGGGTACCCCCACCACCGGTAGTGGTATGAGGGGGGCCTTTGTCGTGCCACCTGACTTACCGCTGGCTTGGCAAGTGACACAGGAGCGGCAAAACTCCTTCGTATCTTCGGACATGTGGGGCCAGTGAAAGTGTGGAACAATTCTGTCCCAAGTCTTATTCTGGCCTAAGTGACCTGCAAGGGGAATCTCGTGGGCCAAGGTAAGAAGGAAACCTCTCAGAGACAAGGGGATGACCAGCCTCCTGGTCGCACCAGGTTTGGGGTCTCTTGCCTCGGAGTACAGGAGTCCATCGTCCCAGTACACTTTGTGGGTACCTGTGGCATTCCCTGCAGCCTCAGCAGCAGCCTGCTGTCTGAGGGGTTCAAGGGAGGGGCAGTCTAACTGTGCCTTCCCCAGGTCTTCCCTGGAGGGTCCCCCTGAGCCCAGAAACTCAACCTGACCAGGTTCAAGCTCTTTCGGCTCAGTCTCCCTCAGTTCTTTAAGGTCAGTCTCCTCAGAGACTTGATCCACGACCTGGGGCAAGGGGGAAGGCGAAGCCTTACCCTTACTGCTCCTCTTCTTGGAAGGTGTCTGGTCCGTTCTTCCAGGATCCAGCACCTGTTCAGCGGGGCACCTTTTGGCCTGTGACCTGGTCACAGCAAGGACATGTGCTGGCAAGCCTAACATTTCCATGTGAGTCCTCAGCTCCACTTCTGACCATTGTGACGTTTCCAAATCATTGCCCAACAGACATTCTACGGGGAGGTCTGAACTAACCACAACCTTTTTCGGGCCACTTACCCCTCCCCAGGAGAAATCAACAACTGCCATACTGTGGTTGGTAGTGACGTTGCTGGCATTGGTCACTAGGTAACTGGTACCTAGCATGATCTGTCCAGGGTCCACAAAGTTAGGCGTCACCATGGTGACACTGGCACAAGTGTCCCTGTAGGCCTGAGACACTTTTCCATTAATCAAAGGTGTCTGTCTGTATTTGCCCAAAGTATTGGGACTGGCATCAGGGGACATATCCATATCCCCTGTACAGACAAGGACGGCCTGAGTGAGTGTGCCTACTAAGTCGTCACTCCCCTCGGTTCCCAAGGTTAACCCAACTAATGCCTTGGGAGGCGCACTACCACCGCTGACTGTACTAGGGGGTGCAGGTGCCTTAGGGGCTGCAGTGGTAGGAGTTTGCCCTCCTTTCTTGGTGCACTCACTAAACCAGTGAGTCTTACTTTTACAGTATTGGCACCACCTTTTTGACTGGCCTTCTTGAGTCTTCTTCTTCTGTGAAGCCTGACCCCCACCCTTTTTGGTTTGTTGGGGACCTGTCGAAGACTTCTGGTCATTTTGTTCGTTCTTGTTACTACCCTTCTGATCTGCTTTCTTCTGACCACCCTGGTTCTGGTTCTGGTTCTGCTTGACCCTTGTTCTGACCCATCTGTCTGCCTTCTTTCCCAATTCTTGGGGAGAGGTCAGATCCGAGTCGACAAGGTGCTGATGCAACAATTGGTTCTGACAGTTGTTTAAAATCTGTTCTCGCATGATAAGATTGTACAACCCTGTGTAATCAGTAACCTTGCTACCCAGCAACCAGCCTTCCAAAGCCTTAGTGGCACAATCGACAAAGTCAGTCCAATCCTGAGACTGAATTTTCTGGGTGTCCCGGAACAGCACCCGGTACTGCTCCGTGGTTAAGCCGAACCCATCAATCAGTGTGTTCTTCAGGACTTGGTAGTTGTTAGCATCCTCAGCTCTAGTAGTGAGAAGCTTGTCCCTTCCTTTACCTTCAAAGGAAAGCCACAGTATAGCTGCCCACTGACTTGGGGGGACGCACTGGACAGTGCAGGCCCTCTCCAAGGCAGTTATCCACTTGTGGATGTCGTCCCCTTGTTTAAAGGGGGGCACTATTTTACTCAGGTGTCTAGTGTCTATACCCCTGTCTTTCTCTCTATTGAGAATGCTGCCACCAGTGGGATCTAACCCACTTAATTTCTGCTCTCGGGCCAGGGCAAGTCTTTCTTTGGCGAGGGCAAGTTCTTCCCGCTCGATCCTCAGATTGACTTCCCTCATCTTCGCTTCATGCTCCCTTCTCTGAGGGGACGTCATTCCTCTCTGAGAAGATGCCTGAGAGACATGTGTATGAACTGATCGGCCAGAGCCTCTGGAGAGAGACCTAGCTCGTCCGTTCCCAAGGTTAGGCCTGCTTGGGCGTGGGCCCGGGGCTCCCCCAGTTCCATTCTCATGCCTGCTTAAGTTGGTCCTTGTAAGCCTGCCGACTACCACTGGACCTTTGTCTGCCTCGTCTCCTGATAACTCCTCCTCGTCCTCCTCTTCTGTGTGGAGGTCGAGGTCTGGGTCACCGAGGGTTCCCTCTAAGGGAGGCATGTTCCCATCAGCATCGGGGGGACCTGTGTTAGAGGACCTCCTTGCATCGTACGTCTCTAAGAGACCTATCAGAAATGCGATGGTAGGGTTAGAACCCTGGTTTAGCTTCCTGGAGGCACACAGTTGTCTCATCTCCTTGAAGCTAAGAGCTGCATATCGTGACACGACCTGTGGAGGGTCACTGACCACTAAGGGAGTCTGCGAAGACTCTCCGTGGACCGACATGCTTTTCTAGTGAGGTGTAAGTGATGCACCTACCTACACTATGTGTTTACCTACTGATCCCTTGCTAAGAGTTGTAGTCAGGGTGTGCTAAGCCCTGTTACACTACAACAGCCGGTTCAGTAGAACTCGGAGTATTCTAAGTTAAGTTATATGTACCTGGGTACTTATGTGATCTTTCACTGCGATATTCTTAGGATACGTGTGTGGTAAAACAACAGCAAGCTCAAATCCCAACCGCTGCTCACCAATGTGAGAAGTTGGCCTGCTATGTAGTGCTCACTATTCTAGTGATCACTGTGTATCATTCCAAACAACCCTTATTGATGATTGGTTGTAATTCAACCTTATAGACCAGCTATCCTAGTAGCGTGGATACGAGCAGTCTTAGGCTAAACTCTAGAGGGCGTGTTAAGCCAGCTGTTTACCATCACATATACCCCTTGAACACCAAGTGAAAGGACACCACACAAGTTGTTATGAAAATAAAGGATATTTATTTATAACAAGACTACCCTGGCTCTTTATGAGTCAGGGAGCTAAGCACAATACAAAACTCTTAGGAGAATACTTCTGGTTGCACAATTTACACAAATGCCCGAGGGCACGGAACCATTACACTGCAAGTGGAAGGGGAGAAGTTAGAAAGTCTAAAGTTACTGATTCCGGAGTGATCCGATCAGTGGGACTAAACGAAAAAGGAACTGGACACTTGTAAAGCGAACCTGCGATGGAGCACCGAAATGCTCGAGTTACCTAGCCCAGAGGCTGCGGCTGTGGAAGGTTCAGCAAGATGTCGGAAGTCCTCGTTGTAGTCTCAGGAGCCTGAAAGAAGAGTTGCTGGCAGGCGACCAGTGTCGATGTTCAGCGAGATCCAAGCCTGGATCGGTGATGAAGGAAACCTGAAAGCAGAGGGGACTCAGTTCTCAACCGCTAGCCAGCGATCGTGTGGGCACCAGGAGGGTACCGGCTGAAGTCACCTCGACCAGGTGAGTGGATGACGTCGGACTCGGCTGTTCCTCGGACCAGGAGGCGCGGCGGCGACCAGGATGGAGGGCGAGCTGTCCCACGAAGGTATCTGCTGTCGATGATGCTGGGCCCAGGAATGGGGCAGCGGATCTTGGCAGTGGCAAGCCCACGCGGTGGAGTCAAGATGGCGTCTGGAGTGGACCAGGAGGGTCCGTGGTACTCCTCTGTTGAAGGGGAGCAAGAGCCAGTCTGGAGCAACCAGACTAGTGATGAAACAATCGTGGTGCGTCGTGAAGAGGGCCACAAGCCGGTCGGCAAGTGGTCGAACAACGCGGTGAACAGCAAGGAGCGGAAGGGCCCCCACGCAGATCTCGTGGATGCTGGGGAGGCAGACTTCGGTGCTGGAGCTGCTCAGGGTTAGGGCTTCTCAGGCCCTGGGTGCACTCACTCGAGGGTCCCTCGGTGGGCGGGCTAGATAAGCGTTGTGCAGGTTCTGAAGATGGCCGGTCCCGCAAGTCTCGTCACACCTATGGCTCTCAGCTGGGCTGATGAGGTAGGTAAAAGGTCAGAGATGGCAGGGACTCGGGTCTCGTCGAGCTGGGCAGTCTTGATCCGTAGGAGAGACTTACAGCAAACCGCAAGCGCTTAGGTGGTGCCTGCTGGTGCAGGGTGGCTACTCCTTAGCCACAAGGGAGAGTCTTCAGAAATAGTCAAGAGTTCCTTTCGTGGAAAGTAGTTCAAGATTCAGAATTATCCAATTTGGGAAGGGGACTCGCTCCTACCTTTATTCTAAGAAAAGGGGCTGGCCCGTGACTAGGTACTACCTATGGGTGGAGCCAGGAGGGGGGTGGTTACACCCCTATCCTTTGTCCGGCTTCGCCCCAGCTCAGGGGCTGGTGTGCCCCCGAAACTGGTTTGAGCCGGGCTATGCACAGTGAGCACCGGGGTGCCACTTGCAATCACCTTCCTTTCAGCCCTGCCTACCTGGGATACACAGACCCTGTCTGGGATGGTGCTAACACCGCCCTCGACAGGAAACCCTTTGTCCAAGCTCCCCTCGCTGGAAGGTCTCCCAGCAGCAGGAGGTCAGACTTGTGTCTGGTGGCAGCATCCATTTTGTGATGCTGAGGCTTGAGTCAACTTTAACCGGGGTTCAAGGTTACTTCCATGTCGTGCCCCTCTAAAAGGGGGGAATGCTAACCCCGTCGCCAGAACTGGCGAGGGGTTCGTATTCCAATTCGTATGACACCTTACTCGACATGTGTAGGTGATGCGATGCCAAAGTTAGCAAATAACCGCAAGGATTATAATGCATTTAAAAGTAGTTGGCCCGCGTCACCATGGAACGGCTATTAGGACTTGGTTCCGCAAGCCGTCGACGGGCTCAGCTCGCGCCAGAGCACCGTCCCACATGATTCCCTGCACTCTGCCTTCAGGATTGATAAGGCCTGCCATAGGAGTGACTGATAGGAATCCATGTGTCCATTTTAGGGTTAGGTGTAGGAATACTACACCTACAGCAACGGGTGATTACACCACGTTGCCCCAGCTGTCGTGCAGCCAGTTGTGTCAGATTTGGGCGGCCATTCCAGGGGTGGCATAATACATGCTGCAGCCCCTGGTAGGCCCTGGGTACACCGATGCCCTGGATACCTGTGGTATGCTGAGACAGGGACTGACAAGGCGGCCCAGTTCCAATTGGTGGATGCACCTAATGTACATGTGTTTAATTTCGAGAGAGAACAGCTAGGCTGTGGGTCTGATTGGCAGGCCCACAGCCGGGGAAAGTCATAAACCAATGAAGCAAAAGCAAAAAATCGGGGTGATCATAGGATTGCAGACCCTACTCTCCTACAAATACCCCTTGCGCGTCGCTAGGCGTCGTCTGCGGCTCCGCGTCGTGCGCCGGAATGACGTCGTCGGAGTACTTAGACGCCGCCCTCACGCGCTGACGTCAGTTCTTGTTCTTCTTTTTTCCGCACCAGTAAGCGCAGATCCGGGAGAGCTACCCCTTTAGTCATTTTTTGACTAACTTTTTTCGATTCTTGTTGATCTTGTCTCGACTCCGGTGCCGGTAGGATGCCTGGTTTTAAAGCCTGTGCTGACTGCAGCCGCTTGATGTCGGTTACGGACCATCACCGCCGGTGCCTTTACTGCTTGGGCCTCGACCACGACGCAGAGTCGTGTTCGGACTGCAAGACCCTGACCTCGAAGGGTAGACGGGAGCGGTCCCGTAAGCTTCTCGAGCTTCGCCACTCGGCTCCGCGCCCCTCTCGATCCCGGTCCAGGAGGAGGTCCAAGGATCGGTCGCGGAGCCGCAGCCGACGTCATCATCGATCGTCTGGCTCCAAGTCTTCGGGTAAGTCGAAGCACTCCAAGAAGTCCAAGTGGCGACACCGCTCTTCGGACTACCCTCGCCGGTCGCGCGACTCGGCCGAGGGTCAGGGTGGTTCCACCCCCGCGGCTCCAGCGGAGCCGCAGGCGCCGCGCAAGTCCCCATACCCGCCGGTCCCTGGGACTGACGCGACGCCGGCGGAAGTCAGTGCCTTCCTCTCGGCCATGTGGAACCTGGCTCCGCCGTCGACGCCCGCTGGCGCGCCTTCGGGCCCCGCGGACCCGACTGGACAACCTTGCCTGCCGGCGGCTCCGGCCCCGGCGTCGTCGCCGGCTCCGGCCTCGACGCCGCAAGTGCCCGAGGGACCCGTTCCCGAGTCCCCGCCGACGCCGGTCGACCTCGTCACACCTCCTCCGCTGGCGTCGACACCGGTACCACCTCCGACGCCGGCTCCGCTCAGCGTCGAGCCCCAGTTCAGCCCCGCTCCGGGCCCGGCGCCATTACGGCGTCGATGGACGCCGAGTTCGGCGCCGCTGGAGACACATTTTGTCTATCGCCCGGCTCCGATCCTTCCTCCTGCATACCAGGAATCGTATGATGGGGGCGAATGGGAGGGATCCGAGGATCCTATGGCCGTTCAGGCTCAACTGTCACAGGACTGGGCAGATGAACTGGGGGAGGCCAGTGGTCTGGATACCTCTCCGGACACTGGATTCATCTCTCCTCCGACTGTGGCTTCGGAGGAGGGTGCTGCTTTCTCTGTGGTGCTGCGCAAGGCGGCCGCAGCCCTTTGGCTCGAGCTACCTGCCGTGGCTGTGAGGACTAACGTCCTCACTGAGGTGCTTCAGTCTGCAGCAAGCTCCACTGAGCCTCTGCTGCCATTCAATGAGGCCCTCACTGACGTTCTGAAGGGCACCTGGTCCAAGCCCTCCACAGTTCCTCCTGTGGACAGGAACGTCGCCAGGCGCCAACGCCCTGCTCCGGGCGACCCCAGTTTTCTGTCCCAACACCCTACCCCCAAGAGCCTAGTTATCCAGGCCTCTACCTCCCAATCCTCCTTCCCGACCGCTCCGCCGGACCGGGATTCCAAGAGACTGGAACAGTTCGGCAAAAAGCTGTTCTCCTCCCTTAGTTTGGGCCTGCGGTCTTTAAACACCGCCTGTCTCTTGGACCGTTATTCCCACTCTCTGTGGGATACGGTGGAGGACGTGCTGCCCCTGTGTCCGGAGGAGGTCCAGACACGACTTACCCAGGCTCTGGCCGATGGGAGGGATGCAGCACGACATGCTATCCAATGTGGGCTTGACACTACGGACTCGCTGGGTAGGGCGATTTCTACCTCAGTGGCGCTTAGACGTCACGCCTGGCTGCGGTCCACGTCCTTTTCGGGCGATGTCCAGAGCACCCTCATGGACATGCCCTTTGATGGCCCTCGCCTTTTCGGCGAGAAAGCGGACAGTGCGCTGAATCGCTTTAAGGACTCCCGGGCTACGGCCAAGTCCTTGGGCCTCTCGGCCCCGTGGTCGCAAACTTCCGCCTTTCGCCCCTTTCGTGGCCAAGGAAGGGGTGCCTCCTCACGTACGCCTAGCCACCAGCCGCAGAACCAACCTGCGCGCGGTCGCGGACGTGGTTTCCGCCGAGGTGGTTCTGGAGGACGACGTGGTCAGCCCACATCCACCCCGGCAGCATCCGCCTCAAAGCCTTCCTAGTCCGAGCTTTCAGGCCCATTCCACGCCAGTGGGCGGCAGAGTTCGCCATCACCTGCTCCACTGGCGGTCCATCACATCGGACAGGTGGGTGCTGCAAATCGTCCGAAGGGGCTACTCCCTCCCCTTCGAGACGACCCCTCCAGCCATGCCACCGCAGCACCACCGTATCTCGGGGGATCATTTGAATCTTCTCCACGAGGAAGTTTCGGCCCTCTTGGCCAAGGGGGCCGTCGAGCGCGTTCCGAGCCCAGAAGTAGGTCGTGGTTGTTATTCCCACTATTTTCTGGTTCCCAAGAAGGGCAAAGGGGGCCTACGCCCTATCTTGGACCTCCGGAACGTCAATGCCTTCCTCCGGAAGGAAAGGTTCAAGATGTTAACTTTGGCTCAGGTTCTAGCTGCCCTAGACCCTGGAGACTGGATGGTAGCGTTGGACTTGCAGGACGCGTATTTCCACATCCCCGTCCTGCCGGCCCACCGCCGTTACCTGCGGTTCACGGTGGGCCAAGAGCACTTTCAGTTTACCGTGCTCCCCTTCGGCCTCACCAGTGCCCCTCGGGTGTTCACGAAAGTGATGGCGGTGGTCGCAGCTCATCTGCGCAGATCAGGGGTTCCAGTCTTTCCCTATCTCGACGACTGGTTGCTGAAGGCGGGCTCGCCCCAGACAGTCGTCTTCCACCTCCAGACTACGGCGGATCTCCTGCATTTGCTGGGATTTTCCATCAACGTGCCGAAGTCACACCTGAGTCCCTCTCAGAAGCTCCTCTTCATCGGAGCGGTTCTCGATTCGGCGCAGTTCCGGGTCTATCCGCCGGAACAGCGGGTCCGGGATATTCAGGCCCTGATTCCCATCTTTCGGCCTCTATCCTGGGTTTCGGTCAGGCTAGTGTTGCGGCTTCTGGGGCTGATGGCCTCCTGCATCCTACTAGTGCATCACGCCAGGCGGCACATGCGGGCTCTGCAGTGGGACCTGAAGTTTCAGTGGGCCCAGCATCACGGCAACCTGTCCGACCATGTCTTGATCTCGGAGGGCACTGCACAGCAGTTGCAGTGGTGGCTCACGGACCGCGATTGGGTCAAGGGCAAGAGCCTCTCCCTTCCCCAACCGGAGCATGTCGTAGTGACGGATGCGTCCCTCCTGGGATGGGGTGGCCATATGGGAGAGGCGGAGATCAGAGGCCTCTGGTCTCCGGCGGAGTCTCGTCTCCACATCAACCTGTTGGAGTTGAGAGCGATCCGACTTGCACTGAAAGCCTTCCTTCCCTCTGTCAGGGGAAGTGTCGTGCTGGTGTTCACGGACAACACCACCACCATGTGGTATTGCAACAAACAGGGCGGGGTGGGGTCGTGGACCCTTTGTCAGGAGGCTCTGCGCCTCTGGACGTGGCTGGAACACCAGGGCGTCACCCTAGTGGTTCAACATCTGGCGGGCTCTCTGATCGCCAGAGCAGACGAACTCAGCCGCCGGTGCATGATGGATCACGAATGGCGTCTGAACTCCGAAGTGGCGCAAGGTCTCTTTCAGCAGTGGGGAGAGCCTTGGTTAGATCTATTCGCCACCGAAGAGAACGCGCAATGTCAGCAGTTCTGCGCGTTGGAATTTCCAAGGCGGCACTCGCTCGGCGACGCTTTTCGTCACGAGTGGAGTTGCGGTCTGTTGTACGCCTTTCCGCCTATACCACTTCTGCCCAGAGTGCTGAAGAAGATCAGGCACGACCGGGCCCAAGTCATCTTGGTGGCTCCGGATTGGGCACGAAGGTACTGGTATCCCGAGCTACTCAGTATGTTGACCGATCCTCCGATACGTCTGCCCCTTCGGGAGGATCTTCTGTCGCAGCAGCAGGGGACGGTCCTCCACCCGAACCTGTCCAGCCTCCACCTCCATGCGTGGAGATTGAGCGGCGGCAGTTGATGCCATTTGACTTGCCTCCTGAAGTCTGTGATATCATTCTGGCAGCCAGGCGTCCCTCCACAAAGACGGTATACACCTGCCGGTGTAACAAATTTGTGGCATGGTGCACAGCAAAGGCTGTGGATCCCCTTTCCGCCCCTCTTTCTGAGGTTCTACTGTTTCTTCTTTCTTTGGCCCGGCAGGGCTCTGCCCTGGGCACCCTGAAAGGTTATCTTGCTGCCATCTCTGCGGCTTCCTGATCAGCCTTCTCTTTTCAAGTCCCCTGTAGTTACACGCTTTCTAAAAGGCATTACTCACACGTTCCCTCCTGTCCCTTTTGTAATGCCTCAGTGGGACTTGAATCTTGTTCTCACATTTCTAATGTGCGCTCCCTTTGAGCCTCTTCATAATTGTCCTCTTCGTCTGCTGACGCTTAAGACTGCTTTTCTGGTAGCCATCACCTCGGCTAGACGGGTGAGTGAGCTCCAGGCTTTATCTTCAAAGCCTCCTTTTCTTTCTGTTCATCCGGACAAGGTTGTCCTTCGGCCTCGTCCCTCCTTTCTTCCGAAAGTGGTGACTCCATTTCATCTTGGGCAGTCTGTCACCTTGCCCACCTTCTTTCCGCCTCCGCATCCTTCCAAGGAGGAAGAGAGGCTCCACCGTCTGGACCCAAAACGTGCGCTCTCCTTTTATCTGGACCGCACAAAGCAGTTCCGGGTGGACGACCAACTTTTCGTTGGATACGTGGGTGCTAAGAAGGGGAAAGCTGTGCACAAACGGACCATCTCTCGGTGGGTCGTTTTGTGCATCAAAATGTGTTACTCCTTTGCAAAAAAGGACCCTCCTGTTGGGCTGCGCGCCCATTCTACTCGGGCCACGGCGGCTACCACTGCTTTGGGACGGGGTGTCCCTTTGCAGGACATCTGTCAGGCAGCAACGTGGGCTTCGCTACACACGTTTGCCAGGCATTATTGCCTTGACAGCCAAGTCCGGAGGGATGGCTTCTTTGGCCGTTCTGTCCTCCAGGACTTTCTGGTGTGATCTTGGTTCGCAGACCCACCACCGGGGATGGTATTGCTTGGGTATCTATTCTAAGGTGAGGAATCTAACTAACGTGTTTCTTTCAGATGAACAAGTTACTTACCTTCGGTAACGATGTATCTGTAAGAAACATTAGTTAGTTAGATTCCTCACCGACCCACCCATCCTCCCCGTTCTGCGAACTGACATCTAGGGTTAAGGTTATCCTTTTCAGGCCCCTAGATTTTCTTTTTGGCACCAGTGTCGGTCTTTGCATGGCTCTGCGTTCCTGGCACGGAAAGCTATGTACAAGAACTGACGTCAGCGCGCGAGGGTGGCGTCTAAGTACTCCGACGACGTCATTCCGGTGCACGACGCCGACGACGGACGCGGAGCCGCAGACGACGCCTAGCGACACGCAAGGGGTATTGCTGACGAAAAATCTTCCGGATCCAGTCTGACGCCTGGGGATATTCTAAGGTGAGGAATCTAACTAACTAATGTTTCTTACAGATACATCGTTACCGAAGGTAAGTAACTTGTTCATCCAGTACACAGGCTGTCGCCACTGCCAAGCTCCTATTAGCAGACATGGAATTCTAGTCCCTCTTGATTAGGGAAGAACAGAGGATGCAATCCTTCAAACCACAGAGCTTCACTCTGGGTCTCATATCATCTCAATTCCAGGGCCACTGTAATTATACGATTGTGCGGCCGAAGCGGTTTTCGCATAGTTGTATATTTGCGGCGTAATCCATTATCAGCCACATAATCTGCTGATTTTACCCCAAAAAATTGTTTCTAACTCAAACGGTCCAAAAGTTACTAAAAACTCCGTCACACTTGTTGCTGCACAGTGGGTGGCCCTTTGTAAAGTTTAACTGGTAACGTTTATGGGGTTTATTGCTGTGGGTGTTAAACTGGTACTAAATAGGTACAACCAATGCTCAGACATTGTTAGTGTAAAATGCCAAAATAATGAAATTATAGTATCACAAAATATGCAGCATTATGCTGCATTATTTGCCCTTTTCTTGCCACATAATTTACTCAACCTTGCCACACAATTTGGCCCTCACCTACCGCATAATTCAATTGGCCCTACATAACCAATTACGCCAAGGTGCCCTCAGTGTTAATGCATGATGGTCTTGTGGGCAAAGACTACAAAAATAAAAACCCCAGTAGAGACCTGAATTAGGGTAACTCAAGACAGTGACACGCTTTCGCAAAACTATACAGTGGACAATCCCGTCCTAACAATGCGCATTTGTCAATTAATACATGTACCAAAGAGCAGTAACAAAAGAATATAACATGAACAATAGCTATAAACAGTTTTGTAGAAGATAGCGTCATGTCATCCTATATTTTATTTCCTATTCTGCTTGACTTCCACATGAACTTAAGTAAAAAATCCTGGATGCCTAACATTTTTTTCAAAAATTTAAAGAGTCTTTTTGGCAGGCGGGGAATTGAAGAAGTTCCCCTCTCACCTGCTCCGACTCTTCATAAATACAATCTGAGATTTTAAATGTTAGTAGAGGCAATTATGGTCCTTAAGCCATTTTGCAGTTAACGCAATTATGTGCGTGACACCGTCTCTAAAAGCCATTCTGAAATGTTGCTTGTTTAGCCTAATGAAGTTTAAACGTGAAGAATTTCAGAACGCCGTTCCGCCGGTTCTCATAATTGGTTTGTTCTTGTGTCACAGTGGTACGCTTTGCAACGTACAACTGCATAGAATAAGAAACCTCTCAGCCCATTTATGAGGTTTTTGCTGAAAGACCCTATGCTTAGTCGCCAGCCGCGATCAGAGTGATGTAGGCACCCATGCTCAGTTGTTAAAATATGCCTGAGGGCTTCTACGGAGACAAGCATGCAGACGGAAGTATTTCAAAAGAGGACTTTGTCGAGTACCTGAGGAAATGCACTTAAACTGATTTTTAATTGCTACTCTTACATCTGCTGTGCACACAATCTGATTCGTAAGCATCTATTTTCAGCACCGCTACTCCTTCCTGCAGTCGAACAGCCAGCATGTGATTGCTCCATTAGAAGCTCGTTTACATGTTTAAATCCGGATTTATTTAGAGCCAACTAGCATTTTTCTTGTTGGGTCACAAGTGGTCTTGTTTTCCTTAATCTTTTTTCTGTTTTTTTACCTCAAGCGTTAACGTTTTACATTTATTTCTGTTCGTGGGAAGTTTAAGCCACATGTCAAGTTCAGGGTATTAATTAATTTTAGCCTAGCATTTTCCCACTTGAAGTACCTGAACCTTTTTCCATGAGTCTGAACCGCTTCCTTCTCCCTATCTTTAAGACTAACATCCTTGTTGTCATTAAGAAAATATATATTTCATCTGGTAGAGGGTCTCATTTAGATTAGGAATTGCTTTATTATGGTAAAGCTTTTGAAAAGCGAAGGTAATTTTTCTCTCACACGAAAATAATTTCAGTTACATTGAGAAATGTTTGGTACCAGTTGTTTCGACAAGTAGACCATGGTAGCCTTTCTCTGCATCATATTCAAGTAAACAGGGCAATTCCACTTGCCCTGCCTGGAGACAATCAATTGTGGCTCCCTTTATGTTATGCTTACCCGATCTACATTTAGGAAAAGCTGAAAAACAGTAAAACAAAAAAAAAGGAGAACACTCGAAAGAATGAGTATTCTACAGTACAAAAGGATAGTGCCTTTGGGAACATATCTTCCCTATTCCTGGAATCTGAAGACCTGTGGAGGTAATCTACGGAGGTGCTGCTGTCCCTGAAACTAAACTCCGACTGCCACTACTGCAGCAGCCTATCACAGGTGGCATTGTATAACGTATTCTGCAGTTCCAATCCTTGCTTAAGATTGGATAGCTTTCGTGTAAATCTCATTTGTGGCGCTGCTCCCTTTTATGTGCTTGAACTGTCCATAGGAGCTTTTAAGATCAAGCCTACTAGACACAGCACATGCGCTCTTTGTTGCTAGACGTATTGTTAGCTCACAGTGCACTTAAATTCCACTTATTGCTTACTATTGGTTGACTTCATTGTCGCTCTCATTCGCTTGCTTCTAATTTGTTAGCTTGTGTGGACTTTCCTTCCTATTATTCTGTTTAACTCTTTTCCTGGAGCATGGGTGCATTATTTGTGATCTTCTGCTGCTCTTTCTTTCATGTGCTACTTTTTTCATTTTGCTTAAGCACTGCACAAGAGTGCATGTTTTCTAGCTGTCTCCCTAATGTTATTCTCTTCCTCCATCTATGTTGCTCCTTACCTCGCTTGCCTGTGTGCCTTCCTCATCCTGCTGCCATTGTTCTCTCTCTCATTTCTAACAAAGGAGGGACAGGGAGTCGAGTTGAGGTCGTGCACACAGGCTCCCTGTCAAGAATTCCTGTCATGCGAGGGGAGGAAAACGGTAACCAGCGTAAACGGACTACATCTCCCAGGATGCTTAGCGGTTGAGAGGTTATGTAAACAGGAGAGCTGTTACATAACTCAAGGAAAACACGCCCTTATGTAAACAGGAGAGCTGTTACATAACTCAAGGGAAAACACGCCCTTATGTAAACAGGAGAGCTGTTACATAACTCAAGGGAAAACACGCCCTTATGTAAACAGGAGAGCTGTTACATAACTCAAGGAAAACACGCCCTATAAAGGGAGGAACCGGGAGGTACAAGGCTGTCGGATATTGTGTTTACACCGACGTACCTGCTTCGTGAAGAGCAGTGTTCCGGAGTGGTGCTCCAGTAAGGCAAGAACGGAGGTAGGTCGAGTCGTTACTCCCTGGGCCGTGTCTTGCCCCATCGTCACCTGTGAAGGACCCGGAAGCTCTACCGGTCAACCATTGAGCTTCGCTTTTTGACTCGGCTGAGTCAAAGCGCAGTGGCGCTTTTGCTGGTTGGAGTCGTAACTCCCAGCCCGACCAGAGATACAGGGACTGCCAGCTGTAACGCACACCAGGAGGTGTTTGCCGCGTTACAGACTCGGAAGTCCACAGGATCGATCGAGCGGCTGCTCTCGGTTCAGTCTTCTTGCTTTTGATTGGGGTATCGGTGACGCATCACCAGGAGGTGACTCCGCGTCCCGGTGCAGTCTGAGGAAGAGGTTGAGCGGCTGCTCCCTTCAGGTAGAGTCCCCGGCTGGGTGTTTCCCTGACTCCTCGATTCTCCCCAATACTCGTCGTGCCCCTCACAGCCTACCGATTGGCATTGTCGGCCATTTCATTTCTGCCCTCTGTTGGCATACGCCGGGATCGGCGTATATGCAGAGGACGGTTAGGACCATCCGTGCTGTGGGCTGGTAACGTACTTAGCCTGGAGGATTCCAGTGACTATAACTTTTGTTTATTCGTTGTATTGTTTTGCCTTCATTAAAATAACTAACCCTTCACAAGTGGTTACGTCCTCATTATCGTGTCTGTTAAACGATCCTGGGACGTTCAGGGCGTTACAAAATATCCGACCGTAATAACACTAACTGTCTCCCGGTCGATAACAGACATGGCAACACTTGATGATGTGCTGGCTGCTTTAGCGACCGTGCAAGTTGAAGTGGCTGCCTCTAGGCAAGAAACAGCCGATGTAAAAGCCAGACTGGATGCTATCCAATTGGACCCGCTCACGCCCAGCACCTCCCTCACGAACCAGACCCCTGCGGTAGTAGTGGAAATGCCGGTAGCCATCCCCTTGGCAACACCAGAGAGGTACAGTGGGGATCCTAACACAGTGCAGGTATTCCTCACACAAGTGGCGCTACATTTATCGTGCAAACCAAAGGCGTTCCCCACGAGTCAGGCTCGTGTGGCTTTCCTTATTTCCTATTTGGCTGGAAACGCGGCACAATGGGCCGTACCTCTGGTGAGCAGGGACGACCCCATCTTATGTGATTGGGGTGCTTTTCGCGAGGAATTCCTGAAGGTATTCGACAGAAGGGCTGACTCGTACACGGCGGACCGTGAAATGCTTGAGTTGAGACAGGGATCCAACGACCTGGTGCAGTATCTCAACGCGTTCCGACGGCTAGTTGCGGAAACCAAGTGGCCTGTTGCTAAACAGACGGCGCTCTTCCATCACGGGCTGTGCGATGAGCTCAAAGACGCCGTGGCTCATATTGACCCTCAACCCAAGACATGTGAGGGCCTTATCAACCTGGTATTACGGCTGGAACATAGGCTGAGTGAAAGAAAAGGGGATCATGGGAGAAAAGGAAAATCCCTTCCATCCGATGTGACGGTGGGAAGTCCTGAAACTTCCACCGCATCCAAGGGAGAACCCATGGACATCGGCGCAATACGAGCGAGCCTCACAGCCACGGAGAAAGAGTCACGCCGTAAACAAGGATTGTGCCTATATTGTGGCAAAAAAGGCCACTACGTACGTGAATGCCCTGCCAAACCGAAGACGTCACGTTATCGGGCCAACCGGTCGGTAACAGCCGTGGTGGACATACCGGCGGAAAACTAGAGGACTCCCAGACCAAAGAAGGGGCATCTCGGAGTCACTCATCCATCCCTTCACTCTCCAACTCGGTCACTAAGGGACACCGACACCTGTTTCTCACGGTGCACGTGGGAGTGCATGACCAGTGGATACCCGTTGTGGCCATGGTGGATTCAGGGGCCACTGGCATGTTTATGGACCACAACGAGGCATGCAGGCTAGGTCTAGTGCTTCTTCCCAAAGCTGTACCCGAAGACGTCTATGCTGTAGACGGAAGGCGATTGGTGACGGGGCCCATCGGGCAGCACACGGGGGTCCTTCCGATGAGATATGGGAGGAACCATTTGGAACAAATCGATTTTAACATCATCCGAGCGCCCCAATATGGCGTCATATTGGGATTGCCGTGGCTACAGAAACACAACCCCTCTGTGGATTGGCCAACACATCGCGTCGAAATGACGTCACCGTATTGCATCCTGCATTGTGGAAAAAGAACGGAATCCCTTGACGCAGATGAGAGCGGGAGTCAGACGGTGGCTACAGCGGCAGAAAAAGATGTGGCTCTCCCCCAGGCTTATCACAGTTTTGAGGATGTATTTGATGAGGTAGAGGCGGACGCCCTGTCCCGTCAATCTGCAGTTAAGGAACCATTGCCTGCGACCGAGCGTTCCATCATTTCCCCGAGGATGGTATTGGGGGTTATCCAACCGGATACTTTCCTGAGGGGAATAAAGAGAGGGATCAGGTCATTCGCATGGCGGAGGTGGCTCCTCAGTCACAGAGAATGGCAGCTGAAGGACGGGATACCCCTGAAGGGCAGGTGCCTGTTGATACCCACGCCTAGGCTAAGGAAACAAGCATTCATCTGGTGCCATGACTCTCCATGCGCAGGTCATTTGGGCTTTGAAAAAACGGTGGCTAGCATGGGACGGCATTTCTGGTGGCCAACCATGAGAGTGGATGTCAGGAGGTGGGGACAGGAGTGTCCTACGTGTGCTACCATGAAGGCCGACCATGGCCGAACCCAAGGGCTCTTACATCCACTTCCGACAACGGATAGACCATGGGATAGCATATCACTGGACTTCGTGGTGGGCCTACCGGTAGACCAGGGGATGACGGCAATACTGGTGGTGGTGGATTACTTGACGAAAATGGGGCACTTCATCCCCTGCAAGAGAGTCCCTACGGCCGGGGAATTGGCGTCACTACTCCTAAAGAATGTGGTACGACTGCATGGATTACCTGGGGTGATCGCGTCGGACCGGGGGTCGCAGTTTACTGCGCAATTCTGGAAGACTTGGTGCACTGCGCTGCATGTTAAGACCGCCCTGTCCACCAGCTACCACCCTCAAACGGACGGCCAAACCGAGCGCCTGAACCAAACGCTCAAACAGTATCTGCGATGTTTTGTGGACCAGGGCAGGGAAGAATGGGTCGACTTGCTATGGGTTGCAGAGATAGCCTATAACAACGCCACTCACAGCTCCACACAGTCATCTCCGTTCTATAGCAACTATGGCCAACATCCCAGGTTCTTGCCATTTCTACATCCGTTCAGAGAGGACAGGATTCCCGCCACAGCGGACAGGGTGGCACACATAAAAGACACGTTGATGCGCTCAAGGGCTGTCCTAATAGAGGCCAAGAGACGATACAAGGCTGCGGCCGACAGGAAGAGAAGGCCCGGGCCACTGTACCGCACTGGAGACTACGTCTGGATATCCACAAGAAACATGAGGTTTCGAAAGAACAGTGTGTTCCATCCCAAGTACATGGGCCCCTATCGCATTACCAAGTGTTTGGGTCCCGTGAACGTGAAGGTGTGCTTGCCCCAGTCATTGCGGATACACCCTGTCTTTCATGTATCATTGCTCAAACCAGCACCCTCCAAGCCGTCTGGGACACCTAGGCCGGTATGCGTGGAGTCGGAGGTGGAGTATGAAGTGTCGGGCATACGGGCGTCCAAATGGCGCAGGGGGAAGCTGTGGTACCTGGTTGCGTGGAAAGGCTATGGCCCGGAGGAGCAATCATGGGAACCGGCTGAAGGGGTTCATGCTCCGCGCTTGGTCTCCTTGTTCCATCGGCGTTTTCCTGCCAGCGCTGGACCCGTGGGGAGCCGCTGAGAGGGAGGATGTACTGTCAAGAATTCCTGTCATGCGAGGGGAGGAAAACGGTAACCAGCGTAAACGGACTACATCTCCCAGGATGCTTAGCGGTTGAGAGGTTATGTAAACAGGAGAGCTGTTACATAACTCAAGGAAAACACGCCCTTATGTAAACAGGAGAGCTGTTACATAACTCAAGGAAAACACGCCCTATAAAGGGAGGAACCGGGAGGTACAAGGCTGTCGGATATTGTGTTTACACCGACGTACCTGCTTCGTGAAGAGCAGTGTTCCGGAGTGGTGCTCCAGTAAGGCAAGAACGGAGGTAGGTCGAGTCGTTACTCCCTGGGCCGTGTCTTGCCCCATCGTCACCTGTGAAGGACCCGGAAGCTCTACCGGTCAACCATTGAGCTTCGCTTTTTGACTCGGCTGAGTCAAAGCGCAGTGGCGCTTTTGCTGGTTGGAGTCGTAACTCCCAGCCCGACCAGAGATACAGGGACTGCCAGCTGTAACGCACACCAGGAGGTGTTTGCCGCGTTACAGACTCGGAAGTCCACAGGATCGATCGAGCGGCTGCTCTCGGTTCAGTCTTCTTGCTTTTGATTGGGGTATCGGTGACGCATCACCAGGAGGTGACTCCGCGTCCCGGTGCAGTCTGAGGAAGAGGTTGAGCGGCTGCTCCCTTCAGGTAGAGACCCCGGCTGGGTGTTTCCCTGACTCCTCGATTCTCCCCAACACTCGTCGTGCCCCTCACAGCCTACCGATTGGCATTGTCGGCCATTTCATTTCTGCCCTCTGTTGGCATACGCCGGGATCGGCGTATATGCAGAGGACGGTTAGGACCATCCGTGCTGTGGGCTGGTAACGTACTTAGCCTGGAGGATTCCAGTGACTATAACTTTTGTTTATTCGTTGTATTGTTTTGCCTTCATTAAAATAACTAACCCTTCACAAGTGGTTGCGTCCTCATTATCGTGTCTGTTAAACGATCCTGGGACGTTCAGGGCGTTACACTCCCGAGGAGACACAAGTTTTTTAAAGGGGGTGTGCAGTTCCTATCTGGATGGGGGGGAAAGACAGGTTTTTCTTCGTGATGCCCTCACATACCCCAAGAGGTGTCATGCTTCATCATCGGGCTGGTGCCCCTCGTCAGGCCGGCGCTGCAATGCCTGATGGGCTCCCGGAACCGGGGCTCTTTGCCGGGGATCTTTTGAAGAAGAAGCCGTTGGGTGCGTGCGGGTGTGAGGGCTGGTTAGTGCACAAGGGAGTGAGATAAATAAAATAGGTCTGGAGCAGTCCTACTAGATCAGAGTTTAATGTATTAGGTAGCTCTAGCCTGATTAAAACGGTGCGTGTGCCCCTGTGTGGAAGTAATGTTCCTCAAGGGCTACCTAAGTGTGGTCAACATGTTTCGTGCCCTATCTGCCCCCAACGGGTCAATTGGCACTTCATCAGGACCGAAAAGAAAGGTGTAAAGTGTAACGGTGCACTACCGTCTGGTATTCTAATACAGTGACATAAAATTACCAGATGCGGTAGGAAAGCCCTAGTCGACTTGTACTGGGGACTTCTGTTGACCTGTGGGAGAAGGGGAGAAAAAGGGAGAAAAGGAGGGGGGGTAGGGACAACCAAGAACAAAAAATAAAACTATCGGTAAACAAAGCAGAAGCCAGAATTATGGCAATCAAGCAAACAAAAAAACAGCATATTATACTGGCATAATTATCACAAACGCATGTCAGTTTGCTAAGGTGCAAATGTAGTCAATATATCACCCAATGCGACTGGTAGGGGACAACTGGGTAAGATTATAGGTGGCAACTGGGTAAGATTATAAGCAAGCAGCATTAGCTTATATCTCAACCAATGCGACTAGTAGGTGATTAAGTTAAAATCTGGTACAAGCATGCAACTGTGTTAGTTCTTGAACAAGGCATTGGTAAGTGTATTACAGAATATTTAAGGTGGAAAACGCCGATCGGTCATGCTCAGGTGTGGCAATTGTTATGATTTCGGCATAAGGTGGAACTGCGCGGCCGCGCGAAGCCAAGAAAGTGACTATCGGAGGTAATAATGTGTCTGTATGTCTTACGCAAGAAATAATTGTGTAGAGGTTGCATTAGAGGTGCTTGACAAGTGTAGATAAATGTTTAATGCCAGGTAATCGAATGAATAATCATAAAAAATGCGCGGTGTTAGCCATAGTGATTAAAATTTCCGGTCTGAAGTCGTTATATATTTCAAGTGAAAAATGTAAAACAGCGCCGCAGATAGTGGAAGCTGTCGCTGTGTGAAGTCATAAAAACTGACAGCCTAGTTGAAGAGTGAACTGAAGTTAAAGAGGCAGAGGTGGTGTGGGACTGGTACCGCGTTGCTGAGTACCACTTACAAACACACGGAATTGTTAAAACTCACCCCTAGTCACACAGTCTAAGGCTCACGGGGATTGCCAGAGCACATTGTTGCTCCGGTTCGCTGTAGGGAATAAATAGTGAGTTCAACCATCGATCAAGGTCGTGTAGCTTACCGGTAAATGTTGACGGTTCTAACCCGGTGTATACTCACAGGTGTAGACTGTCAACTAACGGTCGTCCCACCCTTGCTCTGGGCCCCGTGTGGATGACTTCCGGGTCTCAGTTATTTATAGTAGAAGCTAGAAAGTGTCGAGATTGGCGGCCATCTTGGAAGGAGGTCATTTTAAAACTTTATCAAAAATGACAAATGCGGGGGAGGAGCCAAGATGGCGACCGGAGCAGACGCTTGAGCGCCCGGCTCCGTCGGCCCTTGGCCTCGGACTATCATCCTGACTCCTATCCTCGCCGATTTTCGAGGTGCAACGTGTGCGACGACGCGCTGACCGCGCCGCCGCTTTCCCGGAGTCTTAGCCCGCCCGGACGCCGGAGTTCTTGGTGCTTTTGTTCTCCGCACTGGACCCCTGCTCTATTGTGGCCTTGGCCGGCCCCCTGGAAGCTCCGCAGTTACCGGACCCGCTAGCGTAAACCTGAGCCCCGAGGTCCCGGTCCCACCTCACACCACGGACTGTCGCCGGATGAGCCGGGGGAGGGACGCCCGGACACCTCCTGCACCCCGCACCTGATGGGCTGGAGCTATAGGGTAAGCCCCGGTGCGGCGGGTCTCCTGCCCCGTTCTGTGGACCGCGCTGTGGGAGGCTGCAGACCCCCTTCTTCTATTGCCTAGTCGGCTGCAAAGAGAACCCGAGGGAAGGGCAGCGACCGTTGGCTTTTCCCTGTTGCGGCGCAGACCTGAGGGGAATTGCCTCCTTGCTACGACCCCCCCCCTGGCCACTGTACCGTTCTGCGGTAAAACATGGCGTTGATTGCCTGCTCGCGGCTGGGGGATGCTACTCCGGTCTCGCCCGCTGCCCGCTTCGCCCTCCCTCTACCAGACACCAGCTCCACAGTGCCGTCCCGGATTGCTACCGATGTGGGGGCGCAGCCTCCGCTGACATGCGGCTCCGTTCTGGCTGCCCTGCGGGACTTTCGTCTACAAATGTGTCTTGGCTTGCAAGCGCTGAGTGAGCGGTTTGACTCCATACTGTCGGCTGCGGGTCGTGAGCACCCCGTTTGTCATCAACAAGGCGTGGGTCTGCCAGTGCTTTTGTCCTCTTGCGGGGACGCAATGGCTGTTTATGATCGTGCTACACTGGTGCCTGCATCTGGCTTTACCGGCACCCAGGATCAATCGCTCTCCAGCTCAATTGCGGATACTTTGTCTCCCCGTTCATTGCGGCCTGCTTCGTTGTTGCCTGCCTCACCGTGCCCGCAAGAGTATCCAGCAGAGCGACACCTGACGTCCTCGAGGAACTGTTCATGGTGGCCTACTGCTTCTTTTCTGTGGAACTCCTGTACTTTACATGCCAGGTCTGGACTTTATGTGGTGCACAAGGGGACCTCAATAGATGGTCGGCGGCCATTTTGTGACTCTACTTCACCATCTTCTCCCAAGCGGCCATATTGTTGTCTGCACGGGGTGCGGGGCCTTCATGTAGGGGCTGGTGTAATCTTAAGCCCGCGATCGGGCCAGGGCTGAACTGACTTATATCGCCAGGGTTTCACGGATGGGCTGGACTGGGACTGGAACTGTTTGCATATGTTGTGCGCACTCGTCGCGGTTTGCCCGTCTTCATTTAAATTGTTGTGACACGTTATCTTCACACGACCGCTTTTGGCGTAGTGGGTTCTCAGTGTGTGGAGGCCATAGCTGGCCGATGGTTTCGGGCGCTCTGGGGTAACGTAGGCTCCTCCCCACTTACCTCTCTGTTCTCTTATTTTTCTTTACTCTATTCCTACTTTCTCTCTTGTCTATATTTCGGGTTCATTGGGCGACAGGCACTATGCTGGGGGGGGGGCAGGCCGTAGCCTCCGCATTGGTGTAGGGTGGGGGGGTAATTCACTGTTTCTACTTAGCTCTATGGGCCTTTTTCTTTTATGTTTCTGCGCTATACTTGTTTCGATTCGGGGTCCGGGTGTGGGGTGGATTGAGTGGGGGCGGCTCTGGAGGGGTGCATATTTACTCATGTGACTATCCTGTTATATAACTGCATCGCCTCACTGCCTGAGATTTTCCTTCCATGACCGTTTTAATGATGCTGCTGCTCTCCCGTGTGGTGAAGCTATCTTGCGGACTCGAATCTCCTTGGTTCTTATTCTTTACTGATTTTTTCCCTGATAAAATTATTTTGAAAACCTTAAAATTAACCTTCACTTCTCCTTCCCCTGGTGTCAAGGATCTCTCCAGTGTATACCTCATGACTCGTTGCTAATCTTGACCGTGGATGCGCAGGGGATGTAATGTTTGTACCAGTGCTTAACCGTACCGTGGCCGGCCTGACGGTTGTAGGCCCGTATTTGTTCTTTTCATATGCACAAATAAAGGTTTTAAAAAAAAAAAAAAAAAAAATGACAAATGCTTATGTGTAACACTACCTGATGACTAGATAGTTAGTTTAGAATGAACGTAGGCAGGAAGTGAATATAAACCTTTTTCAAAGTGGAAACCACTCGTATGAATCAAAACTTTAGTAGGGAGTTGGTACTGGACTATAGTGGAAAATTACAGAGACAAGTTACCGTAGGTGCTGGTGTCATGTATAAATAGTAGATTGATGGACATGACCAAGTACTTATAGTGTATGCGTGGACCTCAAGATTGATCCCAGGAAGACCTATATGCTTGCTACCTAGATCTAACATGGGCATAGCAGTATGGCTTGTATATGCTGAGTTTGTGCGCTGGTATCGGATGCTAAAGGGTGTTGTCAAGTTTAGGAAGAATAGATGAAAGGTCACCAGTTTCACTAGTGGTTCAGCTCTGCCCAGGGTATATCATCGTTGAGTCCCCTGATGTGTCCTCCCAATTTAAACACCCAACATTGTTCCTTTCTGAATAAAGCCTCTTTAGTGATGGTGGGAAAGGCTTCAAGGACCTTCCATTGTAAATCATTGGCGGTATGATTTTGTTCAACATAGTGGGTGCACATTTTCGTGTTCGTTTTTTTACATCGAAAATTGCTCCTATGTTCCATAATTCTAGTCTTCACAGTGCGAGTGGTTATCCCTATGTACTGGCGGAGGCAAGGACACGTAATCAGATAGATGCAATTACATGTATTGCAATTCGTGTGCTTATTTTGGGTCCAGGTATTGGTCAGTGGGATGGTTTTTGTGGCTTGAGTGAAGGGGCAGACTACACAATGGCCACAAGGAGAGTGTCCAGTCACAGGCGGTAGATTCCAAAGTGTGTTATGAGTTGTGGAAGTTTGTTTTTTTGGTCTTGTGTTGATCAATAGATCTTTGATGTTAGCTGTTCTCTTAAAGGCAAACCGTGGTTTGCTTAATGTAAGGGCCCCTGTTTCCAGGATTCTCCAATGTTTGTTTATGATTCTTTTCAACATGTTGGACTCTGGAGTGTAGGTCGTGACGCATGTAATTAGATCATTATTGGGTTATTGCTCTCTCTCACACATTTACTTTTTCTCACCCCTGTGTTCCATGTTGCTCTCCCTCCAAGTTAGTTTGCATCCCTTCCTGCATCCTCTGAGTTGCTTCCCTCACCACCGCACTCGTGTTGCGTACTACCGCCTCCTGTTGCTTCACCCACACTGCCACCCACACTGCATTATTCTGCCCTCTGTGTTGCTTCTGCCCTCACTCTCCACATTGCTGTCTGTCACCCATGTTTCTCCCTTTTAGCTTGACCCCCAGAGAAGCTGATGATATTTGAATCTGCATCGCCAGTGAGAAAAAAAAAGACCTCTATGACTTTTGGCTCAACTTCGTCAGGGGATAAATACTGCAGCTCCACTTCTAAAGGGGTATTCAATGGCACCTAGAGCCCCTGGACTTACAGTCATGACCTGGCCTGTCACAGTGGAGGAGGTCAGGCCCTCAGCTTTCTTTCACTGAAGTGCGTGACTCCTCCCTCTGACGCAAAACGCTAGCTATGCAACTGCCCTCCCAAACACCCTGCAGAGTAAATGCCATAGAGAAGCAAAGCAGCCACTCCTTTCTGCTCTGCAAGTTTTAGTTTGAATCCAAGGACTCCACAGTTTTACATCATCACAGTTTTTAGGTCTCGCTGAGCCCAGCTCATGCGCTGGCCCGGAGAGACATTTTGGAGGTGAGTTTTCAAAGTGCTGCTGGCTGGCCTAGTGCTTGCGTTCATGCGAGCGTGCACGCGCGCAGCCGCCATTTAACACCACTCGGCCGCACGTCTTTCGCTTTGATCTTCAATGCTCATTACTCCTGATGCGCGTGCTTGTTTATCTGGCTTGGCAGACTTTTTCTCTCCCCTTCCGTGTGGTTCCCCCCCGCCTTTTCTTCCTCGCCTGGACCTGTGACTGCCTTTCTTTCCGATCGCTCTTTGTTTCTGTGTCTCCTGCAATGCGTGGGTTCCAAGTCTTTCCAGGTCGGGGGCAGGGCCAGGCCATTGTCGCGTGCAGCTGTTTCGGGCACTCTGCTCCGTGCTCAGCGAGGAGCATTGGTTCCTGGCTCCTAGACGGTGTCTGGCAGAAGTTCTTTCCAAAACAGCTGCAGCTTTCATGTTTTACTGCAACCTACTTAGCTCCTTACATAAACCTTTTCAGAATGTAGAGGAGAGTAGGAGTCCGTGAAAGTTGAAGAAAGACTCTGCCCGGGAGTCAGCAAATCCATTCATGTCTTCTCACACCAGAGAGAAACAGAATCTCAGCCTTTCAAACTTTTGACATTGAGCCTCTTTTTCAGTTTTTGGAGGCAGGGAGAGGGCGAATATTCTAATAGCACCCGTATGAGTAACAAAGCGGTATTTCTGCTGAAATGCTATTCAAACTTGTTGATTTATTACGTACTTTCTCGCAGAAGTGCCTGCGAACGAGATGGGATGTTCTGGTCGCAGAGATGAGGAGTATTAGTGTGTTTGATTGTTCGTTTTGCCCAGGAGCAGTGGATGTACAAGTTGTATGATAGCTTCAGTCTTGTGGTTCTGCAAGGATCACGTTGGTGGTTGACTGCACTTTTCTTATGGTTTGACGTTGCAAACTGTTTGGGTCTCGCCTACACAGCCCCTGCGCTGCACTGCGAGATGTATTGATTACAGTTCAGTGGGCTTACAACCCTTCACAGCATGCCATTAGTTGTTTTCGTGATCACTCTTATTTGCAATCTTTTGATTGCTTAGTTCCCGTAGCCTCCGCACCCTTTCTTGTGTTAGCTTTTCTCCGGATCATGAACCAAGAACACGCGTTCTTCCTCATCTTTTGTAACACACTTTGGTGTTTTTTTAATGTGCGTTTTGGTATTATTCCTGAACTTGGAATATGTTTTCCTGCTTTTAACACAGTAATACAGCTTATTATTTATGTTGCTTTCACCTAATATGCCACCTCTGTTGACACTTTAGTTGCTTACAGCCACAACTGTACTACTCTGACACTCTACATTTATGCCAGTCCACTCTACACCACTCCACTTTGCACAAACAACTCTATGGCACTCTATGCCTCTCTAGTCTACGCCCCTCTACTCCACCTATGCCTCTCCACTCAACTCTATGCCACTCTATTCTACACCACTCCACTCTATGTTCATCTATGCCACTCCACTATCCACCACTCTACGCCTCTACACGCCACTCTACTCTGTGTTACTCCATGCAATTTTACTGCCACCACTCTACATCCCTCTACTCTATGCCACTCTACTCTGTGCCACTCTGCTGTATGCCACTCTAATATATAATTATCCGCTTCAACTACTCCACTGAGATTATGGACTATATTCACTCATACACAGATTATATGTGTCTGTGATTATTTGCTCAGTGGCTGTGCATGTTTTGTTTTACCCTATTGTGCAATTACATATATCCAGTATTGAAAAGTAAAATAATGTATAAACGAATACAACAAATCCTGTTTTATACATCATTGAACTGAGTATGCCTCACTATTTATTTGAATCTATTTTCTGCTTATTAATTTCATTTTAATTTATGATTGGATTCTTTTGATTCCAGCCACCTAATGATTAACATTGCTATATGATTTAATCCTGCCAGAGTTATTTCTGTTGTCCTTTCAGTCTTAGTACTGTCCCAGCATGTCAATCTTGTGTTTGTCCCTCCCAGTGAGCATTGCCTCTTCACCAACACTTTTGATTGGCTAGCTTGTATGCTTCCACTGCTTGCATTTCAAGCAGTACTTTTAGGTCAAGCACTCCAGGAGGATACTGGTTTTTCTCACTCACACACACAACCACACACAACCACACCCACAACCACACCCACACAACCACACACACAACCATACACACAACCACACACACACACAACCGTACATACACAACAACACACACAACACACACAACCACAACCACACACACACACACAACCACAAACACAACCACACACAACCACACACACACAACCACACACACAACCACACACAACCACACACACAACCACACACACAACCACAACCACACAACCACAACCACACACACGCACACGCACACAACCACACACACACACCACATACACAACCACAATCACACACACAACCACACATACAACCACACAACCACACACACACAACCACACACACAACCACACACACACAACCACACACACAACCACACACACAACCACACACAACCACACCCGCACCCACCCACAACCACACACACAACCACACACACAACCACACACACACAACCACACACACACACAACCACACACACACACAACCATTCACAGACAACCACACACACACAACCACACACACAACCACAACCACACACACACAACCACACCCGCACCCACACACAACCACACACACAACCACACACACAACCACACACAACCACCACAACCACACACACACAACCACACACACACAACCACACATCTACACACACAACCGCACCCACAACCGCACCCACACCCACAACCACACTCAAGCACACAACCACACACACACACACACAACCACACACACAACCACAAACACACACACAACACCACACACACACACACAACCACACACACACAACCACACACATAACCACACACACAACCACACCAAGCATTAGCATAGCCAACAGGTCTTGCCTTTGGGACCTTGTAAGTGTTTAGCCATGCAACAGTTGATGTGGTTGCACCAAGGATATTGTGCTGCATAACTAAATACTTAGAAGGTCCCAAAAGCGAGACCTATTGGCTATGCCAATGCTTGTTAAGTCTTGCCTACAAGACAGCTAAAAGCTTTTTGCAGGCAAAAGCTATTTGAGGACCAGAGTGCTTTAACGTCTTGGCAACTAAGCCTTTATTCCTGGTCCTTATCCTTTTTTTGGATGTTTGGGGTACTTTGAGTTTAAACCTTCATATTTTTTTCTGCATAAGGTATCCAAGCCAAATGTGTGTCCCTTTTTTCGAACATCCTGAAAAATCTAAAGGTACCCATGTTTAGTACATTTCCCTCTGGATTCATAGAAAATAGCCAAAATATAGCTAAGTTTTGGAATTTTTGGGGAGGGGGGAATAGGAAAACAGTGCAAATATTTTTTCTAAAACAAAAGTTATCAGCGAAAGGTATGCTGTGCTAGGATCACCATCTACCTACTTTCGGTAACAGGCAGAGTTGTATCAACAAAAATATTTTGACAAGTTTTTTTTTTTCATTTTTCTAAGAGGCCATCAATTTTTCCTTTCTACTTTGTGGGGTTTCAACCTACTTGCAGTTTGTGGTGGAAGTAGATTTGAACCCCATGGGTGATCCTGGAAAGCTATCACTTCTGAAAAGTAAACACAATTCTGAATTTGGCAAGGGTTCATTTGTGTAGATCCATCTAGGTTTTTCCAAAGAAACTAATTGTTGAAACAAAAAAATAATAAAAATGAGCAGGAAAAACAGCCATCTGTGACTTTTTGATCCTGTCATTTTTTTGTCATGTGGGCCATTTTACAAAAACAATATATCATTACATCTGATAGACCCTGCTGGTTGTGGTGATTTATAGGGTTTGTAGGTTCTCCCAGTGTCCCAGGCTTCCCAGTGTCAACAACCGAGTTGCACTTTATAATGATGTTTCATTATGTACCAACTATACAGCGATTCCTATGATAAAATAGCATGTATGAAAAATGGATATGAAGTACACATATGTATTTATTAAATATGTACAAGATAATGAGTTTAGCAACAGAGTTTTTTTTATACACCACTGAAGTTGTGGTTATCCATATTAACGCGATTCATAGGGCATTTTGCTAAATCTCTTCTTTCTTGTTTACAGGCTTACATCTACAAGCCACAAATGCAAAGAAGTTCAATTTGTAATAAAAAATGTTCTACTATTCTGTGTTCCCACACGTCTCCTGATAAAAACGATACTCCACTTGTATGGCTGGGCCTAGTGGATGCAACACAAGTCACCCCAAAATTGGACCTGGAGATATCACATTTCACCCAGCAAGATAAACTCATTTTTTTCAGTGTGGGTAGATGCAGAATTTGAGCCCTACCTCAACCCCCACCCAGTGAAACCTACCAAGCCCAGACATTTACAAAACCTAGACACCTGGTGGAGTCTGGGGGGTAGACTTGTGTGGATCTCACAAGCTCATTTGCTTTTTTTTACCAAGAAGCTCTTGTAAAACTCAAACGTTGGTTAAAAACACAATACTTTCCTCACATTTCTGTGAGAGAAAGTTTCGGAATTTGTAGGGCTCTACCACGCAGTGTTCCCACATTTGGCTCGATAAAATGCTACTCCACATGTATGGGTGTGCATTGCACAAATGACATACAGATCCCAAAACACAATGTGGCAACATCAACATTGCCCATTTAAAAACAAAATGTTCTCATGTGATGTGGCAACATCAACATTGCCCATTAAAAACAAAATGACCTCATGTGGCAATGGGGATAGCTGCAGTATTTGGGCCTGGGCTTGGCTGCACCATAAGAAATCCTAACAAACTCGGAAATATTTGAAAACTAGACACATGGTGCGTTCCAGGGCGATCGAGCAGGCCCTGCAGGATTGCCGGCTCGAGCGGGCGGAACGGGAGCGTGAGGAGAACGGAGTTCCTTGAGGCTGAGGGCAATAGATGTACCCCGGATAGCTGGCACGAATTAGAGTTAGGGACCACTGGAGGGGCCCGCAACAGCAGCAGTTGGGGGGGGCGGGATGGGAGGGGGGGGAGTTCCTGAGGTGGGAGGGTAATGCTACACTGAGTTGGGTGAAGAATGTAGCTGGGGGGACAGAAAAGCAGAGGCTCCCATGGGGCATGCACCAGGCACCGCTGTGAGGCGATAGTTGTGTTCCATTGCTTAACTATCCATCTATGCCGCCCGGCCCCCGGGATGTGGGCTGAATGGCTGTGTGCGTTGCTAAACCGAAGAATATGACCGGAGATTGTAGGGGGTGCCGGTTGCCCCGATGGTTATGTTGCTGAAAATGTTGCAATAAAAAACATGTTTTAAAAAAAAAAAAAATGGTGCGTTCCAGGGTGGGGTGTCTTGTATGGATCCCACCATGTTTTCTTAGCCACAGTGCTCTTCAAACCTCAAACTTTGCCTAAAGCCATGCACCCGGAAGCTGCAGGGATCCACATTATTCGATGACCTATCATTCCTCCATTTGTCCCTATAAAAAATGAACCCACTTGGCTAGGTGAGTCTAGTGCTCACAGCACTATAGGACCTGAAGTGCACTGTGGAGACATCAAGATTTCCTATCAAAAACATCAGTCTGTTCCTATCACAGGCACAATCCTACCCTGAGGCACCAGAGTTCCATAAAACATCAAGAGGCGTCCTGCAGGTCGAGAATCTCGCCTTAGCCTTTGATCCCTGTGCCTGCTGCCTGATGCTAGCTGGGTGGACTACATACCCCAGAATTCTCGGGCCAGAGGGAGGGCCGCAACGTTTCCCTGATGCACCGGAGTGCCATAAAACATCAAGAGGCGTCCCACAATGCGTGGCCTAGGCCAAGAGCGGGCCCGTCTGCGCCCGTCCGTGGCTGTAAGAGGCCCGACTGAGCAACCCCTTTGATGTGAGTACCCTGTGCCATCGCCAATTTAAATTTGCACGTCTGGGCAGACTTTTCTGTTATTTTCTATACTGTAAATGGTGCAGTCTAGCACAATGGGGAAGAGAAAAAGTATGGGCATTGTCGTGGCACCCCACAAATCTACAAGCATTGATCCTATGCTAGAGAGAGCTACAGGGGTGGTAAGCACAGAAATCGTCCTTACTGAGCGTAGGCTCTTTCTTGGTCAGGGAAGCTGCACATGAGGGTCAATGTACAATGCGTCTAACCCCGAAGCGATTGTAAAATGTCTTCGGGAGGGGGCAAGGGAAGACATTGTCTAATTCTCGTGCAACTGAGACTTTTGTGGCCTCAGTCAGCCCCATAGAACCCATTACTACTGTGGATGTCAGTAGCCCTTTACCAGCACCTGAACCAGTCGTGAAGAGAAAGAGAATGCCCAACAGTAAAACTCGCTCCAAAGCACAGTCAATGGAAAGCACAAGTGGCAGGAGGGCAGATCTGTCACAGTGGACGATTCAACTTACAACAGATTGTTGCACTTTCACGTTGAATCATTGGAAAATCACTTAACTCCCATGAAAAAGTGTCCATCAGGCATAGAAAAGCACTTGGAATTGTTGTTCAAGCCCCCAGTCATATCTTCCCCTGCAGCGTACCCCGTACCTAATCTTACTCTGCCTGTGTCCACTCTTAAGTAACACTTTAGACAAGGGGCCTAGCAATTCCACCGCGACCATAACTTCTACTAGGTCGGACTCCTTCTTGCAGTCTCGTACCACTTCAAGGGTGAATGTGGCTAGCGTGGTTACCTTGAGGGAGGAGGGCGTTGACTCTAGTAGCAGATACGGCAACTTAACATCTAATCAACCCATAAGAGCATCACGCATTAATCTGAATCCGAAAGTTCAGAAAGTTAAACCCTCTACCACCATCTTACATCTTTCCCCTGCAGCCTCCCTATATGTTTTTTGTCATGGCCAGTGTTCCTCCACTGAAGAATGGTCAAATAGAGTCATAGGAACAAGCACATAGCAAAGAGTTACACTGGCTGCGGGCCAACAGAAATTTTAAGCAATCAAAGGGGAATTGCATTTTAATGGTCCTACGGATAAGCTGGGTTGGGACTGTCAAAATACATACCTGGAGACTGAATCATAGTCAACTTTCGATAGCCCTGCATTATGGGGAACTTGTTGCACCATACTTTTTTAAGAACACCAGCTAAGTCCTTATTGTTACACTCTCACTGGGATACTTTTATAAACCACCCCAAATGCTACCTCATATCCCACCTGTGACTAGTATTCAGAACCCTCATGGGGCCTGTCAAACAGCAACAGATACTTGCCACTGGTTGATTGTAATGAGGTCGATTGACAGCGTGTGCCCAGGTCAGCCAAGATGACTACCAGAGAGGTAAGGCCTGGGATTGCGGATGCTTTGGCTCCCCATGACCTTAAAATACAGGCTGACCTGGCTTGCAATGTCTCCACCTCGACCTTAATATCTCCTTGGGCAGAGGAGCCTGTAAATGCTAATCTTGCCCCCTGTCATCCACACACATTAACCATCTTGAGCTTGAATGTTGGCAGTATGGAAAGGTTATTTCTGAGAACACTGATTTAGTGTTGGGATCTTTTGCAGAACATGTTGAACAGGGGAAGATAGTCAGTGCTTTTGTGGGTCTTTGTGAAAAGATTAAAAGGTCGCTTAGTAAGCCTCATAGATCTATAGCACAGTGCCCAAGGTGGTTTGACTACGCATGTTCACACTCCAATCGTTTATTAGGTAGAGCTCTGTGTAAAAATCCTAGAGATCACGCAGAAGTGGTTCGTGCAAGGAAGGATTATAAACATGTGGTCTCACATAGAAGAAACAAGGTCATCACTGATCAGTGGAAGGCGCTTTCTGATAAAGCACAGTCAAAGGATAGTTCTGCGTTCTGGAAAGCTGTGTCTAGTATGCGTTCCCTGGATCAGACAGGCATTTGCTGTCATATAGAGAGTGACGCATTGGTGGGGCATTTTGTTAAGATATATTCTGATGAGTTTGTGAATCCCTCATTTTTATCAAGCCACGCCGTTATTTATTTGAAAACGTTAAATCTTACTCTTGATGAAGTCATAGAAGCAATTGAGCAGAGCGCGAGGGATAAATCTCCAGGCCCTGACAGAGTCCCCATCGATTTAATTAAGTGCAATCTGAATCTATGGGCTACCCCTGCTGACTAACGTCTTTAATAACATAACATCCTTTACCGTACCAAGGTCTTGAGTGAACTCTATTGTGGTTCACCTTTTTAAAAAAGGTGATCGCACAAAGCCCCACTGCTATCGCCCAATTTTCCTGATTGACATAACAGCCAACATTTTTGGTCGAGTCCTGTACAACAGGATTCTGGATTGGGTATGTGAAAAGAATATCCCCGATCCATGTCAATATGTTTTTCGGACAGGAATTGGCACAGTGGAGCCTTAACTTGAACCTGGTAATTGGCAAGTATACAGTAGCTAAACAGATTGTCTTGCATTTAGGATTCAATGGCCTTCGATTGTGTTAACCAAAACAAGCTTTGGCAACACCTTCGTGAAATTGGATTAGATGGAGCCCTAATCCATATATTGTCTGTGGTTCGTTTGAGTACCTCAGCTATGGTGTTGTGTGGACAAAAAGGTGAACTTTCAGGCTCAATTGAGACAAACCGTGTTGTTTGGCAAGGGTGTGTACACGCGCCATTATTATTTATTTACTACATGAATAATTTAAACAGGGAATTGGCAGCTAGTACCTCAGATTTCTCGAAGATTAATGTTTTTCTGCTTCCTGCACTCCTGTATGCAGATAATGCGATTTTAATGGCCCGTACACCAAAAGATTTGAAAATGTTTGTTCAGGCTTTTATGTCAAAACTTGGCCTCCTAACAAATTTTTCTAAATCTTTCAGAATGACATGTGGCACAAAAAGATCCCCAGTCTTAAGAATCAAAATTGGTTAAAATATCCTAGAAAGCACCATTTTTTTTCATACTTAAGTATAACTTTCGACGCAAAAGGCTCCTGGGTTCCGCACATCTTGCAAAGCAGGCAAAATTGGCCAGATCAGCGAGTTCACTCCTTAGTCTTCTGTGCCCGGCTAACAGTTGGCCTCTGGCCCCGGTTATACAGATTTAAATTGCACAGTGTTCACCATCTGCCACTTACAGGACAAGCGTTTGAGGTATTGCTGACTGTATGGAACTTCAGAGGGAGGAAAATATTTTTTAGGAGAGTTTTGGCTGTCCCAGCGTCATCCTTGCATTATATTTGCCTTAGCAAACTTGGTCTTACCTATTTGAGAGATTATATTTGAATCAGACCCTTTTTAGGTCTCGCCTAGCGCAGCGTATGCGGTGCTCTAGGAGAGGCCTCTAGCAATCACTCCAGACTTTTGTGCGTGTGGCGGCCTGCAGCTTGCGGGAGCGAGCAGGGGCGCTTAGGGTGCTAACTGTTCTGTATCATGTTGCTTTCACTTTCGCTGCCACGTGGCCGTGCTTCTTCCTCCGGTTGCTCCACTCGGAAGACAGAGCCCGAGGCACACAGGAGTGCTACTTAACACCATCTGGCTACAGGAGATAATGTATGAGCTTAGGGACGGTGCAGTGGTGCTTTTTTTTAAAGCGAGCGATGTCGCGCTTTACCTTTAAAAAACATTTTTTTCCAATAGGTGCGCTTGTGCACTAGATTGCTCTGGGGCTCTGGACTGAGCCTCGAAGCCGCGCCCCCGTTCCCCACCGTGGCGTTGCCAGCCCCACTCACTCAAATCCCCTTGAGTGGGCTCCTCTCCTCACACCTCTCTCCTCCTCTCAGTGCTCGGCGCTTTGTATTGCGTCCGTCTGCACCAAACAAGATTTGCTCAGACCCATAACTTTCTTAATCCTCCGCTACATGGGTACACGTTTAAGCGCTTGTTTGAATACTTCCAGAGACTCCGCCAGGGAGCAGGAAGAGGTGACCGGGTTCTATTGTCACAGGAGGGCTCACTCACTCGGAGTTGCCTCCCTGATATCAGCCCTCGGCCAGGCAGGCCGCAGAGAGGGACGCCTTCTCTGTCACTTCGGATGAATTGTTGCAACAACAAAAAAAAAATCACTGGGTGAGCCTCGACTAGTCACTTCCACGGCAACAGCGGCACGTGTGGAAGTGATCTGAACTCGCACATACACCCTGTGATAATTCATGGACGCCGGCATCCGTCCGCGCTCCCAGCACATACTTTGTTTTATTAAAACATGGCTGAATTTATGGGGCTGAATTCAGTCCTTGCGTTCTACAAATGTGCATTGCAACTTGCAGAGCAGGCCTGGAACCTGCTATTAAAACCATTGTATTTTCTAGGCTAATTTCCGTTGGACATCAAGGGAGTAACGATCAATAGAGCAGCAGGTGCGACCAGAGTGAGATGCTCCCTTCACCCCAATTAATGGCTTATTTTTTTGCTGCCAAACCCGAGGATGGAGGCCCGTTTTCCTTGATTGCAATTGGTCTCATTGCACATTTGCCTTACCACTGCTGGGCACACGAAAGTGCACGAGGAATTCCTGCTTAAATAGAGTGCACTTCTGTATCTTTACATACAGTGTAGCGTTGTACCTATCCACGAATGGGCTTCAGCACACCGTGAGGGTTATAAAGGGCTATATGAATTTAATGACAATGATTTGTGTGGGTTTTCATGTATGTTTGTGTTTTCAAAACCATAATTGCTAACTCCTCTAGTTGTGAAGCAAACTTGGGGGCATATCAGCAACAACCAGCGATAATTATCGCTAAGCGCACTTAGCGCTAGGATAATTATCGCCAGCTAGCATGGATTGTTATCTCTGAAATAGCGTGCTATTAGCAAAGCCTATCTCAAAAGCGATAAAAGTCCTCACGCTAACTGCCTAACGTGAGATTATCGCTGGAAACCCAGCGATAATCTCACGCAATGTGGCGTTAGCTTGTTGATAGGGCTCCACAAACTTAGCCATGATATCCACCTTCCATAGGATATCATTGCTAAGTCAGTCCTGAAGCAGGCGTAAGGAAAGTAGCGATAACAGGGGTTATCGCTACTTTTCTTGCCGCTATGCTTCATAGCGTGGGGCTTGATGATAGGAGAAATGTCGCTTAGCGACATTTCTCCTGTCATGTCAGGTCAGGAACGCCCACTTTGCATCTCATTAGAGATGAAAAGCTGGGCGTTAGGAATTCCTACGCTAACGCAAGTTTTCACGCGTTAGCGTGAGCTTGCTAATTAGGCGATAAAATTATCGCCGCTTTTCGGCCGAAAACGGCCGCAAAAGCGGCGATAATTCTATTGCCTCGCCTTGCTGATATGCCCCTTGCTTCGCTGCTGACCGTGCCATACTTGTTAGTTTTTCTTGGATCAGGGGCCATCAGAGTTTTATGGACGTCTCTTAGTAGGTGAGTGGACTGCGAGCATGTGGGGCCAACACAAAAAGGTCAAGAGGTCGCCCAGGCCATTACTTCAATTTAAGGGAAGAGGCACTTACACAGAACACAGACCGGCCTTTAGACTCAAGCTTCAGTGCGCTGACTTCTGCCTACCAATCGCCGTTAGTGCACAGACTAGTTTTAGAAAACATGATGTTGTGTGAGCGTTTTATCAGTTGGGTGGGTTTATGTTTGCTGCTCGTGAGGTGGGTAAACTGTGGCAGGGGTCATTTCCTTACAGTTGAGGACATCAGTGGGATGTAGTATTTATACAGTGTCCTCGATCGCATAAGTGACCAAGTGCATCGGAGTGTTTCACATAGGCACCTGGTGCATTACACAAGGTCAGATCATGCTTATCGTTTGTATGCATTTATTTTTATTGCACTTTTTTGGGTTTAACAAGACTTTTGCTTGTGTATTTTAGTAGCTAAAAGGAACCCCAGGCTGTTAAACTCTGACAGTCTTGGTTGGTCAAATATGCTGTTTTATCACACTTGTGGTCTCACTCTTGTGTGAAACCTGCTCAGTGAGCCTTCCGGGGGCCACAGAGACTAGAGTAAAAGGAATGAGCTGGTGAGATGTTGCAGCTAAAACAACTGTAATCTCAATAAAAGTTGTCTGCTTCATGTTTGTTTCTAGACCTGTGCTGTCCTTTTTCATCCCAGTGCATTATGGGTGCCATAGTCTGACGTTGATAATGATTTGCAACAGAAAGGCACAGATCTGAAACACTGTCCTGGCGAGCGAATCAAGTCTTGGGAAAATACCATAAGTGTGTATTTAATTATCATGTGCCTTTCAAGAGGGACAAGTTGTACCTTTTTCTGTGGGCACAGCACTCCAGGTCCCTAGGGGGAATCTGGGGAACAGAACTATAGGTCCTGATCACAAGGGGCTTACTTCTAAAGTCTCAGAGAGAAGATAACTATCATTGGTTGCCGTGATAACTATAGTCCTCTGACAAGTCCTTCTTTTAGTCCATATTTAAGCTGTCCCACAATCCTCCGGTGGCCTTACTGCCGCCATTTACTCACTCAGCAGCCAGCCCTGCTCCGCCCTATGACTGTCGCATTATTCCTTCTTTGCAGTCACATAAGTGGGACATATATGGTCACGCAACGTGAGTTGCTATTGGGAAACAGTGACCTGTGTACCCTCCCAGTTTGTCCCATGTCATCTTTTTCCTGCGCTTCTCACAGGCCAGTATGGAAACCCCTTGTTAACAACATAAGCGGGCAGGATAACTCACCAAGGCAGAGATGAGCGTCTATGTCACCTGCAGGCCACGTGATTGCATCCTGGTCACATAGCTACAGAGTCCGATGTGCATCTGTTACACGGGTTCCTTTCCTTCTGAAACAGTTTAGTGAGCCTGCTGCATTGATCTGTGTGTATTCTAGACACCAGTGTGCTTTTGCCCTGAATCCCTTCATGATGACCTCACACCTGTGTGCTTCTTCCAAGTCGCTTTCTCGCCTTTGTGCTCCTCCCCCTCAGGCTCTACATCTCTCTTTTCCTCTCTCTCTGTCTCACCCATTAGTTTTTCTCCTCCATCCCCACTGTGCTTCACATGGCTCTCTCTTGGTTTTGTTTGTTTACCTCACCTACGACTTTGATGTTGCTTCTTCCAACCCACACCCTCCTTATTGCTTCCTCCAACCCACACCCTCCGTATTGCTTCCTCCAGCCATGCCCCCCATTTTCTTCTCACACTCACTGAGTTGCATACCCTACTCTTGCCTCTTACCTTCATGCATATTTTCTTTTTATTTGCTAATCTAATGCATGTGGTTCGCACTTCTACAAAACGATGTGGCTGGCCGTCATGGTTTTTATTTCTTATTTAGCCATGCTGCACAGCATCGGGGATGCCATACATCATGGCTAAAACCCTTTGACAAAACCAATAGCCATTTTACACAGGTAATGTTCCTCCTCATCGCTGTATTTTCCCCTGGTCCTTTTGCATGTACTTAATTCCGTCACCTGCCTTTTCTCTCTCTCTCTCTCTGTCTTTCTCTCTCACACACACACTCACACTCTCTCTTTCCACCAATCCAGCATCTGAAAACAACAAATACTTTTAGGGAAATTCAAGATGAGGGGAAATTTAAAAAAGGCTGCATTGCTGCTTGAGATTACCTGAAACAATTTTAGAGTTGTTCATTGTTGAGAAATCAATTAGCGTTTTTGCCAGTAAACTTAAAGACTACAATATAGGGGACAAAATAGACCCGTTTCCGTGTCTTTTTTATTTCAGACTGCATGAGCCACTGTGTAGTAATTGTATAGCTCTGCAATCCCTGGCAGCACAGCACCGAGGATAATGTGCTGCATGGCCTAACACCTATATGGTCCCAAAAGCGAGACCTATTGGCTATGCCAATGCTTGTTTTTGTGGCTTTCTATTTGGCGCAATGAGGAAGCCTCATTAACAAAGCCATTATCACCGACTGCCTGGCTTGTGACATGGGCATGTCAATTCCCTGGTTGTCACATGTGAAAAACTTGTTTGTTGATGTTGGTCTTTCTGAAGCTTTTTACGACACTGCTAAAGAAAAAGACAGGTCTCTTCAATGTTTCTAGCTCATTTGCATGATAAGAGAGTTGAATTCGAGTCACAGAAAGTGTCCATTAGAAAGTATTTGGGGCATATCATCAACGAGGCAATAAAAAATTGTCGCCGCTTTTGCGTCCGTTTTCGGACGAAAAGCGGCAATAATTTTATCGCCTAATCAGCAAGGTCACGCTATCGCGTGAAACCTTGCATTAGCGCCTGTATTCTGAACGCCCATCTTTGCATCTCTAATGAGATGCAAAGTGGGCGTTCCTGCCCTGACATAACTGGAGAAATGTCGCTAAGCGACATTTCTCCAATTATCAATGGGCACGCTAACCTGCAGAGCGACAAGCAAAGTAGCGATAACCTCTGTTATCGCTACTTTCCTTACGCCTGCTTCAAGACTGACTTAGCGATGATATCCTATGTAAGGTGGATATCATGGCTAAGTATGCCTTGCCCTATCATCAAGCTATCGCCAAACTTTGTGAGATTATCGCTGGATTTCCAGAAATAAGGCAGTTAGCGCTTGGAATTTTATCTCTTTTGAGATAAGCGTTGCTAATAGCATGCTATCTCAGCGATAAAATTCCATGTTACCCGGCGATAATTATCCTAGCGCTAAGTGCGCTAGCGATAATTATTGCCGGTCCTTGATGATATGCCCCTTGGTTTTTAAGTGCAGAGGTCACCTCAAACAGTTACGTGTGGAACCCAGCAGGGCTTGGGAGTGCTCATTGTTATTTAGGTTCAGAGCTGACACAGTGAGGTAACTTCTTTGCTTTCCTTTAGGGTATAAGCCGAACCTAGATGTGATTGTTCGCCCACGTAATAGCGGCGCTAACCTATCTATGATTTACTTTCTTATCTTTTGTACGCATTGTATACCAAAAGATTCTTGGCCTAATTTTTAAGATCTAGAAACTTGGGGCACTGTGCCACGGCATATTTTTCCCATCATTGTCTTATAGATAAAGAAACCTGCACTGTTGTAACTTGTTTCTTAAGTGCTGCTATTCCTTCGTGTGATATTATGAATTGCATCTAAACGACGGGGCATTGCTTTGTATTGTATGGGTCTTTTGTTTTAAATGTAAGGCACTGTGCACTTTATTAGCGCTATGCATACATGGTTTTATTATTTTAATGCACATGGAGTGATTTATAACTTTTATTATAAACTGGATATATTTTATCTGTTTTGTATGTGCTGCTTTGCTTTTATGGTGGTTTATCAACCAAATGAAGTTATTTTGAATTTTAATTTGAAATGGCTACTCATATATGGTCTTTAAATACACAGATGATGTGCTGTGTTATGTTAATTAGGGGAGGGACTAGCATTGTTGCTGCAAGAGTTGGATAGGTTTGGCGTGCTCTCAGATTTGATGGTCAATAGAAGTAATTTGTTTTTGTATCTGCTTGGTGAAAGAGGGGCTCAGGCTTTTCACCAGCATACCACCTGTGGCTTATTGCTGGAATGGCACTTATTCAAATGCTATGGGGTTCGAATATACAGAGACCCAGACAATGTGACCCTTAGGAACCTGGGCCAGGCTATAACTGCTGCCAGATTAAATAGCTTTTGGAGTAGCTGACACTCTCTGTGATCGCATAAGAGCAAAGGGGCAAGCAACCCTGTATTCCAAGAAACATGGCTAATTAGGTATGCAGGTAAAATGTACAGTGTTCCACTCAGAATCATTTCATATGCATTCAACATTTTTTGTAGAGCCAGAGAACTTGACCTCCCTGTTATACATCAGCAATGAATGCACCACAGAGAATATTCATGATAATACATTTGTATTGTAAATACATCATTAAAAAATTGTTGCAGATAAAGTTCAGCAATATAAAGATGCTTCTGTTGATGGCGTAGTATTAGTGACAATGGTGAAAAAAGTTTTTTTACAGTGCACAGGCAATATAGACACATATATAGACCTGACCACTAGGACATGTTTCATCTAAATCCAGAGAGATGCTAGTTCCAGATTAAATGTAGTTAAAAAATAAATCGGTGGCCAGGACTTGAAAATTGATGATCTTTTGACTCCACTGAGTGATTCAGTCGGGTCTTCCTTAGGACATATTGTAGGTAGCAACCTGAAAGAGTTAAAGAAACTGCTCGAATTTGCACTTAATGAGGCAGAAAAAGAAATCTGCAACTGTTTGGGTCCTGATCGAGGTCTGACAGAGGGCAGCAAGTGGTGTGAGTTCCTACAAAGGCCAATTTCAAGCCACAATAGCGATAGAACACGGTCCCAGAGAGTAGACATTGACACCCTCCCATTAGATCAGTTGAGGGATCTGTGTTTGGATAGAGGGTGGAAGGCTCCCAGAACTAAGGCCAAGGATTAGGAGAGCCTTATGAATTGTATAAAGGCCCAGTTATGGAGAGTAAAGAATAAACTGAAGTATACTCTTGTGTTGTGGGGTGGGGGGGTTGATACAAATCCAGGTAGGAAGTGTTGGAGACTAAAACTCTCTGATGCTCACTGTATAGGTTTCCCATTGAGACGCTGTATGTATTTCCCAAAATTGGCTTACCAGAAATTCCCCAAGGCAGTCACCATCACCAATTCGATTTCTAGGTTTCAGTCTACACAAACGTGGGAGGGTGAAGTCTATCAGAGATCCTGAGTTTGCAATTGCAAAGGCAGAATAAGAGAAGAAGGCCATAGAGTTTGAGAGTGAAAAGCTTAGAATAGCTCACTAGAAATAAGAGGACAGGTGAGGGAGAAGATAGCTCTCGAGAGGGAAAGGCTTAGGATGTCAGCAGAGACAGTTGCCCATGAGAAAAGCCATTCCACTCCAAGCACTTCAGACTTGCCAAGGTCCAGTGAGAACTTGTACACATGTATGAGGAAGGACAACACATGTTGGAATGGTTTGTAAGTTCTGAGATTGCTTGTACGGCTCAGGCTTTGAATGGCATCTAATGTTTCAATGCTGATGATGGTTGCCGTTGGATCGGACAGCAGTCATCGAATGGATGCCAGTGAGTGAGCAAATGGTGTATGAGTGCATGAAAGAAGTTCTGATCAGGGGGTATGGACTGATGCCAGGTCAGTACCTAGAGAATTTTAAAGACAGCAAGCAAGCGAATGGTGTTCTGTTTGAAACATGGATCACAGACTATTGCATGACTGGAATGAGTAGGTCAGAGGGATGGAGGATATAGGTTTTCATGCCCTGAACCAGCTGATATTTAGAGAGTGGCTCATATAGTACTGATGTACTCCACTTAAGCAATACCTGGTAGATCTGACAGAGGCGGATCCAGGGAAACTTACAATGTTGGCTGACAAATGGTTAGCCAACTGAGTTAAGAAAGGTCTTGAGCAGCATGCCTCTAAATCCGAGGGTGAGAGGAACTCCCCAGAGTTTGGTTACAAACTGGAGGGTAAGGGCCAGGGCCAGGGCTATTCCTAAGGTTCCGGAGGGGGACTAAAGCAAATAAGGAATTGGGTTCCGAGCCGGGAAAAAAAGAAGGAAAAAGGGACATGAAGGTTCTTTCAGGCCAAATTGATAAGATGCTTTAAGTGCCTCAAGTAGGGGCATTCAAAGATAGACTGTCACATGAAAGACTCTGTACTTGCCATACCCATATTAGCTTGTAACTATGGGGTAAGGGACCCTAGAGGGCCCTCTTGCACTTAACCCAGTTGCTATGGACATTGGGAAAGAGATCCAGATGCTGTGAGGCACATACACCTAGCCACGGTGTGGTTTGTGTTAGTGGCTAGTATCAATGGGAGGAATGTGCCTGCCCTAAGGGATATAGAAGCTCAGAGAACTATGGTACAAAGGACGTATCTCAACCCTGACAAGATTCACCTAGGTACTAACTGCAGAGGCGAGGGCATGGAGTATCCAATTGTCCAAGCTGAGTTGGAGCTCAATGGTATATCAGGCATGGTAGACGAAAGGGTGCGAAAGAAGCAAGGTGCTTCATGTCTCTTGGCCAATGATTTGAATTGATTGGCACAGGTTTAGTACTATGACCCGAAGCCTATATGGTTTGGACAACGTCAGCTGTATTGACCAGACTTCAGGCTGCATGTCATTCTCAGGAAGAAACTTTGAGCAATCCTGATTTCCAGAAACCAGAAAAAGGTAGACAGAGGATCAGGGCAGGCTCTGAGACGGCACTGGCTATAGCATCTAATGCCCCTACTCCAGACAAAGAGAAGAGTGAGGTACCTGAAGCGGACCAGGGGTAGAGTGTGGGTCATTGTCAGAGCTACAAGGGTTGTTTGCTGCTGGATGACCTACCTAGGAGTAGTTTTTCAAGATGCACGTTGAGTGCCCAAGGCATGTGAGAATTCAAATCAGAGACGGTGGGTAGGAATTCAGGGATCACCACAGATGGAAATGATTGACTCTGTGATTGGCCTCAAGAAGTTGATGGCACAATACATGAGTCAGGTAAAGGAAAACTTCCTGGATTTCCAAGCTCTGTTGAAGGAAATGATATGACCCAAAGGCGAAGCTGACTAGGTACCAGTGAGGTCAGGAGGTGTTAGTGCTGAAGACCATCTGTCTATACTACTTTGTTTGGCCCACACCATTTGTTGTCACAAATGGTGTGGGCCCTACAAATTAGTATAGACATTATCTGAATGTGAACTGCTTTGTTGACACATGTCGCATGGGAACCTAGGTGGGTGTTACAAGTGAACTGGCATAAGCCTTACTTCCGGAGAGATTACACAATGAATATTGTAGCCATGTCAGAGAACATCAAGGAAGACACTGAGCCTCTTCCTAACTTGTTGCATAGTGCCAGGGAGAATGGGACTATGGAAGGGGGTGTTGGAGAATTTCACCCACCTCTTCTCACTGAATCCAGGGGTAACACCTATCTGTGTCAATGAGATAGATATCGAAAGCAACACTTACTGTATGTCTCACTGAGTCTAGGAGTGCATCAAGGCAGAGGTGGCCAAGATGTGATTGAGCGCTAGCATTGCTCCTGGGCAGTCCTGTGGTGCTGGTGCCCAAGCAAGGTTCTATGGACTTGCTTTTATATGTGAACTACAGCGACCTCAGTAAAGTCAACAAGACAGATGCACATCCCATCCACAGAGGAGGAGCTTGAGGACCGGCTAGGTTCTGTAAAATTCTTGAGCACCTTTTTTTTTTTTTAATATCTTTTTATTGAACTTGATAATAATCACATACATTGTACCTTTCTTGTCAATATAGTTGCTGACCACAGTATACATAGGTAGGAGATAATAAGTTACAGTTACAATTGCAGCACATCTCTGAGTTCATTTCTTCGCATTTCCAATTCCACCACTGGCGATATACATATATTTCCCAGATAGATATTCCATGCCTTCCATTTCTTATCCCACTTTTTGGGGCAGCCACGTGTTGTGAATACTTCCTTTTCCGCCACCATACATCTATCAAGCTCCCTCACCCATACCCGGACGGATGGTGTATCTGCAGCCCCCCAATTTCGTGCTATCTCACGCTTAACTAGGGTATATCCTAGTGTTGTTATCTGTTGCTCAATTTCCGTGAGGTCTGTAGCTGCCCATATATTAAGTAAGCCCAGCTGAGGTGTAAGGACTAACTTCTTTCCCAGTGCAGTTTGAATTCTGGTTGTGGCTCCCTCCCATATTGGCTTCACAGCAGGACATTCCCAGATCGTGTGGAAAAGGGTGGCCATCTGTTTGCACCCTCTAAGACAGAGCGCATCCGCCCTAGCGCCTATTTTGGCCAGGACGACCCCCGTCGTATAGGACCGATGTAGGATCCTGAGTTGAATCAGTCGGAAGCGGAGGGTGATAGCTGCCTCTCTAGGGGACATCAAGGCCTCCCGCCAGTCCTCCTCTTCAATGGGTCCTATGTCGCTTTGCCACTTCTCTCTAAGTTTCTCGAAAGTGTCAGGCAAGGTATTACATAATTTTTTATATGTTAGGGATATGGCCTTTGAGTGCAGTGGCCCGTCTAACAACCGGTCCTCTAAGGGTGACGATTCTGGTGTGCCTTTGAGGTCTGTGAAAACCGTCAGAAGGGCGTGTCTGATCTTCAAATAGCGGAACAGTTCCCCTTGTGCCATGTGGTAACTCCCCTTAAGTTCCTCGAAGCTAAGAATGGAACCCTTTTTGATCAAATCCCCCACTACTGAGATTCCGATGGTGTCCCACTTATCGAACCCTGGTTGGTGACATAGGGTACCCAATCTCTAGGCTTGCCACAATGGTGTCGCTTTTGTAAGTGTATTTGCCCAACCCAAATGGGAGTTCGCTTGGTGCCAGATACCTATTGTGTGAGAAGTGGGCCCAATAAACCTCTGTTTCTTGACTTTGGAATATAGTGCACCCAGGTAGCCGGCTCGTCCAGTTTGGTAGCTGTCCAGCACATATGCCGGGTCATTAGGAGAGTGGTATATCCAGTGATTCACCACCACCAGTTGTGAAGCCCAGTAATATAGTTTAAGGTCTGGAAGGGCTATGCCACCATCATACCACCCCTTGGTTAACTTTTTCAGTGACACACGAGGGGTCATGCCGTCCCACATTAGTGTACGGACCTCACTCTCCACCGCTGCGAAATATGTATCTGGAACACGGTTCGGACAGTTCTGAAGAATATATAAAAACCGCGGGAGAGCCAACATCAATATATAACAAGCATTTCAGTGCAACGGTCTCGGCATTGGTAAAATTAGAGCTATTGGCATTGCTCATGACATTATTTTTGTTTATGTTTTTGTTTTTAAAACATGTAGAGAAACGGCATTGTTATTTACAATGTCAATAGCTTAATCAGTGTGTGTGTAGGTGGCTCTGTGTGTGGGTGCAAATGCAATAGGTCTCGCATTTGAGAGTGATTAAGCTATTGACATTGTAAATAACAATGCAGTTTCTTTAAATGTTTTCAAAACAAAAACATAAACAAAAATAATGTCATGAGCAATGCCAATAGCTCTAACTTTGCATTAATATCAAAATTAGAACCATTAAACTTTGATCTGCAAAGCGGTCTGGAACATCAACAAGAGGCAGGGAAGCACTGCAGAAGTGCTGCAGTACAATATTATAAAGGGAAGATCGAGTAGCACACCCAAGGGAGTGCTCACTGCCATGCTGTAGGCCCTGTTGCAGCTTTAGGTGTAATTTATACATGTGAGATGTGTAAACAAAGTAGCACAAAGGGATACAGCCTGTACATATTCTTCGGGTATCTGCTCACGTTAGCAGCAGTGCATTGAGGCACGCACAGGAAAAGAATGCCAGTGCTTTGCTGTACATGTAAAAAAACAACGTATTAACCAAGCTTGTTTTTTGTAAATCAGGAAGTACATATAAATGCGTATATAAATAAGCAATCGATTAAGACGCAATTTCAAGCCGACGTATTGGTTTTGTTGGAGATGCAGTCAGTGTGCAGGGGAGCACAGCCCAGGGCTGGTTACAGCACGAAAATATATTTCTAACATACACAGCTGCATTGTTTGTATGCCTCTTTGGTAACATACAGTAACAACTTGTTTTTATATAGCACTTCATACTGCGATTTTGCTATTTCTAAGCACTGTAAGTATCATGTCGCCATCTAATCCAATAACCTTAACACAACTAAATCTACTGGGAAAAGAATGCAGAGATTACTAACATATTACCTATTTGCCGCTAACCATGGGTCCCGGAGTAGCGTCCTACTCGCAGCAAAAGCCTAGTAAGAGCTACATAAATACAATTTTGAATTACATTTTAAAGGACGTACCACTCTTTCTCCCCAGGTTGGCCCCAAAGCAGACTGGAGGAATGCAGCCAGTGGAAGGGCTGAGACTACTGCATTAAGTGTGCGACGGAGCTCGAACGTGCACCCGGCCCCATCCTGCCACTGCGCACAGCCAGGGCTGCCATAAAGGACATTCCTGGGAGGTTCCACGTACATTACCCAATCACCACGCAGCACCCCGGCCAAACACCATAACAATGTGAAACTTCCGCAGACTATAATTATTCTCAGTTTATCTGCGGTCAAACCTGCAATTTTAATCAATCACTCATTCGGTCCTCGCCAAATCCCCCATAAAACAAGATAGTATGCGGCCCTGCTGGATTCCACACTCCTGGGAGTGAAGGGTAGGCTTCGCTTCAGAGCACTGGCGCCGTGCGAGGGGTACAAGTGTCGGGGCGTCTGCTAAATCAAACCGTGAAATGCGTGAGGAGTCGGGGATTTGGTCGAGGGGACATTTCGCACTTGGGGGCGTGAAAGGAGTCTGCAGAGCAGCAACATATCTCAGTGAATGCAGTTTGACACCTAAAGAGACACGATTCATGAGGGTCGCTTAATTGATATTTTACCTAAATGGCAGTCGTTTACCTGCAAAGCTGGCAAACGCTGGCCAGGTCGGTTGTCATAACACGGCCCCAGGAAGCCAGGTAGACACAAACAGCTGGGCCTGCAGACGGTGAACTCACCGACAACAGTATTTGTATCAGAGGTGAGCAAGCGCGGGCAAAGCACTCTGCAATAGGGTAAGAACTGCGGGAGAGAGGGTGAGGGGATTTAAACTGATATAGAGGGAGCCTTCGCCGTACATCCGCACACTAATCCGGCATCCACACATCCTCAAAAGGCAGAGACTCAATCGGAGCGCCGGTGGAGCAAACTGAGAAGCTCCAGACCTCCGTGCGACCGCTGGGGGCTGAAAAACGTGGAGCAGCGCAGGCAGGCCCACACCCCAGGTCGAAGCCGTGGCGTTGCGTGTGCCTTCTGCCTTCTGCCTGCGGCCGTGGGAGGATCGGCGGCGCCAGCGGAGATGGTGAACAGAAGAGAGCTAAGCCTGAGCGCCGGAGACACCACGCTCGAAGGCTTTGAGGACAGGCCGAAGCGCGGCCGAATAACAAGCAGAGGAGGCTACATCTATAAATGCCTGGAATGCTAAAAAGACTTGCACTTCGTCACATATTGGGAGATCAACTCTTTCAGGTTTCTGATGTTTGCCTGCTAAACTGACCTTAAACAAGCCGAGGGCACCGGAAGACACCACCGCCTTTCTCCGAGGCAGAGCAGAAATGCCTCGGAGAAAGGCAGCGGCATTTTCGGATTCGGGGGCGTGTTTGTCTTTTCTCTCCTCCAGCCATTGGCTGGAGGAGAGAATGAGACTTCTTGCAAAAAACACGCCCCCCGATCCGAAAAGAACGGGGCCTAATCGGAATGACTGACCTCTTCTCCAATGGCTGGCCAGCATTCAAGAGGCCAGCCAATGGAGAACAGGGGAGAAGAGGGGCGGGTTCAAGCCCCTCTTCTCCAAGTCATTAAATCTGGGAGCTAGACTGCGCAAGCGCAGCCTTCGCAGCCGAGACCTAAAAACCGCGGGAGAGCCAACATCTTAAAGAGAGCTCCACGTCCCACAAGGGACAGCGGCAGGGACCTCCAGTGCTTTACATCAGCTCGCAACCAGGCCAGCGGAGGGGCCAGATTATGACTATGAAACAGGGCTGGATCTGTCGTGACATAGATCCCTAAATATCGGAAACCATCTCTAGCCACCTCTATCGTGCAGTTCGTCGGAAGACGAGGAACCTGCCCCCGAAGCATAGACAGTACAGATTTGCTCCATTTAATTGCATAGCCGGAATACTTCCCAAAGTTTGTGAATATGTTCAGGACAGCATGGATGGATTTATAGGGGGAGGCAAGATATAGCAGTATATCATCAGCGTATAATGATATTCTGTCTTCGTAGTCCATTGTCCATTTCAGCCCTCTTACCATTACATCCCGCCGTATCCACGCCACGAGTGGTTCCAGCATGAGGGAAAATATCAGTGGCGATAACGGACAGCCCTGTCGGGTGCCCCTTCGCATCGGAAAGGCACGGCACGTAAAGTTAGTAACTCGTATTTGACCCTGTATATCGGTATAAAGCAGCTGCACCCAGCCTAGAAATTTCGGACCAAATCCCAACCTCGCTAGGACCACAAATAGGTATGGCCTTTCAATAGAATCAAATGCCATAGATGCATCCAATGAAAGGACCACTGCATCCTCCTCGAAATAATCTCTACGTGCAAGTACGTTATGGAGACGACGGATGTTAAGTGCCATATTTCTACCGGGCATAATGCCCGATTGGTCCGGGTGAACTAAGGAGGAGATAACTGCAACTAACCTAGTGGCAAGCACCTTCGCCAATATCTTAGCCTCCACGTTAATCAATGAGATCGGTCTATATGAACCACATTTATCCCCGGGCTTCCCTGGCTTATCGATAACTACTATGGTAGCAAGATGCTGGTCTTTTGGCAGTTTTCCCGTCTCATAACTCTCGTTATACATAGCTCGTAGATGCGGGGCTACCTGGGAGGCCGTCACTTTCAAGAACTCAATGGGGGTGCTGTTAGGCCCCATCGCTTTCCCGGACCGAATTTGAGCAATGGCTTTCTGAATTTCATCATCTGATAATTCACTATCAAGAGTGTCTCTCTCGGATTCGGAGAGTGTAGGTAGGACACTGTCAGAGAGAAGTTGGCAGGAGTCTTCTGCAGTGTAGGTGGTAGAGGGAGAATACATTTCCTCAAAGTGATCTGTGAATGCCTCCGCTATATCTCTGGGATGTGTAATCGTCGCGCCATCAGGTAATGTTAGCTTCGGCACCCATTGGTCCCCTTGTTCCCTTTTCTCTAACCATACCAATGTTTTCCCGGCCCTATCACCCAATTCATATAGTCTGAGCTGAGTATTGAGATGCTTGGCCATCATATGTTCCCTAGCTTTGAGTTTGTATTCTTCCTGTTTGAGTGTGAGACGGTGTTGCGTGTCTTCCGTTGGCCCACTGTGTGATCATATTTAAGTTGTTTGAGCTTGTCTTCCAGCTAGAGTAGTATGCGACGTTTGTTCTGTATGTAGCCAGTTTTTAGAGACAGAGCCTGCCCCTTTAAAACCACTTTAAATGCTTCCCAGATAGTGAGTGCCGAACTAACCAACCCCAAATTGTCTTCAAAGTAGTTCCCGGGGACGCTCTGAATCCTGTTTTCTGCTCCAGGTTGCTGGCGGGCAGTTTGACCTCTGCGGGACTCTGCTGTGCTCGCCGAATTGCCCTGGTGGGACTCGTGGTCCCAGGCTGCACCACTTTCCACTGATTGCCCACAGCTGCTGCACGGCGAGGCGTTGTCATCGCGCTTTAAAACGCCGCCTTGCCCCACGCAGCGCGGGACGCTCTGAATTCTGTTTTCTGCTCCAGGTTGCTGGCGGGCAGTTTCTGACCTCTGCGGGACTCTGCTGTGCTCGCCGCTTTGCCCTGGTGGGACTCGTGGTCCCAAGGTGCACCACTCTCCACTGATTGCCCACAGCTGCTGCACGGGGAGGCGTTGTCATCGCGCTTTATAGCGCCGCCTTGCCCCACGCAGCGCAGGACGCGCCCGGGCAAAGCCCGGGCCAAGGGCAGGCCCGTCTGAGCCCGTCCGAGACAGTACGAGGCTGGGCTGGGCCATCCCCCTGATAAGTTGCACTTTGTGAGCTTTCAAGTTTAACGCTTTGTTACTCGGTTATTGTTGCTAAAAACTTGAACTTGTTCTGCCGGGGTTGGAAATAGCGAGGGGTGTACGACAGAACTTAAAGCAACATAGGTGGTGTGCTCCCCTGACCTACTTGACTAGCTTCCTTAGTCTTTACCTTCTGTCATAGAAGCTTGGTCAAAATACAGTATGGGGGATAGCACATCTCCACCTTATAGGCCTAATACTCGCCAGAAAGCTCATGTACGCACGCCCACTTTGAAACCGACTGCCATTGACAAAATGCTACGGCAGGCTATTGGGGCCGTCTCTTATGAGATAGAACGTACTGAAAGACGGCTTTCCTTAACGCCCTGGATCTCAGGCATTCCAATGACCCTGGAAACACGAGACCCTGATTCGCCCTAATCATTAAATCTTTCACTCACCCCTGATTTAAGGCCCACCCTTGAAAAAGTAATTTCTGAAAAATCAAATAAATCAGACAGGGGGGGGAACAACCAGGAAAGGTGGACAGAGGAAAAAAAAAGCCCATAAGGGGGGGAAACAAGTGTACTCTCTAACGAGCATACCACCAAAGGCGCAGATAGAGGGCCTCACTACTAGTGAAAATAACTTAGTAGCGGCAGAACCGCCAATCTGGGCTATAAATATGGCAACAGAACTTAAATCTTACTTTGAAGCCCTTGTACAAACTGAGTTGGAGGTCCTCAACAGCCATATCGAGAAGCTTACTTCTCTGGTTGATATATGGGGAAACAAAATAGATAGCATCCATAACACCAAGGAAAACTCTAAAATTTTAGATCACTCCACTAGCCGCTTGACTGTAGATGCTACCACTGCTCCACTTGTCCCTATGATTCAAACGGGGACCACCTCACGAAACTAAAAGACCGTAGCCTCAGATGCGGAACAACAAGGGGCACTTAAGGAGGGGGACACTGGTTATGCCCCTATGATCTTGGTAGCAACTACAGCTTCGCAAGTGGAACAACATTTTGCAAGTAATTCTAGAAACAATGTCCAAAGGAATGGATGTCCAACCAGACCTCACCTCCCACGTATAGATCTACCTCAGGCTTCAACCCCCTACACCGTTGTTTTAACTGGTGTTCCAGAGTTGGTAACAGGGAGAGTGGAGACATACCCAGATCTAAAAAATATAGTAGCCTTCTGGCTAAACAAACATACGGTGTGAAATTCTATTTGCTAGAAGGGTTAGCTGGCTGGGACAGAGGCGAAAGGATATCTAGGGGGAGTGTGTCCTGATAAACTTTAGGGATACCAGGGTGGTATAACATATTTTGGACTGGGCTCACACCAAGGAGGCCAATGAAATCCAGACACACTCCCTGGTTTACTTTTATTCTCCAAGTCCCCTGTTAGAAAGAGTGGGAGGTGTGTACAAAAAATGGGAAATGAGAAATCAGGCCGAGAACCTTCCAAATTTGTTCTGAGGTCCCGAAACAACCCTGCCCTTTGATATCCCGGTTAGTAATAGATACAGCACACTAGATTTAGTTGATTGACTAGATCTCCCAGCTGAATCAACAGAAGCCATAGCTACTCAGCCAGCTGTGCTTCAGAACTGTTTTAGGGTTGAAGCTGTGGTTCACCACTCCAATAAAAACTCTGAGGTTACTAGAAACCTGGGTGCTTCACCAAAAACACCAGGGGAACACTCGGGAAATATATCGGATAGGGAGGGAACCCCACCCCAAGTGGCACAGCTGGACCTGGATTCTGTGTACTCACAGATCGACAAAACAAAGATCCACAAATCACTAGGGTTCTATCTTGGAATATAGCAGGTCTTACTGCCAAGCTGGACCTTCCTGACTGGGGTGAATATATTGACATGCACAAGTTATGTCTCTTTCAAGAGATGTGGTCCACTGTACCACCACTTAGGGCAGGTTATGTGACTTACTCTATCCCAGCTGTACAGGGGCTTAGAAGGAGACCCTCGGGGGGCCTCTGTATCTGGGTTGCAACCCATTTGAGTTGCTCAATCAAAGTGTTAGACACAGATTCATTGGACATCCAGTGTATTCTCCTTTCCCTCGACGACACATTCAAACTGGTTGTTATCAATGTATACTCTCACCCAGTGAGGTTGGGGCAAAGTTCACAGACTTTAGACTCTTTGGATTATTTTCTCCTTACCTTACCAGAGACTGCCCACAACATTGTAGGGGGGCACTTTAATTGCCACTTCGAGCCACTTAATGGCTTAACCCCTACTATTCCTAGCGAATCGGATTCCGTGTGGTCAATTCCGGATTGTAATATTTACCCAACAAGGGGATGGACTCCCCTTGTCCTCCAATTGACCTCACTCACCCTTACCTATTCCCTAAGAGCCTGCAACGGTCGATTTCCTTCAGATACCCTAGGAAACCCAACATTTAACAAACTGTGGCAGGCTTCTACAATCGACTATATTTTGGTAGATGTAGAGAACTGGTTTAGAATTAATGATTTTGCGGTCGAACCTTGATGTGAAAGCGACCATAACCCACTGGTACTCGCGATTGCCTATCCTCAGTTTAGGGGTGTTTAGGGCTCAATATCATATCCACCTTCAAACTTAATTGCAATAGAAGGGGGTAGAAGAGTACGATGGGGGTCTCTGGTTGTATCCAACGAAAAAATGGTTTCGTTGTATACGCAATCCATTCCCTACTTAGAAACTGCTTTTAGCTTGTCTGAAAAAATTCAAGGTTATGAGTCCTTATGCTTGATAAGTATGAATCATCAGGAAATGATGACAAAATTGGCAGAGTTCTTTGATAGTTATGGAAATACTAATAAATTCCCCCCAAAACCTAAACATCCCTGGTTTAACAAAACATGTAGGACTGCCAAAAGTGCATTGGTACTTGCTGTCAAAAAAAGGATCCCTTATGCATCCGACTTGCCAGATCCCATTATAAAAACACTTTAGCTGAAGCCAAAGCAGCTTGTGAGGTCGAAAAATGGGAAGCAATAAAGCTAGCTTTGGATACTAGAAATATGAGAAGCTGCTGGAATTTTGCCAAAACTGGCAACTCGGCTATAGAATCTAATTTGGGGGAGGAAGTCTGGAGAGGATAGTTTAAGGGACTATACTCTAGATCTATTGACGAAGCTGTATCACATGACTCAATAGACGCAGACCAAACCCCCTTAAATATGGCCTCACCACCATGTTCAATGTTGGAAGTTTCTCTGGCGGTGAAAAAAACACTTCCTAACAAGGCACCGGGACTGGATAGAATTCCTGGTGACCTGTTCAGAAATGAACAGGTAGTATGGGTCCCTTACCTACAGGTTCTATTCAGTGCTATTATTCAGGGTATGCCACTTCCATCGACATGGGCTGGTGCGGAAATTATCCCAATATTCGAAAAAGGCTCCCCCCTCAATCCGGCAAACTACCGGCCGATAAGCCTCATCGATGTTTCCCAAAAGATATTTGCAAGCGTTTTGTTGGGGCGATTGCAATCTTGGATGGCCGAGGTGAATGTTTTAACTCCCTTACAAGCAGGTTTTAGGTCCAAGATCTCGACCATCGATCAGATTTTTAGACTGCAATTAATTCACTGGAAAACGGTTACACTAGAGGGGGGTAGCCTTTACCTAACTTTTGTGGACCTTAAGTCCGCTTTTGATATGGTACAGCGTGACCAGTTAGGGGGTCTACTTTTTGACATGGGCTTACCTTTGCCAACTAATGAAACGCCTACACGAAGGTACTTATGCGAGAGTAAGATATGGCAAAAAAGGAGAACTGACTGCTCCTTTCCCTGTTGAGAAAGGGGTGAGGCAGGGCTGCGTGTTAGCGCCAACACTTTTTTCCCTCTTTTTAAATGGCCTTATCGAAACCCTCCTGGCAGCTAAGGACTTGGATTCCCCAAGGCTAGCGAATAGCAAAATACCGGCCTTAATGTTCGCCGATGATACGCTGTTCCTGTCTAAATCATCAATGGGAATGCAGCGAGTATTGGACAAGTTCAGCACATTCTATTAGGAACAGGAAATAAATGTTGAGAAAACGAAATACATGGTCTTCAATGCTAAAACCACTGACTGCCCGCCCCCCCAACTGGAGGGTAGGTCTCTCGAAAGAGTGCCCATTTTTGACTATTTAGGCATTACCCTCAATGACAAGATGGATTGGGGGACACAAACCATGAAGGCCAATCTGAAACTAGCACAGTCAGTGGGTGGTATTTTGAAAGTTTATAAAAACTGCACACAAAACGTGGTCGGCCCCCCGGCAGAAATTTATAAAACTCAAGCAAGGGGAGCCTGTCTATATGGAGCAGAACTCTGGGGTCACTGTGCGGCTCATACACTATGGGTCACAGAGAATACTTTTATCAGGCAACTACTCGGCCTACCAAGAAGCACGCCCCTAACCCCTCTTAGGTTGGATTTGGGAATAGGTCCTATTGCTGATCTAATAGCCTCCCGTCCCCTCCTATTTTGGCGTTGCGTATGGAGCACGCCCGAGTTAGCTTCTTATAGGGAGGAATTGAGGGATGTTATGTCTATATTAGGTGCAGCCAATTTACCTTGGCTGTCCTACGTTAGGAAGGCATGCTTCTCACTGGGGTGTGCGAATATGTGGTTTACCCCGGAAGAGATTTGTCCCAGCACATCCCAAAAGTCCCTAGTTGTTGCCTTTAAAGAACACAAATTTGCTATGTTGACCCAGAGTTTGAACTCTTATTGCCTGACCTCAAGGTTCCTGGATGTTAAGCAGCAGTACAAGTAATAATTGGTTTTGGATAGCATTCAACCGTTTATGGCAAAAAAATTGTATTTACACTTTAGACACGGTATGTTACCGCTCCGTGCATTTACGAACAAATGGAAGGGTGTAAACAAAGCTGATTGTCCTGGCTGCTCTGCTTCTGAAGAAACAGAACTCCACGTAATGTTGATTTGTCCTGCTTACACTAGGCCTAGATCGAGGTGGGTTCTTCAACTCTGTAGGAACATGGGGCTCAGAAATTACGTTGAGGTGTTTAGGTTACTTAAATATGAAACACTTCCGTTATTTGCAGTTCTCACCTCGAAATTTCTACATGCAATGGGGTGTATATGCAGGAGTACCCTTAAGGTGAATGTGTTGGCTAGTAACTAGATGTTACTTTCCGGTTTATAAACACATCTGATTCTCATAGCGTTTTTAGACAATTGTCCCAAATATTTTATCCTGGTAAACTAATTTTTTAATGTTTTTTTTAAAATGTATCTTTTTATGAAAACAATTCGCGTTTGCTTTTAAAAAGATCTAGAAATTCACTTGTACGTGACCTGGAACTACACGTATGTTAAACTTTGAGGGCTTGGATAGATCTGTATTGATAGTTAGTATCATAATTTGAACTCGCTTTACATAACCTTGTCAACTATAGAAGATTGTAATATCGAATCATGAAATACTGTTTTTGTGTTTTATCATATATTTTTATCCTATGAATGGTATATTCAATCTGCTTTTATGGTTTCTATAACCAAAAATAAAGTTTATTTTGACTTGACTTGAGTTCCCGGTTTGTGTGCATATATCCTCTTTGATATCAGGTATTTTCAGCAACCATGGGTTTAACACAATAGTAGTATGTGGCTGTCGCTCCCAGTGTGTGAATTTGAACCGAACCGGGGAGTGATCCGAGATCCCTCTCGGCAGAACCTGGGGGTGCCTAAAATTTCCTATCGATGCTGTGTGTGTCAGGAAATAATCAATACGGGATAAACTCTTATGTGCGTTGGAGAAGTAGGTGAATTGCGGCGCGTTTAGGTGACGTGTGCGTCCTACATCTATCAGGCCCATAGCCCTTATAATTTCCGCTATTAAGCACATTTGGCCTTGCCCCCGGTCGTTGGGGGTGTCTATCAATTGAGTCATCTATGGTTAGGTTATAGTCACCCCCCATGATGAGTGTGCCCACGGGAAGGTCAGTCAGTATTTTACCAAGGTCTGTTAGGGCTTCTTTACCGAGTGCCGGTGGCAAGTATAGTGAGATTATGTTGAGCGCTCTTCCCTCCCATTGGGCCTCCAAGACAGCAAAGCGTCCCCTGGGATCTGCCCATGTACAGTGCACAGTAAGGGCCAAGTTTTTCTTAACTAATATACCGGTTCCCCGTTAGCCTGTGGTGTAATCTGCATGCACTAAGTGTCTATGTCCCTACCGCGTGAGGGCTTCACTTTTGTTTCCCACTAGATGCGTCTCCTGTAGCAGCACCACGTCCGGAGACTGGCGTTTCAAGTACTGCTGAACAATTCCCCGCTTGATTTTATCTCCCATCCCATTCACATTCCAAATAAGGATCGAGAGCGACACATCCCTTTCACCTCCCATCATCTGACACTCGGAGAGGCATAGCCTGACAGGTCAACAGCGGTGTGTGAGACACACTTGGTACGAGCTGTCCTAACGCAATACTGCTCTTCACATCTCCCTCATACCCTAATTCAGCAACGAAATCAGTACATGACAATACTCTATCAATACTGCAAAAATCAACCACACTTTGCAAAAATGAAACCCCATCGCTCCCCCCAACACCCGCCCCTTCCCTGCCCTCCTGCCCGTGGATTTAGAACTATCCACTCCCCCGAGATTTAGAACTATCCACTCCCCGTCTTGTCTATCACAATCATTTTGCCATTCCCAGACAAATTGGCTAGGAAGGTGGCTAGGATGCACACCTCACATTCAAGATTGGTCATGGCCGACAATAATACAAGTAAGACTCGGGCAACCCACAGTTTAAAGCAGTTCATAGGAACAGTCTCACCAACGCTGCAGTACTTGCATTGTCTTCACACAGCATGTCTTTTTGATCTCCGGTTTATGCACTACTTGTGTGAGGACTCTTGCACCATCGGGGCAGCATGATTCTCGGCAAGCGGAGTCCCGGTGTCTTCTCTGCGTGGCCGGGTTCCACCATTGTTGTTGCGACGCTGGCTCCCCACTCTACTCCATCACTCCAACCAGTCCCACGCCTCCTCCGGCGAAGCAAAGAACCACGTCTTGCCCTCCGATTCCACTCTAAACCTCGCCGGAAAGAGCATGGCGTATTTCACTTCGCGCTCTCGAAGTTCTTTTTTAACCGCCTGAAAGCTCCGCCGCTGGGCCTGGACTTTGGCCGTGAAGTCCGGGAAGAAAGTGACGTCGCGTGGAGGACTAGATCTTGCTGTCTGCAGTATGATGCCTCTGTCTCTATAATTGAAGACACAGGCTATGATTGCCTCGGGGGGGCCCCGGGCTTCGGCCTACCCCCTGGTACCCGATGCGCTCGTTCTATTGAAAAATATCACGACAAACTCTTGGGTTGCAGGTAATTTGTTATTAAATCCTCAACATAGAGATCAGCTGCTGGCTGGCCTCGCAGCCCGCTCCGGAACTCCCAGAATTCGTATATTATTGCGTCGGGCCCGCCCTTCGTATTCGTCCAGTTGTTGCGCCATCCTCTCCTGCCTGTTCTGTAACTCAGTCGCCTGAAGTTGGGACGTGTCAGTTTGCAGCGACGTAGTGACAATTTTAAGTTCCTTCACCCTTTCATCCATTTTGCGAAAATCCGCCCTAATGAGGGACACTTCGACAGTAACTGAATCAAGGGAGGTACGTACGCCGCTTATGGCTTCCATGACGTCATGAAGTGTTGGCTCTGTCCCCTGCTTGGGATCACCCTGTGTTCCTGGCATCTCCGAGGGCTGTGTCTCACGGTCTTCCCCAGACTTGCCCCATGCATATTTAGCTAGCTTGGTCTGTGCATTTGTCTTCGGACCTCTGCCAGTTGCCATATTTGTGCCGTAGTGTGTAAGCCGGCCACGGAGCAGGAGCAACCCCGGTAGTCCCTGCCGCCCACCCAGCAAGCAACTCACTCTCGCTGTCGGCCTGTCAGGTTTCCCTAGGTCTCCCCTCTCACCGCCAACCATACTCAGGAGAGCTATCCCACAGTAGGCCCTGATATGATCCAGGCATCTCTCACTTTCCGGGGTCACACTCACTGCGCACCGGTGTTCCTGCGTTCCCGCAGGCTCCTAGCCGGTCTGAGCTGTGCTCTGTAGAAGGTCCCAGTCCGTCAGCGGGGGCCTTCCACTCCCTTTCAGGGCATCTGCCGGCTCTTTTGCAAGTGGGGAGGTCAGTTTGCACCGTCTGTACCACCCGTCCCCCGGGTCAGGCGCATCCTCCAGCCAGAAACCCCAAGCACTATCACCGCAGGTAATTCCACTCTCCTGATTCAGGTGGTGACTGATAGCACTTTGATGCACAGGGGTGGGGGGGTTGCACACACCACCAGTCTGCCCCAGTCTTATGGAATTCCGCTTAGGCCGTCACCGACTACCAGAATACGATTCCCGCCCCTTGCAGTATAACTGGGGGCGGGGCGGCGCAACGGAGCAGTGCGGCCGTCTGAGTTCTGTATCCAATCTGCCCCCCTAGCTATGGTATGCGGCTGGCCCCAGTAACGTTGGTGGCAGGATGCGCGCTTGTAATCAGGCCCAGGCCCAGTAGGCCGCCGAAGCTGGGGCCTCAATTTGTGGACTCTGCCCCACAGCAATTGCCCCTTTACCTCCTCCGGTCCGGCGCTCATGACTCCTCTATGCCCTCAACTCTTCCACCGGAGCTACGGAGGTCTTCACCCAGCATTACTGCTGTGTCACCTGTTATGTCCTTGGTGTTCCGGTACTATGCCGATCGTTACCCTGCGATCGAGCGTCCCCACGCCGCCATATTGAGTCCTGTACCGCAGTTTGGCCGAGTTTTGTTGTCGGCACGCCGCAGAGGAGTCCAGTCGTTTCGCTCTAAGCCGCAGCGGATCACCGGGCTGTTGACCGGTGTCAAGGTGCGTTTCCTACTTTTAGTGACACAGGATATTGTAGGATTTATGGCGGGGATGCGGGAGCCTCACTAACTAGCCGCCATTCTCCTCGGCTGCTAGCCACGCCCCTCATGAGCACCTTTGATCTGACCAATGGATTCTAGCAGATTGCTTTAGGGCCTAGTGCCAAGGAGAAGATCACATTTTCAACACCGAAGGGAATATTCCAGTTTAGAGTGATGCCCATCAGGTTGAAGAATGCTCCTGCCACTTTTCAAAACCTGGTAAACCTTGTTCTAGCAGGTTTTGGAGAGTTCTGCGTGACCAACTTAGATAACATTATGGTGTCCACCAATTTATTGAATAGCCATCTGAGGCACTTTGAACAGGTGGTGGACAGGATAAGGAGAGGAAACTACCCATTAAGGCAACCACGTTCCAGGTGGGGCAGTCCACTGCAATCTCCTTTGGGCATCAGGTGAAAAATGGAAAAATTCACCCATTGGATGCAAAAATAAAGTCTGTGTTGGAGTGGGAAGTTACCACCACACAAGGAGAATTGAGGCCCTTTTTGGGACTCAGTGGTTACTACGGAAACTTTATAACTAACTATTGGACCATAGTTGGCAGCACTGATTCTCGCAATTTGTAGTTCTTCTGTGATATTTCCAAGCGCCATTGCTGTCTGATTGGTTACAGCCTCTACAACACGTGTCAAGCGTCGGATCTTTCTGCTGTTTAATGCCGCACCAAAAAAGAAGAATAGTTCCAAATTAAAGTCAATATACTGCTGTAGTGCAGTATCAGGTTGATCCACCTCATCATTGTCTATTGTCCTCTTGAATCGACTCTTAGAAATGTCATTATACAGTTTATAGTCTTTATGGTAGGATGCAGGTGCCACAAACACAGGTTGAAGCAAGCAATACATAGCAGATGCCGGACCAACCAATAGGTAGATGATAATAACCTTTACTTCCGCAAATGATATAGTTGTTGTGTGAGAACAAAAAACTGCTATTGTTCATTCCAGTAATATTTAACACTAAAGTACAGTCACTTTTTCCCACAGGAATACTGCCAATACTGCTCACACAGAGATCCGCTCGAGCTCTAATAACAGCAATAACAGGAGGTCCATTACCCTTGATGGTTCGAGTGTACTCCTCCATTTCCCATACAGTTCCTTTAGCTTGTGGAGCTCCTTCCTCATCAGGGTAACAGATTTTATTCAACTTAGCGTTAAGTCTTCCTACATCAAAGTTAGTAATATTAGCTATATGAGAAGCCCACAATAGTGCAAACCAGGCTCTGCAGGAGCTATTATGTGAATGAAAACAGCAAAGGAATAAAAGGTGTTCCTCCCTTTTTAGGTCTCGCCTACAATTGTGATTGGTGCGCGTCGTTTTGCGTCATGGATGATGCAAAACACAGTGTAATGATTGCACCAGAGGCGATCATTACACTGAGGGTTGCCACCCTGTCCGCTTTTGGCCCCACACACCGGGATTTGATCTTTTACTTACGGCGGGAGACTGTGTCTCTTAATTAGCCGCTAAGCACTATTTTTTTGTATTGCCGCGTTTGCCTTCAACAATGGCTGAAGTGCTTTTCATTTCTCTGTTCTCGACGCTTTTCATTTCTCTGTTCTCGGCATGCACACTACTTTTTTTTAACGCGGAGTTGCTTTCTCTGCAAAGGTTCGGAAAAAAACATACTTTTGTGGAAGGAAAACTTTACAGATTTGAACAGCTCTTGAAGGTCCATTGAGAGAGCAATAGTTGAGAGAACGCAGTGACTATGCTGGAGACCATGGTGTGGTTTGATCCCTGGCTAAGGTTACCATATGACCCCATGTCACTAGCCCTTAATTGTCAAGTCCTGGCGTTTTCTTTTACAAATGATTATTATGGAGTGTATTAATTACTGTACATAATTTGACGTTAGGGAGCACTACAACTCCCAGAATGCATTTTATTGTTACATAGGAGGTCCGGCTGGAGCACTGCGTCTCTGATGAGATGGCATCGTCTTGTAACTTTGTGCTTCCAAACTCAGTGTTTGCAGTTGCTATGATTGGTGACGTCATGTGGGAACCCTGCCTTTAATTGACTTGCTTAAGACTGAACAAACCTGCTTCGGCGCTGGGTCTCGGGCGGAAGAAGAGGCACAGACGGCAGTTTCACTTCCTTCTCGGTATAAGGCAGCTCTCGTGCCCCACGCCCGCTCCACCTGGAGAGACCAAAGTAGTTAAAAGCCAGAGGGCCGTGTCGCAGGAAGTTGAGTAAATGAAAGGCGGTGTGTGTTGGGATCACATGATGTGTCAGCGGCTCCCGCTGACTGTACCTTCTGTCTGACACTTCTCGGAGGCTGGCATCGGGACACCACGCCTGCGGAGCCGGGACTGTGTAGAGTGACTGATCTCCGACTTTCATCAGCAGCTGAACTGCGTAAGTACATCTCTCAAGTGCAAAGGTTTAGGAATCTGTACAGTTTGTTCTGGTGGGGTGGGGGGAGGGAATCTTTCTCTGATAGCAGTTTGGCAAAGTGGAAACCTAGATTGGCGGTTGCTTCCACTACTGTTTGTGGACATGAAATTTACTTTGAACATTTCGGGAAGCAGTACGAAAAGAGGCTTTATTATGATCCTTGCTATTCTTCTAAAAAAAATAAAACATTTCAAGATGTAAAAATCGGGGCTCCGGGATGGGAGTCCCGCACAGCACAAGAAAGATGCCACATAACTAGATCGGCTTTTTCTGTGACTTTGGACCCTGCCCTGGCACTGTGTTGACATCAAAGGGACATGGCAGCTGTTGAGCGGTAGGTTTATCCAGGAGTTGGGTACAGAACCGTACACAGAACCGCAAATCTCACGAAAAACTACAAGAGGGGGTGGGGGCTGTCGCAACTGGAACACAAAACCGGGTAAAGAACCACGGACCGCGTAGAGAGCCGAGAATCTCATACAGAATTGGAGTGAAACTGCACAGAAAATACATATTCCGCTGGCTATTTTTAAAACTCTTTTTATGGTTCTTCAAAGCACCACATCTGAAAACTTTTTAACAACCCCTCTTGATTTCTTTGGGATAAATGAGCGTTGCGAAAGTAGTGTCACTGTATTTTAGTACCCAGCTTCTTTTATCGCAGCTCGGTTTCTAGCTTTTCTAGGCACGGGGAGAACCGACACAAAGGCTTTTTTTTCTGGGTGAAGCGACCTGCTGCTGGCAGAGCCTGCTTCCCTGGGGCTGTGTGCAGGAGCGTGTCAGGTAAATAAGACAAGCACTAAAAATGCAATAGGTCTCGCCTTTCTCGCCTTTTATTAACTTAAAGCCATTTGCTTTGTTAAACAATACCATTAGCAAAGCAAATGGCTTTAACTTAATCAAAGGCAAGACCTATTGCATTTTCAATGCTTGTTCTGATGAGCTGGCATCATTCCTCATACCTAGCAGTTGGTAAATTTCGTAGCATTGTGTGTATGGTGCAACATCTGAATGAAAGTGTTATTGAGGTAGGACATTTTGTGCTTCTGCTCATGATAAGGAAGAGTAAAGTAATGATGTTCAATAGGGACAGGAGTAGTACCAGTCAATAGATTTCGGACAGGAGCTACTTACTCTACAATCCATGGTATTATAGCAACAGTAACAACAGTCAAAGTAAGTCCAGTAGCAATTATTGTTCTTTTGCAACAAACTCTTGTCTTGCAGCAGTTGGTTTCTTCTTCTTAGGCATATTCATTTTGTCGACAAACAATGGTGCCCTAAGGTCCTGGGCAGGCGTTGATTTCTTCACTAACATTGAGACGAATAGTCACTAAAAGATTACCCCCTTTGAAGTCAGTCTTTAACCACCCAGGACAATGGCTCAAACTGTCTTTTTCAGCAACGAAGTGTCTTTCTTCCTGGGTCGCAGCGGATATCGGGATGTACCAGGAATCGTGTGGTCAGGAAAGACTTTCTCAGATCCTTCAGGTGACATGGCTTGTCCTTTCTCGGTGGCCAGGCTATCGCGGTGATCTGCCAATGCAGCTGGGCTCACTAGGTCATGCAACACTTTTCAACAGTGTGTCGCATGGACCCAGTTCTTCCGGTTCGTCACTCAAACTGCAGTTCTGGTGGCCAGCAGCACTTGCTCAGGGCCTCGCCATCTCAGTGCTAGGGAGATGGTCCTCTGGAATGACTTTATGACCACAAAGTCACCAGGCCGTAAACAATGGCCCTCACCTTGCGACCTGTCTGGAAGAGTCTCCCGAACCTGTTGATAAATAGAAGACAAACTATCAGTCAACTGAGACAAATAGTCATTCATCCATACAAAGGGTACATCAGCTATAGGGCGTGTCTTAGGAATCCCCCAAATATTCATTGGCCTTCCGAAAACCACCTCATACGGTGTGAGGCCAGATCGTGTATGTGGTATTGATCTAATGGATAGCAATGCTAAAAGCAGTGCATCAGGCCATTTCAAAGATGTGGAAGCCTGTATCTTGGCCAATTTTAATTTGAGGGTAGAATTGTAACTTTCCACTACCCCTGTCAATTGTGGGTGAAAAGCAGCATGAAACTTCTGCTTAATTCCCAACCATTTCATGAGATACTCAACAACTTGCTCAATAAAATGGGGTCCGTTGTCACTCCACAAAACTCGGCAAATGCCGAATCGGGGAAAGAACTCCTTTAGGAGCACCTCTGCTGTAGTAAGAACTGTGTTATCTTTCATAGCGTATGCCTCCACCCATTTACTAAAGGCACTAACCACTACCAAGACATACTTTAGATTGTTACAATGCTCAAACTGTATGTAGTCCTTTTGCAGGACCTCAGAAGGTGCAGTAGATATTGCAAACCCTCCTGATGGAGTTCGTGTTCCTTTTCCAGGATTATACTGGAGACAGATCAAACAGGTTTGGACTATTTTCTTAGCCATACCGACAATCGCTGTATGATCCCAAACTTGCATAAGTTTCTTTGCTATTGAGGATGCCCCAACATGTGCCGGCCCATGTGCCATGTGAATCATAGGGTGTAAATAGGCTGTGGGTAACTTCCATTTTGTCATTTCTTTATTCCTCCAACAGCCCTCATCATCCAATGTTCCCTCCTTGGCCCATTGGTCTAATTCGTCAACAGAAGCAGATTGTTGCATGTCCAGCACCTCTTGCCTGGCATCATGCCAACGCTCAGCCTGTGACTAAACTACATACATAGATGTGGTACTCCGCTGCATTGCAGTCTCACGAGCTGTGTAATCCGCAAAGGCATTGCCTTGCCCTATTTTATCAGTCACTTTCTTGTGTGCGCTACACTTGACAATTGCCACTTTCTTAGGATATGACAAGGCAGTAAGGAGATTGTGTACTAATTCCCCATGCACTATTTGTGTCCCATGTGAAGTAAGAAAGCCTCTTTCCTTCCAGAGTTGCCCAAAATCGTGAGCCACTCCAAAAGCATATCAGCTATTGGTATAGATGTTAACAAGTAGATCAGTACTAAGCTCACATGCTCTTGTTAGTGCTGTCAACTCAGCTGCTTGAGCTGACTTCTGTGGGATACGAGCTGTCTCAACTACTGTCTGAAGTGTTGTAATTGCATAGGCAGCAGATGTCGTGCCATCAGGCAACTTCAAGCAGGATCCATCAACCCACAATTCCCCATCAACATTAGAAAGAGGTGTATCTTGCAGGTCAACACGCCTCTTTGTGCGTTCTTCAGTAAGGGATATACAATCATGTTGCTCGTGTGGCTGAGACTGGCTAGCTGGAAGTGGCAATAATGTAGCAGGATTCAAAGTCAAACATCTTTTAACGTGATATAAGGGGCCAAACGTGTCAGCTCATATCTTGTCAAGCGGGCACTAGTCAGATGCTGTGTCTTTGTTTGATTTAGCAAGGCATCAACTGAATGAGGTACTAACACAAGCAATCTATCTGACAAGACTATTCCCTCACTCTGACGTATGGACACAGCTGCTGCCGCTACCCCTCGAAAACAACCAGGCAGCGCGCGGGCAACTGGATCAAGGACAGCTGAAAAATATGCACAAGGACGTTGTGTATCACCGTGTGTTTGTGTTAAAACCTAGAGGGCACAACCTTCCCTCCCGTGTACATAGAGTGTGAAAGTCTTAGTGTAGTCTGGAATTCCTAATACTGGTGCAGAACAAAGAGCACGACGTAGCTGTTGGAAAGCATTCTGGCATTCAGTAGTCAATGGGAGAGGCATCGAAGTGTCTTTAGTCAAAAGGGCCAACAAGGGTTAAATAATGTATGAAAAGCTAGGGATCCACTGCCTACAGAAAGAAGTAAGGCCAATCAAAGCTCGGACGTCCTTCTGAGTACGGGGCACAGGAGTATCCAAAATGGTCTGAATGTGGTCTGGTTTGAGTTCACGTCCCTCCTTAGACAGGAGGTGGCCTAAATAGGTAACCTGCTGTCTACAAAATTGCAATTTCTTTCGAGAGACTTTGTGATGATGAGAGGCAAGAAATGATAATAATGACAGTGTTCCTTCTGTTCAGGAGTATCGGCAGCCAACAAGATGTCATCGACATATTGAGTAAGTGCCACCCATTTCGGCACAGGAAAAGAATCAAGCTACCTTTTTGAATGCCTGACTATAAATGCTAGGACTCTCTGTATACGCTTGTGGAGCTCTACAGAATCTGTGTGATCTATTATTCAAAGTGAAGCCGAACAAATAACGACTATCAGGGTGAATAGGTATTGAAAAAAATGCATTCTTTAAATCAATGACACTAAATGTAGTGGCAGTAGGAGGAACCACAGTAAGGAGTGTTGTGATGTCAGAGGCTACCGGGTATTGGGGCACCACGATTTTATTAACTTCTCGTAAATCAATAATGAATCTGTAAATTTTAGTATCAGTGTCTCTTTTCAAAATAGGAAGAATAGGGCTATTACAAATGTTATAAGGGACTTCTTCCACAACCCCCACCTTGATTAAATCCTGAACAATGTGCGTCATTGCTTCTTCGCCTTCCCGAGAAATTTAATTTTGGGGCAATCAAGGCAATGAAGCACCTTCCTTCACTTGAATATGCACTGGTGGAATAACCATTAGGTAAAGATGCCAGAGCGATATCCTCTTTAATGAGACAAGACCTCTCAACCGTTGGATAGTTATCATTCAAAATAACACACACACCTTCTGGGGAACAACGTATTGTAGCACGAAAATGTTTAAGCATATCGATACCCACAATATTATCCGGCGTGGTAGGGGAGAGCAAAAATGGACATGCTGCAGTGAATTTATCTAGACTAAATGCAAGTGGCTGTGACAGTGGGCTAGATGTAGGTGTCCCATCGAATCCTATCGATGTTATCATTGCGCCAGACAGGGGAGCCCTAGGAACCAATTTCTTGGACAGAGCACTATGCGTAGCTCCTGTATCAACCAGAAACCGATCAATAGAGCACAAAACATTTGCATCAACATAAGGACCTTTCTGATCTACTGGGACCTCAACCGGTTCCTTACCCCATCCTAGGCATTCCTATGCATAATCAGAATCCCCAAGACCATCAGCCGAATAATCTGACATTTGATATTGATTTCGTCTATCAAAACTATTCGAATAATTTGGCCCATGTTCAACTGCCTCAAACCTGGGACGAGTTCCTATTCCTCCCCTATGTCCTGAATTCCCTTGGTGTCCTCTCATACTTCCTCTACCCCGTTGAAACTGCTGACCTCGCAAAAGGGGGCACTCAGAATGCTAATGTCCAATCTCTTTACAATAAGTGCACTGAGCAGAAGACAAAGTTGATAGAGTATATACTGCACGTCCGCCTCTACCACCACCTCCTCTGAATGGTGGACCATATACTTGAGCCAACATAACTTTGGTTTTTATCTCCTTTACCCTCTTATCCTCTTTGCCTTTTGCTTCCAATTCCTGATGCTCATAATACTGGGCCATAGTCAAAAGGGAAACTGGGGAAGACGTAGTCCACGAACTCTCACTGGCCTTAAGGCGACTAGCTATTTCTGGCAACATGTTAGCGACAAATTTGTCGATGAACAAATGCTTACCCGTGTCATCTGTCAATGACTGCCCACTAAAGTCATGGAATGTCTCTTCAAATCGTGTAAAGTAATCAGAAACTGATTCATCCGCTTTCTGTTTACAAGACGCTAACGTTGTCCAATCTATTTTCTTAGGGGGTATGAGAGTTTTTAACCTAGTTACAATAGCTTTGGGAAGATCTAATATCTCATGTTGTGGTTTGTGTGCATGCTCTCTAGCCGCATCTATTTCTTCTAAATGCACCCAAGTATCACCATATGCTACATTATCATTTGTTTTCCGAATTGTTCTCCACATATCAGGGGGCAAAAAAAGTCCAAAAAACATATCAATATCTGGCAAGGTCATAGTGCAGGAGCTAATGGAGCCTTCCACTTCTTCATAGAAAGCGGCAGGATTTTTCCGCGGGTCAGGCAAAGCAGCTTTAAGAGCCATAACATCCGCTCTACTCCAAGGAGTATAAACCCAATTATAAATAAAATATCCTTTTGCATCATCTGAAGCTTTATCTTCATCTGTTCCCGTACCCTTCGGAGGAACATACAAAGGCGCAGCTTCATGCATTGGTTTCACAGTAACCACAGTATCACTAAGGTTATTGTCTGTCCCCAAAACTTCATATTTTTGCACTGGGGTCTGAACTGTTTGTGCAGTTTTAACTTTACTAGCCGATTTTTGCTCCGCTTTTAAACGTAGTGTATCATGTCTTAAATTAACTACTCGCCTAATTAAATCAGGTATATTTGACAAAAGGAAAGTTCCATCATTTAATTGTTTATAATCAGAATTGGTATCAGTGGGCTCTAAGATTTTTGGAAACGTTTCTAAAACCAAGTATTTCCTCCCAGGTGAACTTCTCTGCAAAATATAACTGCTCTAAATCCTTCCACTGCTGAACCATCGCTACAAGGTCCGGGGCAGAAGTAGTCCAACAAGCTTCTTTGTGAGCAGTGGATCTGATAGTGGCTTTTTCATCAACAGTCAAAGTAGAGCGAGTCTGCCGCCCATCTTGCTTATCTAAGTCTTTATCATCTGAAGAAAGATGTTCTTCTTCAGAAAGTTCATTCTCAGGGGCAGAGGTAAACTTATACGGGGCGGAGGTCGATCTAACAAGATGGAATCATCCTGAGGTTTGTTAAGTATGGGATAAATGGGGCGCCTAACAGGGTACTGGCCAGTTACCTCTAAACGGCGCTTCCTTTCCTCTTTTTCTTTTATTGCCTTCATCTCTTTAGTTTTTTAATTCCAACGCTTTTTGATATATCATTTTTCGCTGTTCTTTTTCTGCTATAGCTTCTTCTTTCCTCACTCTCTCTTGCACTTCTTTCTCCCACATTCGTACACTATCAAACATATCTTGTCGACTTTTTCTCTTGAATAAACACTGCTCTACATATTGAATCTTTTTAAAGTCAAATGACCCATTTACAGGCCATCGTAAATCAAGATCCTTTTTCGTATATTTGTTCCACAGTGAACTATACATTATGGAAGAAATACCATATTTGACATACATATGTCTATTAGGTGTCCCCTCTGGGGGAGCCGGCTGACCACTTTCTAAATCTGTTTTGGTACCACCAAGACAGCAACACAGCCTACGGAGTGTGCTGGAAACAGGCATGCTACTAATTTTTGTAAAATATTACTTTTCAAAATATTCAAAAGTAGAGAAAAATCTCCACATTACCTGCCTTTATTTTTTTGCAAAAAATAAATCAAACAAACAAAACCAGAATCTTGGCCAAGCAAACAAGAGAGCTGATTCAGCGACCTTACCAAACAAGAGTCTCCAACCTCCAACTGCCAATCTCTTGGTTGACCTAATGGTCACTGCAAAAATAACGCCAAAGGATACCTCATTCGGGACCGGCCAACACCTGGAGGGTCAAATCAAGAAAACCGGACAAATCACTTTGGCTGCAGAGACAAGGTTCTCCTCATGCAGGATGTCTCCTCAGCAATATTGCACTATTCCGCCAAGACCACTCCTTTAGACGGCCTCGTCTCCGATAAGGACCCACGTGTCAGGCGCCAACTGTGGAAATGTGCCATTTAATGAACCCACCGGGGCAGGGGTCACCCTTTTCTGTCCACGGGTCCTTAGACCAAACAAAGTAGAGATTGGCACTGAAGCTGGAATTCAAATAAAAAGTTTATTAATCACTCATGAGTGGGACTACGTCCACACAGCACTCTCAAGTGCTGCCTGAGGTTGTACATTGAAGTCACAGAACACAGGCCTTATATACAGCTTTTTCTGCACTGGTACGCATGTGGATACAAATAGAAGGTACAGGCCTACACAGGAATAGTTACCGACAAACATGGGCAGATGGGAAATCACTTAGTCAGCAAAGTGGGAGGGGGAGCAGGAGTGCTTATGGCAGCAGTGAGCAGTAAGAGATTGACAGTTGAGTCTGAGACTAGGTGTTCTGGCAGCTACAAACTCTTAGCATGGATATTGCTTTTAGCTGAGTCAGGAAGTCAACTAAAATAGGCAGCACAGGCAGGGAAAAAGATGAGCAGCAGAGGATGGGAGTATTACAAAGCCAACAAAATGGACGCCACAACCAAGATGGCTTCAACTTATGCTAACGGAAATTATTCCAGATTTCCACACTTTCAACATCTACACCATGTGCTTGACCCTGAGGGACGCTACGTGATCTTGCATGGCAGGCTGGAAGGCCAGGAAATGTGTATGTCCGAACTCCGACACCCACAACTTCTTCTACGAAGGATTGACAGTGGCCACCCCCATACCTGGGTGGAGACATTGTCCTTTTTGGGGATGTTAAATGTGTATTGGACGAGACGCTGGACCGCGAACCCCCTCGGGTGAACACCAAGCCTGGCATGACTGGGGCTTTGATAGATGTAATGAGGGAAATGGGACTCTTAGATGCATGGATGGTCAGATATCCGGACACTAGGGTGTTCTCCTGCCACACACCCACAAACAATACGTTGAGCTGATTGGATCTGTACCTCTTCGCCTCAAATCGGAAGTCCCGGGTGGAGGAGATAGTGTACCTCCCAAGACATATTTCAGATTACTCCCCAATGGTCTTACCCTTAACCCCTTCGCCGCGGCACGAATTTTGCCGCGGCGCTGGGGGGGTTCGGGGTGAGCGCGGCGCCGCCATGCTCGTGACGGAACCACTCCGTCATGAGCCACGGGCGCGCTGTGCTCATGACGGAGTGGTTCCGTCACGACTCCGCCCACTTGCATTATTAGCCCGCACAGGCGGGGAATCAGCGCCGCGTGGGCGGAGCGGCCGCAACGACCGCAGCATGACAGAACCACTCTGTCATGAGCACACGGCGCCCGTGGCTCATGACGGAGTGGTTCCGTCATGAGCAGGCAAGGGGTTAAGCACCGGCAGGCCCAGGGTGGCGATTCCCACTTGGCACCTCCCGATGGAGGCACTCACTGACCCACCCTTTGCCTGGAAGCTGGAAGAGGAGATCTCTAATTATTTTGCGACAAATTGGGGCTCGGCGTCCTCGAGAGCATATCGTTGGTGGTACAACACCTGGCGGGCTCTCTGAATACCAGGGCGGACAAACTTAGCCAAAGATGCCTAGCAGATCACAAATGTTGTCTCTTTCTGGAGGTTGCACAAGGTCAGCACTGGGGAAAGCCTTGGTTAGATCTGTTCACCACTGCTGAGAACACGCAATGTCAGCAGTTTTGCGTTGGAGTTTCCGAGACGACTTTTGCTTGGAGATGCTTTTCATCTCAAGTAGAGCTCAAGCCTCCTGCTTGCCTTTCCGCCTACACCACTCCTGCCCAGAGCTCTCAAGGAGATCAGGAATGACTAGGCTCAAGTCATCCTTGTGGCTCAGAGCTCTGTTCGGAGAGTTGGTATCCTGAGCTGTTGAGCATGGTCATTGGTCCTCCGATCAGGCTTCCCCTTCGGTAGAATCTTCTTTCGCAGCAGCAGGGGAGGGTTCTTCATGCAAACCTGACAACACTCTGCCTTTTTGCTTGGAGATTGAGCAGTCACAGTTGACAGCCTGTGACCTTCCACACGAAGTCTGCGATTTTATTCTGGCAGCCAGGCGTCCCTCCACCAAAACGTTATACGCTTGCCATTGGAGCAAGTTTGTGGCAGGGTGTGCAGAAAAGCAGGTTAACCCCCCTTTCTGCTCCTCTTTCCCAGGTTCTCCTCTTTATTTTTCCCTTGCCCTGCAGATCTCTGCTTTAGGTGCCATAAAAGTGCTTTTTTTCAGTTTTTTCAGCTTTTCTGCAGTTGCATGACCAGCCATCCCTGTTGTTTGGTTGTTTTCTGTAGCTATTGCTTGGTGCATTCTAGCTCCCTCGACTACGCATTTCCTCCATCTCTGCTGTCCTTCATCTCATTGGGAATCTGCATAATTTCACACTGCTCCTTTCACTCTATTTGGATACCTTTTTTTTCATTTGGGCTTGAGAGGTTCGCGCACGAGCATTTAATGGAGAAACTTCAAAATCAAAAACTTATATGTAAACGTCTTCAGCGGAATTGGAGGAAAGAATACAAGGAAGCAGAGAAAAAGATATACAAACAGACCCTCTTGGTTTACAAACAAGTCTTATTCAGTGCAAAACAAATGTTCTTTGCTAATCGAATTAATCTAGCAAAAAATTCCGCTAAAAAACTTTTTTAAACTGTATCTAGCTTGGCGTTCCCGTGCCCAGCTAAAATTCAGACGAGCCAGGAACTATGCAAGGATATCGCCAGGCTATTTCTGAATAAATGGTAAGTCATCTTCTTGGCATTTAACTGTCCAAACACAGTGGGGACGGTCATTCTAACAGAGAGACACAAGCCAGCAATTAGCCACCTCCCTACCCTTGACATGTTCGCATCGTTATCTACAGCTGACACTCAAAGGCTCCTCATGTCAGCAAAATCTGGCTCTCCATATGATCCCTGTCCAGTTTCTGTGGTCAAACTTGCCTTGGGACCTGTTGCCCTTTCACTCACCTCCCTATTCAATGCAATGTTTGAAACAGGGCACTTCCCTAAACTTTGGAAGGTAGCCTCGATTCTGCCACTACTAAAGAAACACAGTTTGGACCCCAAGGATCCCAACAATTTTCGACCAATCTCATGCCTTCCACTCCCAGCAAAATTGGTTGAGAAAACTATGCATGTGCAACTCAGTGCTTTTCTACGTGAAACTCAAGCTCTGGACCCCACTCAATATGATTTTAGAGAAGAACACAGAACAGAGTCCGCTCTCATAAAATCCACCGAAGAGATTAGGGAAGCCTTGGATCGGGGAGGCAAGGCCGCTCTTATTATGCTGGATCTGTCTGCGGCCTTTGATACGGTCCATCATGATCTGTTGATGGGCCGTTTGAGGGCATGCGGGGTCCAGTATAAAGCGTAGAAGCTTTTGAAATCCTTCTTATCTGACAGATCACAAATTGTGTCATTGAGCGAATTCTACTCCAAACCTTTTTCCCTGCCTTGTGGAGTTCCGCAGGGGTCGTCTTTGAGACCCACACTTTTTAATGTGTATGTATCGTCTCTAGCCTCCCTGATCAAGTCCTTTGGCTTTTGCCTTACCTCGTATGCAGATGACACACAAATTGTGTCTCTGCTGCCAGGACGGGAATTGGGAATAGGCAAACGGTTCCATGACTGCATGGAAGCGTTTGGGAGGTGGATGTCACAAAATTGCCTAAAGCTCAATTTGAGCAAAACGGAGGTCATCCTATTTGGAAACGTTGCTAACTTCTGGGGCCCAAATTGGTGGCCAGATACTCTGGGCACTCTTCCTATACCCACCAGGAAAATAAAAAGCTTAAGAATCATTGTGGATGATAAGCTTAACTTTGGTGACCAAGTTAATGCAGTGGCATCTGCCACTACGTTTGCCCTCAGAATGATTAAGAAAATACTGCTTTTTTTGACAGCCGACAGTCTGCGGACAGTGGTTACAACACTCATCCAGTCAAGGCTGGATTATTCTAACAGGCTCTGCTTGAATATTAAAGAACCTTTTCTGAACAAACTTCAACTGTTGCAAAATGCAGATGCCAGACTGCTTACTGGCACTTCCAAATTTGCACAAATTTCCATGGAAATCAAAAGACTGCACTGGCTATCGGTTAGGAATCAGGTGCGTTTAAAATCTCTCTGTACCGTCTACAAGGCCCTACAAGGAACAGGACCTGAACATCCGAAGCGACAGTTTCAGTGGTATATGCCCAAAAGAACTCTTCGCTCTCTTGGAGCCAAATTTGTGACAGTACCGTCCACAAAAAAAGGTATGTGGGGAGGAAGAAGCTTTGTTGCCTGCGCTACAAAGGCCTGAAATGACTTTCCTTTCCATTTGAGGAATGCCACCGACCGCCTGGCATTCAGAAAAGGATTAAAAACCTGGCTTTTTGACATGTAAATTTGTCTATAACGCTCATTGCTCAGAGGACAGTAGCTAGTGCCAGGACACCCTTAAATGTCTATAACATAACAATGGTTCGTTCTGTGTAGGAGGTGGCTTCATTTCATATAATTTTACCCTTAAAAGTTCGATAATCTTTAAATCAAAGGTACCATATTGCGGAAATCTGAATCATCCTTCATTTTCAGCGATCTTGTACCATTGATGAACCACAGACATGTATGAAGCCCCACATTTGTCACCATATAATGATTTGGCATACCTTCCAGGGGAGCCTCTTCACTCACCAGGACTGGTACCCATACAGCAACACTCATCAAATTTCTAAGAGCTCTAAAACATTTAACGATTGCAAATATTCACCAATAAATGAGCAATGAACAATTCAGAAATGTCAAAGTTTTAGTTCAATTTACAATTTAGAATACATCATTATTTTCCTCCAATCCTAACACAATCCTTTTTTGTAAATCTATCACAGCTTAGTACTTGGTGACTCGTCAACCAATCTCAGCTCTGCACTTCACACCAACTGACGTATTCCAGCGCAGCACACTCTGATGTAATTCTCACTCCTTGCAGTGGTTCACCCTCTTTACAATTTCTGGTACACAACATTTGACAACTTTAAATAAGTACACAAAACAAATAACTCTTGTCTGCTCCACTTAAGAATGCTAAATAGTTAATTCATATAAGACATAAATCAGGAAATAAGTTATAACACCCTCCGACTTCCTTGCACCCGCACACAAATGATATCTTGACCAACGGAAATTACTCTGACTGATATAGTTTCCCTTTTGCGCAATAGGTTCCATTAGCACCAGTCAATATTAATGCAATCACAGCGAATTGTCCCTATGTCAATTGTGCAATTGATGGTACCTCATGCATCTGCACCACAAAACTTTAGCAGACAAATAACAACACAACTTATTATTTCGTAACTTTCCCCAATCTTGGACTACTTTGAGTCTGATAACATCTTCTACTGCTCAACATCGAATGCTTAGACACAACTAATCTATCAGCCTCTACGAAAATACCAAACACATTATTTCAATTCCCTGACAAACTTAATCACAGCGATTGCGAAGCAGAATCCTATTGATACTAACACCTCCACCATTGCAACCACCTTTGAAACCGCAGAATCCATCAGTCTTCTAGTTTGGGCTTTGGACTTAAGGGAGATGGACAGTTCTAAACGTGGGCAAATTATTTCAGCTCCTTTTTCTCCTGTGATGTAAACCGTCCTCTTGGTACCACTTGATGAAGTGGTGTTTTCTATATCTCAGTCTTAGAGTATATTCATTAAATAACCACCCCCACTGGCCATATGGACCTTTGTTCATCGAGAAGGAGAAGTATAAAGAAGCAATCATCTACAACAACCACTTAGCAATACAATCATTAAAGGCTTTAAGTACAGTCAATAAAGAGAGGTTGTGTAAGTTATAGAACAATTTGATTTTTAAAGCCTTTAGAGCTTGTTACACAGCTAGTGGCGGGCAGCGAGAAAAGGTATATGACATGTAAAACACAGCTATTTGCCTACAACCCTGAGGCCAGCAGTGATAGGCAATTTTAGAACATTAGAAGAACAAACATCCATATGACCCCCCCCCCCAGGCCCGCTGCCCTTCCACTGCTTCTCTGCACAAAGCTCAGGGAGAACCAAATCATTTGTCCCGGCCCCATACTGTAGGGAAAGAGAGAGAGAGTATGTAGGTAGTGGAGTCCTAGCTTGCTTCCTGAGTTTCCTGGGGGATCAATGGAAGTAGCTGTAGATAGATTGGGCATGTTAGTTCTCTGAATTCTGAGGAGAGTGTCTGGTGAAAGGGGTGCACAAAGGGCAGAATAGGAAACCGCCTTGGAATCGATAGCTAAGGACACCTTTCCATTCCCAGAATGAACCACAGCTTATGTAACCATGAGACATGGTCGGGATATTCTCTGTTCCCCAAAACGAAAGTAATACTTGCTTCTCTGCTCCTAGTGCCAAAGCCATTTGGCTGCTGCGGTTGGAAATCAGTGGACAGGTCAGAGGGTTCGACAGCTCTACAACAGTATATGCAGGAAACCTAGGAATAGAGGTGTTAAAAGCTGTGTCAAGGTTATTTAAAACCTGGTCCCAAAATCGGGAGAGTTTGTAGGTGGGACCCAGTGTGCCCACATCCATGCCAGCATTCTTTGGAACGCCTCAGATTCCATCTATGGAGATGTGCTGGTGTTGAAAATTAATAGGAGAAAATCTTATAAGCCGTCTTTGTTCTAACCATATTGTGCAATATATGATGTGCGCTGTAAAAAATGTTTTCTCATTCCTTGGTAGTGAGAGCCCGTCCTAACTCCGGTCCCCACCGTAATTGGCCTTTGGACTTTGTCATGGGACCTTCTCCAGACATGAGAGCATATAGTTCAGTGTTAAGATGTTTATTATCAACTTTAGCAAGCAACCATTTCTCGAAAGTGGTCAGAGGTCGGGATGCCCCTTGTTTATGTCCAGACAATGTCACGCAGTGCCGCAGCTGTAAATATGGGACATAGTCTGCTGGGAATAGAGAATAGGCCGACTTTAATCAGTCAAAAGGAATAATCTCATTGCGACCAAACAGGGAACCTATGTGTTTGCATCCCCCGTTGTGCCATCTTTTGAACACCTCTGGATTTTGACCCGCAGGGATGTCTGGGTTATTTAGAACCTGTGTCATTGGAAAGGGAAACACCATCAAACCAGATTGAAGGGCTACTGAATCTCACACTTTGAGCGTCAAGTTTGTCACTGGCGAGCAGTACAAACCCCAAGCTCAATTTTTGTGTGGCAGCCAAACTTCTTTTCAGATAAGAGAGCCAGCAACGGCTTGGTCTATAAAGTACCCGAGATTTTCAGAAAGAGGACAATTCCACTCCATTAGAAAGTGGAGCTGTGTAGGCTGGTAGTAGCGAGCAATTAAGGGGAGCCCCAAACCACCATCCCTTTTCTGACGACATAAAATCTTTTGGTTAAGTTGAGGTTTCTTACTGTGCCAAATAAATCTACTAATGGCTAATTGTAGTGAGTGGATGGCATTGGACAGAGGACAAGGGGAGAGTTTGAAAAATAAAGAATGAGCATGGGAGAATAGTCATTTTGACAGCTGCTATACAACCAGCCCATGAGAGGTGAAGACGGCTCCAAGAAGACAGGGTCCTGTTCGTCCGGGAGAGAAGGGCAGAATAGTTTGAACCTAGTGTTTTGGGAAGAGCCTTAGCCACTTGGATGCCCAGATAAGTGATGGCTTCCTCTGCCCAGACAAAAGGGAGCCGAGAATGTAGGGTAGCTTGGTGTGGGGGAGTCACTGATAGATTCAGAATCTGTGATTTTTTTTAGATTGACCTTGAAGCCAGAGACTTCTTCAAATAGTTGAAGTTATTCAAGTGACACAGGCAACAACGTCATCGTGTTGGTTAAGGATAGAATGACATTGTTAGCATAAAGGCTAATAAGATGTTGGTCACTGCCAAAAGGGACTCCCAAAATATGCGGACTGTCCCTTCATTGTTGCGCCATGGCCTCCATATAGAGAGCGAAAAGAAGCGGGGAGAGGGGACATCCCTGACTCGTTCCGCATAATATAGGAAATGTGGAGGATGACATGCCATTGACCCTGACTGAAGCGCAGGGACGCTGTTTATGCAGCTGACCCATCTGATAAATTTGTTGCCAAATTTTCAGAAATTCAACAAAAGATAGGGCCAATGGAGGCGATCAAATGCCTTTTCAGCATTGATGCGAAGGAAGAGGGCTTCTCTCTGTGACCAGTAGATTTTATCTATAAGGTGCATGAGGCGTTTAGTATTGTCACCACACTGCCGTGTTGGAATGAATCCTGATTGATCCGGACATACAAAACTCAGCATGAATGGACTCAAGCAGTGTCTATATATAGAGAGAAGGATTCCCCTAATTACTTACAGGCCCAAGAGGAGGGGAGAGAGTAAATACATAGAAAAAACCTCTTATCTGACCTTTCCAATTTTTCAATAGTAATCACTTATATATAGACATTCCCCAGAACAGTATTACATTGCAGAAGCAACTTTCTTTTTATTTTTATATTTTTTTACAAAAACATTCATATGATATTTTTTACGTATGAATTATACATCATTTTTAGATATTTTTATAAAAATATTTCCACATGGAGTTGAGTTCAAACAATCAATAACATTGAGAAACAAGAGAATTTACTCAGCTCCTTAGTTTAGGAAAACAGTTTAATGAAAATCACTTTTTGACAGAAACACATTTGAAATACCCCCAATGGAAAAGCACCATCATACTATCATTCTCACCTGTCATACTACTCATACATGCCATCAATCACACCACATAAGAAAATAGCTGAAAACCACATCTGATTTGAGATCCTGCTTAAATTTTAGTCCACAAATTTAAGTCTTAAATGAGCATAAAATATCGTATTCAATATGTTGGCAGATGATTCTTCTATGGATCTCCCAGATGTGTGATCACTGGTCTATGCACGTTTCGGAGACTAAATACAAATTTCGTGTCTCCTTCTTCAGGACCAACAGTTAAGGAATTTCTTTATCATCTGTGCGGCACTGAACGGGGGTTCTCTGCAATGATGTAATAGTAAATCATATAAGTCTGGTGATGTCGATTAAACATTTTTGACTATAACTTTGTATATTGGTGCTCGCGATTAAATAGAGCCCATACAATCAAAGATTTATATGTATGGGTTGCATCATCTTATCATCTCCAATAAGAATATTGCCAAAATCTAAAAGCAAGAGAGTGTAGTACCCAAGGTTTTGGTAACCTGAATGGGCTCTGAAAAAAGTTTGCGGTGCACAGATCCAATCTTTTAGTAATGTGCTCAGTGACAAACAGAATCAGATTTGACAATTACCGATAGATTCTCAGAATAGAGCAGACATAGAATCAAAAGAAAAAGAAAAAAAGAGAAGATGAGAAATATTTTAATAAAGGTGCCTACATGGAAGGATGCTGTCTCGTTCAAGATAGACTGATCCGTGTTCCAGGCTCGTGTCATCCAATACAAATATTCTTTGAATCTGATTCTGTTATCAAAAATAAGAGTTTGATTTGGTTTTCAATACACAGTCCTGTGTTTTTGCCAAACTAACTTGAGAAATAAAATAATTATGTCTTACCCTCTATTGAGTTAGTCTATAGAGGGAGCAATGTGTCATAACCAATTGAACATCCAGTTTTTTCTTTCTTTAAAAGTAAGTAGCCTCACTTTCTATGAAAGTGTCATAATTCCATCTGTAACAAACAATTTCAACAGTATTTTTATCAGAAATCAGATGTGTACAGATCATTGTATTTTAAATGTTCTAGGTTCTTACAAAGATCTTACCTAGGTGGTTTAGACACATAATTCCACAGGGAGTATGAGTAAAGGCTTCTTGTTTTCTCCTATAAAGGTTCCTATTTATAGGGATTTCAGCGCAAGAGATTTCATTCTATAATAAGAAGATCATAAAACTGATCATTTAGACTTAATATCCAGCAGATAATATGGTTCAATATCAATAAAGTTTCTTCCAGATTATTTACCAGAGAGTGCTCAGTGTTAGAGTGCACACTTACTGATACAGATATTGTGTTAATTTCTTATTTCATGTAATGAATGGCGCAGTGCTAATCACAAATCTAACAGGAACAGTTTGATGTTTCAAGTTTGTATCTATAGATGCGCGGTAGATCAGTCTAGGTATAGTGGTATGGTTATAGGTCCAATTATTTAAGGCTCTAACAAAGATGTTCACTACGAAAAACACTAAGCTGAGCAAGAAAAATATGGGGCACTAAGCCGATGTTGTGCAATGGTGGTTATGTCTCCCACACAAGCTGTCTTTCGCATGTCCCCTTATAATTGAGGCGCATCTCATATTTTTATTTTTCCATCCTGCAGAGTATATGAGTTGACTGCAAATAAACAGGAAAGAGAGGTACACTAGTACCTCAAATGACAAAATCCTTATCCGATGTTAGGCGGAGATGGCCACATAAGGATATAGCCGGAACTTAAATCATAGACAAAACCGCACTTGTTCTTTGTAATTTTCTATAATATGCATCTTAGTCATACTCACAATATGGTATCTATTAGTGTACAGGCTTCTATCATAAAAACTTAGCACGAAAATCATACAAGAAAATGGTGCACTGCTACTTCCAATAGCAGAGTTCCTCACCTAAAATTAGATGGGAATGGTACCATCCAAATATAGCCCAAACTAGAGGCATAAGCCAAACCGCATTTGATCTTTGTGATCCACTAAAACAGTGGTACTCGCGGTGTCATGTCTATCGGTGCACGGGCTTCTGTAAATAAGAATATCTTAGGCGGTTGTCATCTTCAATTGGTACAAGACAGACCGCCCTGAGGTTAAATATGGTTATAGATCTCTTAACTATCATAAACAACCTAATGCCTTGTATTCGTATAGAAATGCAAATACTGCTATACGTGAGGGTCTAGCCAACATATTGAATAAGATATTTTTTTCTCATTTAAGACTCTTAAATTTATGGACTAAAATTTAAGCAGGATCTCAAATCAGATGTGGTTTTCAGCTATTTTCTTATGTGGTGTGATTGATGGCATGTATGAGTAGTATGACAGGTGAGAATATTAGTGTGATGGTGCTTTTCCATTGGGGGTATTTCAAATGTGTTTCTGTCAAAAAGTGATTTTCTTTAAACTGTTTTCCTAAACTAAGGAGCTGAGTAAATTCTCTTGTTTCTCAATGTTATTGATTGTTTCAACTCAACTCCATGTGTATGTATGTATAATTCATACGTAAAAAATATGAATGTTTTTTAAAAAAAATATAACAATAAAAAGATGAAAAAGAAAGTTGCTTCTGCAATGTAATACTGTTCTGGGGAATGTCTATATATAAGTGATTACTATTGAAAAATTGGAAAGGTCAGATAAGAGGTTTTTTCTATGTATGGACTCAAGCAGTGTGCCAGGATACCAGTTAAAAGCTTGACGTCTATGATAAGAAGAGAAATGGGTGTGTATGTTCCACAATGAGAGGGGTCTTTGCCCAGTTTAGGAATAGCCGAGAAAGACACCTCCAACATAGAGTCAGTCAGGGAGCAAGCATCAACAAATGAAATGTACAGCCATGTCAGGAGGGGGCAAGCTTGTGGTTGAAGGTTTTGTAAAATTGGGCGGGGAAGCCATCAGAACCCGGTGATTTTGAGCTCTTTAGGCGGGCAATAGCCGAAATGTCTTAATTTATATGAATGGGTTGGTCAAGCGAGGCAACGTCCACCCGCGGTAGCGGTGTCAAAGCCACACCATGAAGGTACTGGGAGGGATCTCCCTTGAGACCATTAGAATAAGAATACAGGGAACCGTAAAAGACCTGGAAAGTGGAAGCGATCTCTGCATCGGAATATACCTCCGTAAAGCGGTCGATACATATCATCTTCATGGAGCCAGAGTGAACTTTGCTCCAGAGCGGTGAGCTAACATACGCCCACATCGATTACTACCAAAGTAGAATTTATGTTTCAGGCATAACTGGGCATATTCCACCCTATTAAGGTCAAAGTGTTTAAGGAGAAGCCTTGTTTTTTCTAGCTCCCGCCAAATTCTGGGGGCACCCATCCGCTTGTGTTTAGCCTTAAGTTTCACAACCGACTTCTCTAAGAGCTGATGTTTGTCCCAACACTTGCAGTTTTCGGCTGCAGAGATGACTATAAGTTCTCCCCTCATCACTAGTTTCAGAGCCTCCCACACTGACGCCAAAGAAAGCTACTTGGTATAGTTGCTATGAAGATAGTCTGTAAAGGGTTTTCCGCGGGGAACTGACCGTCATGAAGGATTGTAGTAGAGAATATCTAAGTCGCCAGCGAGACGATCGGAGCTTGGTGACATCGAGTCGGAGGGTCAAGGAGAGAGTGGCATGATCCGAAAGCGACTGGGGCGCAATGGCTGCTTCTGTGACATGGTCTACCAAAGATGGGGACACTAGTAAGTGATCGATAAATGCATATCTCTTGTGTGCAGCAGAATAACTTGTAATCCCTAGAGGAGGGGTGGTGTTAGCGCCAAACATAGTGTAGCCCACAGTCTGCTAACTATTGTGGGCCTGAGGTAGAAAAGGCACTTGTCTGGCGGGAGCAGTCTAGGTTTTGGTCCATCTCTAAGTTCAAGTCTCCCCCTATCAGAATAGCAGAATCAGGAGTGTTAAGGGTGGATGTTAGGGAATTAATGATAAAGGGTTATTGGCATTCATTCAGGCATAGATGTCCACTAAGGTAAAGCAAAAGGTGCCTAATTTAAGTCGAACTGCGAGCAGACGTCCTTTGACCTCTGTACCAGTAAACAACATCTTGCCTCTAAACCTCAGAGATAGAAGAATAGCTATGCTATTCTTCTTGGAGGGGCCTAAGGACCAAAGCTAACGAGGGAACCAACAAGACTGCCTTCTGGGTATATCCATAGCTAGCAAGTCGGTTTCCTGAAGGAGACATATTTTGCAGCTAGATTGGTCTAAAAGCGAAAGTAAGGCAGCCACGTGACAGGATTGTTTAGACCCAGAACATTAAAGCTAAGAACCTGGAGATCTTGGACTATAAGGCAAGAAGATGAGAAGCTGTGTGGTGTTCCTGGGCATTAGAATAAGCAGCAGGTCTAAAAGGCAGCCTGTGTGCAGGAATGCCCAGGAGGCAGATATTAGAAAGTGCAGTGAAGATTTCGCATGGAGGCGAAAAAAGAAAGGAAAAATCCCATGAACAATAGCAATAACACAAACAAGAATAGAAAGGTAACATGATAGTGACACAAGTCCGAGATGAGAAAATACAACTTGGGGAACATGAGCCAGTCAGGAAAGGGGATAGTCATCAATCTTGCAAGGGAAAGTTCTTGAGGCTGGACCATTATTGTGCAATGATCTACTCTTCATCCCCGCCACCATGTTACCCCATGACTGGGAGACAATAGCTGTGGTGAAGTAGTTCCCTTGACGTTAGGGCACCTCGGACTGATCGGTGCCCCCAGATAGTGTCTTAAGTACCGGTTGTCTCTCTCTGGCCATGGTTACGGGGTCAGGTTTTTTACCGACTGAAGGGCCCTTTATGCACTGCTATTGGGATCTTTTACGCACCTTGCTCTCTTGAGGGCTATAGTGGTGGTCCTTTGTTGCTGGATTCAAAATGCAAAGTATTGTGCGGACTTCCTTGAGTGTTCGTAGTTGAAGCAATTTCCCATTGAGATGAAATATAATCCGAAAGGGGGGACCACAAGAGTAAGATATCCCAGCTTTGCGTAGGTGAGCAATTAGGAGGGGAAAGTCTCTGCATCTCTGGCGTCATCCACAGACACCACCAACTCATCTGAACCGCCAAAAGGACCTCCTTCAAAGAGCGCATTGACAACAACGCACACAACAGCAAAGAGCTCTTCAACATCGTGAAGGAACTCACCACCCCAGCTCCAACTCCGACATCCTGCCATCAGAAGACCTCTACGACTCCCTAGCCACCTTCTTCCCCCGCAAGATCGCAGATATCCACAACAGCTTCAGCAACAAGGCCCCCCGCCATAAACAGACACCTCAGACTCACCGCCCCCCAGCCACATCAACCCCCTGCTTTCCTGGACCCACGTCAACGACGAAGACACCATCAAAATCATGAACACCATCCACTCTGGTTCACCATTCAACCCCTGCCCGCACCACATCTTCAACAAAGCAAGCTTCACCTTCGCACCCCATCTCCGCAAGATCATCAACAGCTCCTTCGAGACCGCCACCTTCCCGGAGAGCTGGAAGCACGCTGAGATCAACGCCCTACTCAAGAAACCCAAAGCTGACCCCAAGGACCTCAAGAACTTCCGGCCCATCTCCCTCCTCCCGTTCCCGGTGAAAGTCATCGAGAAGATCATCAACAGGCAACTGACCTCCTTCCTCGAAAAGAACAACATCCTGGAACCATCCCAAACCAGATTCCGCAGCAACCACAGCACCGAAACAGCGCTCATCACCGCCACCGACGACATCAGGGCCATGATGGACAACAGAGAAACCGCGGCCCTCATCCTCCTGGACCTCTCGGCCGCCTTGGACACTGTCTGCCACCACACCCTCCGCGCAAGCCTCCACAATGCAGGGATCCATGACAAAACACTGGACTGGACCACCTCCTTCCTCACCGGCAGAACCCAGAGTGTCTGCATCCCCCCATTCCGCACTAAAGACACCAAGAACATCTGCGGCGTACCCCACGGATCGTCCCTCAGCCGGACACTCAACATCTACATGGCACCACTCGCCAACATCGCCAGATCGCACGACCTGAACATAGTCTCATACGCCTACGACACCCAGCTGATCCTCTCCCTCACCAAGGTCCCCACCACCGCTAAATCCAACCTCCACAAAGGAATGAAGGCCATCGCCGAATGGATGACGAACAGCCGCCTGAAACTGAACTCGGACAAGATGGAGGTCCTCATCATCGGATTCACCCCCTCTGCCTGGGACGACTCATGGTAGCCGACCGCACTGGGAGCTGCACCGACGCCCACCAACCATGCACGCAACCTAGGAGTCATCCTGGACTCCGCATTGTCAATGACCCAGCAAGTGAACTCCGTCTCCTCCTCCTGCATCAACACCCTCCGCATGCTCCGCAAGATCTACAGATGGATCCCCACCGGTACCAGAAGGACAGTCACCCAGGCCCTCGTCAGCAGTAGACTGGACTACGGCAACGCTGTCTACACAGGAACCTCAGCCAAACTCCAGAAACGACAACAACGCATACAGAACGCTTCTGCACTCCTCATCCTCGACATCCCCCACCACAGCCACATCACATCCCACCTGAAAGACCTGCACTGGCTCCCCGTCAACAAGAGGATCACCTTCAAGCTCCTCACCCACGCTCACAAAGTTCACAAAGTTCTCCGCAACACCGGACCAGCGTACCTCAACGAACGAATCACCTTCTACACCCTGAACTGCCAGCTTCGCTCTGCTGACCTCGCCCTCGCCACCGTCCCCCGCATCCGCCGAGTGACCGCCGGCGGCAGATTGTTCTCTCACCTCACCTCAAAAACCTGCATTACCCTCCCCATCCACCTACGACAGACCCAGGACCTGCTGGCTTTCAGGAGACTCCTCAAGACCTGGCTGTTCGAGCAGTAGCAGCACCCCCGCATCCCCCCCCCCCCAGCGCCTTGAGACCCTCACGGGTAAGTAGTGCGCTCTACAAATGTACTGATTGATGGATTGATTGAGGGTTATCGCTGACAAGTCCTGATATAACACAGGTGTGTGACCCCAGGAATTGAATCAGCGGATCTCCCGTACTCTGTGAAGAATGCTGTCTTTCACTTGGAAGTCATGGACACAGGTTAAAATGTCAGTGGGGGTACGTTATCTGGTTTATTTGCACCCACACGATGAACACGATCAAGTTTTAGGTCTGTGTCCTCTGAGTGTCCTAGGATATATCGAAAAAGGGCCCCCACATATCCGTTGAAGTTGGATCCCTCTGCATGAGTTGGGACTCCTCTTATACAAATATTATTCAGCCATGAGCGATTTTCTAAATCCTCTGCGTGAGTTTGTAGGTCGACGTGCTGTTCCTTCAAGCGAAGAACTTCTTGTTGCAGTCTCCTTGTCTCGGCGTGTTTCACGGTCTTTCATGGCGGACACCCTATTAAAACTTCCTCCAAGTCGCAACGAACCTCTCACAGATTAGCAGAGTGGTTAGTCTTCATCACCTGCAGGTCATCACAAAGGGATGTGAAGAGTGTCTCCAAGAAGGACTTTGTTGCCAGCCCATCCAGATCTTCTGGTTGACAGAGGCGATCCATATCGAGTGTAAGTCGTTTGGTGCCGCCCGCCGACCCCGCAGCTTTTGTTACCATTTCTTTAAGAGAGAAATAATTTTTTGACCAGGCCGCCGACATAGTGGGGGCCACTGTGTAGCTGAGTATGAGGGGAACGTCTGAGTAGCAACACACCCGTTATCAAAACTTTCACGTTAACAACTCAAGAGACTGGTAAAACTCACGAGGGGAGAACCGGGTGGGAGGCGGAATCTACCCCACGCCTACCCCTGTGTTCTGTGAGGCATTAGGCCAACACGTGGAAGTGCAAATAGTCCCCTGGGTTCAACAAATAGCTATTTTTCATGATTGGGGTCAGTGAAAATTGTAAAAGGTCCTTTTTAAACAAATTGCTATTTTGCAGGCTTGGGGTACCTAAACCCATCCTGATTTTAAAACAAGTTTATTAACATTTACCTGCATATAGTTGAAGTGTGTAGACTTCTAGCTTAGCCCTGCTTTCACACCCGCTTTCCACAGAACCGCCTTCCGGTCCACCGCAGCTGTGTGTTGTTTGTGTGGAGGAGGCATTTTGCTACACTTCCGCTTTGGGCAGGGTTAACGAGCTAGTTGCCGCCACACTCACGGTCATAAGACCAATGCTGCGACGGACGCGCAGCGGGCGCGCCGCTGTTGCGCCAAAGGCGCGCCTTAGGCAAGCCTGTCTGCGCCCGTTCGCGCCCGACCGGGCCCAGGGGCCAGGAACCCTGGTCAAAAATTGGTTTACTCCATGAAAGAACTCGGGAAATTAAAAAGTACACCACACACAAAGGCCTTCTCGGACTCTGGTAGAAAGTCTCCGTTCTAATAATTTGCTAGTGGACACTGGAGACCCAATGAAGAGCAGTGTGCGGGTTGAAAGGGCTACGGACACGGGGTTAGAGGTGCCATTTGGCCTAAAGGCCGCTTTGCTGAACACCCGGTCCCTCCAAAAGCACAACTTAGAGATGTTTACGCTGCTCCAGGAAAAGGAGCTTGATCTCCTTGCATTAACGGAGACTTAGTTAGAGGAGACCTCTGGGCCCGATGTAGTGGCCTCCCTCCCCCCAGACTACGATGTCCTGACGTATAATCGGCAGGGGACCAAAAGAAGGGGCGGAGTTGCAGTATTCACCCGCCGGTCACTTAACCCGAGAAAATAGTTGAGGAGAGCCTAGATGGGGCAGAGGTACTGGGGATTAAGATTGGGCTCAAATCATCCTGCCTGATAGTGGTAGTGGTATACCGCCCCCCTCGGCCAACCCCGCTATTTAATGATCTGTTCCACAAAGTGGTTAGTGACCTGTGTTCAAGATACCAACAGATCTTGGTATTAGGGGATTTTAACTATCATTGGGATCAGATACCAAGAGATTGTGTGTCTAGTAGGTTTGGAGAAGCTATGACTATGTTGGGGATGCAACAAATTGTGTAGTCCCCCACTCATGAGAAAGGTCACACTTTAGACCTTATCTGGACCACGTCATCAGTCAAGCTACATACAGAGTGCAGACCATGTAGTTGGTCAGATCACTATCTGATCAGCTTCGAATTTCCTGTGGGCAGCCGCCCTACACACCTACCCCCAGTGGGGATGGCAGTACGGAATTGGCGCAGGATAGAGGATGCCAAGTTGAGGGAAGCACTAAATGAGACCGTACATTCGGGATTGCAGTCCGGGTACCCGGAACTGGTGTACGAAAAACATGCATCCGGGTTAAGGACAGCCTTTGATTTGGTGGCTCCTGCGCGAAGGGAAAGGATAACTAACAGTATGAAGGGTGCCCCATGGTACACACAAGAATTAAGAGGAGTAAAACAGACTCTCCGTCAATGCAAAAGGCATTCGTGGAAATCATACGACCTAGAATCCCAGTAAAGGTATAAGGCAAAACTAGCCTTTTATAAAGCATTAATCATCAGATCCAAATCCGTGTGCTATGAAGTGAGGATTAGGGAGGCTACGGATATTCAGAAAGAGACCTTTAACGTACTCAAGGAGTTGAGTCGCACGAAAGAACAAAGGACAGTCGCTAATCAGGCTGACTGTGAAAAGGTACAGGACTTCTTTCTAGCTAAGGTCAAAGACATCATTACAGAAATAGGTAATACTCGTATAACCCCCTGCCCCCTATCAGTGATGGACCCGCCGGAGTTCCTAGGCGGTTCTCTCTCACCCTTCCCGGCACTCAACTCAAATGGTCTTGCCCATATTGTGGCCAAAGTAAAATCCGGGTCACCAGAAGAACAATGCCCCCTGGGAGTTTAAAAGGGTCATTCCGGAGGTAGAGCCAGAAGTGTTGTCTCTATTAAATCTCTCCTTGGCTACAGGGAAGGTTCCTGACACATTTAAGGAAGCCACGGTGATCCCATTGCCGAAAAAAGTTGGGGCAGACATCAGCAATTTGAAAAATTTCCTACCAATTTCCCGGCTTCCTTTCCTGGCCAAAGTTCTTGAGCAACATGTGCTTAGAGTTCTTTCGTCCTTCTTGGAAGAGCATCAGCTGTTACATACATGGCAAGCAGGATTCAGGGCCCATAACAGCACCAAGCTGGTGATGCTCTCGGTGCTGGATGAATTGAGGTTAGCAGCTAATAAGAAGAATCCCTCCGCATTGATCCTATTTGAACTCTCTGCCGCGTTTGACACGGTGAACCACGCGCAGTTGTTGGCCCGTGTCCAACGGCTGGGAGTCACCGGGACGGTCCTCCAATGGATTACCTCCTTCCTGGAGAATAGGTCTCAAAAGGTCCAAGTAGGAGAATGTAAGCCCAGGCAGGGTGTCTTGCGTTGGGGGGTTCCACAGGGCTCTGCGTTGTCCCCCCTGCTATTTAATATCGACCTCCAGCCGTTTGTAGAAGCACTGGCAAAACTAGATTGTCAGGTGTTCAACTACGTTGATGACACCCAGCTAATTGTACGAGTTGATAATTCTCCCGAGGTACAGCTCAATGTCCAGAATATACTCCGGCTCACTATGAACTCGATGACCTCTAATTCACTCTAGGTAAACCCGGATAAGACAGAGGTGCTTGGTCTCACTACAGGGGCTTCACCCTGGTCCACCCTCTTCTTGCCCCAAGGGCTTGGCACCACCCCGATACCAGTGCCAGCTGTGAAGAGTCTGGGTATCAAGCTGGACGCCAAGTTAACCTTAAACAATCAGGTGTCTGCTGTAGTGGGGAGCTGTACGGGCCTGATGCGGCAACTCCGGAAGCTCGGGACCTTGCTGTCATTTTCCACCATGTGTACCGTTGTGACGGCCTTAATCCTGGCACGCCTGAATTACGACAACATAGTATACACAGGGCTTCCTGAAAAACTCCTGGGGAAACTTCAGGTGGTTTTAAACGATGCGGCAAGGCTGATCTTTAAACTGCCAAGAAGATCACATGCCAACCCCCTGCTACAACAGTTACACTGGCTCCCTATCAAGCGGAGGGTCAGGTTCAAGGGTCTGTGCATTGCACATAAAGCACAGTATGGAATAGCGCCCATATACATCAAAGATCGCCTGAAGCCCTACATGCCTGGACGTTGTCTCCGGTCAACTGAGGCTGGCTTGCTGGCCTGCCAGCGCTTTAACAGAGCTACATTGGGTGGGCGGGCTTTCTCAGGGGTGATACCCCAGATATGGAACAAGCTCCCGGATAGCACACGTAGGGAAACCACCCTACTTCCATTTAGGAGGAAACTCAAAACCATCTTGTTTACTGAGGCATTTGGATGAATCCACCTTACTGTGTGCTGAGGATCATCGGGATTAGGGGACATCCATGCTCTTGGACCATGCTGCAAGCGCCTAGACCTTTGGTGATTGGCGCTCTACAAATATAATAAAATAAAAAAAAACCTGCGGGCCTGCCAGGGAACTGCAATCAGCACTGGCCTGGCGGTAGGCCCCATCGGGGGAGAAGGAGGCAGTTGAGTGGGCTGCACGATAGTAGGGTGCCTGGCCATAGAGTTGGGCCTTCATTGGAGCTAAGAGCTGGGAGACTTGTCACCAGGCCCTAAAGCAATGCTGCAGGGTGGCCGCCTCCACCCCCTCAAGGCACAGCAGCTCCCCAGCAGGGATGTATAGAGGCGCTGGCTGGCCACTCCCAGGCCTGCGAGCTTCCTAGGGCCCAAAGTGGTTCCCCTGCTGGTAGATGGGGAGGCACCTTCAACATCCCTGCCTCCCGGTATGCAGAAGGTGCCCTAGGTGCCTCTGCGCACTTATTGTTGGTGTTGTCCGCTCTGTTGGGCCTAAAGGACGGCACCTCCCCTGCCTCAGGTGTTTGGGAGAGGCAGCGTCCGTGGTGGCCCGTGGTGGAGCCACTCATCTCAGTGTGGGCTGTGCAGGAAGATCCTGTTGCAATTTATGGCAACCTACAGGCAAGGATGGAGGTGGATGGGCCACAATTTACCACTTCTTTGTCAGCGCCCACCATCTCACCAGCAGGAACTGCCTTGCAGTCCCCCAGGCTGTGGCTACAGGAGTGAAATCGGGGTTGCAGGGGGGATTCGGCGGGATCAGCAGGTGTCAGGGCCGAGGCAGGCGCCCCCAAGCAATCGAGTGAACCTGCTGAAGGAGGTAGGAAGAACACTGTGCAGTGCTAAAAAAGCGGCGGGGGCGGAGAGACAGGCGAAAGCGCCTCACCCGTTTGCCATCTTGGCCACACCCCCAGTTTGTTTAAGTTAAAGAGTTTAATTTCCAATTCTTTCGTTTTCTCATTATTTATTCAATTACTCATTATTCTTTCAAGCAACATCATTAGAAGTGAATATAGTCCAATAATCGATATTTCGATATAAGAAAGAATACAATATTGGTTAAAATCACAGTTAATATGTTAATAATACAAGCAAATATGTTAATAATACAGCAAGCTTGTTCCATAAAGGAAGTTCCCTAATGTAGCCTGCTGCCAAGGGCCCAATGAAAGGTCCTTTAGCAATTAGTATAGCCCGAGGCAGATGGGCTATAAGGCTATTAGAACATTCCACCCACTAAGGGGAAACTTTTCTAAATTAAAAAGGGAATTACATGAAGGCAAACATTGGAGTGTTAGAGCTCCGGGCTTATACCAGCCACTATATGCACAGAGCGACCGCATTGTTTTTAATGGAACTCTCAACATTCCAATGTTCTAATCTTAATTATAACATTGGAATGTGGAGCACTCCATTGAATACAATGGAGTGCTCCGTGCTTCTTCGGGCCGGTAAAGGCCCGCAAAGCAACATTCCAATGTTGTTTTCACAAAGGCCTCTCGGAGTCCGAGGGGATTTAAAACCCCTTGAACTCCGAGTGGCCTTTGTTTAATTTGTTAGAACATTCTGCCCTCTAGTGGCAGAATGTTCTAATAGCCTTATAGCCCTTCGTAGCTGGGCTATACCGGCTGTTAAAGTCCCTCGCCTTCGGCTCGGGCCGTTAATGCTGGAGCGGGCCTTTAATAGCCGATATAGCCTGCTACGGCAGCCTATAAGGCTACATTAAATTGAAATGAAAATAGAATAAGGTGTCAGTTCAGATACCAGATAAAGAGTTGTGATGAGAGAATCAGCATAAAGCCTTTACATGTCAAGCTGGAAAGTATTCTCAGCTATAAATCAGCAGACATCTAAGAGATAGGCTAAGCTACCTCCCATTTAGCGATGTATAAAGAACTCCGTGATGAGTTCCCAGCAAGTCTGAGTGAGAAAAGCTTTACTCTAAGAGAATAGCCCAAAGGAAAAATCCCTGCCCTGCTCTAGGAACACGCACAAATACAAATACAAACTATTTTAGGTAGCAACAACTGTCTCTTCTCCGTACATAACGTCCAATAAGATCTTCTGGGAATAGGTAAACTCCAGATCTTCTTACGACTCTCAGGGCCAGCTCTAGGGCGGTGCGACCGGTGCCACCGAACCGGGTGCTGGCTTCCTGTGGGCGCCGTGTTTGCAAGTTTATTATGTTTTTGAAGCACCTGCTGCAGCGTTTCTTATCACCGGCAATTACCAGGCCTCACAAAAATGTCAAGATAACTTGTGTGATTAATTATCTTCCTGGAGAGAGATCTGCGTTTTGTATAGTTGAGGTTTTGACTTATGTGAAATTAGTGCAGAGGGTTAATATACCTGCTGCAAAGAACGTGTACCAAGTAGATTACAGAGTGCATATAATGTAAACAGATCAGCAGGTTACTGCTTTTAAAAGAGACATCGTTTTGTTACTTGCAATCTATAACTTAAAGTCCTAATATTCAACAGTGAGCTATTAACTTTCATCATAGAACTGCATACACACTGCAAAGTATACATTAGAACATTGATTAATGTTGCATAAAGGGTTAATTTGGCTAGAAAGTGATTCTTTTTATTAAAGAAAACTCCCAACTATGTTGTTTCTTTTTCGACTCTGAGTCTGTGCACTCCACACCAAGCACTCTTAAACTATACTGCCTACCAGTATGGATGACTTGTGACTTCTACACTTTTAGTCCTTTGGCTTATGTAACATTTCCTATACACTGATTTACACACGTATGATTGATTGTCTCTGTGTAATGTGTGCGTGATGCAAAGTGCTCGGACACCCTACACTGGTATGAGTGGCGCTATATAACTAATTCAATGCATCTGATAGCGTGTGGTTATGGAGACTTGGTCACTGTTAAAGGATGCTAGTGAGAGAATCCGTGGTGGAGGTGGTCATGGGGGGGGGGGGGGGGGGGGGTTGCCAACAAACATTGTCGCACAGGGCTCCACCAGCACTAAAGCCGGCCCTGACGACTCTACAATGCTCTTTAGTCATTAGTCCTTGAAAAGATACATCATCCACATTCTGCAGTCTAGACAGTTGTTCTCGTGAGTCCCTGTTGCCTCCTCTCCTCCCGGTGAGAACCTCACTATCAGTTGTCTAATACAAAACAAATGCCTTTTCACTAGCTAACAGAAGGGTTCTGGAAAGTTACAACATCCGCAGTAAAAGAGAAGAAAAACCTCCTGTGCAAACAATTTAATGTGAAAAACAGGCTTTTCAATGTTAATTCATAAGTTAAAGGTATTGTGGCAGCCACAGTTAGGCTCACTTAAATCAGTACATTATTTCTTTTATGAGCTTAAAATGCCTAAATATGACTGCTCACTGCAAATTTACATTGAAATGTACGTTTTAGTTTCACATGCTTTTTGCAGTTTTCTGTTAAATGCGCATTTATTTTAAAAGATGAATTCGCGTCAGCACCATGAACACTTTTACCAGGGATGCTTTGGCTTCCAGTTCAGCCCTTCGTAATTTGGCATATACTTGTCTCCTTATGGTACGTGGATGCTCTAAAGATTTTTTTCTAAATTGGAATGTCTAATGCAATTTCCTCTTTCCGGGCATGACTCGCTGTCCTACTTTAAGGAAAATCCGGATTCGGAGTAATGTGTCTCAGACGTGTGCCAAACTGGACATAGAACTCTGCTTGTCACAATAATTAGGGGCCAGCAAGGAAAATCAAAGTTGATGTAGACCCCTGCCAAATTTCCGAAATGTTATAACTGCTTGTTTTTCATGGCGTGTAATACTGCTATTTTGCCGATTCCTTGCGGTAAACCGTAGTTACTATTACCTAATTTCATTGTTTTTACTTTATTTGACTTGGCAAAGATGAATGGCTGAATTGGCCAAGATGGCATTCAAACTCATAAACTGCAGGTCACACAAAGATGTCAACAGCTCCTGCTTAATTCACTCAGCCTGATCCATTATGTGACTGGCAGCGGTGTCAGTCATCAATGCAAGTTCAGCAGCACTCACTGTATTATGACTGAGTACTTTTCTGTCACCTTGTAAAATGTCACCCCGCATATGTCTATTCCTTATGTACCAGAGTGAGTCAGAGGTGGGTGTCACGATTACTTGACAGTGTGACCGAGCCTCACATTAAAGTCAACGTCAATTGTGCCATTCACTGGAGCAAGACAAATGCCCCTTAAGTGGGATGTTATTGAGCACATTTCTGTCAGAGCTCATAACCAGATCAGTGTGACAGTAATTAACGGGTCAAGGACGGCTCCCATTTTCGGTTCCCTTTGGCATTCCCCATCTTAATATTGTTTAACTCGTTACCTGTTGGACAGTGTCGCCTCTTAATGCATCCTAGACCACATACTGGAATAATGCAAGGGCAGCTGCAGTAAAGGCGCCCTTTGGTTTACTCTGGGGGTCTGAATAGTGTTGGGAATTCCTTGGAGGATTGAATATAAGTAGTGCAATCAAGGAAATGGCCCCTCCGCTTCTTATTTTGGTAGTAAAAATAAAAAATAAAACAATGATTGGGATGCCATGGTCCCCTACATAGCTTTGGGGAAAAATGCCACTTCACCTACTGCATTATTGATAGCTTCACCGCTGGGCTTAAGAAAATATTAAAGTATTTGAAATATTATTCTACTTTCTAGGCCGTTAACATCTGAATCGAACTAAAGAGTTCCTTTTTTGACGAGGGTAACGTCATGAATTGGTGTCATCTTGCAGGGTAGACATGGAGAGTACCATGAACGTTTGCATGTGGGCTTCTCTTGTCTGGTTCCTAGTGACTGTCTCCTTCATATAAATCTGATCTGAGGCTGCAGATCATGGTGGATACCTCTGGGAGGATGTTGTTTAGTTTGTTGTTTAGTTTTGTTCATTTATTAGCGATTTATAAGGGGCCACGTGCCGCTAGGAGGCTGCCTCAGAATGATATGGGGAAAGAGGTGGGACGAAGGGGGAACAGAAGCAATCTGACCTCTGCTGCTTTTGAAGCAGTCTCCTCTGGACAGGTTCCCTTTTGGCTCAGCTGTCTCACTGAGGTAAGAACAACTGAGGAACTTCGACAGGTGCCTTCATGGTGCAGAGTACATGTTATGGGGTGCTGATCCCCTCATGGGCTCCCTCCTATGTTGGTTTTGGCGTGTCTGCCGACGGGTGGTTTCTAATGATTCCAGTGCTTTAAGTGGGATGATAAAGGTGTGACGTGGGGTCTCTAAGAGTGGGGTGGCCAGATCAGTCTAACTCAGTGGCGGCTCCTCCGCTAAGGTGGAGGAGCGTCGCCCCACGGGAAATATAAAATGATAATAACATGGTGGTATTATCATTTTATTTGTCTCTAGTGGCTCTGGAGGTGCGGGACTGCGTGGGGCTGTGCTGCCCACAGAGCAGGGGAGGAGTGGTAGGCACTTTCTGAGTACGCATGACGGTTTGGCCGGCTGTCTTGGGCCGGCCAAACAGTCATGTGCACTTAGCATGTTCTCCACTGGGCTGTATTGCACAGCCTGGGTAGAGAACATGCATGGCCTCCCAGTCCCTCTCTAAGCGCTGAACCACGGCGCTCAGACCAATCACAACGCTGCTATAATGCAGCGTTGTGATTAGTTAGGGGAGTCTGGGAGCCTGTGTGCTTCCGGTTCCCTGCTGCTCGAAGAGGACAAAGGAGAGGCAGCCGCAGGGGAGGTCTAACTTGGAATCCTTTCCAAGAGATGTGCTTCACACAGCAGGCCATCTGATCAAGATATAGGTGCCTCTCTGTGGGTTTTATGTTATTGCATCTAAATTCGTGGCACAACACATAACTAAAACAAGCCAGACCTATTGGCTTTGTCAGTGCTTGTGCTGTATCAAACACATGAATAACAATGATTTTGTTGTGAATAATTAGAGTTGAAAATGTTTCCGTTCTTAAACCATGAGACTGTTAATTAAACAGTACTGAGATGCGTGGGAGGGTAGCGGCCTGCGGAATGTCTCAAACACTCCTGTTCTCCCCTAACATCAACATCACCTTCTTCTGCAGTCTGACACATGTTCAGAAATCCGCTATCTGCATAGCTCTCGTTTTTTGCAATTGGCTCATATGCGACCATCACTCCGCAGGCTCTGCGGAGAGGCCAGGGATTAGCTGTGCAAGTAGTCTGCGCACTTATGATCCACTTTGAGAAACTCGCACTGCCTTCTGCCCCCACTTCAGAGCTTTCAATTGTGTGCCATCAAAAACACGCACTACCTGAACTCACTCTGACACCTGGAGGTGAATAAGGTGAAAGTATGGTCTATACAAGATTCATATGTTGCATGAAAAAGACTTCAGAAACACAATATGTTGAAAAAAGCTAATTCTCTTAGGTAATGCAAGGTGAAATAAAAAACGTGAAATTTAAACCGGGATTTCATTTCTGACATGGTAGGAGTTTTTACAGTAATTTTTGAGAAATTGTATCTGTTAAAGTTATGGACAAGAATATAGAACCTGGTAGGGATCCCTTCCAAACTTGTTTTTGAAATTATTGCTGGGTCTGAGACGTAGAAGGACCCAGCCCACTTAAAGCCCTGCTTGACTCTGTATCTTGTCTGTAGTGGGGACGGTGGTGGGCAACAGCGAAGGCTGGGTGAGTACCTCTGGAACTGTGGTTTCCTTGGCAGGCTTCATACCCAGCATGTAATCATTTCCTTCAACCTAGCAGTTTATACTCATAGGGTCTTCCATATTGAATACACAAGAAGGGGCACCCGCATTCCGACGGGGGACCTGCTTGGGGCACCCAAATTCTGTTTCCGACAGCTTTTTCATGGTGGTCTTCCCGACATGACAAGGCTGTTGGAAAGGGATATTGTGGGGTCTCTTCTTGCTCGTAGCTTACTTCCACACTTGGCGCTGCAAAAACCTTCAGTTCTGCACTTCTTCCCTGGCGGGAGCCGGGAGCCTTGCTGTCCCGTTGTGGTCCTGCACTTGCTCCAGTTCCCCCCCGCCGCAGGTGAATAGGCGCTGCCGCAGAGCGGGGGGAACTGGCCTAACTACATCACCCAGGATCCTTTGGACTGCCACGCCCCCAAATGCGGCCGGAGGCGCGAGAAAAACGCGCCGTACCTGCTGGCGAGCGGGTCTCTTCTTGCTTGTAGCTTACTCCCTCACTTGGCGCTGCAAAAACCTTCAGTTCTGCTCTTCTTCCCTGGCGGGAGCCGGGAGCCTTGCTGTCCCGTTGTGGTCCTGCACTTGCTCCAGTTCCCCCCCGCCGCAGGTGAATAGGCGCTGCCGCAGAGCGGGGGGAACTGGCCTAACTACATCACCCAGGATCCTTTGGACTGCCACGCCCCCAAACGCGGCCGGAGGCGCGAGAAAAACGCGCCGTACTTACCGCCTCGCGGGACGCCGGGCTAAGTCCAGGCAAAGGGCGGGCCGTCTGTGGCCGTCCGGGGCTGGATGAGGCTGGGCTGGGCCACCCCTCTTGTGTTTTACCCCTGAGGACTCTGGAACTGAGTATGTCTGGACTCAATTAAGGTACTGTGTCTGTGATTTACATAAGCTACTCTTCTTTCGAACTGATTGGTACTGCCATACTCTGATTTCTTGGGACACATGTGTCCGCCCAGGACTCTGACTTGCTAATGTGATTCTATCCGACTTCTTGTACCAAGATACTATTGTTAGAAGATAATGAGTAAACTGGGTAAGACACCTAACCCCGCCGTATCCCGCCCAAACACTAGATTACATGCAGCTGCTCCTCAGCCTCTACCTACACTTACGGCTATCGATAAAATGTTACAGCAAACATTTGGAGTAGTCGTCACCGCAATTGAAAATACTGAAAGGAGACTTTCCCTTACTCCTACAGTATGTTTCCAGGATGTCGGAGGGGATTGTTCCGTACTTACTATTGATCCTACGACCTCTGATTCCTTTTTTGCACCTACCTTTGCTGAGTTACCATGTTCACAGATGCCCTCCAAATTACTAAGTGATGTGGAACTAGGACAGGCTGTAGAGGAGTCTCCTACTAATGCTGTGGATTCGCATGTTACATTGACTCCTTCTTCCCCTGTATTGATTGTGAAAACTGGGAAGTCGGGTCCTAAATTAAGGAAAGATAGTCTCCCTAAAAAAGTTAGAAAACTGGGCAAAAAAATGCCGGCTAACCATAATCATAATCTGGTGACCCCTTCGGATAGCACTCTGAATTCTCAACTAGGGGTGCCATGTTGGGTCACAAATATGGTGGCGGATTTACAGGCATGCCTTGAACAGTCTATTGCTGCTCAAATTAAACCTTTAATTTCGAAATTGGACAGAATTGTTTCCATTTTAAACAGTCGGCCTGTGGGAACAGCAAAGCCAGTAACTCCCCATGGAAAGTTAGTACCTCCTGTTTCCGGTAACTTGGGGGCTGTCCCCGTTGACATTCCACTAACCCCATTACCCCTAACCCCATTCCCTCTATGCCACCACCTCCTTCTACCCTTTACGATTTAGGCCATACTTCTCAGGCTCCAAGGGTTCCAGCTGACAATTCTAGACTTCATTTTAAGAAGGCCGATGTCCCTGGAAAAAGTGTTACACCTTTATTAACAAGATCTGCCCAGCGTAGAGTAGATCCTTGTCAGCTGCCTTCAATAAATTTGCCCCCAGAAGCACAACCTTATGTAGTTGCCTTAGTGGGTGTCCCAGCTCTAAGAGAGGGGAAAAAAGAATTTGGGCCTGACCTTAAAAATAAATGTATCCAGTGGCTAAGTATAAATAGACCCCTCCCTCCAAATATTTCGGGGGAGATTCTGACGGTGAGAAGAATAGAGTGGATTGGTAGGGGCCCTAAAACTGTGGCAGGGGATGTCATAACAATACATTTTAGGGACCCTTCTGCTGTGGACCATATTTGTAAATCTTCCATCTGGCAGAAGTCCCAGATATTGCCGCTCCATCTGTCTTATTTTTATCCCACTTCCAATCAGAGTTTCACTCACTATGGTAGGAATCATCTCTTGCCATGTAGTGGGCCCCGACAGTGGAAATCATCTGTGGCGCACCCCCTAATCCCTATTCCGCCCCTGCAGTCGTACACTCACTGGAACAGGTTTAGTGTCTTGGAAGAAGTTGACTGACTGGCCCAGACTGAAACCCCCATTCTAGAACTGAGTATCAGTGAATGTACGGAGGGACCTGGTCTTGGGGAGAATACTCCGATCCTACCCATTGGTGATGACAATGGTCGGGTGTACAAGATAGCGGAAGGCATTTGAGATTATACTCCCCCAAAAGAACAGAGGTTTGAGCATGGTTCCGATAACAGGGTAGAAGGGTGTATAAAGATTCTTTCCTTGAATATAGCAGGTCTTAAGAATAAACTATCTGAACCAGAGTGGTTCGCATTCATGGCAAAGCATGACATCTGCTTGATGCAAGAGACCTGGGCCTTGGAAGAGAGTGAATGTCCCGGCTTTGCGACCTTTGACATCCTTGCAGTTTCCAGGGGTAAGGGTCGCCCTTCGGGTGGGCTATCCGTCTGGGTGGGCACGCATTTAGGAACACGGGCTACTCAGCTAGAAACAAACTCCCCAGACATTCAATGTGTCTTATTAACCATACCTGACTGGCCACGACTGGCCATTATTAATATCTACTCAAGACCCACAATGAATGGAACGGAATCAAGTACTATTATTGTTCTTGACCTTTTCATTCAGTCACTTGATCCCTCGATAACAATAATAGTGGGAGGCGATTTTAACTGCCAGTTCGAACCCCTGAGATCTTCTGAACTGGGCAATCAAGATGAGGTAGATTCACTCTGGTGTATTCCGGCTCCAGCTATTACCCCAGTGAAGGCTTGGACCAAGCTGGTACTACAAATCAAATCCTTCACACTTGCAAAGTCCCTATGGGCGTGCAATGGAAGGGTTGATAATGTTAATTCTGGTTTACCAACATTTAATAGGTCTAATAGCACTTCCATCATAGATTACATTTTATTGGAAGCTAAGCACTGGGATAAGCTTAAAGACTTCCAGGTTGTACTAAGACAAGACAGTGACCATAATGCTTTGGTCCTGACGCTTAAGCCTGGTACATTTGGCCTATCCAACTCAGAGCCAAGCATAGCATTGCCTGCACTACCCTACATCATAACCGATAACAGAAGAAGGGTTAAGTTGTCAATGTGCCTGGAACCATCGACTCGCCTTGCTGAAATTTATCAGATTGCCATCCCGCTTATAAGTGAAATGGGGGGTCTTCTTTCTCTTAAATCGGCTCCAGATATACACAGAAGACTGATCACGAGCCTTGGGGAGGTATTCTATCCTGTTTCTGGGCCTAGGCAATCCAGGCCCAGAACACATCCCTGGTATGACCAAGCTTGTAAATGCGCAAAGAGTAAAATGCTTGCAGCAATTAAACTTAAAGATACAGCGACTATTAGGGCATCCAGATTACTGTATAAGAAGGAATTGTCCAGGGCCAAGAGAGAGTGGGAGGAATCTAGGTGGAATAATTTGAGAAATGCACACCTCTCTAAGGATTCTAGGATGTTTTGGGCTATTGCCACTTCAACACCTAGTGGCGAACGTGAGCTAGGGGTTTCAAGTATTGCTCCTTTAGTCTGGGAGGCGCATTTTAAAGAACTTTATGCTAGTCCCGTGCTAGGGGCTTTTGTGTGCCTAGATCGGGATATTAGACCATCCCCTGGGATCTTTTCCCTCTCAGATTCCCCCCCCACACATAGTCAGCCTGGAACTTTGGCCTTTTGGACAGGGACTAGTTTATTGGACCCCCAGGATAGGATTGAGGGTGACTACCCAGACTTAATTACTTATAAGGAGGTAGAATCTGTATTAGAGGGTTTGCCACCGAATAAAGCACCCGGACTTGACAAACTCCCGGGGGACCTTTTTCGCTCCCAACCTAAAATCTGGGCACCTTACTTGACTGTCCTGTTCAATGCGGTTCTGCAAGGCTCTGCATTGCCAGACACATGGCTCGGGGCTGAGATCGTACCGATTTTTAAGAAGGGTTGTCCATTAGCCCCATCCAACTATAGACCTATCAGTCTGCTGGATACCACCCAAAAACTGCTGGGCCGAATTCTATTGAATAGACTGTTAGATTGGATGGAGGTGAATAAAGTTCTTTCTCCACTACAAGCCGGCTTTAGAGCAGGCATATCTACCCTGGACCAGATCTTCCGGCTCCAGGTCCTATACTGGAAAACTGCAAGAGTGGAGGGTGGCAGCCTCTACCTTGTTTTTGTGGACCTAAGGGCCGCATTTGATCTGGTCCCTAGGGAGAAACTTTGGATGGTATTGAAGGAACTTGCTCTCCCTTCTTATTTACTTGATGTATTGATTCGTCTTCACACAGGGAATTTCGCCCAGGTGAGGTGTGGGAAGAATGGGGAACTATCAGCCCGCTTCCCCGTAACCCGGGGGGTACGTCAGGGTTGTGTATTGGCCCCTACATTATTTAGCCTTTACGTTAACGGATTGATTGATGAATTAAATAGCATCCAAGATGTTGACGCTCCACGACTGGCTTCTGGCCGGGTGCCCGCTCTGATGTTCGCGGACGACACATTGCTGTTGTCCCGGACATCATCGGGCATCCAGCGGGTACTGGATGGGATCCGCGGCCTTTTGTGCCTCGTGGGGACTGGAGATCAACCTGGGGAAAACCAAGTTTATGATCTTCAATCCCCCGAGGCACACACGCCCGAATCCCGTACTGGGAGGTGCCCCCCTGGAAAGAGTTAAGACCTTCATTTACCTGGGGGTCACGCTTACCGAGAACTTTGCCTGGGATGCCCAAGTAGTAAAATCTTCTCTGAGGCTATCTCAGGTATCGGTAGTTTCTATAGAAATTCTACTTTTAAACCCGTCTCCCCCGTACTAGAGATCTACAAAACCCAGGTCAGGTCTGCTGCACTGTATGCTGCAGAATTGTGGGGTCATACAAATACATCTAACCTTCTGAAGGTAGAACAAGCTTTTATGCGAGGCCTGTTTGGCCTCCCCCAGAGCACGCCTCTGATACCTTTGCGTTTGGACATGGATTTGGTTCCCGTTAATGACTTGGCTGCCGCACGACCACTACTTTATTGGAGAAGGCTATGGTCTGTCCCCGAGCTTGAATCTTATAGAACTGAATTTAGTACAATCTGGGGGACGCTAAAGTCAAAAAAAATCCCTTGACTACTCCATATAAAGTCTTTTCTTTACCAAATTGGCTCACCACAACTCTGGGATACTCCGGACATTAGCTGTATGAGGACCCAGAGGTCTGAGATATTGGCAGCTGTGAGATTTCATAATTGTAATACATTAAGCTGCTCAACTTCTCTGGGCAGGCTGACCTCTGAGTTCCTAATGGTGAAAACTGAAACTGAATCTAAGTTGGAAGTATTTCTGGATTTGGTGCAGCCCTCACTGGCGAGAAAACTTTATATTCAGCTGAGATATGGCTGTCTCCCAATTGGGGCCTTCCTATCAAGCTGGGGAAAATCGTTGGAGGGCAATTGTCCAATTTGTAAATCATGTAAAGAAGATGTTGTGCATATTTTGCTTTTCTGTCCTGCATACAGTACGATTCGAAAATGCTGGCTCTTTCCTTTGTGCAAAAGATTGGGCCTCAGGCATTGTGCACAAGCCTGCAGAGTTCTAACCAAAGATACAGACCCACTTATTGTTTATGCAGTTTCCCGCTTTTTATTTGGTATGTGGCGGAGAAGGTTACGTTTTATTAACACAAAGTAATGGCCCATGAGCTTCCCTTTTTCATTAATTGATCATGATAACCAATTGTTTAATAATTTTTTAACAATATTTGTTTATTTATGATCTTATGCTTGTACTTTTATATATTTTATTGTACTTTTATGGTCTTGTTACCGAAATAAAGTTATCAATGATGATGATGGTATTGTGATCCGATGGCGGTGCCATTCGGATATACGATTCTGACAGCCACCCATCGGGATTACTATCCTGGCGGAGGCGGCGGTCTTCCCCCGACCGCTGTGGGTCTGACTGCCGGGATTGTAATCAGACAGTCGGACCAAAGGGCTGTCGCAGTCGTACCGTCATGGTACAGCCACCCATCGGGATTACTATCCTGGCGGAGGCGGCGGTCTTCCCCCGACCGCTGTGGGTCTGACTGCCGGGATTGTAATCAGACAGTCGGACCAAAGGGCTGTCGCAGTCGAACTGTCATGGTAATCAGGCTCTTAGTCTTTGACACGGATAAAATCACAAGAAGTTTATTAGCCTACAGTAAGTATAATGCTAATAAATTACTTCACAAGACTGAAGAAACAGACAAAAGATGCACATCCTAGTTGCAACCCATGAGGACCACTAAATTACATCTTTTCCATCAAGTAGAGTGGCGCTCATTTCTTGGTAAGGGGTTGGACTGAAACACCTGTATCTCTGCTCGATTGTGTAGTCCAGACGTTGGATCATCTCAGGATTAAGAGTTTCAGGATAGTTTGTGGAACACTACACGGGTCATACTTGCAATTAGCAAGGATCCTGGTCAATTACTTGGAAACCCGTTGATGTCACTGGGGTCCAAACAAAACAGAGTATCAGAAGGCACCTGATGACGAGCACAGTTTTCCAGAATGATCTGGCGTCCCTTCCCCGCCATTATGAACAAGCAGATCAAACCAACAGTATATAAATGGTTATGCGCTTCAATGGTAGAAATGATAGATCCTCAAGACAATGAACTCCACGAGCTTTGAAATGTGAGGAAAATGTCTCAACAGGAAAATAGGAAACATTTTGAAGCAGAACCCTTACATCCCAAGTCTGCTTTTGCAGAGTGTGAAAGCAGCTCTTAGTCGAAGCGGAGAAACCATCTATTCAGCACTCTTTTGAAATATTTGCCAAAAGAAAAGAATATTTCCGGAGATTAATCTCTTTTCGCCACGAGAATAGGGCATCTTTTTGTTCGCCAGATGTGACTGTGAAGTTGTGTGGGTGGTCTGTTCTGGGCAGCTTATCCTTCACGTGCAGTGCTGTGCCCTTTGCATTGAGTGGCCCAGGATAAGGTAGCAAAGGCTTTCTTCAGAATTGTTGCTGTGCGGTTTCTTCTCTGCTAATCACCGGTGTCTGGGAGTTATAGATTTCCTGCGCGACTTCCTAAGCATTCATGCCTAATTTGCGAAGTAAATAGTTGTGAAGGCATATCTGGTCTTATTCAGCGCCTCGTTTTCCCCCATTGTCCTGCGCGCACTCTCTTGTGTGCGGTACACTTTCTGCATCAAGGAACATTTGGACTAACAATGGCCCTAATTGAAAAACATTGTCTGACTTTTTTTTATTTTTTGATAAAAACTCCTTTCAGCTGCCAGGCTGATTTTCAATCAGACTCTTTCATTCGAGGAACTATGTTCTATGGGCGGCAGTAGACTGAAGAGCGATTATGGCATGTGAGCTACATTCAGTCGCAACGACTCATCCACAGCCACCTTTGGGTTCATCCTGTCTGGATAATTCTGTCTGATCTGTGAGGCGGAGAATTTGGGCAGCAGGGCCTTCAGTTTGGGACAGATAATGCCGAGAAGGGGACCAGTCAATGCTGCCGTCTCCTCCCTAATTTTGTCTCTTTTATACATCGTTTTGTACGTTACCTTTTCACCTGCATTACCGTGTCAATAAAAGCTCCTTTCTAATGTTGCTATCTAAATAATTTACTATCTGGCTCCTAAACCTTTTGCTTGATTAGGGCTCTAAGGATTTAATAACCATTAGCCAAGCAACCAACCCATGCAGATTACCACTACTGCAAGAATAAGTATGTGTAAACTAACCAAATAAAATAAAGAGGCAGCACACCATTTTTTTGTGGGAGGAAAATTATGTTGCAGATTTATGGGTCAGCTCACAGGCGATCCTGAGGCAGCCATTGATAGTACAAGGCAAGCTGCCTGCTGGCCTAATGAACCAGGGATACAACTGGTGCAGTGTTTCAGACAAATTTGAGTGGGTTTACCCTGCATCTGGAGACCATAATCCAGGAGGATGTAGTTCCCAACAAAGGTGGAGCGATTACAGGCCAGACCCTCAGCTGCTCAGGCGTGCAAGTGTCCCAGGAAATTCAGGAGCATCATTCATTTTTTACGAGGCGAAGGTAGGTGAATTACAGAAGCGCCTAGATGATTCTGCGCTCCCTGAATTTAGACCATAGCTGGTAGAACTAATCATGCTATCAACACTTGCACAGCATAAAAGTACCATGTATGGCCCCCCTTGTGCTTTCAGAATTCTAGAGTGCAATGTCACATTGTAAATAGGTTTTTAGATATTTATTAAGTCCAGTGAGGAGTACCCTCCGAGAGTGGAGCTTCCTGTTCATTTAAGAAACAGCCACTCCTGCTTTAGGTCTTGGAGGTGTATTTGTCTTGTGGTGGGTGAGCCATCGAATTTGAAGTTTAGACCATTTAATCATTTAATGGGTGAACATTATTCACTGCCCGTCCATGTGAGTTGAGTAATATGGCAACGAGGCCTCCCACTCCCAACGGTATAATGTTGATGTAGTCTTTCATTTGTGAATATGCTGGGTGTGTGGATTTGTTTGTTTTGTTGGTTCTATAAGAAATTGTTTTGTGATGTTTGAGAGGAGCTTTTGGTGGTGAAACCAATTTGCCAGCTGTATAACTAAGCTACCTTGCTGTAAATATGAGGTATGAGAGTGCCTGTGAACTATATAATCTGTTTACTTGTGGGTGCTGGCTTTTGTGATGATTGTGTAGTACTGTTGGGCAACATCCAATGGGTGTGCAGGAGGATGTGCTGTTGGAGCGATCTTTCTGTGCCCACTCTAGGCGTTTCATGCAGAGCTTTTAGAATGCACGTAATGTAATGTGTTCTTTTGTTATTAGTAGCTATTCCAAATGTGTAATACTTGGGTAGCATTTTTTTACCATTAGATTCCATTGGAACCATTCTTGGTAGCCAGTTGGTGTGTTATCACACGTTGAAAGACGCTCTACTGTATCATGAATCGTCAATTTACGATAGTACTGTCGCAGTATTTTTATGTGCAGATGGGATAATGCTTTTGACATTTCTGTTTTGTCCTGTATTTTAAGAAAATGGAAAAATGTGAAAAAACCAATAAAGATGTTTTTAGAAAAAATAAAAAAAATTAGATTCCATTGGAACTATAATTGTGAATCAGTAGGTGGGTTGTCTAATGTGCTCCTTTGTTATTGTGATATTATTATATGTGAAGTGTTTGACTGCTTGGTTGGCGCCACTTTGACTACTATATGGCTTTGGTTTGTTAGTGACATAGTGCAGTGTCATATTGCCATAGTGCAGGAAGGTCTGTCTAATGTGTTCTGTTGGGACTGTGTTAAATTTCTTTATTCGAGCAGCAGGAGTAAAAGTTGTCAAATTGATGCGCAACGTGATACATATAGATATAACGTTATTATTTACACATACTGTATGTTAGCATCAACCTCATGCTCATTGCAGTTACTTATCCCTCTACTTTATCATGATTGTATTAGGTTATAATGTATAGTCCTACCTTCTAGGACATTATATTTAAGTGATGGATTACATTGCGTTAGAATATATTTTGACTGGTTGTAGGAACTTGTCCGCAGGGGGGAGGGTGGGAGGGGCATTGCAGGGATTGGGTCCCAGGGAATCAGGGGTTACTAGGCTTAAATTGTGTAAATCGTTTTTTTACCTCTGATTTCTTGGGGCCACCTTAGTATTGGACCCAAAACTGAGCAACACGGACACCATTTTAGCATTTGACTCTCAAGGCAGCTAGGCAGAACTTACTCAGGGATGTGGTATTGCTACAGCCTCTGCTTTCAAAATAGCAAAATAGTAGTAAATCAATGTTCAGCGAGTGCTGTGCCTTTTAAGGGGAAAGCGACTTCATTCTGCGCACAGCCACGTACTACACAGAAATAAGTAAAAGCATTTGGAGAAGCAGCCAGTAATGTAAAGCAATGTCATATGTTTTCACAGTAAGCAGTTTCTATCTGTTGGCTTTTCAGAGGTTCTCACAATAAATAGGCCTGTGTCTATATGCTTGGAGAAATGTGCTTTGACTCTTCACCAAGTCTCAGCCTTGCTAAATGCACATGTGTGCACTAGATCAGCTATAAGCAGGAGAGCAGGCGTTCGTGACTGATGGAATTGAGGCTTCCTAGAAGTGTCTTGCGAGGAACTGAAATTTAGCAGGAGCGACTCCTCTGCAATGGCAGAGGAGCACCGCCCCACTTGCTCAGAGCCAGCAGCTTAAAAATAAAAAAAATATTTAAATTGTTTTACTTTTCGGCTGCTGGTTCTGAGCCAGCGCTTTACGGAGGGGCGGGGCCATGGCGCAGGGAAAGGAGGACTGGTTCCTGCACTGTAAGTGTGCATGTGTGTTTTGCCGGCCCTCTCAGGCTGGCTAAACAAACATGCGCACTTAGATTTCTCCTACCCGGCTATATTGAACAGCCGGGCTGGAGAAACAGCACAGACTCCCTGTCAGGAGCAGAGCATCAAAGCGGCTCTCTCAGGCCAATCACCACGCTCTTTTCATAGCATGACAGCAGTGCGGGTATTGCACAGGGAGTCTGATACTGCCCCAGTGCCTGCTGGAACAAGGAAATAGGAAGAAGACCACCAAGGCGTGACACGGGAGGCAGCCGGCAGCTTCAGGTAAGTCTTTTTTTAAATTTAATTTTAATTATTATTAACCACCTCCTGCTTTCCCTCCCACGCTGCACCCCATCCACCCGCCCATCACCTTTTGTATGTGGCGATGTCACTGAAATTCAGCTCTCGTCTCAGCCGCCCCTGACCGACAACAAGCACTGCCCAACTTCACAAGAGCCTGTGCCACTTGCTCACGCCCTGCAACCACACCTAAACAAAGTAACGAGCCTTCCCTGAAAAGGTAGATAATCCTATCCCGGGATATACCACAAAGATGAGCAGGAGGTTTTGAGCTGTTTTGACTAAGGAAAAGTACTGGTGTGTTTGCAGTGGACCAGAACTAATCTACTGTACTGTTTGTGAAACCGCTGAATTCATTTGGAGTAATTTTAAAGCCTTAACTTCCAATGCCTATAACTATTAACTGCACAATTGTTATAGCTTTTTGAGCTTTTTGGGGTGGTGCAACTTGAAACCTTCTGAATAGAGGTTTTCTTGTGCCTGGGCAACCCTCAGAGCCGCGATGGACAGGCCAGGCTCACCTAAAAACTCAATTTAGTGAAGCTTTAGATAGTAATATCTCAGCAGCAGCTGGTATGTTTTGGATGTAGTTTGTAGGATTTTGGAGCTTATACCTAGCGGTAAATGGTAAACAATCATAATATCGAAAAAAAAATATCGACTGGACAGAGAATCAAGTTTTTAATATAGAATGGACAGAATATCGAATTGCCAAAATATAGTGGTGAAGAATATCGAAAATCAGGTAAGAAATATCGATTTACATAATATAGAAGTAAGTAATATCGACAGTCATATAGTTGTTAAAAATATCGATTTTTTTATAGTGTTTTAAGTGTTAGTATATGTGTTAAAAGTATGTATTAATTTTGGAATGTATGTTTGAATATTTTTAAAGTAATGAATTTTATGTTATTTAATTTTTGTGTAATTTAATTCCGTAGCGGGTTGTGGGTTTCTAGGGAATTAGGGTGGGAAGTAATTTAATTATAGTACATTAAATAATAATTTTTAGGAATTATTAATTATTTTTAATTTAATTTTGCGTTTTACTTCTGTAGCCGGTTGTGGGTTTATAGGGGAAAAGGGTGGGAAGTAATTTAATTATTAAGTAATTATTAATTGGTATTGAAAATTAATTGGTTGTTGATTAATTATTAATTGGTAAATAATTTGTATTAATTGGTAATTAATTTGTATTAATTGTTTAATTGATAATTATGTTAATTGTATTAATTTATTATTTGTAGCGGGTTGTGGGTTTATAGGGGAATATGGTGGGAAGTAATTTAATTGTAAATAATTAATTATTGAAATAATTTTTGTATATTGATAATTAATTTATTATTAATTGGTATTATTTGTATTTATTAATTTTTGGTATTGAAAATTAATTGGTTGTTAAATATTTATTAATAGCTAATTAATTTAAAACATACATTATTGGTATTTGTAATTAATTATTAAATATTGTGTGATTGGTAATTAATTTTAATACTTTTTTTGGTATTAATAATTAATTTATTTTTAATAAAATTTTAAATTATTATTTTCCCTACTATTGCACTCACTGGAGTGGGAATAGTATTTTTTACCCCTACGCTATCCAACGCTTTCCCTACTATTGCACTCACTGGAGTGGGAATAATAATTTTTACCCCTACACTATCCAACGCTTTCCCTACTGTTGCACTCTTTGGAGTGGGAATAGTAATTTTTACCCGTATGCTATCCAACGCTTTCCCTACTGTTGCACTCACTGGAGTTGGAATAGTAAATTTTACCCTCCCGCTATCCAACGCTTTACCTACTCTTGCACTCTCTGGAGTGGGAATAGTAATTTTTACCCCTACGCTATCCAGTGCTTTCCCTATTATTGCACTCTCTGGAGTGGTAATAGTAAATTTTACCCGCCCGCTATCCTACGCAAAAATTATTGAATATTTTTAATTAATATTACGTTAATATATATGTATTAATTTTTTTTTTTTACTTACATTAATTATGTATTAATTTTAAAGTTATTTAAGTATTGTTAAGTATGTTTTAGTTAATTATATGTATTATTTCATTAATTTTACATTACTTTTAAGACATTTAAAAAATTCGATATTTTGACCAACTATATTTTTTACAACGATATTTTGGATTCTATATTTTTGTACTTACCTGTTTGTAGCTAGGGATTCGATATTTTGGCATTCTCTATTTTTTCCTCGATATTTTGCCAGGTCGATATTCTCCTTCTCGATATTTTGTCAGTGATCCGCGGTAAACACCTCCAACCATTGCCAGGAGAGGGACTAGGACTTAACAAGATCCAGTCCTGTTTGAGCAAGATCCAGTCCTGTTTGGCGCAACCAGAAGGATACACCAGGAGTTTCAATAATAGAGGGGGATCACCATAGTTCCTTTTATGGCTCATCTTCTGCCAGGGCATCACAGCATCGATGTAGAGGCTAATCAACTTCATTATACTTTAGGTCGCTGGACAGTAATCTACTCTTCTGGATAACCTTTGTTTATACTGTGGGACCTTCTAGCACCCCCTTATATTGCAGGTTGCTTTCTCCCTTAAGGACAGAGTCAAACATAATTGCAGCAAAGTATAGGATCCACGCATCTGTCCCTGACTTGGAAAGAGATAGACAGTACTGCTCTGGAGTTTATTAAATAACCCAAGTGCTAGGCTTTGGACCTTCTTTCTTGGTCAAGACTATTGTGGTACACTGACCTGAGGTTTCTACCTCAGTATCTATGCCTGGCTAGCAAACACAAATGTGAATTCCAGTACCCCTCTCTGGTTTCGATTACATCAGTCTCATGTGTTGGAATGTTTCATACAGCCTGTCCCAGATGTAGTCTTTTGATCTGCAGACTCAGCAGGAAGACAGGGTGCAGTTGGATGTGCCAAGGCAATGGATGTAAAACAAATGAACATGCGAGAGAAATGCATTCCGACCCAACCACCACATAAAAAACGCTCTGTAGTAGCTCCTTTATGGAGTGGGAAGCTGGAAGATGTCAGGGCTGTCTTTCTACTCTAACTGGAGGTAAACTCCATCCTCCTGCTACTGGGGCCTGCCTCTTTTCAAAGGCAAGGCTGAAGAATGATCCAGAGCCTTCCCTCTGTCTTCTGAGCAGACAAACTGAGTTTCCATTCTGCCAGCACAAATGTTCCAAGATGGATTCCTGTCCTCATCCAATAGAGCAAAACACACATAGTCCACATCTCCCACCTCAAACATGCAGAGAAAACATGCAGTTTCTACACATGTCCCCCACACAGATGAAGAGACCCAGTTAAGGGGAACCAGACATCTCCCCCATGACAGTCCAAAAGGGCCCATCCCTTCCACTGTAGTTAATGCTGCCGCCACTGCTATTCTCTTCCTATCCAGTCAGAGGATTGTAGTCACTTTCAAAAGGAGGTGTGTACTTTGTGTGTTCCTCTTGACCTGAGAGACACTGTCAGGGGTCTCAAAGCATTACACTGGAGACCCTCCGTGAACAGGTGTGATTGCCATGGTCATAGAAGTGAAAAATCGAAATCCTGCAGAAACTTGCCACCAGTGGGCCCCTGGACAGCTGTGCATACTCTTCAGGACCGTGCAGGAGACATTTACATCCACAACACTAGTTAGAGCTAGAAAGCATCCCTCATCCCACCTCCCAATCATTTAACCATCTTACAGCAGAAGGTGACAGATCTTCTTCTGAAAGTGCCAGTGGGGTTGGTGCCAGACAAGGAAATAGGCAACGCATATTCCTTCCTAGTGCCCAAGAAGGAGGGTGACCTGTGTTTAATTCTAGACCTCAAGAGCCTGAAATTCTGAAAGGAGAAGTTAAGATACTGATCTTAGCCAAAGTTCTACTGGTGCTGGAGCTTGGAGACTGGATTGTCTCACAGAACCTGCAGGATGCATATTTCAATATTCCTATCCTGTGGTCCCATCGGAAGTACTTGCGGTTTGTGGTGGGTTCTACTCACTACCAATTTACAGTACTACCTTTTGGTTTGACATCCGTGCAGGCAGTGGTGGCGCAATCTCCGCAGGTCGGGTGTCCCCATTTTCCTGTACCTGGATGACTGACTTGTTACAGCCAGCTTGCATGAAGTGGTGTTGCATCATCTTCAGTAAACGGCATCTCTGCTCTTCGACCTGGGTTTTTCGATCCACAAGCTCAAATCTCACCTGCAGCTCCTCCCCCCCTTGCCCCCAGCAATTCCAGTTCATAGGGTCGGTACTGTACACCACCCTCCTCCACTCCTTTCCTCCTCCACAGAAAATTACAGACATCCAGGAGATAATTCCGTTGTGTCAACCAGGCACAAGAGTTCCAGTTCTGAAAGTCTTAAGATTTCTGTGTCTGCTAACTTCCTGCATTTGCCTCGTAATGCTTGCACATTGGCACATGAGTGTCCTGTAGTGGTGCCTCCGTGGGCAGTGACTTCAGTACAAGGAGGATCTTTGGATTAAATCACCATCTTACCCCGTACAGCAGCAGAAGTGGCTTGGTGGTGGAACGATATTAACCTGACACACGGGGTGGTGTTCACTTTCCCTCTGGATGTGAAGATGGTAGTGACAGATGCCCCCACTGTAGGGTGAGGAGCTCACCTGTAGAATTTAGAGATCAGAGGCTTCTGGTCTCCAGAGGAGCAGGTTCATCACAGCAACCTGCTGGAACTTCAAGCAACTTGTCTGTCCCTCAAGGCCTTTCCCTCCTCCATAATGGGTCAGTCCTTCCAGATCTTGACGGACAACATGGCTGCGTTGTGGTATGTGAACAAGTTAGGGGGTAGGGTTTCACCTCCTTTGTGTGGAAGCATTAAGATTATGGCCTTAGGTACATTGCCTAGGGATCTGACTCACCACCAATCACCTAGCAGGGTCCCTGAATGTCAGATCTGACAGCCTGAGCCTGCGTTATTTGGCCAATCACAAATCGCATCTTCTATCAGAGGTAGTCCAGAACGTCTTTGCTCCTTGGGGAACTCCTCAGGTGGACTTGCTCGCCTTCTCAGAAAATGCTCAGTGCCACGAGTTCTACACCCTCCTGTATTCGTAAAGGAAGAGCCTTGGGTGATGTGTTTTAGTTGAGGTGGAATTTTCAGCTGCACTTCGTGTTTTCCCCATACCCTTGATTGCTGGATCCTGCAGAAGATTTGCCAAGACCTGGTCCAAGTCATTCTCATAGCCCCAGATTGGCCAAGAAGGGTGTGGTATGAAGACCTTCTGCACTCCTTCACGTTTCTTTCGCTTCACCTGCCTTTCAGGCCAGATCTTTTCTCCCTGTCAAGGAGAATGGTCATGCACCTAAGTCTCTGAGGCCTCCACCTGCGTGCTTGGAGATTGAGTGGGGACTACTGAGTTCCTCTCAGCTGCCACTGGAAGTGGTAGATGTTATTCTATCTGCATGTCACCTCTCCACGTGGCCTATCCAGCAAATCAGCCTCCTCTGGCAAATGAAGCAACTTTTGATTTTTGGAGCCCTGCTCAACCCTCCTCCTAGGCAGGGTGTTGCTGAGGAATGTATTCTACATGTGAGGAATCTGCAGGTAGAAGTATCCATCAGAAGAAAAAATCTCTTACCTGCAGTAACAATCTTTCTAGGGGATACTCTATCTACCTGCAGATTTCTTACTGACCCGCCCCCACCCCGTTTGATGGATGATTATAGAGAAAGTTAATATGATGCCAGTTACAATTTTATTGGTACTGTAATTTCCCTCTCGCCTCGAAGGCTTGGAAAAATGGAGGGAAAATTATGACAAATCACCGGGCGGCCACTTTATTGCCTCAGCGGTGTCTCCTGACATCACTTCTGGCGCCAAACGGAGTCCAGCGGCCCCCCTCTACAGGCGTCATTGTGTCTTTAAAGTTTTCTGGTTCCAGTCTGATACCTGGGGATTGTTCTGCTGGGGAGAATTCTGCAGGTAGATAGAATATCCACCAGAAAGATTGTTACCACAAGTAAAAAAACTTTTTATTACTGAAGAAACCCTCTCTTGTCATTGCTGCTTTGAGCAATTATAAACTTAGATTTCACTGCCACTTAATGCTAAGGTAGGGAGGAAAGAGTTCAATGCTCGCCCTTCCTCTTCCATTGCATATATCATGATAATCAACTTTGCTCAAGAGGAATCCTAGCCTCATATGGAACAGAAGTTGCCTTGATGGCAGTAGAAAATAACGTTTGCATGATTCTGCATCTAAGAGGCATAGTTGTGCTGATCCTCCTTGAACCACTTTGCAGCCTCCATTCAGATGGTCATTATACCTCGTATCTGGTCATCATCCAGATCTAAGCCTGTGGAGTGCTGCATGGCTCTTCCTTAAGCCTCCACATCGTTCTGCCTCCACATGGTCCCAGTATTCAGACTCATACAGTGTTTTGAAATGTCAAGTATGTGTTATGTTGTAAAAAAAAAAGCAGTAATAATGTGTCCATGTTTTCTACTTCCAAGTTGCATATACATGGAATTCCCTACTTCAGTTGGGCACAAACTATCTAACTTTCAGGAAAGCACTGGAAACATTGCTTTCAGGTTCTAACTTCAGGATCTAACTTTGGTTGCATGTCAGAACTCCACAATCAATTTGGGGGCACCAGGAAACTTTAACTGTTGATTGCGTACTCTTTACATTCTACATATAAAAAACGTATTTTGTATTTACACTGGCAAATTCCATTTGATTTACATCGTTTAATGGATAATGAATCTCTATTTTGGTTTCCCAGCGCAACAGATTGCAGCATCCCTCTTTAAACTCAGAGTATAATGCAATATTTCAGACAATAAGTGCTCATTGATGGTGCCCTGATAGCAACCGTTTCTAACATGTATATACACTAGTATAGAATGGATCATATCTAATTTATCTTATAAAATCATGATAATAATAATATCTTTATTTGTGTGATTACTTAAAACCATTGCAACAATAAAAACAGCAGTATCGAATTTCTCCACTTTAAAAGAATCATGCAGCAGTAAAACAATAGTAGTAACATTTTCCAACTTAAATGCCATGGGTAAATACCGGGGTTTGCAGTTTGTTTTTGCAAAGGCGAAGTTCTGACATTATTAAAAGGGTTAGTTAGAATCAAAGAATCAGAGACTACAGAGCTAAAAGAGCAGTGTGCAAAGCCCACAGTGTACACATTTTCTCCCTAAGCAGCACATTCTGGTGCAGCGGTATATGGAAGGGGACTCCCAACAGCCGAAGTGGGTAATGTGCAAAATCAGCAGCGGGCGAGATGGCTCTCTAGGGTTCTGGAGCAGTAGTGGCTGACGCTTAGTTGCTTGTTATGCGTGCCCAGTTGGACAGCTTTTTACTGGTGCTTAGTTTTTTTCCGCTTTGCCCATAAATGTAACACAGCGACAGGCATCTCGACCTTCGAATCATGTCATTACTGCCTGCCTGCATCTTCTTATCCCCTTGGCCTGTAGGGTGGGTTTTAATGGAAGTCTGTGTTCCTTTTTTAGTCTCCCGCATATGCACAGTAAATGTAGCACATCCTCTTTTGATTCTCCGCATAGTCGACAGTTGGTTGTTATCTGTGGTCGTTTCCATGGAGGCAGATGGAGCAGTGATGGAAGAATGCCCAGACGCAGATGAAGATCTTTTTCCTTTGTCGCTTTCGTGAAACCTGTACTTGTGTGAGATTGAGGGGAGGCTTTAGAATAACTCTGTAATACAAAGCAACCGGGTGCGATTTTTTGTTGTAAAGCTCTATCCTCCACTAGGGACACCATTGTTACAGTTTTATTTACAATCTGTTTTAAGCTTTTGTGTGGCCCAGCAGCTTCCCAGAGATCTCGTAGGCCCAGACGATCTATTGCTTATCTGTCTTTTTTTAACTTGAGCTCCTTCCAAAGATGCGCAGGTTCCACTCCCTTGATTTTGTGCTAGTATTTGGCGAAGGCCTCTTTTCGTGCTATTTGTTGCGTCAGTTGGCCAAATTCTAATCTTATTTGTGCCGGCGTAGTATATTTCGGTAGGTTGAATATTATTCTCATGAACCTTGCTACCGTGCCATCCAGTGTGCCTTCGTCTCTTCCTCGTAGGCACTCGCTCCCTTAGGTGATGGTTGGAATGAGCTTCGCTTGAATCATCTGTAGAAAATGCGTGAGGCTTGTTTGGGCCGATTGTTTTGAGTTTGATATTTTTTAATGCAACCGCCGTTGCATTACCTCTTCTTTTTGTGCCGAAAACGTGCATTTACTATCTATTATAACGCCCAGGTATCTGTACTCTTCGAAAGTTTCCAGCAGTAGTCCTCCCAGTTGCCAGCCATGTCTGTGTTCATTCTTTTTCTGGTTTAACCTTATCACTTTAGAATTATCTAGCTTTATGCGTAGTCCGTTGTACACAGAAAAGTTATGCGTGGTGTCTATTAAGTGTTGAAGACCAACCAAAGTGCGACTGATCAGCTCGAGGTCGGCGTAAAGTAAGTTTGAAAGGGTAAGTCCTCCCATCTTTGGGGCGTGGAAGTTGCATTTGTCCAACTCGATCGAAAGGTCTGACATAAAAAGATTGAACAAGGGCAGGCCAGAATGCAGCCTTGTTTCAGCCCCTTTGTCGTTGGTTTCTTTCTGGATAGTCAGTCGCCAGCTCCCAGCTTTATTTGGACTCAAGTATTGGTATGTAGGAGGCTCAGCTGAGTCAGGAGAACAGGTGGGATTTTTCTTTTGAGTAATTTGTCCCATAGTTTTTTAGGTCGAGCCTAGCAGTAGCACGCATGCGTTGCTCACTCTACGAGACTGCTGTAGTAGAGTATGGGAGAGAAGCTGCACCCATTCTCCTCCCATATTTTTCATTGGCTTGTGTCATTGTCTTTCCTAAATGCTGCCTTCAGATTCGTTAATAGGCTTGTTAGTCCCTCCTTAATACGGCCTTGTCTTCATTTGTAACCTACCATGGCGACTGGCCCTTTTACTTCAGTTCTTACACGGGACCTGTTATTTAGTCTGTAAGCACTATTTACTTTATTGAGTTTCTCCTACTGCAGGCCAGACATATGCTGCTTCAACTGAAACCTCTTCTGTTTTTTTTAAGCAGGAAGACCACCCGCCTGCTTTCAATCACTTTAACACTGCATTATCTTGTGTCTGTTTCAACGCCCCCTCCAAGTAAAATGCATTTAGAAATGATTAGCGAATTAAGACATGTGAATTCCAGGTAGCACATAATCCTGTGCTAATGGGCTGAAGCTGACAACAGCACATCTGTGTTACATGTCATCTGTACTAAAGCCACCTGACGGGTTGTTTTCAAAAGCCTGTTTTAATAACAACACTACCACCACCAATACCACCACCATCAATTCCACCACCTCCACCAATACCACCACCAGTACCACCACCACTGCCAATACAACCACCACCATCACCACCATCAACACCAAGCAATACCACTATCACCACCACCACTAATACCACCAGCACCACCAACACCACCATCAATACCACCACCACCGATACCACCACCACCAATACCATCACCACCAATACCAACATCACAAATACCACCACCAATACCACCACCAATACCACTGCCAATGCCACCACCACCTCCAATACCACCACCAACACCACTACCGCCAATACAATCAATACTGTGGAAATTAGCCTTTTTAGGGGACCACCGGTGCAGGGGTTCACCCTTATCTGTCCACTGGTCCTTAGACCAACAAAATAGAGATTGCCACGGAAGCTGGAATATCAGATAACAAGTTTTTTCACTCATGAGGGAGACCTCGTCCATACAACACCCTCAAGTGTTCCAGGATGTAGTGGCTTGAATACACAGACCATGGGCCTTTTATACTGACTTTTCTGTACTGGTAAGCATGTAGTTACAAATAGAAGGTACAGGCCTACACAGGAATAAATACAAACATGGGCAAATGGGAAATCACTTAGTCAGCAAAGTGGGGGGGGGGGCAGGAGTGCTTATGGCAGCACTAAGAGATTGAGAGTTGAGTTTGAGACCAGGTGTTCTGGCAGCTACAAACTCTTTAACATGCATATTGCTTTTAGCTGAGTCAGGAAGTTAACTAAAATAGACAGCAAAGGCAGGAAAAAAGACGAGCAGCAGAGGTTGGAAGAATTAGATAGCTGACAAAATGGATGCCACAAACAAGATGGTTTCATCTTATGCTAACAGAGATTATTTGCGATTTCCACAGACGGCCCTTTTAGCATTAGCTGAAGAAATGGCTATGCAGTAGAAGGAGCATGAAAGTTATCACGGATATCAATTAACATCAACTTTCTTATTTCTTGGTCAGTTACTAGTCGTGCATTTACATTCTTAACGTTTCGTTTAGCTGGTATACATGAGGTACAGGTAGAAGCACAAAGGAAACAGAACATCGGGCCACATTGGATAAATAGGCAGCAGGTAAAAAGGATCGCAACAAATATACATAGGGCTGATAATAGTTTCCAGCCCCAGACAGTAAACATAGTCCATAGCCATCCAGTCAAAGTCCATGTTCCTGAATCCTGATGGATTTCAGTGGCTATTTTGTGCAGCTTAGAAATTGCCTCAAAAACTGAAGGGGCGTGGTCAGGGATGTAGACACAGCAACTGCTCCCGATGATGCGGCATGCTCCACCACGGTCCGCAAGGACTACGTCGAGGACCTTCCGGTTTTGGAGCTCCACAATTCTCGCAATTTGCAGTTCTTCCGTGATATTTCCCAGTGCCATGGCTGTCTGATTGGTTACATCCTCTACAGCACGTGTCAAACGCCTGATCTTTCTGCTGTTTAAGGCTGCACCAACAAAGAAGAACAGCCCCAAATTAAAGTCAACATATTGCTGCAGTGCAGTATCAGTCTGATCCACCTCATCATGATTTATTGTTCTCTTATATAGTCTCTTAGAGAAGTCATTGTACAATTTATAGTCTTTGTGGTAGGATGCAGGTGCCAAAAACACAGGTGGTAGCAAAAAGGACACGTAACAGCTTCCAGACCACCCAATAGGTAGGTGGTAATACTCTTTACTTTTTACAAATAAAATAGGTGTTTTGTGACGACAAAAAACTGTTATTGTTTATTCCAGTAATGTTCTAGTGCAGTCACTTTTTCCCACAGGGATGCTACCAATACTGTTCACACAAAGGTCTGCTCGAGCTCCAGTAACATCTATTACAGGAGGTCAATTACACTTGACAGTTCGAGTGTTTGGGAAAACATAGTGTGTGGAGCAATTTCCTCAGTGATACTCCTCCATTTCCCATACATTTCCTTTAGCTTGTGGATCTCCTTCCTCGTCAGGGTAACAGGCTCTATTCAGCTGGGCATTCAGTCCACCTACATCAAACTTAGTAATGTTAGCAACATGAGTAGCCCATAGCAGAGCAAACCAGGCCCTACAATAACCATTGTGTGAAAAGGGCAGAGGAATGAAAGGTGTTCCTCCCTTTTTCTGATGAGCTAGTATCATTCCACACACCAAACAGTTGGTGATGTTCATAGCATTGTGGGTGTGGTGCAACATTTGAATGAACATATTGTTGAGGTAGAACATCCTGTGTTTTTGCTCATGATAGGAAAGACTGAAATAGTGGTTCTCAATGGGGACAGGAGTAGTAGCAGTCAGTAGATTTTGAGCAGGAGTTACTCCCTCTACAACCCATGTGATTGTAGCAATCAGAACAACAATTGAAGTGAATTCAATAATGAACATACTCTTTCGATCACAAAGTCTTGCGGCAGTCGATTTCTTCTCCGCAGGCATGTTCATCTCGTCGTTGAACAACAGTACAGATGGTGCCCTAAGGTTCTGGGCAGACGTTGGTTTCTTCGCTGAGGTTGAGATGAGTAGCCACTAAGAGAATACCCCCCTTTGTAACTCAGTCTTTCACAAACCCAGAACAGTGGCTCAAACAGTCATTTTCAGCAACAACGTGTCACTCTTCCGGGGTCGCAGCTGATATCGCGATGTACCAGGGATCGTGTGGTCCGTGAACACTTCTGCAGGTTCTTCAGGTGACGTGGCCTGTCCTTTCTCTGTGTCCAAGATGTCGCGATGATCTGCCAACACAGCTGGGCTCACTAGGTCATGCGGAACCCTCCGACAGTGGGTTGCATGGACCCGGTTCTTCAGGTTGGGCACTCGCACTGCAGTCCTTGTAGCCAAAAGCACTTGTTCCGGTCCACACCTCATCGGTGCCACGGAGCTGGCTCTCTGGATAGACTTCGTCACCACAATGTCCCCGGGCCGTAGATCATGGCCCTCACCCTGCGACCTGTCTGTAAGCGTTTCCCGAACCTGTTGATAAATAGAAGACAAACTGTCAGTCAACTGAGACAAATAGTCTTTCATCAATACATAGGGTACATCATGTAAAGGGCGTGGCTTAAGAATCCCCCAAATATTCATTGGCCTCCCGAAAACCACCTCATACGGTGTGAGGCCAGATCGTGTATGTGGTATCGATCTAATGGATAGCAAAGCTAGGGGCAGTGCATCAGGCCATTTCAAAGATGTGGAAGCCTGCAATTTGGCTAACTTTAGCTTAAAGGTAGAGTTGTATCGTTCCACTAGCCCTGCTGATAGTGGGTGAAAAGCAGCATGGAACTTCTGCTTAATTCCCAATCTTTTCATGAGGTAATCAACAACTTGCCCAATGAAATGGGGTCCGTTGTCATTCCACAAAACTCGACAAATGCCAAATCTAGGGAAAAACTCTTTTAGGAGCACCTATGCTGTAGTGAGAGCTATATTATCTTTCGTGGGTTATGCCTCTATCCACTTACTGAAGACACAGACCACCACTAGAACATATTTGAGATTATTACGACGTTCAAGCTGGATATAATCCATTTGCAGAACCTCAAAAGGTGCAGTAGGTATAGCAAACCCTCCTGTTGGAGTTTGTGTTGCCTCTCCAGGATTATACTGGAGACAAATCAGACAAGACTGGACTATCTTTTTAGCTGTGCCGGCAATATCTGGATGATCCCAAACTTGCATAAGTTGCTTCGTCATTGAGGACGCTCCAGCATGTGCCGGCCCATGTGCCATGTGAATCATAGGATGTAAATAGGCAGTGGGTAACTTCCATTTTGTCATTTCTGTATTCCTCCAACAGCCCTCATCATCCGATGTTCCCTCCTTAGACCATTTGTCTATTTCATTAACAGAAGCAGATCGTTGCATGTCCAGTACTTCTTGCCTGGCATCATGCCAACGTTCAGCTTGTGACTTGACCACATACATAGATGTAGTACTTCGTTGCATTGCAGTCTCACGGGCGGTGTGATCCGCAAAGGCATTGCCTTGCCCTATTTTATCAGTCGCTTTCTTATGCGCGCTACACTTGACAATCGCCACTTTCTTAGGATCTGTCAAGGCAGTAAGGAGATTGTGTACTAATTCCCCATGCACTATTTGTGTCCCATGTGAAGTAAGAAAGCCTCTTTCCTTCCAGAGTTGCCCAAAATCGTGAGCCACTCCAAAAGCATATCGGCTATCGGTATAGATGTTAACAAGTAGATCAGTACTAAGCTCACATGCTCTTGTTAGCGCTATCAACTTAGCTGCCTGAGCTGACTTCTGTAGAACACGAGTTGTCTCAACTACTGTCTGAAGTGTTGTAATTGCGTAGGCAGCAGATGTCTTGCCATCGGGCAATTTCAAGCAAGACCCGTCGACCCACAATTCCCCATCAACACTAGAAAGGGGCGTATCTTGTAGGTCAACACGACCCTTTGTTTTTTCTTCAGTAAGGGATATACAATCATGTGACTCTTGTGACTGGGACTGAGTAGCTGGAAATGGCAATAGTGTAGCAGGATTCAGAGTCGAGCATCTTTTCAGTGTGATATGAGGAGCCAAAAGTGGCAATTCATATCCTGTCAAGCGAGCAGTAGTCAAATGTTGTGTTTTCGTTTGATTTAAAAGGGCGTCAACTGAATGGGGCACTAGCACAAGCAATCTATGTGACAAGACTATTCCCGCACTTTGACGTATGGACACAGCTGTCGCCGCTACCGCTCGAAAACACCCAGGCAACGCACGAGCGTCTGGATCAAGGACAGCTGAGAAATATGCACAAGGGCGCTGCTTATCACCGTGTATCTGGGTTAAAACCGAGAGAGCGCAAACGTCCCTCTCGTGTACATAGAGTGTGAAGGCCTTAGTGTAGTCTGGAGTTCCTAGTACTGGTGCAGAACAAAGAGCTTGACGTAACTGTTGAAAAGCATTCTGGCATTCAGTAGTCCATGAACTCTCGCTGGCCTTTAGATGACTAGCTATTTCTGGCAACATGTTAGCGACAAATTTGTCGACGAACAGATGCTTACCCGTGTCATCTGTCAACGACAGCCCACTAAAGTCATGGAATGTCTCTTTGAATCGTGTAAAGAAATCAAAAACTGACTCATCCACTTTCTGCCTACAAGATCCTAATGTAGTCCAATCTATTTTCTTAGGGGGTATAAGAGTTTTCAACTTAGTTACATTGGCTTTGTGAAGATCTAATATCACCTGTTGCGGTTTCTGCACAGGCTCTCTATCAGCATCTATTTCCTCTAAATGCAACCAAGTATCACCATAAGCTACATTATCATCTACCTTCTGGATTGATCTCCACATATCAGGGAGTAAAATAAGTCCAAAGAACATGTCAATATCAGGCAATGTCATAGTGCAGGAGCTAATAGCTACTTCTACTTCTTCATAAAAAGCGGCTGGATTTTTGCACGGATCAGGCAAAGCAGCTTTAAGAGCCATAGCGTCTGCTCTACTCCAAGGGGTATAAACCCAATTTTAAATAAAATATCCCTTCGCATTATCTGAAGTTTTATCGTCACTTGTTCCCGCTCCCTTTGGAGGAACATACAAAGGCGCAGCTTCACACATCGGCTTCACAGTAACTACAATATCACCAGTGCCTTTATCTGTCCCTGTAGCTCCTTCTTGTCGCGCGGGGGTCTGAACTGTTTGTTCAGCCATAGCTTTACCAGCTGCCTTTTTCTCTTCTCGTAGACGGAATGCGTCAACTCGCAATTCAACCACTTGCCTAATTAGATCGGACACCTGTGAAAAAAGAAAGGTGCCATCACTTAACTGTTTATAATCAGAATTTATATCAGAGGGCTCTAGAGCACCGGAATGTTTGCTAAAACTGAGTATTACTTCCCAAGTAAACATCTCTACAAAATATAACTGCTCTAAATCTGACCATTGCTATGAGGTCTGGGGCGGAGACACTCCCACGAGCTGCTTTACGAGCAGCGGATCTAAGAGTGGCCTTGCGTTCAGTAGATAAAGTAGAGCGAGTTGTCCGCCCGACTGGTTTATCCATATCTTTTTCTTCTGAAGAAAAATGCTCCTCATCGGATTCTTCATTCTCTGGGGCACTAGGGAATTTAAACGGGAGCGGAGGTCTGTCTAACAAAATAGAATCATCTTGGGGTTTATTAAGTATGGGATAAATGGGGCGCCTAACAGGGTACTGGCCAGTTACCTCTAAATGACGCTCCATATCTTCTTTCTCTTTTAGTTCCTTCATCTCTTTATTTTTCAATTCCAATGCTTTTTCATAAATCAGTTTGCGCTGTTCTTTTTCTGCTATAGCTTCTTCTCTCCTCACTCTCTCATTCACTTCTTTCTCCTACATTTGTACACCATCAAACATATCTCGTTGACTCTTTCATTTAAACAGACACTGCTCAACATACTGAATCTTTTTAAAATCAAATTACCCATTTACTGGCCATCGTAGATCAGGATCCTTTTTCGTATATTTGTTCAACAGTGTACTATACATTATGGAAGAAATACCTTATTTAATATACATAAACCTATAAGGTGTCTCCTCTAGGGGAGCCGGCTGACTACTTTCTAGATCCATATTGGTACCTCCAAGACAGCAACATATTCTATGAAGTGTGCTAGGAGCAGGCATGCCAATAATATTATAGTAAAATAGTATTTATCCCAAATATATCAAAAGTAGAGAAAAATCTCCTCATTACCTGCCTTCGTTTATTGCAATAAACAAACAAACAAAACCAGAATCTTGGCCAAGCAAATCCAAAACAAGAGTGTCGCTTCAGCGACCTTACCAAACCAAAGTCTCCAACCTCCACCTGCCAAGCTCTGGGTCGACCTAATAGTCACTGCAATACTTACGCCAAAGGAAATCTCAGTCGGGACCGGCCACCACCTGGAGGGTCAGATCGGGTAAACCGGAAAAGCACTTCGGTCTGCAATGACAAAGGGTCTCCTCGTGCAGGGTACCTCCTCAGTAAAATTCCTGTCCTCCGTCAAGACCACTCCTTCGGACGGCCACGTCTCTGGTGAGCCCCACGAGTCGGGTGCCAAACTGTGGAAATGAACCTTTTTAGGGGCCCATCGGTGCAGGGGTTCACCCTTATCTATCCACGGATCCTTAAACCAACAAAATAGAGATTGGCACGGAAGCTGGAATATCAAATAACAAGTTTATTCACTCATGAGTGAGACCACGTCCATACAACCCCCTCAAGTATTCCAAGAGGTAGTGGCTTGAATACACAGACCATGGGCCTTTTATACTGTGTTTTCTGCATTGGTAAGCATTTAGTTACAAATAGAAGGTACAGGCATACACAGGAATAACTACCGACAAACATGGGCAAATGGGAAATCACTTAGTCAGCAATGTGGGAGGGGGAGCAGGAGTGCTTATGGGAGCACTAAGAGATTGACAGTTGAGTCTGAGACCAGGTATTCTGGCAGCTACAAACTCTTTAGCATGCATATTGCTTTTAGCTGAGTCAGGAAGTTAACTAAAATAGACAGCACAGGCAGGGAAAAAGACGAGCAGCAGAGGATGGAAGAATTACATAGCTGACAAAATGGATGCCACAAACAAGATGGTTTCAGCTTATGCTAACAGAGATTATTTGTGATTTCCTCAATACCACCACCACCACCAATAGCTCTACCACCACCAATATCACCACCACTACCACCACCACCAATACTACTACCACTAGCACCAATGCCACCACCACCAATACCACCACCACCATCAATACCACCACCTCCACCAATACCACCAACACCTCTACCACCACTACCAATACCACCACTACCACCACCACTACCACCATCACCAATACCACCACCACTAATACCAACACCACCAATACCACTGCCACCAATACCACCGCCACCAATACCACCATCACAACCAATACCGTCACTAATAACACCACCAATACAAATACCACCACCAATACCACTACCACCAATACCACAACCACAAATACCACTAATACCACCCCCACCAATACCACCACCAATACCACCACCACCAATACCACCACCAATAGCCCCAAAACCACCACCACCAATACCACTGCCAATACCCTCACCACCTATACTAGTACTACCACCACCAATACCACCACCAACAAATATCAGTACCACCATTACCAATACTACCACCACCAATACCGCCACCGCCAATACCACCACCTCCACCAATACCACCACCACCAATACCTCCAATGCCACCACCAATACCAATACCACCACCACCAATACCATTACCACCACCTATGCACCTCTCGCTCACTAGTTATAGCAGGGGCACTGTACGAGGCCGTAGCTCCAGCCGAGACCAGCCCTCCCTCCCTCCCTCCATGCCTGCCGTAAAGCACAGCCCGCCTTGCACAAGGAGGTGAAGCCAGGACCAGGGCTGGAGTGTTTTTTATTAGGCCAAAGATAGCAATGACATTATGCAATGCCACACTACACACTCAAATCACGGAGAGGGCAGGAAGTATCCCCCCATCCCGCTCTTCCTCCTGAGCCACGACAGTGTAATCACAGAGTGAAAGGTGTTGGAGCGCTTTAATATTGTTTATAGGTCAGATCATATGTAACTCTCGCTTCACACTTTGTGTCTGTGTAATTTACAACACTTACACATCTTCTTCACTGCACTATTTACCACTACTTTGAAGACGTCGCAGGCCTGTCTCTTCTTCTGATATTTACAATCTAACAAGTGGTCGAGAAGGCCCTTTATTGCAATGCAGTAGGTCTTGCATTTGCGAGAGTTTAAGCAATTAGTATTGCAAATGACAATGCCTTTTATTTATGTTTTAAAACCCAAAACATAAATAAAAGGCATTGTCATTTACAATGCCAATAGCTCAAACTCGTGTGAATGCAAGACCTATTGCATTGCAGATGCTTGTTCCTTTCAATATTATCAAAGGCAGATGAATAATCAATGAAGCAAACAAAAAGTGGCAGGTTGGCATCTTTAACCGTGTCTATCAGAAGAGATAAGGCGAGAATATTTGTTTTTTTTCCTGTGAATTTGTGAAATCCCATTTGGTTGAGAGGGGATTGTTGTGATTTTGGTCGCACAATCGAAGACTAGCATAGTATTTGGCGTCATTGTCTATTAAGGCAACCAGCCTGAAGTTTTTTGCTTCATTCTTGTTGCCTTTCTTAATAATTGGGGAAACGATTGACCCCTTCCAAGAATCTGGTATTCTTTTCACTTCAAGAATCTGTTTAAAAAGTGGTAGTAATGCTGCCGCGCAATAGTCCAGGTCTTGCTTGTACAAGATTGGGGGGATGCCGTTGGGACCCGGTGCCCCCTCTGCCCTGCCTTTCACTATCCTGTTAATCTGTTTGCCCGTGAATGCAAAATGGTCAATTGCCAACGTTTTATCCAGATAAATTGCTCCCGGGCATGTATCCAGATCTTTGCTCTTCGTGTCTAGTGTTGGCTGGTTCTGTGTTAAAATGATGCCAGAGATAGTTGGCCCAAGCTTTTTCAGACAAATGTGAATCCATTCCAGGTGCACTTGGGTTCTGTAGACTATTTACTGTGCGCCAGAATCTTGTAATTTGTTTGTGTGTCCTGTAGAAGTTTGGCCCACAACTTATCTTCTGTTTCCCTTTTTGATTGCCAGATGAATCTCTTTTTGATGATTTTTAACAACATTAGTTCATTTTGTGTGCCGTCATCTGGGTCTGTTCGAAGGAGCCTCCGTACTAATCTGTTTATTTATTTCTTGAGATACCTTAGATGCGTCTTTTGCGTAATTGGAAGTTGATTACATTGCGTGCTTTGTGGCACAAGAGGGATTCTCTGTTGAAGACTTACTCCTGTTGTTGAGCGATTCTCTTCCTTTATTGTGTGGGCTTTGCTGAGTTTTTTGGTGAAGTTTTCTCATCAAGTTAACATGCTTATATTGGTCGCTTTGTTTTCTTCCCAAAAGTTTTTGGCCAGGAAGCTTTCAGGGTTGCACGATTTGCATGTAATTCTTCTGCAGTTGACTGTATACATTGAGCTCGGGTCCTCCACTGGCTGGGTTAGTGTTATGCCTTGTATATTCAATGTGATCTCTTGTGGTAACTGCTTGCTATGATCTGATGTTCCTATCCGAAAGTCTGCGGTTTCGCTAATCAAAGGTAAAATTACGAAGTCATGATCTATTGGTGTACTAGTTAATGCATTGTGGTAGGTCGCCGCCGGAGGGTGGTTCCCTGGGAAGCATCCACTTATTGCAACCAAGCTCAAATGTTCCAGGTCCTTTAAATGTTCTTTTGGTATCCCGGTTTGCCGGTTTGTTAGCCCAACTTATAGTCTTCTCAAGGTGGGATGCTCCATGCCGAAAATTGCTCTTCCAATAGTTGGTCCCTATCTAGGAGCCCCAAAAGGTGCATGTTAAAGTCGCCTGTTGCAATAACATTTGGGATGGACTCCTCTGAAAGTATCCTTGTTATTTCGGATCCCAAGAGTTTCTCCCCAGTTTTTTGTCGCATGGGTGGAGGTATATATTTAACAGTATTAATTGTTGGCTGTTATTATCTCCTCTTAAGTCCATTGTGATTGCTTTTAGGGCATTTGTTGGTGTAGTTTTAGCGTCCAGTTCCTTAATTGTGTTTATGCTCTTGATTGAGGTGTAGATTACAAGACCTCCTTTTAAGGTGTCCAAATTTGGTGTTTCTAACAGCGGGGAGATAGAATGTTTTGTAGCCTTGTAGATGGTACGGTTAGTTTCGCCAAGTCTCTTGTAAAAGGATGAGGTCAAAGTTTTGAAAATACAACAGGAGCTGCGTGTCCGTGATTTTATTTCCCAGACCATTTATGTTCCAAGAACATAATTGTATCTGAGGAATAACTGTTTCAGATTGTTTCACTCCCTGTCAAGTGTTCTTGCTCCGTAGATTATTTGTTCTGGCTATCCAGGTCCAGTCATCTGATCTAATTCTTGCCCTTGGTTGCTGAGGACTCCAGTCTTTAGTCTCCGACTGTGGTGCAGAGGTGCTGTGTGCCCCTTTAGCACAGAGTGAGTCTTCCTCGTGCTGGGCATGTGCATGGGCCCACAGATTTCATGCTCTTGTTGGTTTCGTAGCAGGGGCTCTTGGTAGCCTCATTCATGATTCTCTTTGCTATTTCCTGTGTGGCCCAGGTTGCCTTTGTTACTTCTTGGTCTGACAGATGTTTGAGTTCCTTGAACTCTTTTTACTCCAGATCATGCGATCTTATATCTGCCAGGTTGCTAATTGATGTTGGTAATCTCCCAATATTCCCTCTGTTCAGGATGTCGCCCCCTGCCTTTGGATTTATACTCAGGGATGACCAAGATCTTGCAAGACATAGGCTCCTCCTGGAAATGGCAGCTTGGGATGGTTGCTAAAGCTGCCAGTTCATCCTGATTAGGAGGGCTTATTTCTGTAGGTGTTGATGGCACTTCAGTCCTTAGAGTGATTGAGCTGCGGTAGAGGGCCCTGTTTTGGCCTCCCTCCGTTTGTTCGGGGGTGTGGTCGGCCTGGCATTCTTTCCTCCTTATTACTCCTGGCTCTATGCTCGATCCGGCCGGCTGGCTAGAAGGAATTTCAGTGGCCTGTAAAGTTGTCGGTGCCCAAGTTAACCTCCATGATGAGCTTTTACCTGTTGGGGACTCGGTGCCAGTTTAAAAATATGCCTTATGTTGATTTTCCTGTTCCTCCCCTTACTCCTCTGTTTCCGGCAATGTTTTATTTCATGCAATTTCTTACCAGCTTCTTCTTCTCCATCAGGCCGCCCTGGCGGGCTGTGGCATCTACTGACTGCTAGTTCATTTCCTGTTGCTGTAAGGCACCAGTGGACTCTGAGTCTCTGATGCCAAACCTTGCTCCAGGGTGGTCTTTGAAGCTTTGTTCAAGTCCTGTGCCCGCTCCTGCACCATAGGCCTTTTCACTGGTATATTCCAATAACTTGCCACTCCTCCCAGGGCTGGCCTGGTCCAGCGTCCCTTTAATTTTAGGGGACTCATTGAAGAATTCTTGCTCCTGGCGCAATTGAGAAGTTGCCCCAGTGATGTTATAGATTGATCCTGTGGTGTCCTTTTTTGACTGGCATGGATTACTGTTTTTGCGTTGTTTGTTGCCTTTTTTATATCGAAGAGAAGTTCCCCCATCATGGAGGGTAGAGCGTGGCTGGATTATTTGTGTTTCTGCTTGGGCACTCTTAATCATGTTACTCATGTCAGATAGTTTGCTGTCGATGTTAGAAACATATATTGCCCAAAAAATGAAGAAAGGATAATTGAATGTCCATTTATCTGAATATTACTGCATTACTTTTATTGAAAGTTGCTAAGTGTTTAGTAGAAATGACCATACATTGTCTGTACCTGATGCCATTTCCTTGGCATTCTTGTCTTGATGGGTTTTGTTATTATCCTCCTGGGGAATATCAGGGAAGTATGAGGCTACCAGCCTTTTCCATTCTTCCGTTGTGAGGTATGATATATTACTTGTTTCACCTTTTGCAGTTTCCACAGGTTTAGCGTCTGCCTTCTCTGTGCCCCAATCAGTTTTACCGAAGGAGTGTTTTCTGCCCCTATCTTATCAAGTTGTTTGGTCGTATTGATGTTAATCTGTGTTGAGTCGGGGGGGTCAGAGCTGATGAGCAAGCATGATCCTTCCCAATTGGCTGATAGACAGCTACTTGGTGTATCTTTTGATCTCGTTTCAATTGATGTTGTCGATGTTGTTAAAAGCATGTGTGGCTTAAATTCCAGGGGCAAATTGAACTTTGGGTTTGCATTTGCGTTTGGCAGGATTATAATTTCTGGTTCAAGCAGTGCCTCTGGGGCCCGGAGGCCTTTGCATGCTTGGAGGTATAGTGCCATTGTAGTCAGTGTTTGGTGTAGACATGTTTGCGGCAGGTGTCTCTGTTTGAATGTGTGTTTGTAATGCCTGTTGCCTGAGCACACCTTCCCTTTTCGTGTGGTATAGTTCTGTGATAGCCTCCTGTGCCTTGGACTTCTTTAGCCATACTTAAATTCCCGTTTTTCACCAGCATTGGCTTAGCGGCTACAGCTTCTGTTTGATCTAAGATCTCTGGGTGCAGTGGAGAGGGGAGGTCCTTAAGGTCTTTAATGCTTGAGCTCAGTACTGCCCCTTCGTTCTTCACAAAGGAGAATTTTATGTAAATCTTTGGTTGATAGCCAGTTCTTGTTGTTTTGATAGGCGAGATGCAGACTAACGCTACTAAGACCAAGTTTTCCAGTAAGTCCTGCTCTTCTGTCGCTGCATTTTCCATGGTAGATTCACTCAGTCCTTTGCACTTCCTTTTCCTTTTGCTAGTAGTTGTAGTGGCTGTTCGCCTTTCATTCCCAGACCTCATAATGTGCCTGAGGGTTGGAACCAGTTACCCTTCCTAAGAGAATAACCAAGCAATTGATCGTCCCGTTCCTTGCTCGTTCCTTACTCTGTGCAGGGTGCAGGAAATATTCGGGAGGGCAGTGAGTCAGTGCTTCTCTATTGGCTAGAGACAAAAGTGGTTTGTTGGACCTACCAGGAAGGGTGAGTAGGCCTGGAAAATTGCCCCTGCAGGAATGCCTTTCCCAACATCTGACTCTACCCCCCACCTGCCTCTGCTGCTTCTGCGAGAGCTGTGTTAAGTAGACCGTGGTAGACCATGTATGGAGGGGGAGGGAGCATCTCACCCTTGGGGTGCGCTGTGAGCTAGGTTCTGCTGGCTGTGGCTGTGGTGGATGGATGGCTGGCAAATTCTGTCAAAGGACCATCAGAGGAGGTGGGGTGAGGCGCGCTTTTTGCTGATGCTGGTGCCTGTGCCTGAGTGGAGCAGTGCAGCGTGTTACAGGGAGGGAGGAGGGGGAGAGAACACCTCCACCTTGGGGCACGCTGAAGCCAGATGCTGCTGACTATGGCTGTCTGACTGTGGCTGTGCAGCAATGCAGCGTGATACGGGGGAGGGCAGGGAGGTGAGATGTGATGAAGTCAGGTGTCCACCTCGGACCTCCCAGCTGCTCACCATCCCCTCCTTCTGAAGCGTCCTCCTGAGGTGAGTCTCCGTCCCTCTCTGCATCCACCTCAGCCTCTGTCACTGCCCACAGTGAATTTGCTTGGCCGCCGTTTTCTTTCTTATTGCTGGCTTACTATGGGGCATCAAAGTCCTGGGCCCCCTTCTCCCCGTCTCGTCACCCCCGCAGCTGCCGGTTGCAGCAGGAGTTCCCTGCGACCGCAGTTCCGCGTCCGTGCCACGCCCTCTAACACTCCGCTATACCGCCACTCTCGATTGGTTCACCACCCAAAAGTTTGATCCAACTACAGAGATGGACAATCCGTGAAAACTCAGACTGTCGTCCGCTTCACCACATATGGCCAACCGCTGATACTGCAACACCCTTCTCGAATGTTGGCCGTCCCAACAGACGCTGCTGCAGTTCTCCCAATCCTGAATGTAGAATCATGATGTTCTCTGAAGGAATAGTACTAATCAACGACAATGATTCCCTTGGATTAAAAAAATATGAAATTGTTGGGCTTCAGTGGGGAGCCAAAATGTATTAACCATCAAAAGCACTAAATAGAGACTCTTTTCAACAGTTAAAACATATGTTCAATACAATTCATCATGACATCTGCCATTGGTGCTTAGTTTACAAGCATGGCTCAAAGCCTAAGGCTGTCAGGGAGCATGAAGCAAAGCTGTAAAGCCGAATACAAGAAGTGAGGTCAGTCACAGTTGGAGTCCTATGCCAGCTCCCGATCCAATTCTTGGTCCTAGTTTAGGTCGACATCCTCAGGTAAATCCTTGGCAAAGTCGAAAGACAATTCATGATTCCAGGAAATCTAAGTAGAAGGCCACCTCTCCTCGCCATTCAGCTCCAGGCAGTGGTTGTGCATTTGTCATAAGTATACTACTGCGCCTCCGTTGTCTGACTCTGATCCCATTCTATAGTTGAAGTTGATGGCCCCCAAAGTTCCCATGCCATCATTCACTCTGCAGCAGGTTGAGGCTGTCAAGGAAGTGATGCTGCAAAGGCTTCATCTGGAACCTCCTCCTGCAGGGCCCTCTCTGGTACCAACCGACACTGCTAAGCACATGCCCTACACCCTGCCAGCTCCATGCCAAACATCCATACCTTTGACCTCGGACACGCCGGTTCCAGGTGTTTTGGTGCTAGCCTGTGCTCCAGAGGCACTGGTTCCGGATTCAAAGCAGCGTTTGGCTGGTCTCACGTTATGAAATCACCAAAGCCTAGCCCCTAGTCTGGAAAGACACCCCAACAATATATTGCACATCAAATCCAGTCTTATAGATGGCTGGAGGCTATTTTTAGATGTGATTCTTAAACTCTACAAGGTATTCTGCATGTTTCCCTTGATGAAAATAACGATGAGAATACAATTTGCTCCCCCCTCAATGCAATGATGCTGGTCTGTATTTAGACCTACAAAATGCTAGTGGCCTGACACCTCTCCTGAGCCTAAGTTAGACTCTCCATTGGGCCCTCCACCTCCCAAAGAGAGCACCTCTTTCCGGGTGGTGGTTCACAGAATGTTAGAATGCAGTTTCCTACTGTGAAAGACAGATTTTCTCACAGAAATTGTGCTTCTGACAGAGGCGCTGACTGAGGATTCAATGGTGGCCTGGTATAAACCTTGCTCAGTGCTGACAGTGAATTGACCTATTACTAAGTGCCATAGGCCTGCCTCAGGGGACCCAGCTTTCGTGACACAGTATATAGGGACAGAAAGCATAGTCGTACAAGCATATGCTATCAAAGTACATCCTAATTGCCTTCCCATGGTTCTGCTGGACAGGGAAACAACCCACACAGAGGCACAGGGAAAAAGAGTTTTCTGATCTGCAAGTCTTTCTCTGAGGTCCCATAATACTGTTTGCCTTGTGGGGCTGTACACTTGCCCTATGGGACATGGCGAACAAGATCTTGCCCACTCTACCTGAGGAGTTTCTGAGATGTCCATACAGACAGTTCGTGATAGGCAGGGTGCAACCAGGTTAATTTTTTGGGCCGGTTTAGATTCCTCGCACTGTGTTGATCATGTTGTGAGCACTAGTGTGGTAGTTCTGCGCCATGCCCGGATGCATTCTACAGCTTTCTCTGAAGACGTGCAAGCATTCCTGGTGGCTATGCCGTTTGATGGCCCTAGTCCCTTTGGAGAAGTGGAATTTGCTTTGGAGCTTTTTAAAGGTTGTCATGATATAACTAACTCTTCAGGCTTATTGTCTCCTGCCCTTGAGTTTCACCAGCAGTACCAGAAATGAAAGGGCTAATATGAGGGCTTTGATTATTGCCAAAGGCATTCCTTTTAACCAGTACATCAGCCTGAGCAGTTCCTTTGGGGCTCTAGTAGACAAGGTGGTGTTATGAGCCCCAATGTACCCCAATATACTCCTAGGTGGTTGCACAACATTTCACCTATATTTGTCCTACCTTGCTCTAAATAATGGCTCTGTTGCTGACCTTTTACCTAGTTAGGCGCGGAATAAATGTTGTGTGCTTTTCTTAAAAAACTAGCCTAATTTATTATGCATGAGGATTCTTAGTATCACAGCAGGATTACCATCTTCTGCATAATAACTCTGTACAAGAGTCACCACTATCGTCATCCTTGGCCGACACATCTAGGTAGAACCCCTGAGGGTACTTTTTGGGTATATAAGTACCATATCTTCGCTGGGCAAACCAGAGGAGAAAAACTTCCATGCTGACATGAGACGCTGAAGTTCCCACAAGCAGACACTCCAGCACGCAGTGGTCTGACATCCCTTGGGTGTGTCCAACTGGAGACCAAGACGGGGTCCTTCATTCTCTCCCATCGGGATTGGCTCTTTCCTAGGGGGATTCCTGGCTTTACACCTACATACATGCTAGGTACACTTAGGGTTTGCTTCTTAGGAGTATGCATGATTACTGCCATGTATCTATATGTCTGCTCTGCATATATTCACTGTTGTAGCACCATGGTGGAATTCTACCTTTTATTTACTCTGTTGGTGCTTATAATCATAAATATCTATTGTTTCTGTCTAATGGTTGTTTCAGCACACATATTTTATACTAGAATGATGCTGGTTCAATAAATGCTTATTGAAAACGTCCCCACTATTTATTCTGTGTCTCTCTCTGAGACAAAGTGAGCATGAGTGACTCAGCGAAAAGTACTGTATGGTTTCCACCATCCCTTGGGGTCAGGGTTGTCATGTTCGATAGTTTCCAGAAACTATACGCTTCTTAGTAAGGTTGGGGGGCTTATAGTGGCACTGGGAGCCGCTGGACTACAAACTAACATATCCTTTGGGGGTGTCTGGAATGAGTCGGAATCACAATCCCTTAGTTTATGTTGTCTAACCTTGCAGATCCTATCTATTTTTAGGAACTACTTAACATTAGGGGTAACAGCCATCATCAACAGTGGTAGTAGTCACTTCAACCGTTGCCAACCCGCTCTGATTTCCCCTTCAATGATCATCTGAGGCCGGTAAAGGGCAGGATCCATTTTTTACCTGACTGGCTGGTGTGCAGCTACCTCAAACTAGTGGGTCTTGGAGTTTGTTCATAATTGTTAAGCCCTCCACATGTTACCCCGTCTCATGCTCTTCCAGTTTTTACCCATACTTCAGTGGATCACACTGCCGTTCCTCCAATGCAAACTCTATTTGCCAAAGGTGCAATGGAGAGAATCTCCGGTTAGAGTAGACCAAGAGATGGAACTCCTGGTACTTCTTGGTGCCCAAGAAAGACAGTGGACTGAGACCGTTCGGCTCCTGAATATCTTCCTTCGGTAATACAAATTAAATATGCTCACCTTGGCCCAGGCTCTCTCTACTTTATGGATCAATTATTTTGATTAAAGCCACAAGTCATTAATATACACAGCTAATCGCCTACAACCCACGGGGCCAGCAGCGATGGATAAAGCAGATGTATGAGTTTTGTTGGACACAGCCGTGCACCTACAATTCTGGGGCAGACTTAGTTGACAGGCGTTATAATATGAAAACATGACAAAACCCAACAAAACAACCCTACCCCCAAAATCCTCCTCTAAATGAAACTAAGTGGTCTGGAATATTAACATGTTAGGGCAGGTTATAGATACATGAGTGTGCCAGGAATCATTGAGGGCAAGCTGAAGTCGTGCTATCTGTAGTTGTTGTCTCTGGGAGGAGGCAGAGCAGCTTAAGGTAAGTTTGGCATGTCAGTTCGGTAAATTCCAATGCTTTCTCTACTTTAGAACTCGGGAATGGATGGTATCCTTGGATTTGCAGTAAATGTATTTTCATTTTACTGTCCTGCAGTTGCACAGGCGCTTCCTCTGCTTTATGGTGGGGCCAAAACACTATCAATGTACCGTCCTGGTCTTTGACCCCACCTCAGCCCTCCAGTTCACAAAGGTGATAGCAGTGGTCGGAGTCAGAAGTACATGTGTTCCTGTATCTCGATGACTGGCTGTTGAAGGTTGGCTCGCTGCTGTCCTCCCTGGGTTCTCCATCATCAAAGCTAAATTAAATTTCTGGCCAGTGCAGAGCATTCCCTTTATAGGAGCTTTTCTGAACATGGTGGCTTTCAAAGCCTTTCCACAACAGCAGAGAGTCCTGGACAATCAGCGTAGGTAGCTGGCTCTGTATATACTATACCAAAGTATGGTATAGTGTGCACAGAGTCCAGGTAGTCTCCAAAGGTATAGCAGAGGCTAAATTATGTAAGTACTAACAGCTCTCTTGGCGGTAGTGTGGGCGAGCAGTTAGGCTTATCCAGAGGGTGTGTTAAGCATTTTTGGGATTCACTCAATCAAGAGTGATGAGTCCAGACCATTTTGGTTAGTATAAAAAAGGTATACTTGTATTTAATTTCTAGAACTAAGCAGGACTTGGTACAGGTAGGTAAATATACTTTCAATGGTAAACCTTTACACAGAAATGCATTTGAGGATGGATTTGCGATTGTTACAGGTTGGTATCACTTTAAATAGCAGTAAAAATAATACAGTGATTATTTTTAGAATACTTTTGAGTTACTTTTAGATTACTTAGATGCCTAGATACTTCCCTTAAGGATCTCACAATATAAGGTAAGTAAGACTTTTCTTGGCTTTAAGTTAAAGTTTCTGTTTTCCCATACAAAACAACAGTTCAACACTTTAGAACTTTTTAGTCCCCAAATCTAATAACATGGGTTCCTATAAGAAAAAATGGTTATCAGTTTTGCAGGTAAGTAAACGTCTTACAAGTCGGAGTTTTAGGGGACAGGACCAAGGTCTAGGTAGGCACTCGAGTTGCACCACCAGCGGCACTGGGGTGGCCGGGTGCAGAGTACAGGGGCCCAATGTTATCCAAAGGAGCTAAGGGGGCTTTCGGTTAGGGACTGCTCACGAGCAGGCCACTCGGGTGTGAGAGCAAAGCTCCTGGGGTTAAGGTCAGCACTGCAGGGATCAACGACGAGCGCAGGAGCTGCACCAGCAGCAGCACTGGGGCGGCCGGGTGCAGGGTGTCAAAGGACGTTGGTGACCCTGTGCTTTTCAATGGAGACCTTTGGTTCTGTAAAGTTGCTGCAGGCTCGGCAGGGAGACTTCCTGAAGGCGACCACTGGCTGGATAGGTAAGTTGGGTCCTTTGGGGATGCCTGGACACCGTTAGTTGAGCCACCCAAGGCCATGGGGCGTCAGGTGCAAGGGTGTCTTCTGGTGTACATTTTTATTACCAGCTCCGGTCGCGGTCGGGGGGACCCTCCAAGTGGAGGCTGCATACGTCGTCTTGAGGCTTGAGGGAAGTCTGGATCACCAGATCCCAAGTCAGGATCGCTGGGGAGACCTCCTCGTGGTGTTGGGCCATTTGAACTTGGGCCGTGGGCATCAGGTTCAGAGTGCTGCAGAATCGCCGGAATCAGGATTCTGGTCTTGGAGTCTTTGTTGAGCAAATCCGGTGCTCAAGGGAGACAGAGTCTGTAAGGTGCATGCAGGGTAGGTCCTCCGGGCTCTGGATGGCTGCTGGACATGCCGGTTTCTTCGCTGTAGGCAGCTCAGGCAGATAGACCGGTAGGGCTGGGGCCAAAGCAGTAGTTGTCCTCTTCTTCCTGAGTCAGCAAGGATCTTCGGTCCTTCTTTTTCTTCCTCGAATCTGAAAAAGCAAGGTTCAGGGTGGCCCCTAAATACTAGATTTAGTGACGTTATAAGGGGTGTGCAGGTTGGGACAAATAAGTCCCTTCCTTGGGGTCGGTACACACCCTGTTATGCCACCCTCCATTGGGAGGAGGCATGAGCCTCTTCCTAGTTGGCTGGGTCCTCTCATCTTCAAGATGGAGGGGACTGAGATCTGTGCTTCACCTAGCCTTCCCCACCTGAGGGGTGGAGTTGCAAAGGTGGGCACACCTCTCCTCCTAACTTGGTTTCCTGTTGATTCTCCCGCCTAAAGTGGGGGGCAGAACCGATGGAAGCCTGTTGCTGGGGGTAGCAAAAGACAGGGACAGCTTCCAAAGGTGGCAGGCCTTTGAAGCTTCCCCTTCGTGGACCCAGCCCATCCTGGGGGCGGAGACATGACCCCTCTGCTCGGAATAAGAATTGTTTCTGAACCCAAACAGCGGAGGCTCTCTACCCAGGGGTCCAGAAACCTGTCTGGTGGTGGCAAATGGTGGGTAGCCATTCAGGACCCACACCAGGGCTAGTCTTTTCTCAAGGGGCATATCTAAGATGCCCTCTGAGAGCATTTTACAGTAAATCCCACACTGACATCTGTGTGGATTCAATGTGCTGAGACGTTTGCTACCAAACGTCCCAGGTTTTAGTAGAGCCATTATAGAGCTGTGGAGTTCGTAATGACCAACTCCCAGACCATGTACTCTTTATGGCTTTACAACTCTTACAATGCCTAAGAATGGACTTAGACACTGTAGGGGTACTGGGCGCATGCCACTATACCCTCACCTGAGGGCTAGTGCACCCTGCTATAGGAGCGGCTTACCTAGGCATCAGGCAGTGAGTTGTAGGCATGGCACACAGGGATGTGTGCCATGTCGACTCTTCACTTTTCTCTGCACCTAAACACGCAGCCTGCAATGGCAGTATCTGGGTGTTATGGTATAGGACCTCTAAGGGTGGCAGAATAGGTGCTATAGCCCTTAGAAGCCTTCTCTGGTCACAGTGCCCGTGGTACCCATGGTACCTTTTACAAGGGGCTTACCTGTGGCCAGAGATGTGCCAATTGTGGGTACAAAGGTACAGTTTTTGGAAAGAATACAGAACCTGGGAACCTGATTGGTAGGGAAGTCACCATTCTACATTCAGTATATGATTCCAATGTTTCAAGTTTGGTCTTGTGCTCCGGCATGGACCGTTCTGAGGCTTTTTGGTCTCCTGGCCTTCTGTATCCCACTGGTGTCCCATGCCCATTGGCACTTGAGAGTGCTGCAGTGGAACCTTTTTGTTTAGTGGACTAAAGTCTGGGGATTTCTCTTGGACAACATCAGTATTTCTGACAAGACAACCCAGGACCTTCAGTTATTTAAGGAGGCAGTCCAAATTGACATGCAGAAGACCGCTCTTTCTTCCCAATATAGAACTCTCTGTTGTGACAGATACATCGTCTGGTATGGAAAGGTCACCTGGATGAGGTAGAGATGAAAATCCTCTGGTCTCCAGTGGAGCAGAGGCACGATATTAACCTCCTGAAGCTACATGCCATCCCACTGGTCAGCAAGGCGTTGATGCCTTCCATCAAGGGCAAACGTATTCAGATTCTGATAGAAAGCTCCATGTGGGATGGAGGGGAGGGGGGTTCACATGTACTTTGCCAGGATATGCTGAGAGTCTTAAGAGGATTGGACATTCTGGGGGATTCTCCTAGTGGGCTGTCACCCAGCAGGCTTCCTCAGCGCCAAGGCACATAAGTTCAGCAGGTGTCATCTGGCCTACATCGAGTGACATTTGCATCCAGAGATGGTTCAAGGCATATTTACCCAGTGAGGTTTGCCTTGGGGGATCTTTTCACCACCAAAGAGAATACTCAGTGTTGTGCATTTTGCCACCTGGAGTTTCAACTTCAGGGCTCCTTAGTAGATGCATTATGTTTTCCGTGGGACTATGGTCTTTTTTATTAATTTCTGCTTCTAGTACTGCTTGCTTGAATTCTGAAAAAGGTAAGGAGTGATCTTGCAAAATTTATCTTGATAGCCCCAGACTGGGTTTAGGAAGGTCTAGTACTCAAAGCTGTAGAATATATGCATCTGCCCTTCACTCCACTTTCCCATTCAGTAGGACCTGTTGTCCAAATAACTGGGCAAAGTTCTTCATCCTGCTTGCCACAACTTCAACATCCATGCACAGAGAATGAATGAAACCAGCAGAGTGGTTTTAATCTAGCTGTGAAAGTGGTGGATGTGATCTTGGCTAGGTATCATCCATCCACGAAGTTGGTCTATCCTGGTCATTGAGTACAGTTTGTGGCCTGGTGTGAGGACCATTGGGTCGTTCCACTTCGGGCTAAGATTTTTACTGTACTGATGTTTATTCTGTCCTTAGCCCTGCAAGGATTTGCCATGGGCACTATTAAAGTTTTTCTTACCCAGCCCTTCTGGCCTTTCTACATTTGCATGAGTATCCCTCTTTGTTTATGTCACCATTTGTAATGAGTGTTTTTAAAAAGGCTTGCTTATGTTTCCTGTGGTGCCTTTTCTCATGATGCCCAGAGACCTTAATTTAGTCCTTACGTTTTTGATGTGTATACCTCTTGAACAAATGTACAGCTGTTCTTTAAGGTTGCTGTCCCTTAAGACTATGTTCCTCATCATGATTACTTTGACACACCAAGTCAGAGAACTGAAGACACTGTAAGTGTGGCCTCCATACACCAGCTTTTTCCCTGGATAAGTTGGTGCATCCTTTCTTCCGAAAGTGGTGCTGTCTTATCTATGTGTGACAGTCCATCCCACTTCTTGGTTCTAATCACATTTTACTAAGGAGGAGGAGAGGTTGGATCCAAAGAGAGATATTAGTTTCTATGTAGATCAGACTAAGGAGCAGCAAGTCGATGACCAACTCTTAATTGCATTCGTCCGTGCAAAGAATGGAAGAGTAGTTCAGAAATGGACCTTACTGAGATGGATCATCCTCGGTATCAAGATGTGCTACGCCTTGGGCAAGAAGGAGTCCCCTAATGGCCTTCAGGCTCATTCCATAAGAACCGAGATCATCACTATGGTATTGGCTAGGGCTGTTCCAGTGCTGGATACCTGCCGAGCTGGGACATCCATCTACCGCTTTGCCAAGCACTATTGTTTTGATTCTCATATCGCATGAAGGGCCTGTGAGAAGTTGGCCTGGTATATGATGTTCACTAGTTAAAGTGACCACCTTGTACCATGCCAAGCAACCCTTATGGTGTGGTTGTAAGTCAACCTTTTCGGACTAGCTGCCCTAGTGGTAGCGTAGGCTAAGCAGTCTTTGAGGCTAAACTCGTTAAAGCGTGTTAAGCAGGCTGTTTTACCAAATGTAACCCCCTTTTGTACCAATGAAAGGACACCACACAGATATATATTCAAAATATATATGTATTTATTTCTCAAAGTATCCCCTAGACTCTTTATGAGCACAGGAGCACAAATCGTTAAACAAGACAATGTTATAATATACAGAAGTTGCACTTTATATGGATGGGTCCTGGTGGCCACTCAAACCATATACTAAAATAGTGGTATAAGTACCACGAACAGGAAAGGGAAAAGGCCTAGGGCCTCTAGAATCGCTGGGCCTACAAGGAGCTAACTTTAGTTAGTGACCAGGAGGTCCACGGGTCGCGTGTGCAGTGAGTAAAGTCACACGCGGGCTCCCATAGGTTTTCAATGGGTGCGTAAAAGTTAAAAAGTTACTGCAGAAAGGATCTTCTGGTTGGACTACGATCTCAAGATTCAAAACACAGACACTAGAGATGTTTCTCTACACTTGGGCACCGGAGTGCCAGCGTTACCTCACCCACAGGAAGCGGGTGCATAGGTCTCGAAGTGCGTCGGGTTTCTTCTATCGATTCAATGGAGCCTGATGACAAAGATGTTGCAGGCGGTCGGTCCAGAAGAGATGCGTTGGATCCAAGGGTGGATCGGAGTTGTAGAAGGCCTGAAAGCAGAGGGGACAGTGTTCACAGTCACTAGCCAGTGACCAGCGTGGCACCAGGTAGGTACCAGGCGATGTCGGGTGCAAACAGGTGATGAGGGGTAGCTTGTCTCCGCAGCCACGTGGTCCCTGAAGGTCGACGACGTCCAGGAGTCGGTTCACGAGCTGTCCCACGCAGGCTCTCGCTGTTGGCGGTGTCGGCGACTCGAAAGAAGCAAACAAGCCTTGGCAAAGGCAGGAGTCGTGGAAAGAGATGTAAGCTGATTGTTCTGACCAGCAAGGTCAGAGGGGCTGCTCTTTTGGAGAGCAGCTAGGGCCAGTCTGGAGCAACCAGACCAGCGTCGTTGATTTTCAAATAGGTCGCCAAAATGGCCACTAGCCAACGGACCAGGGACCGGGCAGGCGCGTCGAGATGCAAAGTGCAGAGGGGCCCCACGCAGATCGTGGAGATGCTGGAGGGCTCACCTTTGGTGCAGATGCTGCTCGGGTGTTGGGCTTCTCAGGACCCAAAGCACAACTTGGAGGGAGCCTCTGTCGTTGCGCTTGCAGCTTGTCGTCGGTCTTCCAAGATGGCTGGCTCCACGTGTCTCGGTGCCTCCACGGGTTCCTTCTTTGCAGGGACTGTGGATCGGGCGGTGAGAGGTCTGGAGGTCCAGTTCTTGTCAGGCTCTGGGCTCGGGCTCCGGCAGGAGGTGGCGGCAAAGCAGACGTTCAATAGCTGGTTGGTGCTTGCGTTAGCAAGATGGTCACTCCCTGACCTTAGGGGAGATTTCCTTCAGTCCTCTGTGCAGCAGAGCGTCGAAGTTCCTGTCTTCTTCTTGTGGTTAAGTTGATTCCAGGATGTCTGAAGTCTTAGGACACAGCTCCTACCTTTAAGCGGATTCTAGGGGCCGGACTACCTGCTAGGTCCCTCCCTATGGGTGGGACCAGGAAGGGGGGTGGTTACACCCCCAATCCTTTGTCCAGCTCGCCCCAGGTCCGGGGCTGGTGCCCCAGGACCGGTTTGAACTGGAATATGCACCGAGGCTCCTTGTGAGCCTCAGGCATGTCTGATTCTATTGAAGCCCTACCTGACCAATACACAAAATCCTGTCTGGGGTGGTGCACGCACCTCCCCTGGCAGGAAACCCTTTGTCCACACCTCCCAAGCTGGAAGGACTCCCAGCAGCAGGAGGGCAGACTTGTGTCTGTGGTGGCAGCATCCATTTTGTGGAGCTGAGGCTATGTCTGATTTTACCCGGGTTTCAGGTACTGTACATGTCGTGTCCCTCTAGAAGGGTGGAATGCTAACCCCGTCGCCAGAATTGGCGAGGGGTTAGTATTCCAATTCGTATGACACCTTACTCGACATGTTTTGATAAAGCCAAACCAAAGATAGCATTTAACCGCGAGGTTCATAATGCACTTAAGAGTATATGGTATGGCGATATCTGGAAACAGTAAAAGGAAGTGGTTCCGATCACTGCAGACAGGCTCAGCTCATGCCAGAGCACCATCTCACATGAAACCAAGCACTTGTTAAGGCCTGCCATAGGAGTGACTTATAGGTTAATATGTGTCCCATTTAAGGTTAGGTATAGGTATACTACACCTAAGTAAGAGGTGATTACACCAACTTACCCCAGCTGAGTGATCAGCCAGTTGTGTCAATTTGTTAGGCCAGGCCAGGGGGGGCATAATACATGCTTCAGCCCCTGGTAGGCCTTAGATACACCAATGCCCTGGGTACCTAGTGTACACTGGTACAAGGGCTCACAGGGTGATCTAGTTCCAATTGGTTATGCACCTAAAGTGCATAGTGTGAATTTAGTAGAGAGAACAGCAGGCTGGGGGTCTGATTAGCAGGCCCACAGCCTCAATATGTCAAAAACCAGTGAAGCAAAAAGCAAAAAATTTGGGGTGACCATAGGATAGCAGACCCTACTCTCCTACAGGGCCATTTTGCCATTCGGTCCTGCAGGACTTCATGGTATCCTTCAGGAAACCAGGACTTCCATTTGGAAATGCGCTTTGGTACAGTAAATGCAAAGTTTTGGATCCCATCGCTGCCATTAATGTAGGAAGCTGGCTCTTTATACGGTGGAGCAAAACAAGGTACACTGTGTAAAGAGTCCAGGCAAATCCCAAAAGAATTACAAAGGCACAAATGACACCCCAAATTATCTCTTTTGTGGTAGTGTGGGCAAGCAGTTAGGCATATCAGAGTAGTGCTAAACATTTATTGCACACATAAAGGCAGAAGGTGAGACCACATGCAATAAAGAAATCTGATTCCAATTTATAAAATGTTTACATTTTTTTTAAATGGACATAGTGCAATGTTTGAAGTGGGAATGTTATCCTACGGAGGAAAGACATACACTCCATACAGGTACTTCACAGCAACTTACGAGGCCCATCTCCTGGACTTAAGGTAAGTATGGGGCAAAATCCAAGGCAGCACCAACAGGTCACCTCGGGCAAAACCGGGGCAGTTGGGTGCAGAGATGCTTTGCATCGTCGGGTGCCCAATGTTATCCTATTGGGGAAAAAAATATATACTGCATTCGAGCACTTCACAGCGACTTACCGGGCTAATCTCCTGGATTAAAGGTAAGTATGGGGCAAGGTACTGGGCAGCCCCAACAAATCACCTTCGGCAGCACCTGGGCGGCCAAGTACAGAGGTGCTTTTCAGCATCGGTTGCCTAGTGTTATCCTATGGGGGGAAACATGTACTGCATTCGGGCATATCACAGCAACTTATTAGACCAATCCCCTGGACTTAAGGTGAGTATGGGGTAAGGACCAAGGCCACACCAACTGGTCACCTTGAGAGGCTCTGGGGAATCCGGGTGCAGAAGGGTGTTACGGCATCGGGTGTCTCTCTCACTTCAATGGGGAATGGTCCCGGTTGGAAAGTGGCTGCAAGTTGGGCCTGGGAGACTAGTCAGACTGAACCAACAAGGGGACAAAGGTCTCATGGTGCTCGGGGACGTGGGGACACCTTTGGTCCTCTTCTCCTCGGACCAGGCCGGCCGGGGGTAAGAGGTGTTCTGAAGCATCGGTTTTTTGTCACCAGAGACACTGGTGGTAGAGGTGGCCTGCACAAAGAGGCTGCAGGTAGCGTCGTAGAGTCCACTGTGGGTAAACCCAAGGTGGGCTTTGTCTCTGAAGGGTCACGGAGACCACACTGGCACCGTTGGCCCACTTCAACTCGGACTAGGGGGCACAGGGCCAGTGGTGCTTTCTGGTGTCGAGTTTGATGCCGTTCGGCGTCCTCACAGTTCTTTTGGAGTGCCTGCAGGATGCAGGGAAGCAGCTCCACTACTCCATGGGAGTTCCTGGGTCTTTGTTGAAGGCAGGCAGTGCTCCCAGGCTTTAGTAGGCACAGCTGCTGCAGGACGAGACGACTTTAGGGTAATCTGGCGTGAACAGCAGACAGGCCAGCAGCAGTGTCTCCAAGCCAGTTACTTCTCCACAGTCCTTGCTTCTTTCGGCTCTTTGGTGTCCTTCTTCTTAGGTCGGCAGGAATCTGATTTCCTGGTGCCAAGTGCTCCCCTAAATACTAGATTTAGGGATGTTAGAGGGGTGTAGGGTAGTGGCAAATGGTCTACTTTTTCCTGGGATCACTATACCCCCTATATGACCACTTCCTGTGGGAAGTGGGTCCAGAGTCCTAATTCTGCCATCACCAAGATGGCAGACTTTAACATTTCTTATCCACATCAGGAAGCCCACCTTAGAGGTGGTATTAGCCTAAGGGTGGACACCCCTCTCTGACTACTAGTTTTCCCGCCTGTCCTAGTGCCAAATGGGCCATGGTCGGGGAGGTGGCATCCCCTCACATCAGAGGGAAGCCAGATTCACATTCTGAAGGCGGTGGATTCTTTGAAGCTCCCTGCCTTGGAATACTAATTTAGCAGCCTTTCTTGGAAGAGGTGTAAAACACCTCCCTCCAAAGCAAGCATTGTTCCTGTTTCCTGAGCGTGTGAACTCTCACCCCTGGGGGGCAGAAACTCATCTATGGTGGCAGGCTGGACTGGACCAGTCAGCCAGCACACTAGAGGGCTGGTGGGTATCAGGGGGTACCTCTAAGGTACCATCTGGGTGCATGTATTGATAAACCCATCACTGGGATCAATGTGGGTTTATTAATACAAGGTGTTTGATACCAAACACCATAGTTTTTAGTGAAGCCATTATGTAGCTGGGGAACTTGTTTTGGCCATTGCCCAGGACATACCTTAAGATGCTGTCCCTGCTCCCTTGTAATGTCTAGTAATAGAACTAGACATTACAGGGACGTATATGCTTATGCAGCTATGTCCTCAAATAAAATATAATGTGCTTTGCCTTAGGGCTCAAAGGCCTGCTGTAGGGGTAACTTCTATATATAAGATTCGACAATTTTGGCATGGCACACAGGAGTATGTCGTGTCATGGTTTGCACCATGCCACGCAGCCTGCAATGGCAGTCTGTGTGGCATTTGTGTGTGGGTCCCTTTGGGTGGCATAAGATTGCTGCAACCTTTTGGGACCCTCGTTAGCACTCATGCCCTAGGTACCTGGGGGTACCAGGGACTTACAGGGGTACATAAAGTCCTTAGCCAATTGTAGCGCAATTAGACAACACCTTGTTTTGGGGAAGAAGTACTGGCACTGACGTTTGGTTAGCAGGCCTCGGTGCACTGTCAGAGTAAAAAATCTGCATTTAGCAGCTTAAAAGGGCAGACAGAGTGGGGGGATAACTACAACAAAATACCAGTTTCCCACACAACTCCTATCCCCCCACCCCGCTCAGCCATCAGGCTATGAGACTCAGCCAGAACCTGGGAGAGTTTTCCTAGTCTGTCAGGTGAGGAAGAGAATAAGGGAACAGGCTGCATTTTTGCAGGACCTTCTGCCTCGCATCCTTCTGTGCAGGTCACTGCCTCTGGTCAGCCAACTTATCCCAACAGTAACTGGACACATTTTGCACTGCACTAGATCTGTTTGACTTTTCCTCCTTTCCTTAAGTATAGAGGTAGCTACCTCTGCTAATTCCATCTTAGCCAGGGCAATCCCCATTTTACCCAAAGGGGTTAGCCACAACTGAAGTAACCCCACCATGACCAGCGGGCCATGGGGCCTAACTTGCTGTTTGACATGGGGTCAGAACACCATGCCAAGGACTGTTCAGTCATAAAGGCAAACACCCAGAAAAGCCTGCTGACAGCTGTCAGTAGCCAGAACCACACCTTGTGATCCTCTGTGGAGTCACAATACTGACAAAGTGGTACAGTAAATTACAAGTTTTGGATCCCATCACTGCCATCAATGTAGGAAGCTGGCTCTTTATATGGTAGACCAAAACGAGGTACACTGTGTAAATAGTCCAGGCAAACCCAAGGGGAATTACAGAGGCATGAGTGATACCTCAATGCTCTTTTTTGTGGTAGTGTGGGCAAGCAGTTAGGCATATCAGGGGGGTAGTGCTTAGCATTTATTGCACACCCAAAGGCAGTAAGTGAGACCACACTCAATAAACAAATCAGACAGCAATTTATAAACATAGCACATACTTTTAAATGAATTTAGATACCAAGATCACGAGAAGCAAGTAAGTAATTTTTGAGCTATGAATTTTTACAGTTGTTAAAAATGGACACATTGCAGTTCCTGAAGTGGTAATGTGATCCTATAGAGAGGAAAGACATACACTGCATACAGGTACTTCACAAGGACTTACAGGACCAATCTCTTGGACGTAGGTAAGTATGGGGCAAGGGCCTAGGCAGCACCAACAGATCACCTTGGGCGGCAATGGGGCGGCCGGGTGCAGATGTGCTTTTCAGCATCGGGTGCCCAATATCCTATTGGGGAAAAACGTACTGCATTCGGGCACTTCACATCGACTTACGAGACCAATCACCTGGACTTAAGATGAGTATGGGACAAGGTCCAAGGCCACACCAACAAATCACCTTTGGAGGCTCTGGGGCATCCAGGTGTAGAGGTGTATTATGGTGTTAGGTGTCCCGTTCACTTTAATGGGGAACCGTCCCTGTCTCAGAGGCTGCAAGCTGGGATTGGGAGACCAGTCAGGCTTAACCAACAAGGAGGCTAATGTCTCACAATGCTCAGGATGTGGAGATACCTTTGGTCCTTTTCTCCTCTGGCCAGGGCAGCCAGGTGCAGGGCTGTACTGAGGTGTCAGGTTTTATTTACAGGAGACACTTGCGGTAGAGGGGGCCTGCACAGGGAGGCTGCAGGCAGCGTAGGGGAGTCCACCTTGGGCAAACCCAAGGTGGGCTTTGTCTCTAGAGGGTCGGGGACCATGCTGGCTTCATTGGCCCACTTAAACTCGGGCTAGGGGTGCACGGGTGCTGTGGTGCTTTCCAGATGTGAGGTTTACGGCGGTCCGGAGTCCTCACAGTACTTTTGGAGTGCCTACAGGATGCAGGACAGAAGCTCCATACTCCATGGGAGTTCCTGGGTCTTTGTTGAAAGTAGGCAGTCCTCCCAGGCTTTTGGGGGCGCCGCTGCAGGACGAGGCATCTTTAGCGCAATCTGGCGGGAACAGCAGACAGGCTGGCAGGGTTGGTGCCAGGTCAGTTACTTCTCCACACTCTTTGCTTTTCGCCATTCTTCGATGTCCTTCTTCTTGGGTCATCAGGAATCTTATTTCCTAGTGCCAGGTGCTCCCCTAAATACTAGAATTAGGGGTGTTAGAGGAGTGCAGGGTAGTAGTCAATGGGCTACTTACCCGTGGGCTCACTATGCCCCTCAATGACCACTTTCTGTGGGAGTTGGGCATACCTCTGTCCCAAAGTTCCTAATTCTGCCATCACCAGGATGGCAGACTTAAATTTCATGTCCACATCAAGTAGCCCAACTTAGGGTTGGAACTAGCCTGAGGGTGAACATGCCTCTCTGACTACTAATTTTCCCACCTGTCCGGGCACCAAATGGGCCCTGGTCAGGGGGGTTTAGCATCCCCTCACCACTCTGAGGGAAGTCAGATCTGTATACCAAAGGCGGTAGGCTGTTTGAAACTCCCTGCCTTGGAATGCTAATCTACCAGAATTCCTGGAGGAGGTGTAAAAACCTCCCTCCAGAGCAGGCCTTGTTCCTGACCTCCTGAGAGCGTGGACTCTTACGCCCTGGTGGCCAGAAACTTGTCTGTGGTGGAAGGCAGCACGCTAGACGGCTGGTAGGTTTCAGGGGGTACCTTTAAGGTACCCTCTGGGTGCATGTATTAATAAATCCATCACTGGAGTCGGTGTGGGTAAATTGATACGAGGTGTTTGTTACCAAATACCATAGTTTTCAGTGAAGCCATTATGTAGCTCAGGAACTCGTTTTTACCAATGCGCAGTACATACCTTAAGATTCAAGTTTATTTGCTTAGTTAGTTAAAACCATAGGACAGGAATAGGAACATAAAACCGTGCAGGTATATTTGCTTAAATACAAATTTGCAACATTAAAACCATTTACTCAAACATCTGCAAAGGATTTTTGTTTTAAATTATACAGTTAATCCTACAACTAAAGTTCATTTGTAGGTAAAGGTGCGACATGACTTAAATGTCAGAGACTGTCCTTTATTGACCAGTATTGTGCCTGAGGACATGTCGTCTTGAGCACCTGATGTACAAACCTGTCATCTCTCCTTACCTTAAGATGGCTTCTCTGCTCACTTGTAATTTGTAGTAATAGAACTAGACATTACAGGTGTATATTTGCTCATGCAGATATGTCCTCACATAAAATATAATGCACCCTGTGTTAGAGCTCAGAGGCATGCTGTAGGGGTGACTTCCATATATTAGATGCAGTGACTTTGGCATGGCGCACAGGAGTGTGTCATGTCATGTTTTCACTCATGGTTTGCACCATGTCACGCAGCCAGCAATGGCAGTCTGTATGGAATTTGTGTGTGTTTCCCTTAGGGTGGCATAAGATGTGCTGAAACCCTTGGCGACCCTCTTTAGCACTCATGCACTAAGTGCCTGGAGGTACCATTTAATAGGGACTTACAGAGATGCTAATGTCCTTAGCCAATTGTAGCACAATTAGACAACACGTTGTTTTGAGGAAGGAGCACTGGCACCGAGGTCTTGTTAGCAGGCCTCAGTGTACTGTCAGAGTCAGAAATCTGACACTAGACATAGAATAGAGAACATTACTAATAAGTATGTTGAGGGTTAAATTGCATACTGGCCAGTCGCAAGAATTGTCCACTTGACTATTGGCATACAAGACTGGAATTTTGAACGTGTGCATTATTTTGCTATATATTTGGATAATTATAGATACATCACAGGCCTTGATGTATGTAAACCTGGTCATTGTGCACCAAATTAATTGAAGTTTATGACAAAAGTGTGAAGGTTTAGGATTTAGGCTTTTAATAATGTGGGCTTCCTCTCTTTCTTTCTGTGGGCTAAGAAAGATTATATGTGCTGGTTTTCCTCTGCTCTGAAAAGACCTATAACTTCCTTTTGGGATTCACAAAATCTAACGAATGTGATCCCTCAGGGTGCGTGACAAGTTTTATGTTAATCTTAAATTGTTTACTTCCCATCCTATGATGTTGTTGGTCTGTGCTCTGTCCATTCTCACCACTTGTCATTTATGCGGATTAAAGAGCGTCTCTTGTTTATTAAATTATCTGTACTAGTGTAACATGTTTAGCTTTCTGGTACTGTCCTCTTTGCTCTGATCTCCAGGATCTGGACTGATGGCAGGAGAGCAGTAATGTCCGGACATGATTGTCCCGTATTTATGGCATAATAATTGTTCTCTTTATGAAGTTATGCATAGTTTCATTATACGGGGGGGGGGGGCTCTATAGTTTCTGCTGATTTTCAAATGCAGCGTCACCTTGCCCCCTCTGAAGATTTCGTTTTTCTGTCCTGCAAGGCAGATACACTTTGCCTTCCTATACTTTGAAGGGTCACCAGGTAAGACTCTGGATATTCTTGCCAGTTGAATATTTCCACTTCCTGTATCCCTTTTAGATTTGTTCGGTGTTGGTTCCTTTCTGTGTGATTCAAGACATCACATTTTTTTTTAGGCGTCTTTTATAGCAGGCTTTTTGGATCGGCTTCTCTCTTGAGATTTTAAGCCATGAGGACCGCTCAGAGGTGCTGTTCAGGGTAACGTTAAAGTCACCACCAATTATACTTTGCTGCGATGGATGAGCGCGCCATAAGTGCAGGAGCTTTTCAACAAAGTGAGATGAATTAAAGTCCGTGCCTGTAGGTTCTGCAGTATCATCAGCAATGGTCCCAACACTCTCCCAGATCAACATATATCCATCTTCCGTGTACGGGATACATTTGGTAAAGGTAAATTAACAGGATTTCCTAAAGTTAATAGGCATCCCCTTGAATCTGCAGTCTTGCAGTGGAAGCATCTCTTTTGCCCCACAATATAGCAAAACGTTGATGGTAGAAGTCTAAAGGGTGGGTTTCCTGGAGCAATAAGATCGCTATCTGTAATCCTTTAGTGATTGCCTGCATCTTTTGTCTCCTAGTATGGTTGTGGAGGTCCCTTAACCTCCATTTTTAAAACATTTACTCATAATCATACTCATGACGTTTACTCATAATCATACTCATGATGGTCCACTCTACACCCTAAAGAGTGCTGTGTAATCCTCTGCAGGGGATTGGCCACCCCCACCACACATAACAGCCCTCCATCTAGTACGCGGTCATTTGCGACACTACGACTCATTCAACAACGGTAAACTGCCTTAAATCTAAATGCTGAAAAAACAACTTTACCCTGATCTGACAGCTCAGCCATGAGTTGTAGCTGCCATTAACAATATGCAAAAGAAAAACACTCACTTGGTAAGTTCAGGGTGAACTGCGCAGTCTTCAACGTACCGTGTCATATACCACCCACTCTCCACTTTTGGGGCCTACAGAAAGTCTACCAGATGTGCTCCTTGTGTGTGACTGGCAACTCCAAGGAAGGGCGGTGAGCATTTGCTGAGCTGGGCTGGCCGCTCCAGCTCTGTTGAATCCAACCAAAGTAAGCTGCAGCCACTTCCAAGTAGACAAACAGACCAGTGCCAAACAACAAGGACTTGTTGGTGGTCACATGAAGAAGGTAAGCAGGTCACGATGTATCGAGGCATCTCAGGAAAGATCCTCAGCGCACTCTAAATATGGCGGCAGATGCTTAATCAGTAGTGCCTTGTGGGTCACGCCCAATATCCAAACCTGGACCAGCATTCCGTGATGCATAAATGCAGAAGATTGTGGATTGAATCAGATGTATGAGCTTACCTGCATCTAACTTTCAGGCATGGCATGATTATTGATTAGTCTGCATGCATGTACACCCTTGTGCACCAACATTAACTCAACATGCACCTTTCTGTCTCACCGGAAATTATTGCATGTTGGACGTACTGTTAATATCTTATGGTTTACTTATTACATAGCCTTTATTTCTCCTAGTAAGAATCCATGTTAAACTTTCAGACTGGTTCCATTCCTCAGGGTCTACTGTTCAGCATTTGCTATCCGCCCGACCTACAGCTGAGTTAGCGTCCATGAAGAAGTAATCGGTACTTCACAACGCCGCGGATCAGGATATCTGCTCTATAAACAAAACGCCCGTCCTCCAAATGGCATTATCTTAAATACCACCTGCGGAATATTCATCCGTTATATATATAAAAAGAATCTCGCTGCATAGAGAGAATATCCTGAATCCACGAACTAACATCAAGTCTATCTAAGCATTTCATCTCTACATCTTAAAAGCTATTTAAAAGATAGAACAGGCTCTACCTTTGAACTTTTCTTACCTATCGTGACATCACATCGTTAAAAGCATTGCATCGAATATCAGGCTGTTAATGCTATCTCCCGATAATTCCTCCACTTCTCACCTGTTCGCTAGGCTACAACTTGAAGAATTGTGGCTTTTCCTGAAAAAGGCGTACTTTTCGCCGAAACGCGCGTAGAAGATAATTATATGGCCACTGATTTGTTTTTATCTTTATTTGTTGTTTGATGACTATTACTACATTGAATGTTTATATTATGTACAAATGCATTGTTGAATTGCCTTTTTAACTATTGATTTTTTTCTTTGATTCTGTGAGAATCATATTAACAATAAACACTATTGTGAAATTTTTAAATATTGTTTTGGCTACACTATCTGGACACGTCCTAGATATAATTTCACTAAAAATTTCAATTGCCTAGGAAGTTATTATTGCACAGCATTTGCTATCATTCATTTCGGGACCCTATACTTTGGGTGGCGCAAAATTGTTTATGCTACAAAGAAATTGTGAAGTATGTTTCATCTGTTATAGTGTTTTGAAATTGCGTTTTACTGCAAGACAAAGAGTTTCTGTGAACAAAAAATGTAACTTAAAACTAATTGTTAATTGACTATTTCCACTAATAGTAGGTCTTCCAGGTTGTTTAGGTGTTGCATCCACTCTGCGCGAATCACGACTAAATTGTTGTAATAGAGCATCTTTTTGAAGTATGCCTTTTTGATAAACGTTGCGGCTGAGATACAAAATGCCTGGTGACAGATGGAGGCCTAGCACTTCTTTTTGAGTTTGGGGGTTTTGTGGAAATGTACTATTGGTGTCTATGAACTCTTTCCATCTTAGATTGAGGAGTTAGAATGAAGACCTGCTTATTGTTGCTACAAACCACATCTCCTTTTTATGACACTTTGGTGCGACTCAGAGGAAAGCACAAATCTAGATGGCTGTTGCACTGGTGAAGAAGCAGATATCACAGATTTATCTGGGTTGTGCTCAATAGCTTGGTTCTTTTCCCGATGTCTGGTCAGTCCAGGGCTTTAGCCCATATGATATAACGGTGTTGAACTTTTTCTCGTACAGCTTCTGGTTGGTAGGCCAGCACCCCAGCTCCAAAATATCTTCTTAACCTCAAGATTTCTTTTTCTGCATTTTGTTCTTTTTTTCTGTGACTCAACTGTAGAGAGTTCGAGCCAGCAGAAGGGGTGCCCAGACCCGCAAAGTTATATCCTTCTCAGGGGTTCTTTCCCAAAAAGAGCGTTCTTTTCGTCATCATTATTGTTTCGCTCTTCTTTGTTGAACTTGAATGAATTATTTCTGCAGTAGTTTAAGGAGCATGTAAAGAATTGTGGTTTGTTCCTCAGTGTGAGCCAGCAATACCCATGCGTTTCATTTGAACAACGAATGTAAGCTTGTATAACTCTTTAATATCGGTAGGCTTACCAGTTGTTAAATTGTAATGAGAAAGTCCCCCATTTTGTTAGTTGTAAGTGTTCCTCTCATTAAGAAATGTCCTAAAGATCTTAACAGAAAAGATATCTCTGTAAGAACACTCAGATTTATTTTGGGGCTTAATGTTGACATTACTAAACTAATGTGGGTTTCTTTATAGGCGGTGTACATACGATATCTTTTTTTAAACCCTCTTTATTGAGTTTTGCCAATATGCACTACAACAAGCATGACAGGCATCATCAATAATCCAAGAAGTCATTGTTGGCATGCTGAGTTTTAGCCATATCCAGTGTACCCGGATTCTACGACGGTGTGACAGCATACAACTATTATAACACAAACTCGTATGTGGTACCTGGGCAGTACAGCCCTGATTTTGAACCTACTACAGTGATGGTGTGGAGGGTGGTCAGACTACGTCACAGCACCCACTTTGGCTCTGCTGAGGCAATGCCTCGTCACTCCAACTTCTTTATATCCACTCATGTGATGCTGGAGGTTGTGGGGGTGAGAAGGTGGAGCACATAAGGGGAGACATAAGATTGTGTGAGAACGCTGTCGGGAAGGCGCATATTATGTCAAGTTATTCAGAGCTGTCACTGCCACTGGGGGGGGGCTTTGAAAGGCAATAAGCAATCCGTCCCACTCGGCCGCGATGGGACGCCTTTGTAGTCCCAGTATTTCTTCGCGGTGCAGTGCAGCTGCCATTGCCACACCGGACTGGACGGCCATGTTCTGCCAGTGTACTACCGCTAGCTTTCCATTTGGATTTGGTGCAAGCATTTGTTGTGCTGTTCTGTGATTTACACATCAGTCTCGTATGGGTTTTTTCCCGAGAAGAGTTCCTAAGGCTAGGACCCAGTGATTCCACGTTGAGGTAGTGGACAATTGGACTTGTGCCACGGTAAGCTGCTTGTTTATTCCTGACCTGTATTACTAGGAGGACCAGATCCCCTAGTATAATTTATTAGAATTTGTGCAGGCGTCCACTTGGACTAAACCTACTCTAAGACCACCTGTGGCTCAGACTGACTACGCTTGTCTGCAAGTAGCAGACAGACTATTGTTGGGCTGCCGTCCTGCTCCTTTTAGTCCTTGTTTTATCCATCATTGATACATCATCTTGTGCCCTGAGGAAGGTGTGTGGTTGGCTGATCACTTCACACCAAAACACGCATCTGCACCAGCACTACAGTCATTCAGACGCCCGAAACAATCTATACTGTATCTATGAGATGTGTTTTTGCCTCCTACCATTATGACTTTTGTATGAAGTAAGGGTAAATAATGATGTTCAAGATCATTTGTCCTGTTAGATGTATACATGTATGTATTTAATGTATATGTGTAAAATATGCAGTATTGAAAATAATAATAAGAAAATATATTGAGTTGAACATACCTATGAGGTGCCCACATGAAGCATTAGGGTGCTGTAACAGACAGACTGTACATGTGTTTTAAAGTATTTTACTTCTTAGTGTGGTAGGTATGTAAGGTATAAGTGATATATCTGTGATTGTGTGGATTGATTTTTTCCTTGCTGTGAGGGTGATACAGTTATTTTTCATTTATACTGTTTTTATGTTTGTGAAAATGTGTATAAATTGTGGTAAATAAATAAAAGAAATAGATACCTTCCGCTATAAAGTTTTTGTGACTTTTTTTCATTTACTACTCTTTTTAGAGAGTGTGTTGTTGGAGGTGGGTTGTTCTTTTCTTATTTGTGGGTGTTTGGGGTACAGGCATTACCAATCCTTGGAGTAACAATTCCTGCACAAGCCTCATGCCCTCGTCTCCGATACCGGACACACTTCTGCTAAATGGCACCCAGCCAACCAACAAGTTGGCCATTGGAGCTGCGCCACTAGATAGTAGTGTTCGAACATCAGAGCTCCCAGTCCTCCACGCTCCGTTGACAGTTGCAGCTTGGCCAGCGCCACTCTACCTCTCCTCTTATTCTACGCAAGGCCACCCAACATTGCATTCAACATCTAAAATGTGCTGGGAGGAACAAAGATCGGCAGATTGGTGAAATAATACTGAAGTCTTGGAAGCATAACCATTTTAGGGAGGGCCATCTGGCCTCGCACCATCAGGGGAAGAGAGCACCAAAAGGCAATCTGGGATCGCAGGGAGGAAATCACCTTCGTGAGGTTACTATCTAGCAAGTCCTTGGTGGGTGGTACATATTTATGACCCAAGTATCTAAAGATGTGTGGTTCCCACTTAACAACGTGTTCACCAACCTTTATGGAATGTGGAGGGCAGTTCAGACAGAGCTTAAACAGACAGGTCGCATGCCAGTTTATTCCCAACTCCTAGGTGGTTTTGAAGACATCTAGTATATGTATAATATCACGTCTGCCACTACGGATAGCCCTGATGTACACAAGAACGTCATCTACATACAAAGAGATGGTGTGTGTCACGCTGCCGATGGGTATAGCCCAGTCTTGTTCAGATTTGTGAAACTGCTGTGCAAGAGGCTCCACCACTAGGGTAAAGTTAACGGAGACAAGGGACAACCCTGACGCATGCCCCTGCCCACTGGCAGAGGGGCTGAAATACAACAACCTGTCTTGACTGTTGTCGAAGGCGCCGTGCAGAGTTTTATCATCCGCAGCAGCCTGCACCTAGTTCCCATTTTTTGTAAGATGCAAACACATAGTCCCAATCTAGGGTGTCAAAGGCCTTCTCAAGGTCTAATACCAGGCAGGCCGCATGGGGCCACTGCTGCGAGGCTCCACCAGCACTCTGTGCAGCAGTGCACATGCAATATTGATTATCCGCTCCTCGTCCACATTTTTATTAACGGCCTACTCTTTTCGCTGAGTGCATCTCAATGATCATGCATTTAAAATGTAAGTTGCTCATCCATACAACAGACTTCCATTACAGATACAATAACGCCACCATCTATTTTCCATCGTGTTTACTGTCTTGCAGTCCCTGGTGACATGACACCTTTCTGCGTGAACACTGCATTTAATAAATACCCACTAAAATGATAGAACATGTCATATATTTGCTTGTTTTGTATCCATTATATCTGCTGAATAAGTTAAAGAGATCCCCGGTCTAATTATCCTGGTGCTTTGTACATGTAGTTTCCAATTTTCATACTATTAAGACTACTTCTCGCCCAGTTTTGTTTCCCAGTTCCTTTGGGAAAGCGGAACAATCTTTACATACCCTGGTTGCAGTGAGCTCTGAGAGGCTGTAGGATAGAACTGGAAGATTGTGCAGACAATACAACTCTTTGCAGCCTATGGTTCTAAAGCACTGGTCCTGCACAAGAAGGCTCTCCAAGTGACATGAAACTTGCCTTGAGTTCTGGTCAGAGAAGGCTTCCCATCCCCAGTTAACAGAGGCTCGACCCCTTGGGGGAGCCGATAATATGGCGGGTACCTGAGGCCAAGCACAGCAAGGGGGCATGGTCGCCCCTGCTCCCAATGGTAAGGTCGGTGGGATTGGGCTTGGTTGGGCGGAAGCATTAAAGTGCTTGTAGAGTTGTGCTCTAGTCTTCAAGAACTCTTGGAAAACTACTGTGGATCTCCCGACAAAGGAGTTCCCCCAAGTACTGAAGGGGGAGATGCGAGAACCTCCCAAGAGGGTACCGATCACGCCACTTGCACCCCTGTGAGATGCACTCGGACCGGAAGGACGGTGGTGAGACCTTCGAGGTTTAGAGACTTTGAGATGGGAGACGGAAGGGAGTATGCACGCAAGTAAAAGTATTCTTGTTGATTGTGTTATCCGTAAAAAGGGGAGATATGTAGAGTTGCTCTCTAGTCTTCACTTGCGTGATGACGTAGATGCGTGGCGGCCATTTTGTAAGCGGATAGTAAGCGCCGAGCCCGCGAACGAGTCAGACGTTCTCCGGCGCTCTCCCTGCAATAATAATAATTGAATGGAAATAAAGCATACTATTCATAATGCCAAACTGTGAGATCTGATGCTTCCTGCCCTGTAAATGCACCACTACAGTGCTTCCGGGGCAGAGCAGCTAAAACCCTGCTCCTATTTAAGGTACTGTACGGCGTCAAACAGGTCTCCTGGTTCCTGCTCGCAGCCGAAGAGGACCCGGTCGCTTCGATCCCCAGATGCCCACAACATCCGCGTGCTGCTCGCTGCTGGTGGGCCTACTTCCATACCATTGCCCTGCCGGGAGCTACACGAGCTAGATAGTTTTTTCCCCTGACTCACCATCCCCAGAGCAGGGTGCCCAAGGGTGTGCTTGTAGTAGTAGGGGTTGGGTGATGGGGGACTTAATGATAACAATGTATTTTCTTTTGCAGCGATCTATCAAGATGTATGTATTATATGTAATATCATGTTTGACCCCCTTTTGTTTTCTTTTCTCTTAGCAGTCATTGTATTGCATTCTCTTGAGTTGTATTTAAGCTGGGCGAGTGAGTTCAAGATGCCCTTCATGGCATCCTTTTATATACCAAGTTTAACTTCAGCGTCCCTGGACCCTCCATGGGGTGCTGCCACCAAGTCGAAAGGAGGGGCACTGAGCCAGTCATGAGCTCACTTGGACTAGTTATGGTTAGGTGATTTCCATGTACTAGAATCTCTGTTAAGGCTAGGCCTCACTTGTAAACAAGAAGTAAATAATTTGGTTACTGTGTAAAATGTTATGATAAAATGTTTTTTGTGTGAAAAATAATAAATACGGCCAGGGGTCTTACGACCCCCTAACCCAAAGAAATAAGAAATCGGCTCATGACATTGTTTTTTACATTGATGTTGGTTAGGCAATGGTGAGTACTCGTGAGATATTAGCGACTCCCTGTCCATATTGTTCCATGCTTTCGGTACCAGAGCCGTGGCACAGCCGTGGCCAGTTGGCATTTTACTTATATCCATAAATGAACAATTTGGAAATCGTCAGAGGCATAACGCAGGCCCCTGCAGTCACTCTAGTGCGAGGGACCCCTCTACAACCCAAGGTCTATGAATATCTGTGAGATATGAAAAACTGAGTGGCCCCTCACCCCAGCTCGACAGTCCGTCCTTAAAATCCATTTGGGGAGGAAAGACTTATACCTTCGCTATAACCTTAACACTGTTGGTGTTTGCTGCCTCGACTCCGTTTTACCAAGCATGCACGTAAACTACACACCGGATTTAATTTGTGTTGGGAGAGTTCCCCAGCTTGAGAAAATGTTGTCCATTCAACGAGGGATATCACATAACTGGCAACACTCCCTGTAGCCCCTTAGGAGAATTGGGTTTGTGGCATCTTATTTTTGGATCAAACATGAAAATACATTTCCACCTGGGACTGGGGTTTTTGAGGACACTGTTAACCATTTAGTTCCCTTACATTGAGCGGATAAACTATTTTCGGTAGTGCTACAAGGTTCTCCTCGCCCGTAATCCTGGTAATAGTGGTGTACCATTACAGACGACGAAAACGTCATACAAATAGTCTACTCAATAAAATAGGACAGAGAATTGATTGGGTTGAATAGCTCCCCCTACAATGAAAGCAAGACCTTTGGTGCGTAGTTCAGTTCGATATGTCGCTGTTCCTCGATCGGCCGCTAGATGGCATTCATGCATAGCCAAAGGTGTCGTTAGACATCTGCAGAAGCATTGCGAATTTTCTTTTATTAATATTAGTTATATTTTTGGGAATCACGTGGGTTGATCAGACAGTCTGATGAGGCCCTTTTGAAATGGGGTGCTCTCGTGATTAATCTAAGGTGGGGGGTTAGCGTCGATGGTGTGGGAGAACGTCGGGGGCAGAAGCAATAGCATGTCCCCGCGCATGGGTCATCCCAAAACTGCTGGTGCAAATACATCTTAATATGAGGAAACATATTAAAGGCCATATTAAGCAATGACATTGTCGCTGTATTCTTTTCACAACGAAAAAAGTATTTCGTGTAGGGAGGACTTTGTTGTTTGAGATTATTCATGTCGTAGATTGAGTTTGTGTGGTATGTTTTGTGATTGTGCGAGAGAGTGGGAACTAAGTGCTCAAATGCATTTATATTTTATGTGTACCATTTTGAATTGGACGAAGTGTAATTGAGTATCTAATTTAGTAACCATAGAACCAATAGTCCAAATTCTAATCCTGGGTTCCCAACAAAGCATGTGATCCTGGGCAAATCGTTTACACTTCGTCTGCGTAGCTTCGGGGAGCGATTGGAACATGCCGACCCCTACTATAAACGTGTTAGTACATGCATGTATATATCTACATAAGTGTATATCTAAAACGTTTTGTTATCTGAACACGTTTTCTAATTGAAACCCAAATAAGCGTACAGAGTCTTTTCTTAGCAAGCATTATTTACTGGAATAATGCGGATAATGTTTTAACAACTAATACGCATCACTTATTCTTATATTAAGTGCAAAAAATAAGACTTGATTAAAAAAAAAAATCTGTAATTCAAAAGCACGAATGCTGTCTGCCATTGCTTTGAACTACATTTCATAATTTCTGTAAATTATGGACCTAGTCTGAGTTCGATTTTCTTTTCACGACCTAATTAGCTTATGCCAATTAATTTAGATAATGCAAGCATCAAAATACGCGACTCATCATCTGAGTGACCTTTGTTTAAGTGGTATTCTGTCCAATACTAGGTAAACAAAACCTGAACGCTGTAATTGCTATCATGCCCATTGTCGGAAGAAGATAGCATAACAGCTTCAGAAATCGCACTCCTACCGGTAAATTCTATTTTTTAAACGTCAAAGAATGTATTTACGAAAAACCCCATTCTATGAATAGCAAAACTGAACATTGTTCTAGTCTTTATTCTTAGGACAACCATAAGTGTTTAACTTCCTGATTTCAATAAACATTTTCTCTTTGTAAGAAATTCATAAGTTGCATGCCGAATGCCTCAATTTAAACGTGACATAAAAAAATACAGAACCTGTGGTATGTAGCATCGACTCTTTGGGCCATCTCGGGGTTCTTGTGGCATTCACGAAAGACAGTGGCATTATTGGACCATAATACCTACTTACCTGTTCTGCATGTTATGCATGCAGCTATAATGGCTAACTCCATAGGTAGAGGGTTACTTTCAATATAAAATACATTTTTGGGAGGGTTGGCCTTTTTTAGTCCTGTTTTATCATGGCCTTTAACTGTGACTTCCGTTGATGAATCGTTTTCAGCCTCTGTTATAGCACTTTAAATAGCTGGTCATGTAAGCCTGTTTCCTGTTCAAACAACATGGCGTGTATTTAGACAGCTCTCTGCACTCGTTTACATCAAATTACCTCACGCCAATATGTTTTCTCTTCTTTTCATAAACCAAATAAATTGTGTCTACCTTTATTTACCCTCTGGATGGCTCTTTCCGAGCGAGTACGTGTTGTCCGTGTTTGCATCTTAATTGGCTCCAACCTTGCACCAGGTGTGTTATGAAATATTGAATCTAACACATTCATGTGGTCAGACTCGGTTTTGAATACACAATTTTAGCCTGTTGAGATCCGGAGTTGCTGCGTTGTCTGTAGCCATGGAAGTGAAAGGCATGCGCGTTTCTCACGACTGGCACCCACTGGCCCTGCGCTTTTCTCCTCTGTGTGTTTTTTTCCCATCTTCACATCTTCTGAACACGACGATTAATCTCTGTGGACCGGCCTATGATAACACGGCAGGGCCTAACCTGGCCGCTGCATCGGGACAGCAGATGGGAAAGGGGTGGTCGGTTTCCACTGCACAAAAATAAAGATGTGTTCTGAGGGAGAGATGAAAAAAGGGGTCCTGTGTTCCTGCCCTTAAACCTTTGATCTGCTTTCACTTCTGAAGGAAGCCCAGACCTTTTGGTGAAAACACATGGCTATGCATCTGTGAAAACACAGCTGTACATAGCAAAACACAGCTCTAGGGAAAAATACAATGCTTTTTCTGTGACTGGTTAGCTGCCAATCTTCCAAAAGACTGGGTTGTTTGATGGGTTCTTTTGGAGCTCCTCTGATTTTTTTTTTTTTTTAAGTTTCTGCTTTGCTTTCTCTTTTTTAATGAACTTTATTGGAGGAGTGGACAGGGCCCATCTGGTGTCTGTCGTTTTAAAAGAAGATTTGCCCATATGCTGTGCAATATTTTGTGTGTGCGCAGTGTGAACCCCCTACCTATTCACAAAGGCGACAGAGACAAAACATGAGTTGAGAGGGCACTGGGCACAGCAAGGCGAGAAACAGATGCTGTGAATCTTAAAGGAGTACAAGAAATGAAGTGTACTTGTTTCATCCAGGCCTCCCACTCTGCTTGAGGCTTAAAATCCTTAAAGCAAAAAAACACAGAATGAAAAAGCAATATGGACTTATTACTAGTGATATAAGCCTTTAATACAAGGAATATCTCACTTACCATTTTAAACCTTGTGCATCATTTATGACACTGTGTATTACTTTCTGTGGCTTTTTGCAAATGAGGGACTCTGCTGCTCGTTCTGAGTCTTGAGCAAAAAGCAAAAATGTGTAAATAATTTGTGGTGTCAGTAATGTTACCACTGGGGCTTATCCCAGATTTAGAGTTCTGTGCAAAAATAGATGTCTAGTGTCGTGTTACTGCTTGTTTTGGGCATTTTTTTCGGGGCGGGGGGGGGGGGGGGGGGGGGGCAGACCCCCCATCATCGTTTTGCTTGTGGTAGCTGGCCACAGTTTTACTTTGCTGTGCTTTTAGACCACATCATGAAAGCTGTTAATCATGGTCCACAAGTGGTTTTACCTCTATGCCAGTCAAGTGAATAAATGGGGCAAATAAGTGGTAATAGGGGTAGAGCAGAAGTTTTCATTTCCACACCGCTCAGAATGGCATGATGCTGCTTTTCCACCAGCTTTGTCCGTGAGATGCACTGCGGTAAAAGGCATTATATATGTGTTCTGGAAAAGTGACATGTCAAGAAATGAATGCTTATCTTTACATCATGACTTTAGATCGAGTCTGTGATTGTAATTTCTTCAGATAAAAATGATGCCACTGCGAAAATGTGAATATTTACTTTTGCCTCGTTTCTTAGGGGGATTTTAAAGATTGAGGGTTGTATTGGGATGTCTGGTTTTAATCCGAAATGTACCTGTACTACTGTCATTTGTAGCAGGGTCTCTAAGGGACCATTCCTACGGGCATGCTTGAGCTGTGAGAATTTCCCCCAGTGTAGGGAGGGAGCGACGGCTTTTACTCGGGTTTTATTAATTAATGGCCCTTCTGCAGCACTATTGGAAGCAACCTCCAAAAATGTTTTTGTAAGTTTGAGGGCGTATAACATATCTCCGTGTGCACCTGTTTTATTTTTATGTCACATGAACTCCGACATGGCGTTATGAAACCATTATACATGGTTACCCGTTTCTGTGCCGACCCCTGTATGAAAGGATTAATTCTGAACCCTGACACGCATGTCAGCATTTGGAGTGCTTAGAAACAGGCTGGTGTCCAGGAGGCCCCCGCCACCCCCCTGCGAAGTATGTGGAAGAGCCCCTCCCACACCCAGTCGGACTTTCAAGTGTAAAATGACAGGAGGCCGAGGCCCCCTCGAAAGCAGGAGACCAGCCCTCGCCCCCCCCCCCCCCCCCCCCCCCCCGGGTGCCAGTATTTTTTTTTTTTTTTAAACCAGGCCTAACTGGACAATTGGTTGCAAAGCTCTCAATTGTTGGATTCATAATTTGCAGTGGGCTGTGTGCATCACATTGACCGGTACACTAGTGCAAGAAACGAACCGAACGCAGGCCTAAGAGATGATAGCTTTGTTTGGGGGTAACGCCTCCCTGCGCGAGCACCCGTCCCTTAGTTCCATTTTGTTTGCGTACACACAAAAGTACATGTGGGTTTTCTGCCCCACTTCTTCTTTTGTTCCTACTACAGGCGAAGGGGCAAACGTCAGTAGAGCCGAAAAGCAAACACTGGCCAGGACGAGTCAACACGACTGAGCCGAAAGTTGCCCTCTTTGAAGTGTTTCTCTCATCAAATCCCGAGGAGGAGAGGGGAGGGCGCTGATGAATGGGGGCAATGGAGATCTGAGGCGAGCGTGGGCTGGAGGGAGCGCCATCTTGTGCTCCCCGCTGCATTGGTGCCTGCAGCAACTTGGCTACCTTTCAACGCCACCCCCAGTGAGTGTTGTTTTCGACATGATGATTTCGAAAGAGGGCTTGTGAGCAGCATGGAAGGGGCTATGTAAATGCCTTACTTGCGTTCCAGGTGGGGGCCATTCTGTCTTTTAAACTGCGAGCCTACCCCCCCCCCCTCCCCCCACCCACCTTCACAGTGTTGTAAGGCTTCAGAGTTAGGTCCATGAATTTTTCAGGTGGGCAGGAGCGTCGAATTTTATGCCGTCTCTTGATTTATAATTCATAGGGTAAAGCTGTGTAGATCACTTTACCCGTTTTGATATCACAATTAAATGGGAATAAATGAAGCCAATCTTGTCAGTGATTTTCCAGAATAAAAGCTATTCAGGAAATGAAAAATTAGCTTGGGCTGTAGGATTGTTGACCCTGCATTTCTTCACTGGGGACGATGCCCTTTAACTTCGACCGACTGTAAAGGCGCTAGTTAAAGCTTCGCTGAAGCCGTGTGGCTGACAAAAAGCTGACGCGCACCACCTTAATAATGCTTTGCTGTAAGCAGGAAGTGTGTTAACTGTCAGGCTGTGTTCACAGTCTGTTTTTCCCCCAATTTTGAAACCATGAAACCAAGTCTGACCTCATTGATCAGAGAATGCCTGACTGATATAAAGTACTCTTTGTGAGCATGGAAACATTACACTTATTTTCCGAATAATCTTTTAGTTGCTGCTTTGTTTTAAAAGGAGATATTTTGAATTACATGTTTTCGCCTATATATCCTTCTTCTCAAAAATGTCTTTCTCTCGTTTATTTTGTCCAGTGCTAAATTGCTGCTTTGTGGGTGCTCCAGTGAGCTCGGTGCAATACAGACTGGAAAACCTTTGAAAACAAAATCAGAATTATTAAAATCCAGGCAGTTCACCACAACAAACAGTGGGCACCACCCCCACATTGTTTAAGTACATTTGGACTTCTGACTAATTATTCTTTTCCTTTATATACAAGTAGCAGTCATGGCAAGTAAACAACTCTGTGTCTACTTAGTTTTTAGGATACAACACATCCCCTTTTCCAAATGTAACGATGTTTCTTTAATTATTTTTTTTAAAGTTTGCATGTAATACAATTTTCACTCACCTTCTTCGAAAGATAGTTGCTATCAAAAGTGAATATACACGAATATATATGTTCTCAGTATTAATCAAGGTTGGGAAACCATTTTTTTTTTTAGAAGTCAGTGATGGGGTAACATGGCTGAAATCCAAGTGTTCCCCTCTGTAGGGCATTTGGTGGACACTCTTTAGATGCAAGACTTTTGCTATAAATGCTTTTTTAAGTTTTCTTTTGTGAACACAAAGAATAGTTGGATTTTTCCAACTGGGAATCATGATAATTCAATAAAATGCTACCAGCACTAATCCTACCGTGCTTTAGAATTGTGTTTTTGGTCACTCTTTTGTTGTTGTACATTTAGGTTGCCTATAGTGTATTTTTTGTTGTTGCTTCTTTTGAATGTAATCTGCTCAGTGAATGCATTCTCATGGGCTACTTTATTTATTTACTATTTTGCGTTGGGACGTAATTAACTAAAAACTCTAATACAGTCTGTCAAAAAATGATTACATGTACGTGGAAATGTAGCAAAAAGGCAAACTCCTAAGCAGCTTCTTCATGATTTATCAGCTGGTTTAATGATTAGGTTGCTGACTATAATCCCCAAACCCTGAAAACAAATCTACTTCATCAAATTTGCATCTTGACACTGGTTTCTGTTATAATTGAGATTTGTTTTTATTGTTGTCTTCTTTTAATTTCACATGGCATTTTTTTAATCGATAGAAGATTACTTGCCTTTTCTGCTGTTCTTGTTTATTTAAAACCCCATTTACTGAAACTCGAGCCAACAGTAAATGTGTAACTGGTCAAGTCGGATTTCCACCATGGGAGCAATCCTGGTGGCAGTTCTATTACCGATCCTCACATGTTGATCAGTTGAAAATCTCCTTCTGTCCTTGTGCTACATGCTGCATCTGCAGAAACTGAAAGTGTTCAGAAACAGTTAAAGGCCTGTCTTAAAGTGCTGTATGAAAAAACCTGAACATTTTTCATTTTTACTACACACTACTTTCCTTTGCAAGCTTGAGGAAAGTGGTACCTTGTTTCTCAGAAGTGGCGCCTAATGTTATAGTGGGGATGCTTGACTTGGGTGCACAGAGCACGAGGGTGGATTTCTTTCTAAAGCAAAATCAGCTAATTATACGCCTTAAGAGCAAAGTGTGACTGCATACATTAAAAGACACATTGTGTGCGAGAACGTTATTCCTCGGAAATGTGTGCATTTCAGTATGGCTAAAGAACACGTTTAAGCAGTTGTTATGGCAACTAAAAATACATACACTGAAATTTGCTTTTTTGAGCCCGATTAGGCCAGTGAGAGTGGGGAGCAGTTTATGCAGTAGATCTTCTCAGAAATTGAGCTGTGCTGTACCAGGATGTTTAGCAGTTTTCCTTATTAAATTGCATGTACTTTTGGTCACTTATTCTGTTCTCTTTGTTTTGGTGTTGATATTAGGGCTATGGAGAAGTTTATTCTTGTATTATTAATTTTATTTTTATTTTCCTGGCTTCTATTTTTAGTTGCTCTTGTTTTCCACGCATGTACAGCCATTAGATGGGCCATTTGTAAGCCATGTAGAGGAATTGGTTGTTCGCATGGTTTAGAAATGTGTCTGTATCTTGCAGGTTAAATGTAGGCGTCACTTGCAGGGTTAAGTGAGTTGTGAAATAAAACCACCTTTTCAGTATGTTTTGGGATCCTTAAAAAACTGTCAGCGTTATTATCAACACATTCTTTTCTTTTATTTAGCCTCCCATTTAACCAATCAATGTAAGGTTTTCCTTGGGTTGCAGAGGATTAACCTGCTCGGCCTTGTAGCTAAATTATGTTTTTGATTTGTTCAGGAAATTGCATTTCATCCTGTGGTCACATTTCAGGCACCTCACTGTTCATTGGCTACCTGTGTATTGTACTGTAGTATTTATACAGTGCTTCATACTCTGCTGTGGGGTGCAGAGGCACATTTGTTGAATAGCAAACGCTACACTGCGAGGATGGATTGGTTATGTTCCAAAATCCTCTTTCTCACCTTTAAATGCTTAGAGAGAGGGGTCACGAAGTCCCTGAAATCCAAAATCATCCACCGCGTTCTGTTAGGGCTTTGAGGTCAGCATAGCAATACCCGGTGGATCCCAGGACCTTTCTGAATGTCCTCCTTTGACGGTCATATGACTGGATGCATTAGAGCCAACATTTGGAACTCTCTCCTTTACAGACTGGGAAAGAAAAAGAATACTCAACTTTTAGGAGCAACATAAAACGTTACAGGTCCTAGGCACTATCACAGTATTGTGAGATTTATAAAAGTCTCTTTTATTGATTTTATTGAGCGACAAATGAACACAAAAATGTATAGTTAACCACTGTGTAGATTATGCATTCCAGATATTTATACTTATCTATTCAGAAAGTCTTGGCCAGATGGCTGTGCTCACTAACCCTCCTCATGCAGAATGTCCAAGAAGTACAAACTCTGCACATGTGGGGTTAGAGAAGATGTCCATTCGCAAATTTTAATCCCTTTCTTCACGTTTTCACAGCTAAAGAAATTCCTTTCCCCTTCCTTAAAAAGTGTTTTAGTAATAGATGTTACAGACATGAACCCCCCCCCCCATTTTAGGGAGTGTTAATGTGGGAACCCACTCTTACTAAACCACTTACATCAACTTTGTTTAGAAGTGCAAAGAATGTGAAAAATAATTGCAGTTGTTTGCGAACCCCCTACAAAGTTGCACGTTTGTGGGGGTTCCTCAACTTTTCACTACCGTCTCTCTTTGGAAAGCCCATTTTCCCACCACGTTGGACATATTGGCGAATGAAGATATTTTCACACTGGGGATTTTCATTCATCGTAAATATAATCGCTGCACGGAAGTGTATTAAAATACTGATCTTGTAAATCAATTGATGGGAATTCATAGCTAAGGTTCTACATTTTGCACATATACATTATACTTGCATGTGTAACATATTTTGTAAATTGAGCCCTTTTTTGTTTCAGTGATTCAATTTGATTGACATTGTCAGTACTTTTAAGTCACTTGCTTGCCTTTATATGCTGTCATATTTTCCGGCCCTTAACCATCCTGTATTTATTGTGGGCCTCTATTCACCTTGATGGGCCGAATCGATCTGTGCGTTTTTCTCTTGATGGGTCAAATAAAATACCACATCACTATGTATCTCAATGTAGCAGCCAACACTTTAGTGGGATACTACTGCAAAATACAATACAAGGTTTGTTTGTTGTTTGTTTGTCCATATAGAGTCTTCCTTGAATTTGAGTTATTTCATCAAATTGATAACAATGATTGTGGTATCCCATATCACAAATTCAAAGGGTGGTATCAGTTTTTTCCCTCATACTACTTATTCACATTTTTGAACATTCTTCAAGGTGAGCTAATTTTCTACATCGCTGATTCCTAAATGTATATGTTCCCAGTCAACATTACGCTTTTTCATGTTTTTCAGAACGTAGTCTTTGAATTTTTTTTTTTTTTTCTATAACTGAAACATGGTCTAAGGCAGCGGTTCTTAACCTTTTGACTGGTGTGGACCCCAACTGAATTATTACTGGAATACGGGGACCCCCACTGAGTCATCTTTGGAATCCTGGGAACGCCTTCCTAAACAATTTCAATGATTTGAACCTCAAAAATATACACACAAACAAGCATACACCAAACAAATGCTCAAATATTGAAATGTTTTGTTGAGTTCACAATCAAATATAGAAATAGACGAAAAATTGCTTTTCTATTTGTATACATTATTAATTTTATTGTATTCATTGTACTATCGTCTAGCTTTGTAAAAGAGTTGAGGACCTCCTGAGTGGGCCTCACAGACCCCAGGTGTCCCCAGACCACAGGTTAAGAACCACTGGTCTAAGGTATATGCTACCAGGTACAGTTCACATCAGGGATCACTGCATTAGATCTCCAACCATGAGCGTAACTCAGAATTGCAGGTCAAAGCCGTGTTAATGTTTCCAAACGCCTATGTTAAAGGTAATTATGAAATTGTGCACAAAGATACCTATCTGCTGGCATGCATTCTGACTCATGATACCTACTTTATTCACTGCCCTAATGGATTGTTGACTTAAACAGTGTTCCAGCTTTGTGTGCAGCCTGAAGGCCACAAGTTTGGATCCTCATTGGTTTGTTCAGTGTTTTATCTTTGCATGTATGTATGTATGTGCGTGGTATGTCTATAGTGTGAACCAAGCCTAAAGGCAGCAGAGCTCTGTACATGGGCAAAGATGAGCATAAAGTTAACAAAGAAGAGGGGTGGTTGTGGATGGTTCATGTATTGTAATGTATTCTGTCTTCCATGCTCGAGTGAAAAAATTGACATGACTTGGAATGTTATAACAGTGCTTGGTCACTAGTGCAACATAAACCAAATACTATAGACCAATCCATAAAGGGTTTTGTACAATTTAGATGCACTAAATGTTCATCTGTTGCATGGAAATTGTCACTCCTGAGGCACCAAATTAGGATTGGTGATATTTTCTGTACCCAAAGTGCATTTATGAATCCAAAAAATGCCACCAGTTTTGCAAACTTTCTGTATTCAAAAATATATTTGTAGAGTTAGGCTTTGTTAGCATTCCTGGGTGGATCCACTTACTAACATCTTGAGAACACCAATAAACGTATACATTTGTAGCTATTCAACATGTTGCAGGTAGTTTCCCACTCTGGAAATGTTTTCACATTTTCTCCTATTGTGGGCAAGAGTAAGTTTGTTTTCAAAGTGGGAATGGGGAGGGGAAACTCCATATTTAACTGTGGTGGTGGAGATTGGGTTCTTTTATAGAGAAAGGACCTTATCTAGAGTTTGACAGATGGGATAATCCATCATATATGTGGCGAACGTCCTGTCCGCTGTTATAAAAGTGCATTATAGCTAGGGCCTCTGGAATTATGCGATTGTATGGCAATTTTCACATACTTCTAGATTTGCTGTGTTTGACACATAATCCATCATCTGACGCATAATCTGCAGATTGTAACAACATTGTTTTTGTTTCTAACGGTTCAAAAGATACAAAAACATGCAGAGAAACGTGTTGCTGTGCGGTAAAAGGGTCTTTGCAAAGCTGGACATGTCACCTTTTTGTTGCTCATTGCTATATTTGGGTATTAAAATGGCACTAATGAGGTGCAACCAAGACAGTGTTACAAATAACGAAGTAATACTATTACAAAATGTACGGCATTGTACTGCATAATTTGCCTTTTCTGGCAGCGTAATTTACTTAACTCTGGCACATAATTTGGTCCTCTCCCAACACATAATTCCAGTGGCCCTGGTTATAGCCTACGGCACTTGTAATATAGGAGACAGGATATATGCCACTTTTTGACAGTGATTTTTTTCATGCATTGTACTCCTGGAAAACTGCAGCTTTGATAGTTTTCCAGGTATACATATGGAATTATTTGAATATTCATAAAAAGTCAGATATTTGCTCGAAATGCAGGCGTAACCCTGTGAAAGCAAATGTATGACTTTTCACCCTGCTCTTTGTAAAACAGACCCTCCATTATTATTAGTAATTCTTTGTAAAATTATCAATGCCCTTCAAGAACAATATGCAGCAAATATCTTCTCTTCGTATGCATGAACTGACCTTTAAATATAATTGAAATAGAAATTATTCGGTTTTAGTATATTTTTTCTTAAAAATGATGTGCTAGGTTATAGACCAGTTTGTAAATGATATTGGAGTTTATCCCGTAATCTTATCATGTGAGAGGAATGTTTCTTCTTTTACTTTAGAAAATGCTCTTTTTTCACTCACTATCTCTTTATTTGCATACTCTGAAGTCAAAGTTCCTAATGCCAATTGTTCATCGCATCACACCTTTTGCATGTATAGATGTTCGTTACGAATAGCAAAACTCGGCAGTTTGCGAATGCAAAATAGCCTTTCATAGTGTATGAAAGGCTTTGCAGCTGCAAATGTGGGTAGTTGCAGTTTTTGGCTATTACCTAAAATTGCGAATGCAAATAGGGAATCGCAATTTGCGATTCTGTAAGCACATGTATGAAGCATTTTCCAAATGCAAACTGCATTTAGGAAAATGCAATTACCATTGACTTCAAGTTGATGGTAATCATGTACAAAGCGCCATGAAACCGTCTGGTGTAAGAGCGCTCTACAAATATTTTTAACATAACATAACAAAGTTTGAAAAATGCACAATCTGCATTTTTCAAAGTGCCATGTAGCACACACATGCCTCATGCCCCTAGGACATGTGTGCGCTTTCTATGTGCACATTAATTTTTTTGGGGGTGCTTCAGGGGGGCCTTAGGCCCCCGAGCACCCTTGGCTTTGCATTTGCTTATTTGCATTTACCAATTAGGTAATCGTAAATTAGCTAATGCACAATCATTTGCATCTATGGGCCTTTTGGCCCATAGGTCTTAATTGAGTAATATTACCTATTAGTGATTTGCAATTTACCAAATCGCTATTAGGTAATATTAAGGAAATGCAACTCTTTGGCGATACCTTGCATACATAGTATTTTGAAATTACCAAATAGCGATTCGGTAAAAATTGATATTTGGTCATCACAAAGTGCTATTTTGATACATGTGGCCCTATGTCTGGCTTAACAATGCAGCTGTCTTCAATACCAATTTCTATCAATCCTTTAAAATAAACGCAGAGTGGGTCTCCCTCCGAAGGGTATTTTTTTTTCACCTAATGAACTATTTTACTTCCAAAAATTACATCATATCATCACACTGTTTGTCTCAGTAAGTTATTTCGTCATTAAATTCTATACTGAAACAATCCTTTTTTTGCTACCCCCCTCCTCGCCTGCGCCCTTTACTGTCATTGGAAAATTTAACGGGTTTGGCTTAACGTGAAAAACAACATTTGTGCACTGAACACCCGCAGAAATCATTTGAGTATGACCTTGTTTGCTTGCAGTGACACTTTATGGCCTGTTGGCTGTGCCAATGCTTACTATATTAGGTATTTGAACTAGCACAGACCTATTTTCCAGACACAATGGACTCTTTACAGAGAACAAAGGAGTATGTCAAGCATGAGTTACTATAAGAAACAGTGATGTGTTTTACTTTGGCGCATTTTTACTCTATGGTCTTTGTATGCAAGCAAGACATTTTGCGCAAAGCCAAATTCATATAATCGGATTTAATGTGCATTTCCTGTTTAAACCTAGGAACTAGTAATGTGGAATACAGGGTTGGAGCATGTAACTGGGACAGTAGCATGCAGCACACCATGTATGCACTGTGTAACCCCAGAGTGGTTCATATTAGGATGGACAAGCTGTGCACCGCTTCCCCATCCCCTCAGAGTTTAGGAGCAGACAGGGGTTGCAGATGATGGGACTAAAATGGGAGCCATCTCAGGTGCTTACTTGGTATGGGTTGCATGTTGACACGCAACCTGTAATCCATGCTGTCAGCATGGGCAAAGCTAAGCATCTGTCTTAACTCATGGTCTTTTCCATCTTGATGCTACCGCTTTCTACCTAGGTCACTATTTGTCTATCTCTGTCTCTCCACCCGTCTGTTCACCTCCTAGGGTATTCCTGTATTCTGCTGGGAAATTTTATGCACTGTTATTTCATGCACTATTTTGAAATAGAGTTTATTTTTATGACGCTGTTGTTTGACAGTATCTTCTATTACCTACATGTCTCTTCTGGACGAACTCTCTAATGCATTTTATTTGTCACATGTTGTATTGTAAGTGCATTTATATAGCGTCGAAGCGCTTTTTCGGAGAGTAGCACGCTACTCCGGAACCCATAAAGGATTAGTGTTGAATTAGTATAGTGAAATAAGAAAGTAATTTGAGTGGTGATATGATCTTCCCGTTTCCATGTCCACTTTCACAGAACTCTCATGGATGCCACCCCACAGCGTGGTTCCTACTAGAGCGTTTAGTAAAAAAAAAACACACGTCTTTAAATTCTCTCTGTGCTGCTCTTAGCCTCAGACTCATTAGAAGTGTACCAGTGTTTAGTGGCACGCGCTGAATGATGTTGGGGAGAAAGAGAGGGAGACTGTTACCCCCTAGAAAGTGTTGTGTTAAAAACATGCATTTGACAGCTTCAAAACAGGCCGGGCTTACAAAGGCAGCCATATGCTCTAAAGGAAAGTTGCAGGGGTGGCAGTCACAACCGTTGGCAACCCTTAAATCACGGCAGTGCCACTAACCCCCCTTCCCGCCTCCTCCCTAACTGGAAAGTTCCACATGTCCTACAGCGCAGCCATAGTTTGCTTCCCTACAATGTGTCCAGGTCATCTGAAACAACGCCATTAGTTTGAGGACAGTGTGGGGAATTGCATTTTGGTGGGGATACAGTGACTTTTAAGGTTGATAAAATGTTGGTCAGAGATAGGACGCACACTGCATATTGGTTAAAGAGATAAAACAAAACCCTTTTCGCTGGTGACTCCCTTAGGCACTGTTCTCTTGTTTTTCTCTTCCTCCCTTTTGTCCCTTTGCCAAAGTATATAGATAAAAAAAACAGTCCTGGCATCAAAAGAGTGCTGGTGCCTATCACCTGTACAAATAAACCTATTTTTCTGCATTAAGCGAGCTGGTTGGCAAAGAATTTGACCAATCAGAATATTTTACATTTGACCTGACACGATTTCTGACATAAGATGAAAAACCAAACTTCTTTTATTCGTGCATTACTGCTCACATCCTTGTATCGTTTATATGTTGAGAGCACTTTTGGAAAATGTGTCCACTGTGAAAGGGTTACAGGCTGGGCTCCTACAGTGGTGACCAAACTCTGGCTGTGTAGTGGTTGTGAACCCTTTGGCCTGCCCACCTCTGTTGTTTGATTGATATGATACCTGGTGTTAAAAAGGCAAAGCAGCACCCTGCTACTCTGCGCCCTAAGCTACTACTCCTGTCTTCACTTGATTGTTTTTTTATCATGATTTTGAACTGAAGCTGGTGAATACCTTTACCCGGAAGGACGTTTGGAAAAAAAAATCAGATGCTGATACTGGTTCTCAGATTGTTTTGTAATTTACTGACAAAAAGTCTAATTGAAAGAAACAGGGTTTTTAAAATCATTTCCAAGTGTAAGTTCCGTTAACAAAGGTAGAAAATCAGTTTTTCAGGAGAATTTACTGCTGCCATAATCTTAAAAAAAAGAATGGGAAGGCGACCAAATGGATCTTTGTGGCTGTTTGTAGCCTTTGCCAGCTCATTTCCCTTTTCCAAATAGACGAATATAGTTGCTAAAAAAAGCCAGAACGTGTTCAGAGTGTGAAAGTAACCTAGACAACCTCTATTTTCCATGCCTGTGTGGGGGAATTATGTCTCAAAACGGAAAAACCTTTTCTATGTTGAGAGAATAAAGATGGAAAAAGAGTACCATTTAGAATTGCACTTTTCTCCTAATAAACTGGCTGATTGTGGGCCTGCTGACAATCCGGAGGCGAATATTTAGCCGAAACTGGTTCTAAACATCCCCGGATTTTTGTGAGTCCCATGAATTGCCTGTCTGTGAAAATGGTAGGCGCATGCCTACAACTTGTAGACTGGCTCTTTTTAAAAAAAAACGAGTCCATAGTGAATATTGTTAGGAAATGATTATCTACTAGTTGAGCAGTTCTGTGTTCTGCACCTAGATGGTCGCTATTGAACGCAAGTGTTTTATCTGAGTATGATCAGATTTAGCAGTGCATTGATGTGTGTGTGCGGAGTCTAAAAACTAGTAGCTCTGTGGGACATCGCAAGAGAATTTCAGTCCTTTGCTTTAAAATAGTGCTGTAAGCCTCTAGATAAATAAAAACAATGCAAAATCACAGTGGGACTTCCAATCTGTAAGTGAAATTGGGCAGTATTTTGTAACAGCTAAAATATTCTCCTTGTGTTGATTCTGCGGGAAATATTGGACGTTCCTGTTGGCTACCGTTGACACCCGTACACAGATCGGGAGACAAAGAAAATGGAGAGTGCATTTGTGGAAGAGGATATGCTTTTTCTGGAAGCAGATTATTCAAGTCAGTGGGGTACTTAAAATGACTCTTTAAAATGTGAATTAAGAGCACTGTGTTGAAAATGGGCTTATTGTGTTATTGTTGCCTGTTACTATGGATGCAGATAAAAAAGGGACCAATCCTGGTTCTACTGGACTGAAACCTTTGTGTGGTTTTTAAACTGGCACTTATCACTTTTGTTGTCTCCTTGAAGTGTCTTATAATCATTGAAAAAAGTATTGTTCCGCTGATCAATACAAGTAGGGCCTTATCAGTTGTACATTTAAGGCAGCTATGTATGTATGTCATACGATGATTTGAAATAAGACATTTTCTTTACAACTAGCCTGTCAGTAGAATCAATCCCTAGAGATAAAAGATTTACTTGTGGTAATTTGTTTTTCTTGTATCCAATTGTTTTATTTATCATAGGCTTGCAGTTAGAAGATTCCACTGGTCTAATCAAGGTATCAACTGTTTTGTTAGACAAGCAGACTCACTGTCAGTCTTTTTGCCTAACTATATACCTGCTAGTCATCTGTCTGGCTGCCTTTTTTCTTTGCTTATGCATCTTGTAGCAGTAGATCCAACCTGCAACTCTTAATAAATTCCTCAGGTAGGCAAAAAGTTATGAACTTGTGATAATCAGTAATGTGGTATGGTCACATAAAGTCATTGCTTTTTGTTCATCAATAAATAAACAGTGATTAAGTTATGGGGTGTTCACAGAGTATCACTGATCTTAATATTATGAATTTGTGTCAGTGAGCAAAATGTTAGTGTGCTCAATGCCTTTTGGCTCCAGTATAGTTAAGATGTGAGGTATATTCGACGCCTCACCAGGGCTAGTAAGCGCTATATAAATGCAATTACAATACAATACAATATGCTACTTCCAGTTTATGTAATGTGCCTATGGCAAGCCGTCATAGAATTTCTCATCAATTTAGAAGCACTAGATTAAATGCCAAGAAACCCTGTGGGGACTGTGATGTAATTATCAAATGTACTTTTCAAATACATTTTGGGTATTTCATTCTTTTTAATATACGATTCCTTTAACATGATATATGTACAACAATACACTTCGTGAAAGAAATATGGAAACTGTCCATTTTATTTCTAATGCAGTTTGCAAATACATTTAACATATTTGCTCAAAGTGTGCAGACACTATTCAGCATATTGGCTGCATGTGTCCTGCAGAGCTGATACAGAAGTTACAAAGTAGCATGCTCTGCGTTACCGTTCTGCATGCTTACAAGCACATACGCATTTCATTCAGACCCTACTGTAAAAAGAAAATAGAACAGCTTCGGTTCTACCCCCTACCCATAAATGTTCTAGTGAACAGGGTCTTGAGTCCATATGTATTATATTAACAATTATTTAAGAGCATGCTGTTGTGCCGTTTTGCAGATAACGTTCTTTCACTTTGAGGATAAAATTCAATGTTACATGCATTTTTTTCTTCGACATTTGATAGTGCAATTCAAATTAAACAATGATGAGACTCGTAAAAGTAGAGTAAACCAAGCCTGGAGCTCAGCTGCCTGCCCTCTCACTTTTCTAGCAGTCCCAGAGAGAGCATTGCAATGTCACTACTTGCCTGTAGAAAATATTCTGTGACTGTAAACAAAGCAAGGTCAGAACTTGTTTGAAATAAGAAGGCAAGAGGCTGTTTTTCATAGGAAGATTAGTCTCTGAGACTTATTTCTTTTAGATATATCCCACCTATGCCAGTCATACCTTTTGCAGGGCTCCTAGTTGTAAGACGTCTTTGTGTACAGGTAAGCGTCACATGTAGTAGGAGAGTATAGGGATTGATAAAATAAGTAATTTAGTATTTGACAAATGATGTTCACGAAAAACTGTGCTATGAATAACGATACATGGATATGATAGAAAAGTTGCACAACAGGAGTCTCTTATTTGGTGTGGATACTAGGTGAGGTGGATATAGTACATCAGTTTTGAGAGGGGTCTTTCCAGTACCAAATCAGCGTCAAAGTCATTCACATGGAAAGTATATTTTCAGTATGCTTAAGCGTGCCCTACGTAGAGACAAAACAGTCTGCTCTCATTTCTCATGTATGTATTTACCCTATTTTGAAAATGCGGGTATAAGTGTAAGCAAAACATTAAACTAAGTCTCCCTTCTTATTTCTGCTTAAACCAAAAGGTCACATAAACTATTCCTTCCTTGTTTGTAAGGATGAGCGATTCCTTGCACACACCTAAATAATCCCGTACAGATTCTTTACACTGACGAGGTCCTGCTGGGTTGAAGGGGAGCAGAACAAGCTGACCTTGTGTCCCCTTCCTCTTTGTCACACCGTAATCCTTAACCTAAAGAAGAATTATGGAGCTGACATTTACACCCCCCTGCGCATTCTGAATATGGTAATACTTTTTTTAGCACACACTGTTCAATATGGGTGCAAGTCCTCGTTGAACTGTGTGGAAAATCCAGTTCCTGTTCATCTCAATAAGAAAAGAGTCGCTGAAGCACAACATGGCAGCCGGCCTCCGAGCAAAGTGCGCGCGGAGCCCAATATGTGGCGCACACCTGGGGAGGACCCGGAATCATCTGCCAGCCCTCTTCAATATGTTCTGCTTTAAAAATGGTTCAATGAAGGCGTCGCCCGGGCAGTGGCCTCTTGTCCCCAAAGACCCACACTTGAACCCGTCTGATTTGTCCCTTCTCAAACGTTCTGACAGACTGTGCGCCGCGCGTCCCGCCCGCCATAATTGCCCTTTTGTAGCGTCTCACGTGTTTTGATGCCCATTACGTTCAAATTGTTACGTGCCGTTGATGAAATGGCGCATGTGTCAGTTTAATGACATGGCTCAGGGGGTCTTACATCATGCTTTCCGGAACACTGGAAAGTGATTTTCAAAACAAGTTCGGCGGCTGCCCCCCTTCCCGTCGGCGGACACCCGGCCGGGCCCGGCGAGGCGCTTCCAGGAGGGGATTCGTATTCCCCCGGGGCGGAGCGGGGGCTGCCGCTTAGTGTCGCCCGAGCAATGAAGTGGGAATTAAGGCTTAATTGTAACTCATCCGGTTCGAATCAGACCTCTTTCGCCAAGTCTGTTCTCACATGTTCAAGCCCGCTTTACTCCCTCGCCCCAGTGGGCAGCGGATATTGTTTAATAATTCCGCTTTGCGCCCAGTGGTGTTGGGGATCATATGTGTGTTTTTTTGCGCTGTGCTCAATTCATTGGTATTGTTTTATAGACCGCAGATGTGGTTTCATTAAACAAAATGGCAATCTACGACAAGCGACGAAAAATAAAGTCAGTTGTGAGAAGGCGATTAATTATTCCGGAAAACCAACCAATGAAGCCTTATACTTTCCCAAAGATTTGCGAGTTTACATTTATAAAAAACAAATGACATCTAAGGGCATTAATTTTTAAGGGGCACGAGTGACTACTTCTGAGTGCTTTTAGTGTTGCTAAAACACACGTACCAGATTATCTTTTGCAGGACAGTTTAAGGAAAGCAAACATGTCTGCCATTTCAGGTGTCTACGTTTATCTGTTTCTAAATATACCGGACTTTCAAATATATATATTTTAAATAAGTACAAAGTTTCAGTATGAATTTGTGTGTGTATATGTATACACACACAAACATATTTATATTCACTGAAAAAACAAAGATTAAACTGACTTTATAGTTAGGTGTTAGAATGGACATGAGATAATACTATCCCCCCAACCCCTCTGAAATACACCAGGTATAGTTTAGTCAGCTACCTTTAACTTGCCCCCCATCAGGCACATCAACAGTGATGTCACTTAACATGTCATGAGTGATGTAGTATCGTAAGTTATAAGCAAGGTGCACGTTTTAGGTAGTTGACTAAACTGTAAATAGTGTATTCAATGTTTTTTAGCATTATCTCATGTCTCATTACAACACCTAACTAAAACATCATATTAACCTTTGTTTATTTTCCAATGATTTTTTTTTAAAGTTAGTTATGGACTTAGAACCTAACCTAACTATGAGGTCACTTTAACCTTTGTTTTTTCAGGAAAATTCTGAGTTTTTTTGATCATTTTCTAAATTGGATCACTGGCCAATATTTTTCATGCAGCCAACCTTCTGCCATCCGCAACAGGGTTGAACATAGGGCCTGCCTTCAAACCCGACGAGCAGCCAACTTACGCTGCACCAGGCCCTGCACCAAACTCTCCGCGTGCACCTGACTGCATTTCCTCCTCCCTTTTTTGTATTTGGAGGTGCCTGTGACACAGACAATAGCCCCATAGTGCCACTGTTCCCTGCAAACTTGCTCGGGGTAGCTTGCACAATATTGAGGTACCATGGCACTGGAAATTGAGTTGGGCTCACTTTTCTGATAGAGACTTGTAGCCTCAGATTCTTCCCCTTCTGAATATTCCCAGGCATCAGGCGGGTTACTGTAATTTTTCAGCATTACCTCTGCACCCCAGGAGTTGGTGATGTGCAGCTCCACACCAACGCCACTCCGCTCCGGGAAATGATGTGTAGTTCATATTTATTCGTTACTCCTGTGTGCTAATGTCAGTTCCTTTCTTTCCGCAACTCCTGATATGGATTCGGAGCTCTCCATTGTCCTTTAGAGAGACGTTTGCAGCAAACAGAAAGGGTTAGAGAGGCATTGAGGGCAGAGATTAGGAGATGAGGGGACAATAGAGAAAGTAAGAGAAAGCCTAAGGAAGCAAAAATGAGAGTTAAATACACATAGAGAAAAGGTGATGGATATTTTAAGTTGTATTTATAACTTACCATGTTTTGGCCAATGTATCGGGCCTAATGTGATTTCAATGCACAATGCTGTAGGTTAAGTGCATGTTTTTTTCTAAAAGAGATCTTAGTGTAAGATGCAAAAATCGCCTAGCATGGTGGTCTTTAAAATCATAATAAGGTCTAATCATTGTTACTTGATCAACATTTCATTTTGCAAATTGCCCAACCAAGGCATCCCCTTGTTATTTGTTACTATATACTCTTGATGAGAGCAAAGTACTGACACCTTCTCTTTTAATAAACATATATAAGGGCGACAGTGGCCTATAGAACTACTAGTGTCACGATTCCGCCCTTAAATCCGGTACTCCTCAGGGTCCGAGCGATGCAATAGGGTATCCACCTCTCGATATCTCCAACTCCAGCAATTACTGCACGGAGGATTAGAGCGATCAAGTGAGGGAATGATAGGAAGGGGACAGCGGAGATTAGAACCTGAAAGAAAAAACAGCTTCACATAACAAACAGGACAAATAACACTACTCTCGTCAATTCTCGCTATAAAGAAAGCCACCTCAAACAGAGTGTCCCATGATTAAGCACAACTTCAGACCGATCATTGGGGATATTACATCATACCATACACACTCAAACACAAAGGAATTTCAGCAGTAGAATAGGCTGGATGCAGGAGTACCACCTATCCGGACTCTACGGTCCTTGCTGCTCTAGAGGCGCACACTTAGTCTCAATATCCAGTACCTAACTGGTTTCTACCTTTTGTTTGCTGTCCTGAACAAACTACTTGAATCCAGTAAAGTCTCGAAAGCACTTAAAGGAAGTCTCTTTAAACACACTACCTCTCTGACGCAGGATTCGGATGGTGAGAGGTAACTATCCAAGAAAAACAAACTCTTTTTCCAGAGCTAAAAGGTCATCTCGTTATATCCCATCTAGTGCCCCTCAAAGAGTGTCCCTTGGTATAGTCTTGCCAATTGTGGGAGCAACGTTAACTCCGGGCCCCGGCCTTGTTCTAGATAAGGGGACTTCAGGAGAATGTTAGTTATCCCCCCCCAGGACCCCTCCGGGGTTCTTTAGAACACCTCTGGCTCTCGACTACACAAGGCAGACATGAAGAGTTGGAAGGGACTCACCAGGTCCGGTCTCCCTTTGCCTGGAAGACTGTCGGGTCCCTAGCGCGGTCCAGGAAGCGGGTGCTGGCGCGGTCCGCGCATATCCCGATCAACGGAAAATGCGAGGCTAAGCAGGGAGGAAAAAACAAAACAGCCGGAGGGCGATTTCCTCCCACGGGGCAAGACGCGCCCCTAAGACGTCCAGGCGGGTTCCTCGCGGTGAATATTCCAAGATGCCAGCAAAGGTAAAAAAGCGAGGGAGGACTCGCTTGGGGAATTACGCACGCCGGCCAGCGCACATCGCGTTCTTTAAAGGACGCAGCTCCGCCCATTCAGTGTGGCCTTATGGGTATTGTAGGCCAGGCAGGCGCGTTGTTATCACGGGGGAGGTCTTTACGCGATGCATGATTCCTGACAACTAGCATATACATGATTTTCATGAAAACAATTTTTTAATACATTAATAGTAAAGTGTGCTCAATGGTACATAAATCACTATGTCCCCCTAATAGTGCAGAGTAAATCAAAGAGAAGAAATCCCCTGAAATACACAAAATATATATATTGGATGTCCAGAGCACCACCAATTGGATTGTAAATAGTCTGTCACTTAGACAGGTCCATAGTGGTAAGACAGACTAACGTTTGAAGATTCCATTAGTTTATTCCAGATTCTAATCTGACTAAATGTGTTTCAACCACACCAAGGTTCATCTACAAAAAAGGAACAAGGTGGAATAACAAACTGTGTTTCAGCTTTCCCAGTCCGAAGAAGACGAGACGATGGGACGGCCCGGTGGTCTTTTTGCGTCCTGCACTTTTGGCAGATGATAGAATGTTGGAAGGACCGGATACTCCACCATTATGAATTGGTATTCCTCTTCTTCGAGAATTCCTTTCATTATCCAGCTGGATATTATTTCATTTAAAGATTGGATGCTGTTGTTATAGACGGCTTTGCCAACTTTCTTATAACTTTGCTGGTCTCCTAATAGGCGAAAGGCTTCCTCTTTGTAGCCCTCCTTGGACATCACCACTACATTGCCGGAGTATCCAGTCCTTCAAACGTTCTATAATCTGCCAAAAGTTTACAAGGACGCAAAAAGAACACCGGGCCGTCCCATCATCTCGTCTAAAGGCAACCTTTTGGAAAAAGCTTCTATATTTGTGGATTCCTTCCTATTCCCATTGGTAAAAGATCTAAGCTAATTTACACAAGACACAATGGATTTCATAAGACCTATCCAGGGCATACAATGGGAAGAAGATCTTCTCTTAATAACTTTTGACGTAACCAGTCTAAATACTTGCATTATGCATACGTAGGGACTCACTGCTCTGGAATTTTTCCTAAAAACGAGACCACTGAAATTCCAGGAACACAACAGAATGCAACTAAAGTTAGCTGCATTTTGTTTGATTCATAAAATTTTTCTATTTTCTGTCCTGTTATATTTGCAAACACAGGGTACTGCCATGGGACGTGCTTAGCCCCCAGCTATGTGAATCTTTTTGTATGCTGGTGGAATGAGCACTGGGTGGAGCAGATTGCCTCGTGGACCAGGTACATCAATGACCTCTTTATAGTTTGGCGGGGCACACAAATGCTGGCAGAAGATTATGTGAGGGCTCTCAATGATAATGAGCTCAATTTTAGATTCACCAGTAATTTCAGCAGAACAGAGGTTGCATTTTTGGACCTCTTGGTGTTTGTGTTGGATGACAAATTGTGCACTAAACTTTATAGAAAACCAACTGCAGGTAACACCGTCCTACACTCACAGAGCCAACACCCGTGCAATCTTATTAACAGTATCCCCTATGGTGAACTGTTAAGGTTAAAACGTAATTGCTCTCACCCAGAAGATTACACAATAGTAGAAAGGAATTCTCTCCAAAGATTCAATGAAAGGGGTTATGTAGGCAAAGTCTTACACGATGCTACAGTGAAGGTGCAGGCAAGAGAGGAAAGACCTCCTGACCCAAAAAGAGAAGAAGCCTGCACATGAGCAAGGAGATTCCAAGGTCCGATTGATTCTCGGCTTCTCAGCTGAATCCCGGCAGATTCGAAACCTGATTAATAAAAATTGGGGTAGTCTAAGAACACATGGAGTGATTGGGAAGACTCTATCGAGTAGACCAGACATAACCTACAGGAAGAGTGCCTCATTGAAGGATATTCTTGTCAAGTCATTACATTGACATCACAGGCTTCTTTCCTTGCACTAAGTGCAAAGCGTGCAATAGCGCACAAAGGTAAAAGATTTCCAGGTCCCAGGCAAGAAAGAGAAGAAGAAGATCAATAAATTGTTGAATTCTAATTCCAGTTATGTAGTTTATAGCCTGGTGTGTCCCTGTGGCCTCCAGTACATTGGAAGGACTATACTCCCGGCAAAAAAACGCATCTTGGAGCACACAAGAGCTATCACCAGTGGCGACACAACATATCCAGTCGCAAGGCATTTTGCTGAGATGCATGAGGGGAGGAGTGATAGACTGCAATTTTTCTGTATCGATCAAGTTCCCCACAGAGTAAGAGGCGGGGACCGCGTAAGACTCTTAAGACAGTTGGAGTCCAGGTATATTGGGGAACTTAGGACTCAATCAACATTTGGGCTAAATAGCAAAGAAGAATTGTGGTCACACATAGGTTGAATTTAGCTTGGAGGTGTGAAGAGAACTGTCTTTTAGGAACTGGTCCTAATCAAGCAGCAAGTATTGGGGCTGCATAGGGGGCTATCGATATGTGAGCATATCAGTAGGTTACCCTAGAGAAACAAGGCAGCAGGCAGAAGGTGAACGGCTGATATTTGAAACCGAGGCATAACTGTATGTGGCATCTACCATGTTGTAATTAATTTTGTTATATCTTGATAACATCACTGAAGATGTTTTTCAGTGGGAGGAGAGGTGGGAAGCTGCATAACAGCAATACAGGAGTCAATGTAGGCCCATTCATTGCACAATTATGACTCTCCCGAGTTTGCCACCTATCAGACATCCAATACATCTACTAATGGCCCAATGATGGCTCTATTTAGTCTTTGGGGTTGTAGCATGGGATATGATAATATGAGTCACACATGAATGTGTTGGAGACTGTGGAGATTTCCAATGAAAGACTTCTTTTCTCTCAACCATGATGATATTCATATATTGTTTTGTACTCTTTATTCTTTGCATTATTAATTTGTAAATTTGCATAATTGAAATTTAATTTATTGATATCCATGGATTCTTTTGTATCTGGGATAGACTCCACGGTTGAAATAATGTTTTTTTCGGGGTTTGCATCGGAATATTTTATATACAATGTTGACATTCCAAGATGGTCGCCACCATGAACTCAATTTGTCTTCTACTAATGCTGCCCCAGTCTGTTTTCTATTTTATCTAATTAATTATTAACTAATCAATTTGTAAGGTGTTAAAAGGTGATTTGTCACTCAGGGACACTGACATTGACAAAGGCCAGGAGGCCGGAACGCATGTGTCAGTTCAGTGTGGTTGCACTAGTTTAGGTAATAAATTATTAAAATCAACTAGGCCGAGAGTGCCCGGTAATGGCTTTTCGACTGTGTTTTGGTTGTGAGGCACGGGACCGCCCCGTGCACTGTGACACCCTCTGCGCTGAGAGTGGCGCTCTGCAGGCGTAGAACGTGATAGAATATATATATATGTATTTTCACTGAAAAAAACATAGGTTTCAGGTACGTTATATTTAGAAATTAGCATTTAAAAAACCTTAGAAATTCACTGAAAAAAACATAGGTTTCAGGGGACGTTATAGTTAGCTGGACATTTCACTCTTACAAAACCATAGAAATTCCACCGTTATAGTTAGTTCAGCTAACTATAACTCGTGCCCCCGCAATGCACTGCTCATGACGTCACATATTACATCATTCATGACATGGTCAGTGACATCACTGATGACATCACTGATGACATCATCCAGTGACTGTGTGTTTCTGTAAAGTTTAAATATGTAAAGTTTAAAATATGTTTTGTATTTGTATATTTGCCAAGGTGTATTGAAGAATGAGAATGAGTGGGTGTATAAGTGTTTGAATGGATGACTTAGTAAGTGCATGACTGTCTGTATAAGTGAGTAATTAAACGTGTCTTAGTGAATGAATGAGTTAGTCACTAAACTATGGAAATGTCTGTATCAGTCTGTCAGTTAGTGTCTAAGCGGTTGCATGGGTTGGTGAGTAACTAAATGAGTGTCTATATGGGTTATTGTTTGTCTAAGTAGCTGTATGGGTGCCAGAGTGTCTGTGTGGGTGGGTGGGGGTGTGTGACTCCGTGCATGGATATATAAGTGGGTGATTCAGTGGGTGTATGGGTTTAAGAGTGCATCTGTGAAGGGCGGTATGGATGGGCGAGTGTGTGTATTGTTGTGTTTGTGAGTGAATGGATGTCTCAGTGGTACATATGTGAGTAACTACATATGTGAAAGGCAGTATATGTGAGTGACGGAGTATATAAATGAACTATATGTGAGAGTGAGTGATTGTGAGAGTGGCTGTATGGATGAGTGTGTGGTTGTATTGGTGATTGTATAAGAGAGTAAGTATGTGTTTGTGTCTGTATGAATAAGTGAGCTTGTTTTTGAATAACTGTATAGGTGTGCGAATGAAAGTGTGATTGATCTTTTACATGACTGACTAGGTGTGTAACTCTATGGATGAGGGTCGGTGTGTGAGTCTCTGTATAGGTGTATGAGTACATATGATAGTGCTGTATTAATGAGTGACTGTATGGGTGAATGAGTGGATGTGTGTGAAGACCTAGGACTCAGTGAGTGGGTATGTAGTAATTGGTATTGGTGTGTCTATGGTTTCGAAAATGGTTCTCTGTATTTTAGAGTAGGTGTATCAAAGGTTATATTAGGGTGTGAGGAGGTGCTTCAGATTATCACGTGGATGATGTCATCAGTGATGTCATTTGAGATGTCATCAGTGATGTCATCAGTGATGTCACTGACCATGTCATGAATGATGTAATATGAGACATCATGAGCAGTGCATTGCGGGTGCGCGAGTTATAGTTAGCTGAACTAACTGTAACAGTGGAATTTCTATGGTTTTGTAAGAGTGAAATGTCCAGCTAACTATAACGTCCCTGAAACCCATGGTTTTTTCAGTGAATTTCTTAGGTTTTTTAAATGCTAATTTCTAAGTATAACGTACCTGAAACCTATGGGTTTTTCAGTTAATGGTTTTTTAAATGCTAATTTCTAACTATGACATCCCTATTGAGTCCCTTTGAATCCTGAAGGTCCCTGGTGGCCAAGTAGCCCACCAGGTACATCCAGTAAACGCCACAGATCTGCGTTTCAGAGAGGTGTTCTGAGGACACGCCCCTTTTTACACCATGCTGCAAACACGGCTTCTGTCCATCCTTTTTTAAAATTTATTTTTGGGAGGGGGCCGCGTGGTCCCCCTCCTCAGGCCAATTATAGCCCCGGGGACCCCATCCCCCGGGGCCGGCCTGCCTTTTAATAAAAATTTAATGGGGAGATGGGCTGCGTGGCACCCCTCCCGAGCCACTTCTGGCCCCAGGGACCCCATCCCCCGGGGCCTGGCCACTTCCTTGGGGACCGTTGGGGGAGCCCCAATGCACCCACGGTCCCTGCCGGCTCCCCAACTCCTGCGGGAGCCGACATTGCTTTTCCACACAGGGAGCTGCTAACAATCAGCTCCCTGTGAGGAAAAGCAATCTGGTTTGCTTCATTGTAGCGAGAGCAGGTTTCCCTGCTCTCGCTACAATGAAGTAAAGTGGAGTTTGCAAAGACAGGGCGGGAGCTGCACGGCACCCCGGGACACTCCAGGAGCCTGCCCTGGGGGGTGGCAGTCCTCAGGGCCAAGGAGGGCCCCAGGAGGGGGGCCCGCGGCCCCTCTCCCAATCTGTGCTCAGCACCAGGGAGGTAGTGGTCCCCGGGGCTCAGGGGTCCATAACGGACCCCTGCATTTGCATCTTAGTGCCCCGGGGAGGTGGCGGTCCCCCGGGGCATGTGGGCAGGTTATTTTTTAATAAAAAAAGAAGCCCTGGGGGGTGGCAGTCCCCGGGGCTGCCGGGGAGCTGTGTGCCTCTCATGAATATTTGACAATAGCCCCGGGGGGTGGTGGCGGTCCCTGGGGCTTGGGGGCCCTTGGAGACCCCCCTACAAATTAAACATGCCCCGGGGGTGGCGGTCCCCGGGGCTGCGGGGGACCCGCGGGCCCCTGAAATTAATGGATAATGCCCCTGGGACCTGGCCCACCCAGGGGCTTATAGAAAACGAAGCGCTGGAGTCGTGCTTCCTTTTTAAAAATAATTTCGGCGGGATTCGCGACCCCTAGGCGATTTCCGCCGAGATTCTTAAAAAAAAATCTTTTTTTGGCCCTGTGGGTCCTTGTGGGACCCCCTGAGCTGGCCGAGGGGGTCAGGGTGTTTCTACCCTGCCCCCTTTTCTCGTTTTTCACCTTTGTATTTACTGTTTACGAACCGAGTCACAAGATGAATGCCAACACTTCCTGGTTTGGAGTGTTGGCATCCAATCACAGTGAAGCTCGTGGTCGGGAGGGTTCGCGAATCCACAGCGTCCCTAGATATCGAAAATTGTATTTTTTTAATTTCTCAGCAACTACTGGACGGATTTACACCATTAAAAAAAAGGACACTTTCTAAACCAAGCACTACCTTTTTGCCAAATTTGGTGTAATTCCGTTCAGCAGTTCGGGCTGTAGCCGTGTCTAAAGTTTCCTATGGGAAATTGATTTTCCGACCTCTATTTTTTTAATTTCTCAGGAAATACTGAACGGATTTACACCATTTAACAAAAAGGACAAAAAATGCTTTTCCTATGGAAAATAGTTCCTAACTATAACTACCCACTATATATATTCATATACCACTACTCCTTCCCAAGAAGAAGGGGTATATATAATGGAATAAGACTTCATTCCCCGATCTTAAAATGTCGTTGGATGAGTCCACCCCTGTCTTCTCTGATAAGGTCAATGAAAGTGATAGAGGTGCTGGCTCCTGAAAGCAGATGATTCTGTACCTCCATTGAAGACCTCTAAAGGTGTGTTCAGCCCGATGGTTCTCCCATGACTTAGCCTGGGAGAGAGCTGCCTGTAAATAGCTGGAGAGAGTGCGTCGTTGCCACTATCCCAATGAGGATAAGCATCCTTGAATATTTACAAAACAAATATGAAAAAAAGCTTGCTCCTCTTTCTATTACCTATGTAAGGCAGACAATGATGGCAAGGAGATTTTTAAAATTTCCTCTAGTTTCACAGACCCAAAAACAAAATCCACACTATCCTGAATCCAAACACTCACTTTGTGCTGGACCAGGCGATTTTTGCGAAGAAAAGATCTTCAAAATTTAGGCCAGCTTGGTGAGCTCTTATCCTTGGCTGGTGACTCAGATTTCGGTGACATTACAGGCCCTTCAGCTAAGCCAATGCTGACACGCTTTCTGCCACCCTCATTAGAGGATGTGAAGAAGCAGTTTGCCTTCTGTAAATCAGGATCCCCTGAAGATCTGCTCCCGGCACATATACAAGGGTTGGTTGCAGATAATATAGCTCCAATTTATCAGGAATGTTTCTCGGTCTCATTCCTTTCAGGCCCCATCCCGGACTCTTGGAAGAGAGCCAATGTGGCCCCCTTCTCAAAAAGTCTAATGCAGATTCAGAAAAACTCTTTAACTTTCGTCCTGTCTCATTATTGCCAGTGGCACGAAGATTTTGGAAAAATAAGCAACTCACCACCTTTTTGACAGAGAATGAGATGCTACATCCCTCCCAGTCCGGCTTCCGCTCGCAACATAGCCTGATCAGCCTGGACTCTGGCCTCAATGTGCTGGTGCTGTTAGACCTGTCGGCTGCATTTGACACGGTGAGCCACAGCACCTTGCTAAAAAGATTGGAACATCTGAGCCTGGCAGATTCTGCATTAGGTTGGTTAGGGTCCTTTCTGGCGGAAAGAGAGCCGGTAGTGTAGATTAAACCTTACTTTTCTATAGCTAAACAGTTGAAATAGGGGGGGGGCAGTGCCGCAGGGCTCTGCACTGAGCGCCACCCTTTTCAACATTTATATGTCTCCTCTGGCGTTACTGGTTAAGTCGTTTGGCATTAAAATTATTTTGTATGCGGGCGATACACAGTTGACGGGGACTCAGCGAGTGGCAAACAAACATTTGCTTTTTGTTTAAAGGCACTACCTGACAGGCTCAGGAAGAACAATTTACAGTGTTATACAGACAAGACTGAGATCCTGTTATTTGGGCCAAATGGCCTTCCTGGATGGACTGGAGCATGCCCAAAGAATTTCTCTCCCGTGCCACCTCCTGTTGAAGTGGCAAGAAACCTAGGGGTTCTGTTTGACTCGCACCTCACTTACAACGCCCAGGTTTCTTCGGTGGTAAAATCCTGCCTTTGGATTCTTCACCTGCTTATGTGATTTGTACAACTAATCCCTTAAGAAGCGCAGAACACAATGGTTAGGGCTTTGTTACTGTCACTGCTGGACTATTTTACTGTGTTCTACGTGAGTATCCCAGAGTGCCTAGTTCCATGTTGACAGGTGGTACAAAACATTGGGATCTATCTACTGTATGATCTTCCGCAGCGCTCATCTGTTCAGCTTTTTCAAGACCAACTTCACTGGCTCCCAGTACATAAGTGGATAATGTATACAATGCTAACACTGGCGCATCAAACCCTTTATAATAAGGGGTCGCTATACCGGATTGAGAGGATTAATGCTTACAGCGCAAGAAGAGTATTGCGCTCCAATCAGGGTGGGCTGTTAATAGTTCCCCGCTTTAAAAAGAAGCAGAGAAGAGGTTCCTCCTTTACAGTGTTGGCTGCTGGCTTGTGGAATCAGTTGCCTAGCCAGCTGAGAAAAATAGAGGAGAAAGTGAGCTTCAAAAAAACACACCTAAAACATACCTCTTTAGCCTTTAGGATAAGGTTCACGGGCTGAGGTCTTTGTTGTACAGTTGATACAGAGCGCTATATATATATATATATATATATATATATATATATATATATATATATATTATATATATATATATATATATATATACAAAAAAGAAGCAGAGAACTCTGGGTAGTTCTCAAGTTTAGGTGGAAAGCAGCTCCTGTATGGAGCACTCTCAACACCAGCGACACTCTAGATCTGCTCACCTCAAATGTCTGTTTTTCTATCAAAATTTTTAAGCATAGGATTAGCACAGTGCCATCCACGCCGAGATAGAAAAGGACAAAGTCTTTTGCCATTTGTACAGCAAAGTCTTTAAGCATAGGACTAGCACAGTGCTGCCCTTGCCGAGCTGTTAAATGACAAAAGCCAATTACCACTCCAGGCACAGTATTATAGCTTTGAATTGGTAAAGGGTATTTCTTTGACTTATACTGGGTGCTCCCTTGTGTCTGGACAAAGCTATACCTCTCTGAAGAGCTCTAATCAGAGTGAAACACTGTGTCAGGGGTTACTTTTACTCATTTCAGGTCGGCTTGATTGGTATTTTACCAATTCATAGCTGTAATACTGTGCCTGGAGTGGTAATTGGCTTTTGTCATTTAACAGCTCGGCAAGGGCAGCACTGTGCTAGTCCTATGCTTAAAGACTTTGCTGTACAAATGGCAAAAGACTTTGTCCTTTTCTATCTCAGCGTGGATGGCACTGTGCTAATCCTATGCTTAAAAAAAATTTGATAGAAAAACAGACATTTGAGGTGAGCAGATCTAGAGTGTCGCTGGTGTTGAGAGTGCTCCATACAGGAGCTGCTTTCCACCTAAACTTGAGAACTACCCAGAGTTCTCTGCTTCTTTTTTGCATAATTTATTCGTCACTCTATGTCTGAAAGGGTATTTCTTTGACTTATACTGGGTGCTCCCTTGTGTCTGGACAAAGCTATACCTCTCTGAAGAGCTCTAATTAGAGCGAAACACTGTGTCAGGGGTTACTTTTACTCATTTCAGGTCGGCTTGATTGGTATTTTACCAAGTCAAAGCTGTAATACTGTCATTTAACAGCTCGGCAAGGGCAGCACTGTGCTAGTCCTATGCTTAAAGACTTTGCTGTACAAATGGCAAAATACTTTGTCCTTTTCTATCTCGGCGTGGATGGCACTGTGCTAATCCTATGCTTAAAAAAATTTGATAGAAAAACAGACATTTGAGGTGAGCAGATCTAGAGTGTCGCTGGTGTTGAGAGTGCTCCATACAGGAGCTGCTTTCCACCTAAACTTGAGAACTACCCAGAGTTCTCTGCTTCTTTTTTGCATAATTTATTCGTCACTCTATGCCTGAAAGGGTATTTCTTTGACTTATACTGGGTGCTCCCTTGTGTCTGGACAAAGCTATACCTCTCTGAAGAGCTCTAATTAGAGCGAAACACTGTGTCAGGGGTTACTTTTACTCATTTCAGGTCGGCTTGATTGGTATTTTACCAATTCAAAGCTGTAATACTGTGCCTGGAGTGGTAATTGGCTTTTGTCATTTAACAGCTCGGCAAGGGCAGCACTGTGCTAGTCCTATGCTTAAAGACTTTGCTGTACAAATGGCAAAAGACTTTGTCTTTTTCTATCTCGGCGTGGATGGCACTGTGCTAATCCTATGCTTAAAAATTTTGATAGAAAAACAGACATTTGAGGTGAGCAGATCTAGAGTGTCGCTGGTGTTGAGAGTGCTCCATACAGGAGCTGCTTTCCACCTAAACTTGAGAACTACCCAGAGTTCTCTGCTTCTTTTTTGCATAATTTATTCGTCACTCTATGCCTGAAAGGGTATTTCTTTGACTTATACTGGGTGCTCCCTTGTGTCTGGACAAAGCTATACCTCTCTGAAGAGCTCTAATTAGAGCGAAACACTGTGTCAGGGGTTACTTTTACTCATTTCAGGTCGGCTTGATTGGTATTTTACCAATTCAAAGCTGTAATACTGTGCCTGGAGTGGTAATTGGCTTTTGTCATTTAACAGCTCGGCAAGGGCAGCACTGTGCTAGTCCTATGCTTAAAGACTTTGCTGTACAAATGGCAAAAGACTTTGTCCTTTTCTATCTCGGCGTGGATGGCATTGTGCTAATCCTATGCTTAAAAATTTTGATAGAAAAACAGACATTTGAGGTGAGCAGATCTAGAGTGTCGCTGGTGTTGAGAGTGCTCCATACAGGAGCTGCTTTCCACCTAAACTTGAGAACTACCCAGAGTTCTCTGCTTCTTTTTTGCATAATTTATTCGTCACTCTATGCCTGAAAGGGTATTTCTTTGATATATATATATATATATATATATATATTCACTTAAAAAACCATAGGTTTCACACATGTTATAGTTAGCTGGACATTTCACTCGTAAAAAACCAATGAAATTCCCCCGTTATAGTTACTGCAGGCAACTATAACTCACGCGACCGCAATCCTCTGCTGATGACGTCAGATATTACATCACTGTATTTAGACACTTATTTACCCATGTCTTCTTCCATTAATCTTTAGCTATACATATATTACAAATATTTATTTTTCATAAAGACACATATGTCATCAGTGATGTAATATCTGACGTCATCAGCAGAGGATTGCAGTCACGTGAGTTATAGTTGCCTGCAGTAACTATAACGGGGGAATTTCATTGGTTTTTTACGAGTGAAATGTCCAGCTAACTATAAAATGTGTGAAACCTATGGTTTTTTAAGTGAATTTGCAAGGTTTTTTAAATGCTAATTCGTAACTATAACGTGTGTGAAACCTATGGTTTTTTCAGTGAATTTGTACGGTTTTTTAAATGCTAAGTTATTAAAAAAAAAATTTCAGGTTTTTCACTGTGCGCGCACCGTGAATTATTATTTTTTTTTTTAAATCGCGAGGTGCGCGCACCCTGCGTGCGCGGTGCGCTTCGCACACCCTGCGCGCGCTGTGGGCGCGCGGTGCGCTTCGCGCACCGAGCACCCACGGTTCACAGTGCGTGCCATGCGCGCAGGGTGCGCGCACCTCGCGATTTAAAAAAAATAAAAATAGTTTTTTTTCTCCCTTGGGGGTCCTTCTGTGACCCCCTGACCAAGGCTAGGGGGTCAGGAACTGTCCACTCTGCCCCCTTTTCACGTTCTCCACCTTTTTTTTCACCCCCTCAGACTGCGAGAGACAAAATGGCGGCCGACACTTCCTGGTTTCGACCGATTCGAATGTTTACCGACATCTAACAACCAATCAGAATTGCACTCGCGCACGGCAGGGTGCGCGCACAGTGCGCGCACGGTGCGCGCACGGTGCGCGCGTATAGATATTGATATGCTTTTAAATGCTATTTTCTCAGGAAATACTGAACAGATTTACACCAGACCTGCAAAAGGCACTTCCTTGACCTTATGGCTACCTCTCTGCCAAATTTCAAGTAATTCTGTTCAGCCGTTCGGGCTGTAGCTGTGTCTAAAGGTCCTATGGAAAAAAGCATGGGGAAAACGCGTTTTGGGACCCCCCTTTTTTCTCGGCCCCCGCTTGACGAATCACCCCGAGACTTTCAGGGTAGGAGCTGAGCGGAGCGTCACATTAGTTTTGAAACTTTCGCGAGGATTCGTCAACCGGCGCCAAAGTTATTCAAAATAGAATTTTGAGATTTCCTATGGAAACTAGGTTGTAACTATAATTATCTACTGGCGACCGCCAGTAGATAATATATATATATATATATATATATTGTAATTTGACATACAGAAGATTTTTTTCTGTGTCTATGTTTTGGTCATTGTGCACGGTCACTTTAAAAAGGCATCCATAGCATTTAACGTTGTCATGTGATCAAGGCAGGGATCTGCCAAAACGCGTCATGGCGGAGCTGTTTTTGGCGTAAATAAACTTAAAAATAGCACTGAACCTGGGTCCACTCTTGTTCGTTTACTGTGGAAGGGAATTGCTGAGGCGAGGACTTTTCACACACACATTTATATATATATATATATATATATATGAAAAGAAGAGTTCCCAAACTCCAGCAAATAAATGGAAACGGGTACAGACCACAGCACGCTGTAAAGTTCAATTAGTGCAAATTGATTTTTCCAAGTCGATCGGCATGACGCGTTTCGGCCGCGTTACCACGGCCTTGATCACATGACACATAAGGAACCAATCATTCAAGATATAGTGCAAAGTGGTGGAATCCCTCTCAAGTAAACCAATGGAATTGCGGCATACAGAAAAACAAACTTCAAAATAAAACAGGGTAAAAATAGAAGACATACTATATCTCTACAATACTTCAGACTCAATATAAATGTTTAAAGCCAATACTACCATAGTGGTAAAAGAATCTTTTTACAATAAACCCCATTTTATATTATGCACACATTTCCATAAAACAACTTAATTTGTAACACAGAGTATAACCAATCAAATTGGGAATAGCTTCTTTAAAAACGGGAGGGATACCACAATGAATAAAGTAGATATACATACAAAAATATTAAAATTACAGAGAGGTCATGGCGGATTACAATCTTGAAATATAACCTTCAAATCATAAGTCATAGTTGAAAATAACTTCAATGTAAATATTTAGCTAAAACACCCTCACCCTGTTCGTTTACTGTGGAAGGGAATTGCTGAGGCGAGGACTTTTCACACACACATTTATATATATATATATATATATATATATATATATATATCACAACGATCGCTGTATATTCCTTTCCCAAGAGAACAGCAACCACGGACTCCAAAAAGCTTCTTTAGCAGAAAATGTATTACAGCAAGCTGATCGGCAACTCGACGCGTTTCGGGACTATGTCCCTTGATCACTATCCCTATATATAAATATTCCTACTGGCGGCCGTCAGTAGGTAGTTATAGTTAGGACCTATTATCCATAGGAAATCCGCAACATTCTATTTGGAATAAGTTTGGCGCCGGTTGACAAATCTTCGCGAAATTTTCAAAACTGGTGGGGCGCTCCGGTCCGCTCCTATCCTGAAAGTCGCGGGGTGATTCGTCAAGCGGGGGCCCAGAAAAAAGGGGGGTCCCAAAACGTGTTTTCCCTATGCAATTTTCCATAGGAACCTTTAATCGCAGCTGCAGTCCGAACTGCTGAACAGAATTACACCAAATTTGGCAAAGAGGTAGCCCTTGCTTCACACTCGTGCCTTTTGGTGTAAATCCGTTCAGTAGTTCCTGAGAAAATGAAAAGTAAAATCATAGATATATCTATGGCCTCGGATGGTCCGCGTACCCTCCCGATCACGAGCTGTATGCTAATTGGCTGTCAACACTCTAAACCAGGAAGTGTTGGCAGCCATCTTGTGCCTCTGTAGAACCGAGGCACAAGAAACCTAAGAAAAAAACGCGCAAAACGCAAAAAGGGGGTAGGGTAGAAAAACCCTGGCCCCCTAGGCCTGCTCAGGGGGGCCTGCTCAGGGGGTCCCACAAGGACCCCCAGGGCCAAAAAATGAATAAAAAAAAAAAATCGGCGAGACTTGCGCACCCAGGGGGGCCAAGTCCCGGGGGCATGGTAAAAATAAAGTGTGGGGGGGCCTAATCCCCCCACACTTCCCCGGGGACTGCCACCCCCCGGGTCAAAGCATTTATAGTTGCGGGGGGCACAAGGCCCCCCCCGCAGCCCCGGGGACCGCCTCCCCCTGGGGCTGGTTATTGACATGTTGGGGGGGCTCTAACGCCCCCCCAAGCACGGGGACCCCCACCCCCAGGGCTCGATTGAATCTTGATTGCGGGAGGGCCCCCCAAGGCCGGCTCCTGCAGTGTCCCGGGGTGCCTACACTGTAGTTTGCTATGGCAGGGCGGTAACCTCGCGACTCCCGGCCTGCCATAGCAAACTAGGTTTGAATTTTGAAAGAGAGAGCAGGGAAACCTGCTCTCTCTTTCAAAATTCAAATCAAATTGCTTTTCCACACGGGGAGCTGCATCTTAGTAGCTCCCTATTAAAAGCAATGCCGGCTCCTGAAGGCAGCGGGGAGCCGGCTGGGACCGTGGGGGGGATTGGGGACCCCTCCATGGTCCCCAACAGAGAGGCCCAGCCCCGGGGGATGGGGTCCCCGGGGCTACAAGTGGCCCGGGAGGGGGGCCACGCGTCTCCCCTCCCCCAAAGTTTTTTTTAAAAATGAAATAACTTAGAAAGGCCGGCCCCGGGGATGGGGTCCCTGGGGCCATAAGTGGCCCTGGAGGGGAGCCACGCGGCCCCCCTCCCAAAGAAGTTAAAAAAATAAAAAGATTTTTTTTAAAAAGGCCATGCCCCGGGGGATGGGGTCCCCAGGGCCGATTAAGGCCTCGGGAGGGGGTCACGCGGCCCCCTTCCACATTTTTAATTTAAAAAAAAAAAATTAGGGTGCTGGCCCTGGGGGATGGGGTCCCCAGGGCCAAAAAAATAGAACAAGAAGGGGGACTACACAGCCCCCCTTCTTAACAAAAACAAAAAAAAACAAGACCAGCATCACGCCGGAGTCCACGCCCCCTCCTTTCAGCACTCTGCAAACGTGCCAGGGGGCGCGTTTGCAGATGGGGAACGAATTCCCCTTGAATACTGGGGTCCATGGGGACCAACTAGCCCGTTAGGAACCTCCAGTATGCGCCAGGGGGCTGCGTTGCAGAGAGGTGTTCTGTGGCCACGCCCCTTTTTACACCTCTCTGCAACGCAGCTCTGTGGCGCTTAGTGGAGGTAGCTGGTGGGCTAGTTGCACCCCAGGGACCCTCAGGATTCAAGGGGGGGTAATCCCTCAACTTAAAACGCGCCAGGGGGCGCGTTTGCACAGTGGTGAAGGGAGGGGCGGGGCCTGAGTTCACATGTGTGCAAACACGCCCTGTGGCACGTTTCAAGTTCAGGAATTAATTCCTCGTAAATCCTGGCGGTCCCTGGGGGCCACTTAGCCCACCAGGTACCTCCAGTAAGTGCCACGGAGGTGCGTTGCAGAGTGTTGTAAAAAGGGGCGTGGCCTCTGAACACCTCTCTGCAACGCAGTTCTCTGGCGCATACTGGAGGTACCTGGTAGGCTAGTTGGCCCCTAGGGACCCTCGGGATTGAGGGTGAATTAATTTTCCAGCTTAAAACGTGCCACAGGGCGTTTGCAGACATGTCACCACAGGTCCTTCCTTCACCATTGTGCAAATGCGCCCTGTGGTGCGTTTTAAGTTGAGGAATTAATTCCTCTTCAATCTTAAGGGTCCCTGGGGGCCAGCTAGCCCACCAGGTACCTCCAGTATGCGCCAGGGAGCTGCGTTGCAGAGAGGTGTTCAGAGGCCACGCCCCTTTTACACCTCTCTGCAATGCAGCTCTGTGGCGCTTACTGGAGCTACCTAGTGGGCTAGTTTGATCCTAGGGACCCTCAGGATTCAAGGGGACTTAATATCCCAACTTAAAATGGACACAGGGCTCGTTTACACAGGGGCGAAGGGAGGGGACAGGGCCTGAGGTGACGTGTGCATACACGCCCTGTGGCGTGTTTTAAGTTGGGGAAATAATTCCCCTTCAATCCTGAGAGCCCCTGGGGGCCAACTAGCCCACCAGGTGCTTCCAATAAGCGCCATTATGCTGCGTTGTAGAGAGGTGGTCCAGGCCGTACCCCTTTTTACACCTCTCTGCAACGGCGTTTACTGGAGGTACCGAGTGGGCTACTTTGACCCTAGGGACCTTCTGGATTCAAGGGGACTTAATCTCCCAACTTAAAACGGACACAGGGCGTGTTTACACAGTGGGGAAGGGAGGGGACGGGGCCTGAGGTGATGTGTGCAAACACTCCTTGTGGCGTGTTTTAAGTTGGGGAAATAATTCCCCTTCAATCCTGAGAGTCCCAGGGGGCCAACTAGCCCACCAGGTGCTTCCAGTAAGCGCCACTGCGCTGTGTTTCAGATAGGTGGCCCAGGCCGTGCCCTTTTTACACCTCTCTGCAACACAGCTCTGTGGCGCTTACTGTAGGTACCTAGTGGGCTAGTTTGCTAGTTGGACCCAAGGGACACTCAGGATTCAAGGGGACTTTATCTCCCAAATTAAAACGGCCTAGGGCGCGTTTACACAGTGGTGAAGGGAGGGGATGGTGTAGGAAAGTGGCTCTATATATACTGGACCAAAGTAAAATCAGCCGAACTACGAATTCCGATTTACTCACCTGTTATCAGGAGAGACCTCAGTGCTGCATCTTTGAGCCCAGTACTGATCCTGAAAAGTAATTCTAACCGTACTTACCAGTAACTTGAATTTCCTTCCAAAGACTAACATTGACCGGTTTCACTTGGGAATTCTTCTAAGTGTGGAGTTTTGGAACTTTAAAATATTCATCTAAAATCAGCCGAACTACGAATTCCGATTTACTCACCTGTTATCAGGAGAGAACTCAGTGCTGCATCTTTGAGCCCAGTACTGATCCTGAAAAGTAATTTTAACTGTACTTACCAGTAACTTGAATTTCCTTCCATAGGATACCATTGACTGGTTTCACTTGGGAATTCTTCTAAGTGTGGAGTTTTGGAACTTTAAAATATTCATCTACAATCAGCTGAACTACGAATTCCGATTTACTCACCTGTTATCAGGAGAGACCTCAGTGCTGCATCTTTCAGGCCAGTACTGATCCTGAAAAGTAATTTTAACCGTACTTACCAGTAACTTGAATTACCTTCCATAGGATATCATTGCCTGCTTTTTGCTGAAAAAGTTTCTGTCGATTTTTGAAACTTACAAATATTCCTCTAAAATCAGCCGAACTACGAATTCCGATTTACTCACCTGTTATCAGGAGAGACCTCAGTGCGTGCTGCATCTTTGAGCCCAGTACTGATCCTGAAAAGTAATTCTAACACTTATAAATTCACCCAGGCACTCTCCTTGCAGTACTCTAATCATTTAGTCAGTACCCAAGTACTCATGCATTGAGCCAGGCCTTAGCACATGGACTGCTTCAAACCCCTATCCACTATGAATGCAGTTCCCTAACTAACCAACACACTTATAGTTCTGCACTTATACATTCAACAACAAAAAGCAATATTTCACTTTCAATATTTTAAAAAACATTTTTATTTCCATTTATATAAAAAATATATAATGTAATTTGAAATATAAAATATGTAAAAATAAACAGTTAAAAAAACTAGAAAATCAGTATAAAAAAATACATATAACAATTATTACATTTCAAAATTAGCAGAGAGAGTAGTAGAGAGTGAGTAGTAGAGAGAGAGAGTAGTAGAGTGAGTAGTAGAGAGAGTAGTAGAGTGAGTAGTTGAGAGTGAGTAGTAGAGAGTGAGTAGTAGAGAGTAGTAGAGTAGTAGAGAGTGAGTAGTAGAGAGTAGTAGAGTGAGTAGTAGAGAGAGAGTAGTAGAGAGAGAGTAGTAGAGAGTAGTAGAGAGTGAGTAGCAGAGTAGTAGAGAGTGAGTGGTAGAGAGTAGTAGAGAGTAGTAGAGAGTGAGTAGTAGAGTGTAGTAGTAGAGTGTAGTAGTAGAGAGTAGTAGAGTAGTAGAGAGTGAGTAGTAGAGAGTGAGTAGTAGAAAGTAGTAGCGAGTGAGTAGTAGAGAGTGAGTAGTTTAATTTAAAAGGAACACAATGAGGAGGTTCATTTTGCCATAGAAATTATGATTAGTGAGGAAAAAGAAAAATTAGGGCACATTTTGAGTGACTTCTCAAATCCTCTTCTATTTTATTAAAGAATTCTGACATGCAGACTGAAACATGCACTTTCAATACCAACAGCAGACTTCCCTGGTGAGCAGTAGCTTTACTACAGTGATCTAATGAGCAACTAGAGTGCTAACATTCTGAATTTATGGCAAATCTGTGACACATCTGAATGCCTTCTTCATTGAATCAAAGTAAAAAGCTGACAGTATGCCTACTGAGTGAGGAGACTGTAGTAAATGAGGAAATTAGGAAACTTCATAACAAGTCTCCCAAGATGGCCACCTGAGACAAAAGAGCCCAAATGTAGCACAAATATCACCGAGATGTAGCCCAAGTATAGCCCAATGACAGAAATCCCAGAGTGTTTTAAAGAACAACTAGAGCGCTAACAGTCTTACTTATGACAAAAGTATGGCACACCTGAAGCCATCTTCATTGTAATAAAGTGGTAACACTTAAAACATTTAATTTGCAAAGGAACAAAATGAGGGGGTTCATTTTACCATAGAAATTATGATTAGTGCTGCAGAAAGAAAAATTAGGGCACATTTTGACTTCTCAAATCCTCTTCTATTTCATTAAAAAGTTCTGACATGCAGATTGAAACATGCACTTTGAATACCAGCAGCAGACTTTCCTGGTGAGCAGTAGCTTTACTACAGTGATCTAATGAGGAACTAGAGTGCTACCATTCAGAATTTATGGTAAATGTGTCACATCTGAATGCCTTCTTGATGGAACCAAAGTAAGCAAGCATTGAAAATGCAATAGGTCTCGCCCTCGTTTAAGTTAAAGCAATTCTGTTTGTAATTAGGTGGCTTTTTAGCTTTGCTTTTATTAGTGTTTTTCAAAATTTCATGTACATAACATGCGTATATGTATATGTATGCATGCATTTATATTTGTATTTATATAGATATGCAGATTATATATATGTTTATATATGTATGTATATATATATTCACTGAAAAAACCATAGGTTTCACACACGTTATAGTTAGGAATTAGCATTTAAAAAACCTTGCAAATTCACTGAAAAAACCATAGGTTTCACACAAGTTATAGTTAGCTGTACATTTCACTCGTAAAAAACCAATGAAATTCCACGTTATAGTTAGTGCAGGCAACTATAACTCACGCGACCACAATCCTCTGCTGATGACATATGTGTCTTTATGAAAAAAAAATATTTGTAATATATGTATAGCTAAAATTTAATGGAAGAAGACATGGGCAAATAAGTGTCTAAATACAGTATTAGCATCAGCAGAGGATTGCGGTCGCGTGAGTTATAGTTGCCTGCACTAACTATAACGTGGAATTTCATTGGTTTTTTACGAGTGAAATGTACAGCTAACTATAACTTGTGTGAAACCTATGGTTTTTTCAGTGAATTTGCAAGGTTTTTTCAATGCTAATTCCTAACTATAACGTGTGTGAAACCTATGGTTTTTTCAGTGAATTTGTACGGTTTTTTAAATGCTAAGTTACTTTACGCCGTTCGTGGCGTGCGCGCCCACTTCACGCAGTTCGTTCCGTGCGTGCACGGTGCGCTTCGCGCACCGTGCGCGCACAGTGAGCACGCGGTGCGCTTCGCGCACCGTGCGCGCACAGTGAGCACGCGGTGCGCTTCGCGCACCGCGCGCCCACTTTACGCAGTTAGTGCCGTGCACGCACGGTGGGCACGTGGTGCGCTACGCGCACCGCGTGCCCACGTTACGCTGGATGGGCCATGTACGCACACGGAGGACATATTATGCGCTTCGTTGTGAAAGGTTAGCTATTAAATGTTCGAATGAAGTAGTAGAGAGTGAGTAGTAAAGAGTAGTAGAGAGTGAGTAGTAGAGGGAGTAGTAGAGAGTGAGTAGTAGAGAGTAGTAGAGAGTGAGTATTAGAGAGTGAGTAGTAGAGAGTAGTAGAGAGTGAGTAGTGGAGACTGAGTAGCAGAGAGAGAGTAGTAGAGAATGAGTAGTAGAGAATGAGTAGTAAAGTGAGTAGTAGAGAGAGTAGTAGAGAGTGAGTAGTAGAGAGTAGTAGAGAGTGAGTAGTAGAGAGTGAGTAGTAGAGAGTAGTACAGAGTGAGTAGTAGAGAGTGATTAGTAGAGAGTAGTGGAGTAGTAGAGAGTGAGTAGTAGAGAGTAGTAGAGAGTGAGTAGTAGAGTGAGAGTAGTAGAGAGTAGTAGAGAGTGAGCAGTAGAGTGAGTAGTAGAGTGAGTAGTAGAGCGCAAGTAGTAGAGAGAGAGTAGTAGAGAGTGAGTAGTAGAGAGAGTAGTAGAGAGTAGTAGAGTAGTAGAGAGTGAGTAGTAGAGAGTGAGTAGTAGAGAGTGAGTAGCAGAGAGAGTAGTAGAGAGTAGTAGAGTGAGTAGTAGAGAGTGAGTAGTAGAGAGAGAGTAGTAGAGAGTGAGTGGTAGAGAGTAGTAGAGTGAGTAGTAGAGAGTAGTAGAGAGTGAGTAGTAGAGAGAGTAGTAGAGTGAGTAGTTGAGAGTGAGTAGTAGAGAGTGAGTAGTAGAGAGTAGTAGAGTAGTAGAGAGTGAGTAGTAGAGAGTAGTAGAGAGTGAGTAGTAGAGTAGTAGAGAGTGAGTGGTAGAGAGTAGTAGAGAGTGAGTGGTAGAGAGTGAGTAGTAGAGAGTAGTAGAGTAGTAGAGCGTAGTGGAAAGTGAGTAGTAGAGAGTGAGTAGTAGAAAGTAGTAGCGAGTGAGTAGTAGAGAGTGAGTAGTTTAATTTAAAAGGAACACAATGAGGAGGTTCATTTTGCCATAGAAATTATGATTAGTGAGGAAAAAGAAAAATTAGGGCACATTTTGAGTGACTTCTCAAATCCTCTTCTATTTCATTAAAAAATTCTGACATGCAGACTGAAACATGCACTTTCAATACCAGCAGCAGACTTCCCTGGTGAGCAGTAGCTTTACAACAGTGATCTAATAACTAGTAACTAGAGTGCTACCATTCAGAATTTATGGAAAATGTGTGACACATCTGAATGCCTTCTTGATGGAATCAAAGTAAACAAGCATTGAAAATGCAATAGATCTCGCCCTCGTTTAAGTTAAAGCAATTCTGTTTGTAATTAGGTGGCTTTTTAGCTTTGCTTGTATTAGAGTTTTTCAAACTTTCATGTACATACCATGCATATGTATGCATATATGTATATGTTTGCATGAATTTATATTTATATAGATATGCAGATTAAATTTATATGTTTATATATGTATATATATATATATACACATACATATATATAAATGCATATGCATATATATGCATATATATATGTGTGCATGTACAGAGAGGTAGAGAGGTAGAGGTGTAGAGGTAGAGAGGTTGAGGTAGAGAGGTAGAGAGTAGTAGAGAGAGAGGTAGAGAGCAGAGAGCGAGTAATAGAGAGTAGAGAGTGAGTAGTAGAGAGTAGTAGAGAAAGTATCAGAGAGTGAGTAGTAGAGAGTAGTAGAGTGAGTAGTAGAGAGTGAGTAGTAGAGAGTGAGTATTAGAGAGTGAGTAGTAGAGAGTAGTAGAGAGTGAGTAGTAGAGTGAGTAGTAGAAAGTAGTAGAGAGTAGTAGAGAGTGAGTAGTAGAGAGTAGTAGAGAGTGAGTAGTAGGGAGTAGTAGAGAGTGAGTAGCAGAGTGAGTAGTAGAGAGTAGTAGAGAGAGAGTAGTAGAGAGTGAGTAGTAGAGAGTGAGTAGTAGAGAGTGAGTAGTAGAGAGTAGTAGAGAGTGAGTAGTAGAGAGAGAGTAGTAGAGTAGTAGAGCATGAGTAGTAGAGAGTGAGTAGTAGAGAGTAGTAGAGTAGTAGAGAGTGAGTAGTAGAGAGTAGTAGAGAGTGAGTATTAAAGTGAGTACTAGAGAGTAGTAGAGAGCGAGTAGCAGAGAGCAAGTAGTAGAGAGTGTGTAGTAGAGAGTGAGTAGTAGAGAGTGAGTAGTAGAGAGAGTAGTAGAGAGTGAGAAGTAGAGAGAGTAGTAGAGTAGTAGAGAGTGAGTCGTAGAGTGAGTAGTAGAGAGAAGTTGAGAGCGAGTAGTAGAGAATCAGTAGTGGAGAGTGAGCAGTAGAGAGTAGTAGAGAGTGAATAGTAGAGAGTGAGTAGTACAGAGGGAGTAGTAGAGAGTAGTACAGAGTGAGTAGTAGAGAGTAGTAGAGTGAGTAGTAGAGAGTGAGTAGTAGAGAGAGAGTAGTAGAGAATGAGTAGTAGAGTAGTAGAGAGTGAGTGGTAGAGAGTAGGAGAGAGTAGTAGAGTGAGTAGTAGAGAATAGTAGAGAGTGAGTAGTAGAGCGAGTAGTAGAGAGTAGTAGAGTAGTAGAGAGTGAGTAGTAGAGAGTGAGTAGCAGAGAGGGTAGTAGAGAGTGAGTAGTAGAGAGTAGTAGAGAGCGAGTAGTAGAGAGTGAGTAGTAGAGAGTAGTAGAGAGCGAGTAGTAGAGAGTGAGTAGTGGAGAGTGAGTAGTAGAGAGCGAGTAGTAGAGAGAGAATAGTAGAGAGTTAGTAGTAGAGAGTGAGTAGTAGAGAGAGAGTAGTAGAGAGTGAGTAGTAGAAAGTGAGTAGTAGAGAGAGAGTAGTAGAGAGTGAGTGCTAGAGAGCAGCAGAGAGTAGTAGAGTGAGTAGTAGAGAGTAGTAGAGAGTGAGTAGTAGAGAGTGAATAGTAGAGAGTAGTAGTAGAGAGTGTAGTAGAGAGTGAGTAGTAGCGAGTGAGTAGTAGAGAGTAGTAGCGAGTGAGTAGTAGAGTAGTAGAGAGTGAGTGGTAGAGAGTAGTAGAAAGTAGTAGAGTGAGTAGTAGAGAGTGAATAGTAGAGAGTGAGTAGTAGAGAGTAGTAGAGAGTGAGTAGTAGAGGGTGAGTAGTAGAGAGTGAGTAGTTGAGAGTGAGTAGTAGAGAGTGAGTAGTAGAGAGTAGTAGAGTAGTAGAGAGTGAGTAGTAGAGAGTAGTAGAAAGTGAGTAGTAGAGAGAGAGTAGTAGAGAGTAGTAGAGTCAGTAGTAAAGTAGTAGAGAGTAGTCAGTCAGTGTCAGTCAATGTCAGTCAGTCAGTGTCAGTCAGTCTGTCAGTGTCAGTCAATCAGTGTCAGTCAGTGTCAGTCAGTCAGTGTCTGTCATTCAGTGTCAGTCAGTCAGTGTCAGTCAATCAGTGTCAGTGTCAATCAGTGTCAGTTAGTGTCAGTCAGTCAGTGTCAGTCAATCAGTGTCAGCTAGAGCAGCTCTGCTGACCTGGTTCTCAGGCTCTAAAGCAACTCTGCTGACCTGGTTCTCTCTCTCTAAAGCAGCTCTGCTGACCTGGTTTCTCTGGCTATACAGCAGGTCTGCTGACCTGGTTCTCTGACTCTAGTGCAGGTCTGCTGACCTAGTTCTTATGCTACAGAGCAGCTCTGCTGATCTAGTTCTCTGGCTCTACAACAGCTCTGCAGACCTGGTTCTCTGGCTCTAAAGCAGCCCCGTTGACCCAGTTCTATGGCTCTGAAGCAGTTCTGCTGACATGGTTCTCTGGCTCTATAGAAGCTCTGCTGACCTGGTTCTCTCCCTCTAAAGCAGCTCTACTGACCTGGTTTTTCTGGCTCTGCAGCAGCTCTGCTGACCTGGTTCTCTGGCTCTAGAGCAGCTCTGTTGACCTGGTTCTTAGGCTCTAGAGCAGCTCTACTGACCTGGTTCTCTGGCTCTAAAGCAGCTCTGCTGACCCGGTTCTATGGCTCTAAAGCAGCTCTGCTGATTTGGTTCTCTGGCTCTAGAGTAGCTCTGCTGACCTGGTTCTCTGGCTCTAAAGCAGCTCTGCTAACCTGGTTCTCTGGCTCTAAAGCAGCTCTGCTGGCCTGGTTCTCTGGCTCTAAAGCAGCTGTGCTGACCTGGTTCTCTCCCTCTAAAGCAGCTCTGCTGACCTGGTTTCTCTGGCTCTAGAGCAGCTCTGCTGACCTGGTTCTTTGGCTCTACAGCAGCTCTACTGACCTGGTTTTCTGCACTCACGACGCACGCACCCGACTTCGTGAAAATATATTTAAAAATAATATAAGTTTCTTATAAGTACAAATATAATATTTTGATGAATATCTTATATAATCTCTTGCCTTAATATGTATATTAAAGACACATACATATCATTTTGTATATGATGTCGTGCGGGACCCACAAGCACGCAAACATCTCGTACCGTAATGCGCATGTGTCGCGAATGCGCGGGAGCAGGAGTCACAGACTGGTCGCATAGCAATCGCGCATATCACGTGATATTAAATGTATATGATGTAACTGAAAAACACGCAGCCGTCGCACACCATACGCAGATCCTTCATGACTTTTCTAAAATGGCGGCTAGAATGCGCGCACCCACCGTGATGTGTACACTTTGAGTGCGCGACTGCGAAAAAAATTGGATTTGTTTTTTTAAAGAAAATGATTTAAATATATTAAAATAAAAAATGGAAACAAGAAAATTAATCAATATTTCAGTTTTAATTAAAAAATGTTTTTTTTGCAATTTTCAGAAAAATATATGTTATTTAATGAATAAAATATTTATAAATAAACAGTTAAAAACTGTAGAAAATCAGTACAAAAAAATAGATACAACTACTATCACACTTAAAAGTTAGCATTTAAAAAACCTTTGAAATTCACTGAAAAAAAACATAGGTTTCAGAGACGTTATAGTTAGAAATTAGCATTTAAAAAACCTTAGAAATTCACTGAAAAAAACATAGGTTTCAGGGGTGTTATAGTTAGCTGCCCATTTCACTCATACAAAACCATAGAAATACCTCCGTTATAGTTAGTTCTGATAACTATAACTCACGCGCCCGCAATGCACTGCTGATGATGTCACATATTGCATCATTCATGACATGGTCAGTGACATCACTGATGACATCACTGATGACATCTCAAATGACATCACTGATGACATCATCCACTTGACAATCCGATACACCACATCATACACTAGTATAACCTTTCATCACTCACTGTATAATACAGAGTACCATATTTGAAACCATTGACACACCAATACCAGTTACTACATACCCACTCACTGATTCCTAAGTCTACACACACAACTACCCATTCAACAACAGAATCATCTATACATGCAGTCATTAATTAATAGAACACTATCAAATGCACTTATGCACATATATAGACATTGACACATCAGCAGTCATCTTAGTCGGTTATGCAGTCATCTACTCACTCATGAAAAAAATGTATCGCACTTAAATTTACACACTTACACAATTATCCAACAACACCTCATTTATTCAAACACATAGTAACTCATCGTTAATATGTTAAAAAAGCACCATTACAATTATACACTCATTCATATATTTACTCTCACAATCACTGACTCTTACACAAACTTATTTATATACATCAACTCTCACATACAATGCCTTTTATTTTTTTACTTTGTTGAAGATGTACAACTAAAACATATATTCGCTCACCAACACACAAATAAATACACTCAGTCACCCAAACAACTGTTTCCACATGCACTCTTAAACCCATACACCTAGTCAATCAACCATTCACACATCTATGCATAGAGTTACACACACCCGATCCAACCACACACAAACTCAGTGTCCCATACAAATACTCACCCAACTAATCAATAACTAATATACACACTCATGTAGGTAGTGACCAACTGAGGCAGCATGTTATACAACAACAGAGACAGTGCTGCACACATTCACATAGTTTAGTTACTAATCCATGTATTAAGTGAGGCACTTTTAATTACTCACTTAAAAAGACAGTCAGACAGCTACTAAATCCTCCATCCAGACAGTTATATATCCACTCAATCTTCAATACAGATTGATATATATATAATACATATTTAAATTTCAAACTAAACCACATTCAGTGGATGATGCCATCAGTGATGTCATCAGTGATGTCATTTGAGATGTCATCAGTGATGTCATCAGTGATGTCACTGACCATGTCATGAATGATGCAATATGTGACATCATCAGCAGTGCATTGCGGGCGCGTGAGTTATAGTTATCAGAACTAACTATAACGGAGGAATTTCTATGGTTTTGTATGAGTGAAATGGGCAGCTAACTATAACACCCCTGAAACCTATGGTTTTTTCAGTGAATATACATATATATATATATATATATATATATATATATATATATATATATATTCGTGGGAATGGTCAAATTGTGGTGATGGGTGCTGATAAGGGTGGCAACATAGTTCTTTGGCCCAAAAATGATTATCTGCAAGAGGCTCAACGCCACTTGTCTGATACTAATTGTTACAGCAAAGTAGGTCGAGACCATTTGGGTGAAATCAAGAAATCTGTATCCTCCTTATTGGCACAATGGAAAAGAATGGGACTCTTGTCAAAGAATGAATATCTGTTCCTTAAAAACGATTTCCCAACTACAGCCACCCTGTATTTCATTCCTAAGGTTCACAAGGGTATTCACCCGGTACCAGGCAGACCCATCATCTCTGCCCGCAATAACCTTTTGGAAGCTATGTCAAAATATGTGGATTATTTTCTCCAACCTCATATGACCGCTTTGCCATCCTTAATTAGGGATACTGGTGATTTTTTAAATAAAATCAAGGCAATTGATTGGCAATCCACCTTCGTTCTAATCACACTTGACATAGCTTCCCTTTACACCAGTATTTTACATTCTCAAGGGTTAACTGCTGTCAAACATTTTTTAGATTCCCGTTCCATTAATTTCAAGGACCATAACACCATGCTCCTTCAAATGATTGATCTTTGTCTCAATAACAATTTGTTTTTGTTTAATAAAGTTCTATACAAACAGTTGAGGGGTGTGGCTATGGGGGCATGTTTTTCTCCAACCTATGCCTGCCTCTTGGTTGGTTGGTGGGAGGAACATGTCCTCAGAGTCAACCATAAAGATATGTGGGATGCACATATCCGTTACTATGGCAGATACATAGACGATATTTTTATCGTCTGGGAAGGTTCCACAGAGGAGGCTTCTCTGTTTGTAGCATCCATCAATAACAACACGATGAACCTACAATTCACGGCTACTATCAGCACTGAGAGGGTGGAGTTCCTTGATGTGGAAGTGTTTATTATGGACCAACACATAGAAACTAAACTACATAGGAAAATCACTGCTGGCAATTCTATCTTACACGCCAGTAGTGCACACCCACCACACCTTATACGTAGCATACCCTACGGGGAATATCTTCGTCTACGTCGTATATGCAGCCGTCAATTTGATTTAGAACAGTGCCAACAGGAAGCTACCAATCGTTTCCTTGCCCGTGGGTATAAACCGGACAATCTGAAAAAAGCCCTTGACAAAGCTAATCTTTGTTCTCGGGAAATCTGCCTCTCTACCAAACTACCTCAAACTTCGAATCTCAGTTCGGAGGTGGACACAGAGGTTATTCAACCCATTAGACTCATTACCACTTTTTGCAAACAACACAGAAGCTTGCGACATATTATTTACAAACACTGGCCCATTGTTTTAACTGATATGACTCTCAAGTTTTTGCTGCCCAATCTACCTAATATTACTTTCAGGAGAGCACCCTCAATGAGGGATGCGTTGGTTAAATCCAATCCTGAAGTCACGGAGAAGATTACGTGGTTATCACGTTTTGGCTTTTTCAAATGTGCTTCATGCCGTGCATGCAAATTCGGAATGAATGTTTCCGAATATTGCACTGCATTTAATGATGTTCCGGTACAAATCAAACAACATTTCACGTGCCGCACTGACTTTGCGGTCTATGTGTTAGAGTGTACCTGCCATTTGAAATATGTGGGGAGCACCAAACTACCGGTTTTTAACCGCATTTTGCAACACCTTCGTGCGATTGTCAACTCGGACCCCACATATCCTGTTGCCCGACACTTCAAAGCTATTCATGCTAATAAGATCAGTGACTTAACATATTTTGTGATTGGGGCTGTACCACCGTCAATTCGGGGGGGCAACAGAGAAAAACAATTACGCCAGTTAGAATCCTCCTTCATCCTATTACTCGATACTAAGATGCCCAATGGGATGAACACAAGTGAGGATTTACATAACTTTCTGTGAATGTCTGTTTTATTGTGGTCTTTATATCTTCCTCTAAATGTAGTTGATCTAACAGTATTTGTAACATCTACTAGCGGTTTCTTGCTACTGGCAGCTTATTTTAGTTTAAGTATTCACTCCAATGCTTCTTGCTCTACCTTTTTCTCACTTCCTTTTTTGTATTTAGTTTTCTTCATCCTTGTATATGCTTTTCAATTTTTCTTTCATCTTTCTTTACTGTTCTTCCCTTTTGTTCTTTTTTCCTTTTTTCCTTTTTTTCTTTTTGGTTTTATTTATGTGACAATCAATGATCAAGAGTGTGTTTTGTTTAGATTCCAGAAATGAATTGTTGCTTTTTTTCAGAAACATGCAAGCCGTGGTTATGATTTGTAATTAGCATTTCAACATTTAGGGGCACTTGCCTTGTATTTTGTTTGCTATGATCTGCTTCGCTGCATTTTATGTATCAATTTGATATATTAACCCGGTTATCAATGTTTCTGATTTATTCTCATAACTTCTCTAATTGAGCACACTCTGGGTTTGCAGTATTTTATTTATGTCTATTACCATTGAGCATCATGATTGGGTGAAGTTGATTTTAAATTGGAAGGTCCGGCACCAGCGCGTCAGGTGATCAAGATCGCGGAGGCGATCGAAACGCGTCTGAGGCGGACACTTGTCTGACATAATGAATTAAACGTCGGAATTGAAACTTTGGAACCGTTTGTTGTCTTTACTTTTGGACGTCAGCATTGTGCACAGTGGAGAGGTCCATACCTGCTTTCAACTCCCTTTGTTTTATTTTGGGAGGTCAGGACTTTGTCTTTATATATATATATATTCACTGAAAAAACCATAGGTTTCACACATGTTATAGTTAGCTGGACATTTTACTGATAAAAAACCAATGAAATTCCCCCGTTATAGTTACTGTAGGCAACTATAACTCACGCGACCGTAATCCTCTGCTGATGCTAATACTGTATTTAGACACTTATTTGCCCATGTCTTCTTCCATTAAATTTTAGCTATACATATATTACAAATATTTTGTTTTCATAAAGACACATATGTCATCAGCAGAGGATTACGGTCGCGTGAGTTATAGTTGCCTACAGTAACTATAACGGGGGAATTTCATTGGTTTTTTATCAGTAAAATGTCCAGCTAACTATAACATGTGTGAAACCTATGGTTTTTTCAGTGAATTTGCAAGGTTTTTTAAATGCTAATTCCTAACTATAACGTGTGTGAAACCTATGGTTTTTTCGGTGAATTTGTACGTTTTTTTAAATGCTAAGTTACTTTACGCCATTTGTGGCGTGCGCGCCCACTTAACGCAGTTCGTTCCGTGCGCGCACGGTGCGCTTCGCGCACCGTGCGCGCACAGTGAGCACGCGGTGCGCTTCGCGCACCGCGTGCCCACATTACGCTAGATGGGCCATGAACGCACGATGCGCTTCGCGCACCGTGCGCACATGGAGGTCATATGATGAGCATCGTTGTGACAGGTAAAATATATGTTTTGTTTAGCTCGCATGAGCCATGCACAAAAGTTGCCCTTCGGGCACCTTTTGCACACGGGGTGGGGAGAATGTGGATATATATATTTTTTTTAAATTATTTCTTACCGTACGCGTACGGTAAGCGTAATCGGCGAAATTTTCGAAAAAATTAAAATTGCCTTTTTTCACTTGGGGGATCGTTGGGGACTCCCTCGACATGGCTAGGTGCTTGGGAGCTGTGTAAACAGCCCCTTTACATGATTTGCACTTTGTTTTTCAACCCCCTGTCAGAGTGCGAGAGAGAAAATGGCGGCCGCCGCTTCCTGGTTTCGACCGATTCGAATGTTTACTAAGATCTAAGGGCCAATCAGAATCGCGCTCGCCCACGCCACCGTACGCGTACGGTAAGCGCACCGTAAGCGCACCGTAAGCTGGCTCAGATATATATATTGATTTAAAGGCTATTTTCTCAGAATCTACTGAACAGATTTACACCAAACCTACAAAAGGCACTTCCTTGACCTGAGGACTACCTCTCTACCAAATTGCAAGTAATTCTGTTCAGCCGTTCGGGCTGTAGCTGTGTCTAAAGGTCCTATGGAAAAATGCATGGGAAAAACGCGTTTTGGGACCCCCCTTTTATCTCAGCCCCCGCTTGACGAATCCCCCCGAGACTTTCAGGGTAGGAGCGGAGCGTAGCGCCCCACCTATTTTGAAAAATTCGCGAGGATTCGTCAACCGGCGCCAAAGTTATTCAAAATAGAATGTTGCGGATTTCCTATGGAAACGTGGTCCTAACTATAACTACCTACTGGCGACCGCCAGTAGGTAATATATATATATATATATATATAACATACAGAGTGGCGGAAGGCACTCAGTAATTATAGTTAGGATTTCCAGGTATAGTAATCTCTTCGAATTTTGTTTGCTAATAACTTTTCTCCCATTTGTCAAATCTCCACAAAACTTCTATGCTATTCTATTGTGTGCTACTTAACCGTACGACACTCCATTCTACACCGCTCCACTGTACGCTCCTACACTATATGCCCATACACTTTACACTTTTTCACTGTATGCAACTCCACTGTATGCCACTCCATTCTATGCTATTCCACTCTATGCTAGTCCACTCTACACCACTCCATTGTACACCACTCTACTGTATGCCACTCCACTGTATGCCACTCTATGCTACACCAGTCCATTCTATGCCATTCCACTCTACTCTATTCCACTCCACTCTATGCCACTCCCCTTTATGCCATTCCACTCTACGCCACTCCAATCTAAACCACTCCACTCTATTTCCCTCCAGTCTACGTCACTGCACTGTACGGCATTCCACTATAAGTCACTCTGCTATACTTGTTTCTATGATAATCCATTGTATGCTATCACACTATACATCACTCCATTCTATGCCACTCCACTGTACACCACTTCACTCTTCGCCAATCCACTCTACCCTGCTACACTACCCTCTTCCACTGTGCGACACGTCATTCTTAGTTACTCTAGTGTACACTATTCCACTATATGCCAATCCACTCTATGTCACTACACTATACACCAGTAACACTCAACAGTGGTTCACTTCACACCACTCCACTGTACGCTATTCCACTGTATGTCACTCCACTCCACTCTGCGCCACTCCACTCTATGCTATTCCATTGTATGCCTCTCCTCTCTAGAATACTCCACACTGTGCCACGCCACAGTACGCTGTTACACTGTACACTGGACGCCACTACAGTCTACCCCACTACACTGTATTGCACTCTGCAATACTACACTCTACGCCACTATACTGTATGCCTCTCCACTCTATGCCCCTCCGGTCTATGCTATTCCACTGTACCGCATTATACTGTATCTCACTCCATGCCGTTTTACTGTGCGCTACTCTACTACATGCCACTCCACTCTATGCTATCCCCACTATATGACACTACACTCTACCCTACTCCAGTGTACTCTAATCCACTGTATACCACTTCAGTGTATGCTGCTCTATTCTATGCTATTCCGCTGTATGCCCCTACACCTTAACTCACTCCACTCTACGCCACTATGCTATTCCTCTCAATGCCACCCCACTGCATGCCACTGGACTCTATGCCAGTCTACCCCACTCCACTGTATGCCACTTCAGTGTATGTCATAACCCTCGATATTACTTCACTCTACCCTAATCCACTCGACGCAGCTCCCCTCTCGCTACCCCACTCTACGCTATTCCACTCTACAGCATTGCACTCTACGTTACTCTACTGTATGACACTCCACTATATGCTATTCCACTCTGCACCACTCCATTCTGTGCTGTTGCACCACACTGCACTTAATAAGACTATACTAAACAACAGTAAACTCAATGATTTAAAAAAAAAAGTAATAATTTTTTTAAAAAAATGTAATAAAAAAACTAGGGGTCGGTGGAACTCGTGGAGTTTCTCTTCATGGAATTCCGCTGAGTTACATGAAAACTCCACGAGATTCAGTGGAGTACCACAAACGGGCAAAAATCTGCATGTTTCGCTGCTCGCGCTGATTTTTAGCACTTGGAGTTTGTTCCTCATCTTAAAATCAGCTCACAGCACCACATGGCGCCCTAGAATGCGCTGCTTCTTTGCTGCTGGTTGAGTAGTTTTTTCTCATTTAGTTGCGACCGCCTGAATAGACAAAAACTCAGCTACATAGCGGTTGGTGGAGTTTGGACGGAACTATACGTTACGCGGCCAAAACTTCACAAAATCCCTCTGTGGAGCGAAATTTATCACCAAACAAAGGTTAAACCTTTGTTATAGTTGGGAAGACTTTACTTATTCTTAATATACACACCGAACATTAGATTTTTTTCAACTACAGTTATACCTTAAATTTGTACTGTAGGCACCACCTTTAAATTAATATAATTATATTCTTTAGCTACAAACAAAACTTAAAGTACACAATAATTCAAATTTCTAAACTTATAATAATACCTTTAATTTTTCGTGTACCTCCATACACAGTGTATTTAACCCGGTAGCCACTCTACAGTAAATATAGCTCACACCTTCTCCATGCATTACTTATACCTTTTTATATTATCTCACTTACACCATGTAAAAAATAGTATTTACAATAACAATTATGACATTGCAAATCAAATCTTTTGTGAGAACACAGTGCAAATTTAAATTCAAACTCCACCCATTCCTGATACCTAAAAATCCTCACTTCCATTAGCTTCACCCATCCCTGAACCCTAAAACCCCTTTTCTATGCATGAACTCCACCCATTCTTGACTCCTTTAAATTCGAATCACTCCTTAACATTACCCATCCCTAAACCTAAAAACACTTCACTAGTCCTAAACTTAATTACTGCACGGAGTTACACCAAATTTGGCAGAAAGGTAGATGTTTTCATTCAGATTGTGCTTTTTATTATTTGGTGCAAATTCATTCAGTAGTTTTTGATAAATTTAAGTCGAAAATTATAGTGATATCTCCGGCACCGGATATTTTGCAACGATCTCGGGATGAATCGGGAATGCGAGTGCCAGCGGGAATGCGGTGATTGGCTGGGCGCAACATGATCAAAAAGTTGCGGCTGCCATTTTATCGATCGGGAACAAATCCCGGGGCTGAAAATTTCGGTGAAAGCTAACATAAGTGGTCAGGGTGGAGGTACTCTGACCCCATGTTTGAGAAATGGGGGTGTTAGTGACCCACATTTTGGGTCCAATATAGATTTTTTAAATCACACGCGATATTTGCGACAGAGCCGCGATAGCCAGCCCGGCCCCCGTGTACCATCGCGGGGATGTCGCGATGTCTTTGCAAATATTGGCAGAAATATAAAACAAAAAGTAACAAATATCTATATACACACCCTCGCTGCTCACCGCCTCAGACTCATGTACCTACTTACATAGCCACCCCGGGACTCATACACCCACTCACATTCCCACTCAGACACTAATGCACCCACTCACAGACTCACTCAGAGATCCATGTGTGTACTCACATAATCATTCAGAGGGTCATGCACCCACTCACAGATGCACTCAGAGACTTTTACACTCACTGACAGACCCACTCAGAAACGCATGCACCCAATCACAGATTCACTCAGACCCTCATGCACCAACTCACAGACCCACTGAGAGACTTATGCTTCCACTCACACACTCACTGATAGACATACCCACTCAGACACTTATGCACCCACTTATAGATCCAGTCACAGACTCATGTACCTATTCACATACCCACTCAGGCACCCATACACCCAGTTACCTACCCACTCAGATGCTCACACACCAACTCACATACCCACTCAGAGATTGATGCATTCACTTATAGACTTACTGAAGGGCTCATGCAACCAGTTACAGACTCACTTGGAGAGTTATGCACCCATTCACATAACCCAGTGAATCATTAATACACAGAGTTATAGAGATATTGAGAGACTGATAACTGTTTTTATAGAGTTATTTAGATAGTGGTTTATCTGGTATGATGGTTAGAATGAATTGTATATTTGTAAATGTTGAATGTGGTGGTGGCTATTGAAGTCTTGCTTTTGTTTTGAGGTTTCGTCACCGGGACCGATGTCATTGCGACTCTTGGCATCACTACGATCTCGGGTGTCGCCGCGAACAAGGAAAATGCATTTTAGAAAATTAATGCGAAGGGGAAAGTTAAATCAATTTCTTACTAAACAGCTAGACTCTAACTTTATGTTAAACATATCTATATATGTGTTTAACACTTTGTCAAAAACTCGCGGTGTTCTCAACTACCGATGTGATCCCGACCTCCGGTGTTGCCATGAATAAGGGAAATGCATTAAAAACAAAAACAAAACTGTTAGCATTTTCCAATTGCCGATATCCCCCAGAGAAATTACAATCTTTAATGTAACCACCACATTGCCCCTATTTTTACATACATGTGGTACTTTCTACATACTTGAGACCATATTTGAAGTCAATTATATATACCACATATTGTGACTCACACATGATCTTTTCTTTAATTGAAATTGTACGGGTGTTCCTGTCTGTTATCTATCTTGTGCTCGTGCCAGTTTTACATGCTCTACCAGTATTGCATTTAATAAAACCTGTTTGTAGTTTGGTGAGCCAGTCATCAGATTTATTGTCATTGAAATGACTCCTTACCAATTTGTCTTTGAGAGATGGTGCTTTTAGCCAGTAACAAAGCAATGGCGGCATAACCCCAGACTCCCGCAGGTAATAGTTTAACATAGCCTAATAGTGCCATTAGTGGGGTCTGAGTAAGTGCCGTTAACTTCGATTTGAAGTCCGGCATGGTATAGCATGGCATTTTGCATGTTAGCTTTCTGGAGTGTGTGCATAACGTCAGAGATTTTATGACACACCGCCTGCACAATTGGCGTGAAGTCAGGCATACAGTCATAACTTGGTGTTGTATTTGCTCTCTGTCACGGATGAGGCATAGAACAGTGTCCTTGTCATGATAGTTGAGAAGTTTTGCGATGATCAAGCGCGGTGGAGTGCCAGGTGCTGGTCGCGGGCCAAGGTCTGAGGGCCCTCTCAACTGCAACGTGGACGAAAATGCATCTCTGCCAAAGAGTTCCTCGAGTAGGTGTTCTACCAAGGTGTTCATGCGACCAGTATTAGTAGATTCTGCTATTCTGGCAATGCAAATGTTATTTTAACACAAGCGCGCCTCCAAGTCCTCTGCTTTAGTGGCCACCGTCTTAAGGAGTCTCTCAATCTTAGTGCTGCACTTGTTGGTCGTGGTGCCGGCTTCCTCGAGGTCGGAGACACGCTGCTCTGCGGCACCGAGCTGCATTTCATGCTGGTCAAGATGCTTGAGCATGCCCTCTAAATGGGCTGAGAGCGCATTGCAACAAGAGTCACTTGATTTGAAGCCGGCCTTCAGTTCAACCATAATGGCTGCGGTGCCTTCTATCGCCAGTGCGTCAGCCATAGATGATCCCAGGGCATCACCCTGGGGACCCTCAGCCTCCCCACACCGTGGGGTCTTAGCAGCGTAAAAGTCAGTGGACGCTGCTTTGGATTGTTGCGCTCCATTGGAAGCAGTAGTGTCCAAGACCATGAGCTAATGTTAAAGTGGGAGAGGGTGCCTGGCAGGCAAAGTGAGGGCTCCCACCAGTAGGTCGTCGCCAATTGAAGTAGGTAGATGGTAGGCAATCCACTATGAACGGTAGCGGCCTCTTGAAAATATAGGCCCGTCCCTATAATTGGAAAATGACCAGTAAGATCTATGAATAGGCAATTATGGCGTATGGAAACACATAGGGCCATGTCTGGCAGAACATGCACCGAAGCAGGAAAGCATGACAGGTCTGGTAAAATAATGATTGCTGTCATGGTGCTCCTAGTGCTCCCAGCAGTAGTCTGGAGGGCACACGCGGGGGCGAGTATGGTGATGAGGAGCAGCGAGGTTCACCAATGTGACAGCAGGAGTAGCACCCATGCGGCAGTGCTCCTGCTGCTCTGTCCGCCGCAGAACTGGAAAAAGTATGCCGAGTCATGGGCAATAGGAGAGGTGCAGCAGGGCAGACAATACAATCGACTCACCGCCGCAATCCGGAGGCTTATGTCACCCAGCAAATGGTGCCCGCCACTGTCAGTCGCAAACACCCAGACTCAGGCCTCACAGAAAGATGGCCCCTACCTTGATTAGGTGCAGTCGCCCGACGCGATCGCGGCCCCGCCCTCAAATGCGCCCTCAACCTCTGTTCTCGCGAGGCCAGTGTTGCCAGATTGGGCGATTTCCCGCACAAATGGGCGACATTTTTCCAATTTGTGCGGGGAAAAAAACAAATTGCCGGTGGCTATTTTTGGGGTGTTTATTGGCCCTTTGTGCGTAGTGATTGGACACGACGCGCGCTGCACAGCATGACGAAGCTTTAATTGGCTAGTGTGTGTAAGTGCAACTGCACTGCACGCACCACCTGAGATTATTTTAAAAGTGTACCTTCATGTTTGGGTCCCAGGGCCGTCAATCTGGCAGCGCGCGAAACCGCTACCAATGACGGCCCTGCAAACATTCATCATCCAGAGCCCGCCCATGGCAGACTTGTAAAGCTGTCCTGTTATTTAGCACGCTGCGCGCACCAACGCTCATGGTGATGTGCATGAATGCATCCAGTGACTGACTACTTCAACAGGCCAACACAAGTTGTTGACCCGAACCGACTCTCAGTCTCAGCCCATAAGTGAGTGACTTGCTTCACGTGCCACTCTGACTGAGTGAGTCAGTTGGACATTGGGCGCCTGGCTGGTGACAGGTCATGTGAGAGTAATACTTTTACTTTTGACTCGCCATGTGGTGCGTGCGGATCGTTGTGAGATTCAAGCAACAGCAAGTAAGTTTTTCCCCTAGTTTATACCCTTTTTTTGGAGGTGGCACTTCTGAAAAGATAAAATGCGCGTCACTCTGGGGGTGAGATTAGGGAAAAGGGGACACAGCACTGAATAGAAGTGCTTTCTGTGTCATGTGTAGAGAGAGAGTGTGCTGCTGGCTCTGGCCTTACCCTTGGACACGGGGACAAATCTTCACAGTAACAGGGGAAGTGTTTTAAATGGGCCTGCACATGTAAATATTCTTATCTTCAGTAATGGAACTTTATTTTGCAGTTTTGTAGCAGTGTAGTCGTGTTTAAAGCACTAGAAAGCTCCTTGTATATTGAGCAGTTTTGGGCAACAAACAAAGTGTCAAGTTAACTCTGGTGATTAAATTACCTGTTGGAGAGATGGGCGTTTTGTCTAGTGGCAGTTTACATTTGTGTAAGGGAGCCCAGAGGGTTAATATCATAGCTAACAAGTATTCACATTGGTGATGTGACATTCCATGTTTGTAGTGACTTATGAGTGACATTCCACAGCAAAATGTTACGCTTCAAAAACATTTTATACTGTGTTAAAATAACGAGTTGCATATATTTATTGTGCTTTAAGTCATAGGCTTGGACATCGTAGCACTATAAATACAGAAGTCGTTAACCACCACTCCTTACCTCCCCGCCAGCCAAAAATCTGTTCCTTTACTGTCTGGTTACACTCATTTGCTGTGATGGAATTAATCAATAAGATTTCACAATGCAAACCAATGCATTTCCTACTGATTACTTTAACTTGGATTTATCTTTAAACATACAGTGTGCCTTTATTTTAAATACTGTTACCTGAAGGTGAAGACAATCAAAACTAGTGACTGAATAAACATATTTTGTCCTTGTTAGTCACGGTCTCTTGCTGTTACACTAGGTGCTCCTAAGTGCTAGTTAGCAGTGCCCCCTTTAAACTGCGCCCGCCACCGCCCACTGGACGGTCTACAGGGACCCCTTCGTGATCGAAGGCCAGGCGCAGGTAATGGCAAAGTTGCTTGCTATCTTTAGGCAAACTGTCCATGGGGCAGAATCGGGACTGTGCACATCAGAAAATTCCCCCTCACTGTTCCAGTGCCAGCTGCCTGCCAGCAGCACGATCATAGAGAGCATGCTGTGAGAGTCTCACAATGCTGTTAGCGTGGTGAGCATGGTAACAGGAAAACAAACCAAAATTCAGCCATTGGCTGGGATTATTGTTGCAGGCTTTCTGTTGATGGTACAGAAGTGCTGGATCCTGGCTGTGTTTATGTTCTGCAGTGACACCAGATGACCAGGTGGAGGGCCGGGCCTGGTGCAAATGTATTTAAGCTGCAGGGCAGAAGTATATGTGTGTTTTTGGAGAAGTATTGACACTATAGGTCACAACGCTGCTCCCTAACAGCCAAAGCGTAGTCCGTTTTAAGCTCCTAATTGCGGCGCTGGACAACCAGTAGCGCAGCAAGTGCTGGCAGTGGCTGCTTTCATCATAATATGAAGCGACGTGTTGTGAGCAATAGTATGCATGACTAACACATTTTAGTGCGGTGATGCCGACATCAGTACTAAAGATACACACACAGTACTCCCTAGTGCTGACCCCATTCTGTTCGCCCTATCTTTCACCCAGTACAGTAGCGGGCAGGGGTGCCTCTGAGCTTAGCCAGTAGTATTCTTCCACATATACACAATGATAGAGATCTCATGTAAAACTTGCACCATAAGCAGTATGCAACTTTATACTCCCCAGATCTGCCCCTATTCTGTTTCCGTGTGAACAGGACAAGGAGAACCCTATATGCCAACGAGAAGCAGGGTAATTGTATTATGTTCCAACAATAGTCCTGTGGGACTTATTTATGTTCTACTTCAATCTTATTTTAAAACAAATGTGTGTAGGCCCAATTTTATTAGTCAGAAGAAAGGTACAGGACACCTTCTTATTTGAATAGAAGTTACTTTGTTGTCTAGGAACAATATAGCTCATAAATCGAAAAATAGAAAATACTCCTATGTAATGAAAGATGTAATGAAGATGAACTGTAAACATCTGCGTAGTTGACACAGTGTTCTGTGCTGTAAACAGGAACTGCATTGCTAACATGGATTATCTTTAGGGTTTTATTTTATGGCCATTATTGAGAAAGGTGTATATATTTTCGTTCACACTTTGAGCATTATTGAGAAATTGATCCATGCTTTTGCCTTGAAATTTGAGGAGCTGATTATAGTGCACATTAGTGATCCATTGCAAAGTCAGTTTTAGGAGCTGCTCTGCTTAAAGCCATGAGTGGCTGATAGGTTTAAAGAAGTTGCACAGCCTGAGATTTCACTGATCAATGGTGATATGAGAGCCTGACAGTGCGAGTGATGAAGGGGAATAGAACTGACTGGAACAAGAGGAGTGATGACAGTGTCATCTGACTTGAGGGAGCGTAAGGGTTGACATGTTGGGGGGTTTACCTCTTTTTCCTGTCAGTCTTTTTCCTGTCTTCTCCAGTTGATTTCATTTGGACCCCACACAAACCCATCTGCTTCTTGCCAAGACTGGGGCCTTTAGTCTAGCCTTTGCTGAAACATGACGGCAATGGTGTAGGTTCGTTTAAATTTTAGTGTCAGTAGATGGTCATGGTGAAAGACTTTAAAGTGGAGGGCATGCAGGAATAAGAATAAGTGACTTGTACATTTTAACTGGAGGGAGTTGGCCTCTAATCTCAGCTTGCCAACGGAGTTGTTCTGAAGTTTCTTTAATGCCAATATGGTTTCTTTATATGTGCAGCATTGCGTGGTGTTAATCCTGCAAGATCCATGAAATGCATTAAATATCGTGTTTGAGGAGCTACATGACATAGAGTTTCAACTTTTCAGCATTTTGAATTCACTAAAATAGGTAACAGTCTGCTTATGCAAAGTTTATTCATCAATGCCAGGTTCAGGTTTGGATTTGTGGTGAACAAAGTAACAGGTCCTAATGGGAACCGATCTTCAAAATCAGTAGTTACTAAACAAATTGGGAAGTGATTGCAGAAGAGCCTAGGTGCCCGTTGAACCTCCCCCCACTATAAGCATATTGAATAGAAATTAGGATTGTGCGTAAAATATTTCCTGAAGGCTGATTTTGCATGAATTGACGGTGGCAACTTAAGGCTGGTTTTTGGGCTGAAACTGGTCTGCGTTGGGATGAATTTGGGCTTGAACTTGGACAGCATTGGGCTTGGGATGTGCTTCAAAATCTGGCAACATTGCTGAGGGCCCCGTCAGGCAGCGACCGCATCAGCCCAAAGCTCCCCGCCTCTGTCCCTCAGCAGGGAACAGACCAGATTGCCGTACCGACGAGGTCTAGGCGTGCCCATTCCTGGAGTGGTAGCGCGAGCAAGAAACAGGAGTCGAAGGTAAGCTGTGAAATGGTGGCAAGTTCTCCAGTGCTTCAAGGTCGAGTGGACATCTTGGTCCTTGGCCTGGCCGCGCCATTACGTAGGAACTTAAAGTAAGTATTATAGGTGCAAAGTAGTAGTGGGTTGTTCAAGGTTTTGTGTATTTTTAGAAGGAAATATATTGTTGGTATGGTTGGATTGTCCTTCTTTAAATATTTATATTCATTATCATTTATCAGGTCTTATTCATGCCATTCTTTAAGCTTTACATTCCAGTGAGCAATCATTTGATATATCAGTTTGTTATTCAGTTTCTTATAGTTGCTCTCAGCACTTAATTGGCAGACAGCTTCTTTGGCATAGTCAGTTAACCATTTTTTATTGTGGCATCAGGCAATAATTTTGATGTATTTTATGATTCAGTATGTTCAAATATCGACAAACTGAGTAATAGGCAACCTAATCAAAAAGAAAAAATTTTCATTAAAAAAATCTTAAGGAAAATGGTAATGTGATTATCAAATCGGCAAAGGAAGCAACATAAGCATCCTGAACAAGGGTGACCATGTAAAAAAAGCTGTCCACCAACTGAGTGATGAGAGCAAATAGAACCTGGATAACTAAAATGATTGCTCGCTTCAATGGATTATATGAATATATATATATATTTATATTACCTACTGGCGGTCGCCAGTAGGTAGTTATAGTTAGGACCTATTATCCATAGGAAAATCGTAACATTCTTTTCCCAATAACTTTGGCGTCGGTTGACGAATCTTCACGAAATTTTCAAAACTCGTGGGGCGCTCCGGTCAGCTCCTATCTTAAAGGTTTCGTGGTGATTCGGCAAGCGGGGGCCAAGAAAAAAGGGGGGTCCCAAAACGTGTTTTCTCAATGTTAATTCCCATAGGAAACTTTAGACATGGCTACAGCCCGAACTGCTGAACGGAATTACACCAAATTTGGTGAAAAGGTAGCCCTTGGTTCAGAAAGATCCCTTTTTAGGTCTCGCGAGCCAAAGGCTCGAAGAGACATTTTATATGTGGGCTTCTCAAAGTGCTGCCGTGGCCTAAAGCTACAGTGCACGTGAACGTGCACGCGCGCAGCGCCATGTGTCTTTCCTCCGTAGCGATCGTAATCACGATCACTTTCACTTTCGCGGGCTCCTCTGTTGCTGATATTCCCCCCTCCCTTCTCGCCCAGCCCTTCTTGTCACCTCGGCTTGTTTATAGCACGAACTCGACCCGAACGAAAGTCGAAGATAAAAAGCGCTTTTACGGGAGCACCAGTTACAGTACACAAGGACACATTCATTTTTTGCAGGCACGGGGAGATTAAGTGATTTGCCCAGGATCACAGGATGTTGAGCCGACGCCGAGACTCGAATCTAGCCGCCCCCTCCCCCCACACGCAGTTCCAAAGCAGGCAGTTCTGGCCATTCATTACGCCATCTCTTTGTCTGTCCCCGGCGATTTAACCCAATTTCTGTCCCTTATTCATCGTTTCTTTCCTCTTATGTATATCACAACCTATTTTTGTTTGTGGCTCAATCTGTTCTCCTCTGTCCCTACCTGGTCCTATGCACACTGTTTTTTTCCCATCCGTGCCTGAGACTGTTTCCCTCATGTGCTAACCACTTCTACACATCACCGCCGCTCTCCTTTTCTAAAACGTCTCGCTCCCCGGAACTTTTTCACTGACTGTCAAAAGGGAAAGAAATTGAAAGTGTCTGGTAGAATAAGGCAATGGACTAGATTACGTATGAGGAGAGCATGCCCCTCGTCACCCTGTCTCTCCGGCATTATATCCCATCGAGACTGTCAGCTGTCACTCCCCCACGACACCCCTCAGCTTATTTGTTTATAAAAGCGTCTGCGAGAAGGGACAGCAGGTGCGTGCGTTTGTGTAATCGCGCGCACTTTACCCATGATCACCCGCGGAGGGCGCGCGCGACTCGCTCAAACAAAACGGCTTGATGTATTAACTTTTCCATTGTGTGTGACTACTGACCGCGGCGCGGGTTCAAATCCCAGGATAGTTTTAGGCAATGAGCCCTGTCTGCTAGGGGTGGCTGCTTGGTGGGTCTGAAGGAAAATGTTAGGCACTCGTAAAAATTTAGGTCACAGGGTCGAAATGAAAGCACAACTTAATATTTACCGATCTGCTGCACACTGCTGCATTACTCACTGCTGCATGCTGCACAACACTGCTGCACGCAGCACACTGCTGCACGCCGCACACTGCTGCACGCCGCTGCACGCCACACAGTGCTGCATGCCTCACACTGCTACACGAAACACTGCTGCACGCCACACGCTGCTGCACGCCGCACACTGCTGCACGCCACACACTGCTGCACACCGCACACTGCTGCACGCCGCACACTGCTGCATGCCTCACACTGCTGCATGCCTCACACTGCTGCACGCCGCACACTGCTGCACGCCGCACACTGCTGCACACCGCACACTGCTGCACGCCGCACACTGCTGCACTCCACACACTGCTTTTATGCGAGTTTATGCTACTGACATTGTAAATGACAATGCCTTTTATTTGTTTTAAAACCAAAACATAAATAAAAGGCATTGTAATTTTACAATGCCAATAGCTCAAACTCTTATAAATGCGAGACCTATTGCATTGCAAATGCTTGTTGTTAAATGGTGTAAATCCGTTCAGTAGTTCATGAGAAATCAGAAAAAGAAAAAGTTTCAATATCTGGGCGGAGCCTAACGACACATCTCATCGTGAGATCTGATTGGCTGTCAGCACTTCATCCTGGAATTGCTGGCAGCCATCTTGAGACCAATATACATGATAGTACCCCATTGAAATGCATTGTAGTGAATCGAAGATTTTGAGGGTTATCAAAAGGAGAACTATAAAGGGTGATAACAGACTTTAGTTACATTAGAATTCATTTGTTGATGGTACCATACTAATTTCAGGAATTGTGGTGTGTTCTAAGGTGATTTTACCCTGTGAAAAACCTTCTGCTGGGATATCATGTTTGAGAGAAAACTGAAGCTAAAATGAGAGCATATTTTCTGTGAATTCACATTATCTTTCTCAGTCATGTGAGAATGAAGTCTGTCATTCTCAGTAAATCATGTACATCCAACAAGGGCAGAGACTGTCAGTTGATTCCTTTGTGTTCTACTGCAGCTTCCCAGAGTGTTCTAAAGAACAACTAGAGCGCTAACAGCCTTACTTATGACAAAAGTATGGCACATCTGAAGCCATCTTGATTGGAATAAACTGGTAACACTTAAAACATTTAATTTAAAAAGGAACAAAATGATGGGGTTCATTTTGTCATAGACATTATGGTTAGTGCTGTAGAAAGAAAAATTAGGACATGTTTCAAGTGTGATCTCAAATATCTTCCTGTTATATTTCAACAGGAGCAGCCTGTCAGTTGATGCCTTTGTGTTCTACTGCAGCTTCCCAGAGTGTTCTAAAGAACAACTAGAGCGCTAACAGCCTTACTTATGACAAAATTATGGCACACCTGAAGCCATCTTGATTGGAATAAACTGGTAACTCTTAAAACATTTAATTTAAAAAGGAACAAAATGAGGGGGTTCATTTTGTCATAGAAATTATGGTTAGTGCTGTAGAAAGAAAAATTAGGACATGTTTTAAGTGAGATCTCAAATATCTTCCTGTTATATTTCAACAGGAGCAGCCTGTCAGTTGATGCCTTTGTGTTTTACTGCAGCTTCCCAGAGTGTTCTAAAGAACAACTAGAGCGCTAACAGTCTTACTTATGACAAAATTATGGCACACCTGAAGCCATCTTGATTGGAATATACTGGTGACTCTTAAAACATTTAATTTAAAAAGGAACAAAATGAGAGGGTTCATTTTGCCATAGAAATTATGGTTATTGCTGTAGAAAGAAAATTTAGGGCATGTTTTAAGTGAGATCTCAAATCCTCTTCTATTTCATTAGAAAATTCTGACATGCAGACTGAAACAATCACTTTCAATATCAGCAGTAGACTTCCAGTTAACTCCCTGGTGAGCAGTAGCTTTACTACAGTGATCTAATAAACAACTAGAGTGCTAACATTCTGAATTTATGGCAAATGTGTGACACATCTGAATGCCTTCTTGATGGAATCAAAATAAAAAACTGAAAGCATTTCCTACTGAGGAGACTGCAGTAAATGAGGAAATTAGGAAACTTCATAACAAATAAATCTCCCAAGATGGCCACCAGAGAAAAAAGAGCCCAAATGTAGCACAAATATCACCCAGATGTAGCCCACATATAGCCCAATGACAGAAGTGTGCAAAACACTTTTTATTTTTAGTTTTTCTGCAGTTTTATATAGTGCAGACTGGTCAGGTATTGGAGCGTTACATCTTACTTGGACCCCTTAATGCGTATTTTGCACGAAGTACATGAGATTGATGTTGCGAAACATTGAACTTTCTGATTCTGTTAATCTGAAGTTGCTTTGAACCGGGCTTTGTATCACTCGTTTTTACCTACTGGTTTTAATTAATTCTCACTGTATTGTATTAGGAAAGAGGATTTACTGTTTTTATGTAAATTTTTATGATCTATGTTTCTAAATCAGATCGAATTCAGTTTAATGAATTCTATGGCGGGACGTAGGCAAGGATTATGCATATCTTTCCTCACTTTATTTGCGTAGCAGTTCAAAGAAAACGTAACACAACAATCATTAAACAAAAGACTACACAACCCATGAACCATTAGGGGGGTAGTCTCCAAGGCAACTATAGTCCAATCATATCACAGTCCATCGTATATAATATCGTAACGTCTCTTCCGCTTCCTCTTTCTTCACTGCTCGTCAGTTAAGTGCATTCCTTACATTATTGGCTTAATCTGACGTTGTTGCTGTTTGTATAGCGGTTTATTGTGCACGTTATTAGCATTATTGCCTTGGTATTGTTTCATATTCCTTGTGCAGCAGGCTCTTGCCCGAGAGTGTTCGTCCCCTCGCAGTTTCTCCCGCTGTGCGCGTGGTGAGATCTTGTCAGGCGCGTCTGGTCGAAGCGAGGCTGCTCCGTCGAGCGCTCCCGCTGGTCTTTACGCGCGTTTGGGAATACGGTCACTCCTTTAGTGTCCGCTTGATTCCCGACTAACCCTCGCCTAATTTTGATACCGCTACGCGGTGATTTCCCCACACGGCCACGTTAGTGACCAGCGCCACCTGGTGATGGTAATTGGTATTGCGCCTCAGTCTATTCTTATATTAGCTTCGGGGAAAGCCCAGCTGTTGGAGCACCGGTGAGGGGGCTGCCTTAAGGATTTTAAGGGCCTTTGTTCTGTGCTCACACCCTCTGCTATCATGTCTTCTCCAGAAGATCATTTTTACCCCTCCTACCAGGAAGTGGACTAGGAATGGCCCCCCAACTTCTCCCTCCGGGCAGTTGACCAATCCCTCTCTCTGGCTATTTCTAGGGCGCTGGCTTCTCTTAGGGATCAGGTTGATAAGCTGGCGAAAAGCATCCCTGGGGTGTTCAGTGACCCAGATCTGGTGGTGGCGGGTCCCAGTAGCTCCCAGATGGGCAATAAAAGGGCCGTTAAGCATAACGCGGGGCACTTGGAAGGATTTGATAAACTTACGGAGACCTTCCTCAAGAATGCGCGAACACTAAAACATGCACCCTGCCGGGAGGAGGAGGTGTCTGGAGAAAATTGCGACACTGTCATCACTATTGTAGACCCCGACAGCGGGTTTCACTTAGGGGAGAGGGTGTATCGGAGGACGATTTCTCCTCCGATGAGGATAAGGACTCGGGGCGTCCTGGCATCCAGAGTCCCACTCCTCTCAGTCCCGGGTTGGGGACGGGGTCCACTCGGACATGTTCGAGCCTACCCAAATTTACCATCCTAGGTCGGCGGAGTGGACCCCTGACACCAAAGTGGCAGAGTATGTGTTGGGGAAAATCCATCAACCCCTTGAAAGGGAGGTCAGGAATAGGATGAGGGGAGAATGCCCCAGGCCCTCACTGAAGGAGAAGGTGGCACACACGCCTGAAATTGATGAGAAACTATGTACCTTTTTCTCCAGGTATATGAGGGATCCCAAGAAAGGAATTGATAGGTCTTGGACGTGGTAGGGCCCTTGACCCAAATGATTCAATTGGCGGAGCATTCAAAAGAGTCAGGATCCCCTTTGTCCACGGATATTGTGGCTGGTTGGGTGCACTACCCTAAACCCTAAAACACTACCCCCTCCACTACCCAAACACCACTGCACTACCCTAAAACACTACCCCCAGCATTACACCCTACACTACCTAAACATAACTGCACTACCCTAAACCCTAAAACACTACCACCAGCACGACTCCCTACACTACCCAAACACCACTGCACTACCCTAAACCTACCTCCAGCACAACCCCCTACACTACACAAACACCACTGCACTACCCTAAACCCTAAAACACTACCACCAGCACGACTCCCTACACTACCCAAACACCACTGCACTACCCTAAACCTACCCCCAGCACAACCCCCTACACTACACAAACACCACTGCACTACCCTAACCCTAAAACACTACCCCAGCACGACCCCCTACACTACACAAACACCACTGCACTACCCTAAACACTACAACACTACACCCAGCACGACCCCCTTCACTACCCAAACACCACTACACGACCCTAAACCCTAAAACACGACCCCCTACACTACACAAGCACCACTGCACTACCCTAAACCCTAAAACACTAGAACCCAGCACGACCCCCTACAGTACACAAACACCACTGCACTACCCTAAACCCTAAAACACTACCCCCTACACTACACAAACACCACTGCACTACCCTAAACCCTAAAACACTACCCCCAGCACTACCTCCTACACTACACAAACATCACTGCACTACCGTAAACCCTAAAACACTATCCCAGCACTACCCCCTACACTACCCAAACACCACTGCACTACCATATACCCTAAAACACTACCCCAGCAAAACCTGCTACACTACACAAACACCACTGCACTACCCTAATTCCTAAAACACTACCACCAGTATGACCCCCTACACTACTCAAACACCACTGCACTACCCTAAAACACTACCCCAGCACGACCCCCTACACTACCCATACACCACTGCACTACCCTAAACCTACCCCCAGCACAACCCCCTACACTACACAAACACCACTGCACTACCCTAAACCCTAAAACACTACCACCAGCACGACTCCCTACACTACCCAAACACCACTGCACTACCCTAAACCTACCCCCAGCACAACCCCCTACACTACACAAACACCACTGCACTACCCTAACCCTAAAACACTACCCCAGCACGACCCCCTACACTACACAAACACCACTGCACTACCCTAAACACTACAACACTACACCCAGCACGACCCCCTTCACTACCCAAACACCACTACACGACCCTAAACCCTAAAACACGACCCCCTACACTACACAAGCACCACTGCACTACCCTAAACCCTAAAACACTAGAACCCAGCACGACCCCCTACAGTACACAAACACCACTGCACTACCCTAAACCCTAAAACACTACCCCCTACACTACACAAACACCACTGCACTACCCTAAACCCTAAAACACTACCCCCAGCACTACCTCCTACACTACACAAACATCACTGCACTACCGTAAACCCTAAAACACTATCCCAGCACTACCCCCTACACTACCCAAACACCACTGCACTACCATATACCCTAAAACACTACCCCAGCAAAACCTGCTACACTACACAAACACCACTGCACTACCCTAATTCCTAAAACACTACCACCAGTATGACCCCCTACACTACTCAAACACCACTGCACTACCCTAAACCCTAAAACGCTACCCCCTGCACGACCCCCTACACTACTGCACTACCCTAAACCCTAAAACACTACCCCAGCACAACCCCCTACACTACCCAAACACCACTGCACTACCCTAAACCCTAAAACACTACCCCCAGCATGACCCCCTACACTACCAAAACACCACTGCACTACCTTAAACCCTAGAAAAAAAAAACACCCCATGCCCAATCCCTCTTACCTCTCACTCCTTGTGGTTCCTCTCTCCTCGTGGTTCCTGCTTCACGTCGTCTCTGAGGGGCAGTGCACTTCGTTGTGAGGAAACGGAACAGCCTCTGTTTCCTCACAACAACATGGATCGTCTACATATTTTTTGGAACACATGGTCATTTACCATACATACCTTTACAACAAAATTTGTTGTAAAGGCATGCGTGGTAAATGACCATGCGTTCTAAAAAAATGTGTAGTAATGACTTCGCGATGTACAACGCATGCGCGGTAATGCATGCGTTGTAATGGTATCGCGAAGTAAAAAAGTCGTTGTAACGGCTGTTTACCGATCGAAGCTGGCCCCTGTTCTTCAGTGAGACGTTTATTTGATTAATTAGGAGGAAGGAATGTGTTTTTTATACCGAAAAGTGCATTCCCAGCTGTAGTATTGTGAAAGTGTCTGCGTGGCCTAGTTTCACTTCTGGTGAGAAAGTGGAAGAGTCTGTTTGGATCTAAAGGAGTTCGGTTGTTGGACGGGGCCGGCGCGACACGTCATCAGAAAACATAGCTAATGGAAAGCGTCCTCCCTGAAGTGTGGAGCAGTGCCATGAGATGTCAAAGAGTGTGCGTCCCACCGCAGTATGACCTTACCGCGTGACCCATGTGCCGCCTCCAGGGTACGGGAGGCAGAAGAGTCATCGCAGGTCCTCTTGAAGACCGTTGTAGCAGTAATTCTACATTTTGGTACTAGGGCATTTTAACTTTGTTGTTCCTGCCAGATACAAAGAGAAGATCCTGTGTTATTCAGTGCCCTCTTTACCTTTTTTGTGGTTTGTGGTGCTTGTCACTTAGCTGCCCCGCCGGTGCACACGACTGGGCACCCCACCTCGTGTGCCATCTGTAGGGCCTCTGCCCTCGGATCACTGGTTTCGGTTTCTGGTGTTGCAACATAAACAGTTGCTCCCAAAGAACCAGCCTGAACACTTAGGTGAATATCCCCTGCACCAGCATTCCACGGAAATTCTTACTAGCTCTCCCACGTCGACTAGGACGTCATAATAGCACCGCTCCGCTCGCGACACCGTATGACATCATCGGAGCCATAAGAGGACCTCGTCGGCGTGCTGACGTCAGTTCCACCCAGTTTTTCTGTGCCACCGAGGCAAACAGGCGGACCGAGACATTTTCACATGTATACATAGTATAATAAATATATATATATTCACTGAAAAAACCATAGGTTTTAGGCACGTTATAGTTAGAAATTAGCATTTAAAAAACCTTAGAAATTCACTGAAAAAACCATAGGTTTCAGGGGCGTTATAGTTAGACATTTCACTCGTACAAAACCATAGAAATTTCCCCGTTATAGTTAGTTCAGCTAACTATAACTCGCGCGCCCGCAATGCACTGCTGATGACGTCACATATTACATCACTCATGACATGGTCAGTGACATCACTCATGACATCACTGATGACATCTCAAATGACATCACCGATGACATCATCCAGTGAATGTGTGTTTTTCTGAAAGTTAAATATGTTTTATATATGTATATCTCAAGGTCGATGGAAGAATAAATGGGTATATAATTGTCCAAATGGATGATTTTTTTTTGTAAAATTGATTGTATAACTGACTGATTAAGTGCATCTTAGTGAATACATGGGTTAGTGAGTAATGTTTAAATATGTAAATATCTGTATTAGTCTGTCACTTTGTGTATAAGTGGCTGCATGGGTTGGTAAGTAGCTACGTGAGTGTCTATATGGGTTATTAGTTGGTTTTTTGAGTATTAGTATGAGTGTCTGAGTGTCTGTATGGTTCAGTGGGGGTATTACTTAGTGCATAGATGCATGAATGAGTGACTCACGTTTGTATGTGTTGAAGACAGCATGTGTGCAGGACTGTATAGGTGGATGAGTGTGTGTATGGGTGTGTTTGTGAGTGAATGACTCTCAATAGTGTCTTTATGAGTAACTACATATGTTTTAAACTAGTATATGCGAGTATTGGTGTATATAAGTGAGTATTTGTGAGAGTGAGAGATTGGAAGAGTTCCTGTACAAATAAGTAGGTGTTTCTTTAAGTGATTGTTTAAGAGAGTAAGTATGTGTAAGTTTCTGTAGAAGTAAGTGTGGTAGTGTGTGTATAACTGTATATGCAAGTAAATGGATGTTTGATACTTTGTTTGCATGTGTGACTATGTGTGTGAGTAACTCTATGGATGAGTGGCGGTGTGTAACAGGATGTATAGGTGTATGAGTACATATGATGAGTGAGTACATGTATGAGTGACTGTATAGGGACTGTTGGTGAATGAGTGGATGTGTGTGTAGATCTTGGAATTACTGAATAGGTGTTTTGTAACTGGTATTGGTATGTCCATTGTTTTGAAAATGTTAGTTTGTATTTTTGAGTGTTATATTAGGGTCAGAGGAGGTCTGTCACTCTATCACAAGGATGATGTCATCAGTGATGTCATTTGAGATGTCATCAGTGATGTCATGAGTGATCTCACTGACCATGTCATGAGTGATGAAACATGTGATGTCATCAGCAGTGCATTGCGGGCGCGCGAGTTATAGTTAGCTGAACTAACTAAAACGGGGCAATTTCTATGGTTTCGTACGAGTGAAATGTCCAACTAACTATAACGCCCCTGAAACCTATGGTTTTTTCAATGAATATATATATATATATACAATGAATAAAAAAGCAGCAGGGAACTTTGGCTAGTTCCCAAGTTCAGGCGGAGGGCAGCTCATATATATGGAGCACCCTACAACACCACCAACACTGAATCTGCTCACCTCTAATGTCCGTTTTTCTAGCAAAGTTTTTTAAGCATAGATTAGCACAGTGCCATCCACGCCATCCTGAAAAGGTGACAAAAGCCTTTTACCACTCTAGGCACAATATTACAGCTTTGGAGTGGTAAAATACCATCCACACCAACCTGGAATAAATAAATGCAACCTCTGACATGTGTTTCTCTCTAGTTAGAGCTCATCAGAGAGGTAAAGCTTAGTTCAAACACAAGGGAGCACCCAGTACAAGTCAAAGCCATACCTTTTAAAGCTTAGAGTGACACATAAATTAAGTAAAAAAAGAAGCAGGAAACTCTGGGTAGTTCCCAAGTGTAGGCGGGGAGCAGATCTTATATATTGAGCACCCTTAACACCTTAAAACTTGGATGTTTTTTTACCATATATTGGGGCTGCTCTCTGCCTAAACTTGGGAACTGCAGAGAGTTCCCTGCTTCTTTATTTGCATAATTTATGCGACACTCTAAGCCTGAAAGGGTATTGCGTTGAGATACGTATATATATATATTTATATATATATGTGCGTTTGTATATATATATATAGATCTCCTTACCTCTTGGATTGAGGGCGACCTGGCAGAATAAATTGATGCTGATTCTTCTAACTCCTCGAGTCCATGCCTTCTTCCATGGAGTTTCTGTGGGAGCTGGATTTTTGTGTTCATATATATATATATATATATATATATATCTATCATACCTAACTATAACATCACTTTAACCTTTGTTTTTTTAGTGTGTGTATATATATATATTTATATTCACTGGAAAACAAAGGTTAAAGTAACATTATAGTTAGGTGAGAATTTCAGTGACAACATATCGTTTCAAATTAAGAAAACCATTTAAATTTACCAGTTATAGTTAGCTCAAGTAAAAATGACTTGTGCTTCAAGGTAAGTATAACTTGCACCCCTGCCATGCAAAGTCTTCTAATCAATAATTTCATTGCAAATGTTGCAGGAATATTGTCAATAATGTCATAGAAGATGTCACGAGTGATGTAATATGTAGGATAATATGAGTATGTGTGCAGACCAATAATGAAGCATGACACCAAGGGTGGTGTATTGAGCCTTTTCAGACATGTTGATATGAATCCCCATTTTTTTACATAAAGTTAAACATACAGGACTCTTAGGTTACCCAGGATAGTGGGACAGAAAGTCCCCGGATGAGAACCTGTGATGGTCTTGGCAGATCAGTCTTGTCTGTTTTTATGGTAGTTCATTCTTCAGGCATAGCCAGCTGGTGTACATACATTTCTGACAGTTTTTTTTAACGAGGATGTGATAATGATTTCCTTTTATCTTCAGATGCTTTCATCTGAAAATGTCACATGAATTGTCTTCATTGAGCCCTGAAAGTGTATGAACTTTGACTAGTGAATCAAGAGTTTGCGGCATTGAAAGAGCTGATAGCATAGATCCTTGTGGAACCCTTCAGGATAATAGTAATGCTTTGGATAGATGTCACCACAAGTCTTTTGATTGCGTTCTGTAGTAAGATATGGATTTGACTCAAAACAGAACTTCACCAGATAAAGCCAGCCAACCATGCTTGATTTGTGGAGTAATAGCCTGTTTATTATACAATAGCATTTTCCTATTAGGGGAGTGGCTAGCTGTCCAAGATGGCAAATGCAGGATTCCACAGCTCCGCATCGGCATGGGGACTATCCTGATAATCTTGCTGCCCAGGGGCATCATCATCCCTAGTAGCTATGGACAGTGGTTTTCGGACCCCCCCAGGGGGCACCCTTGCAGATACGAGGGAGTCTGGCACCCTGCGCAGGCCGCGACTGTCCAGGTGGCATGGACACACATCGGTGTCTGTGGAAGATGAAACTAGGCTTAGGTCAAAGGAGAATGGAGGTCCCAGTGAGAAACAGGCACCCCCTCCGCTGGAGAATCTGCTGACTTGTGAGCGGGAGTCCTGCACTGGAAAAACGACCTACCGGGGAAAGATAGGGGCACGTCTCAGAGCCCGGAGCTCTACTAGGCAGAGTCTGAGGGGCCACATGATCATGAGTCAAGGGGTCTGCTGCCCCTCAACATTAATTTTACCACAGTGAGGGCTAGTCTCCCATGCTGTCCCCTTTATAGCTACTAATTGGAGAAGTGTGGCTCAATGATTAGAGCGGCAGACCCTGATGCAGAGGTCTAGCCCGGGACCAGGGTTCAATTCCCCACCGTGGTGGGTCTTGGGCTCAAAAATTCCACGGACCTGATAATTCTTGCCTCTGTGCCATTCCAATCATGGAGTCCCACTCTGCAACTCTGGGCAATAGCTTGCGTAATCTCCACAACGGCCCCCACAACGCTAAGTATGCCTGGCCTCCACCTTGGGGGTGCCCAGGAGTGGATGCCTCACAGGGAAAGCCAGGATGGGTTCCACAGCGGTATTCGTACAAGCGCCTTGAGACCCTTGCGGGTGAGTAGTGCGCTATACAAGTATCAATTTACATAATTGACCTGGGGCCTTTGCTTCGTGAAGGGAGTAATCTGCCGGTTGATACAGGTGGAAGGGTCTCCCCCATTGTCCCGCAAACGCATAGTGCTCTCCTTCCTGAAATGTAGCTCATCATTGCCCACCCGGAAATGGAGTCCCCCGCCAGGGAAAGACCGCCCTTGATACAGGGACTGGTGGAGACACCCCCAAGGTTTGTGAAGCGGGACTCGCACTTTGCTGGTGAACCATAAGACTGACGTGCGAACTTTGAGCCACCGATGCCCATACCCTCCTTCTTGGGTTGTAATTTCTAGCAAAAGTGGTCTGGCATTTCACTACTTACCTTCTCAAATATCATATCACAACTATGGGCAAATCAAAGACCAGATCCCGGGTCTGCAGCCGTCTAAGGCAATGAAGCCATTGTCGCTTCCACTTCACTTGCAGCTGGATAAAAGTTTGAGAGCAATCATAGACTCCAAGGCCCCATTCCAGCGCAAGATCGTCAGCGTGTCTGCTGAACTGGGGCTGTTACGCGCTGATCATCATAAGCTCTCTGACAGAGTGAAGAGTGCTGAAACGAGACTTGTCGATTTGCAGCCTGGTAACAGGCACTGAGGCTACAAATGCAGAACTGTTGCTTCGGGTACATATATTGTAATGCCGAGGGGCGCAATCAACGGAATAACATCAGGATAGTGGGCCTCCCTGAGGATACGGAGGTTGGAGACATGGTGGTCTGCCTGGAGAGATGGGTACAAGAGGAGGTGCCATCCCATTCACCTGCCCCAGGCTGCCCTCCCAGACGAGTGGTGGCCAAACTGCTGCACTACAAGGACAGGTACATGCTACTGCAATGGGCAAGAGCGGGGAGCCCTCGCCACGTGGGCAGAGGCCAAGTCCCTGTCCGTCTGGGACCTGGTCGGCTTTTTAAGTGTCTCTCGGTGGGATGTATAGCGGGAACACATTGTGGGTCTGCTCTGAGTCGCAGGGTCCGTCACCTATTCAGCCGGGTGGCGGCCCCCCATTCTATAAGCCTCTAGTCAGTCCCAGGACTCAACAGTTTTGGTGCAGAAGTGTGTGGTATCACCTGGGATGATGTTAAGTTTTGCTGGGAACAGCAGAGAATATGTTATGCCTTCTTCACGCAGCCTCTATTTCACTTCCAGGAATGAGTTTCTCTTGGCTTGTACGGGATACCTTATTGTTGCTGCTCCAAGGACCTAATGCTGGAAACAAAGATCAGCTTTTTAACACCAACGTAAAATAGGTCCTTCTCTATGGAGCAGAAACATGGAGGACAACAGTGACTACCACCAACAAAGTCCAACCCTCATCAACACCTGACAGAAGAAGATCCTCCAAATCCGCTGGCCAAACACCATCAGCACCGATCGATGGCAGCAGACTTTCCAATTTCCTGCTCCTGAAGAAATCATGAAAAGATTCTGGGGCTGGATAGGTCACACCTTATGCAAGCATGCATCAAACACCACCCGGCAATCCTTCACCTGGAACTCTCAAGGGTTAAAGAAAAGAGGAAGGCCAAGCATCAAGGCCTTGAGGCTGACTGCAAGGGAATGGGTTGCAACTGGAGTCAGATTGAAAGAAAAGCCGAGGACAGAGATGGTTGGAGAGTCCTAGTTGATGACCTATACCACAGATGGGGTAGTAGGCATAATTAATTAAGTAATGCAATGTCGATGTGTGTCAAATTGAAAGGGTTTCAACACCACATTGTATTGAAGGAACATGCTGAACCATTGGTACACAATGTATGCAAAGTACCAATTATATTGAGGAAGGAACTCAAGTCTAAATTGAGAAAATTGTGTGACTGAAGGATTATTGAGACAGTTGCGGGTTTTGAATGGTTGGCCACTGTGGTTCTTGCACGCAAGTTTGACCAAACCTTCAGGCTATGTGTAGACTTGAGCGTTTTGAATTCAAACATTTGGGTTGATCGTCAGTCACTTCCTAACGTAAATGAAGTTCTAGCTACTCTTAAACAGGACTGTAGCGTTTATTTAGTTAGACATGTCAGCTGCATACAATCAACTAGAGTTGTGTGAGGAGTCCAGGCATCTGACTTCATTTGTTACACCAAAAAGGTCGTATCGGTATAATGCATGCCTTTTGGTTTGGGATTTGCCTCTGCAGTGTTCCAAAGCTTAATGAGCAATCCTTTCAAAGGCATTCCAGGAGTAACATTTTTTCAGCATGACATTCTAATTTATGGTGAGGATAATGAAAGACTGAGGAAAATTTTGGAGATTCTCAAAAGATCTGGTTTAACCTTAAAAAGGGACATGATTATTTAGGTCATCATGTGTCTGGTGATGGTGTGAAGCCTAAAATGTAGATTCTAAAAGTGATTGAGGAAGCGCCTGGCCCCAAAAATAAGGATCAGCTTAAGTCATTCCTTGGTTTAATTGAATACTAAGCTAAGATTTTTAAAAATGTTGCCTATAAAACATGTTTGCGGAATTTGCTAAAAAAGAATACTAGTTAGATCTGGGATAGCAAGTGTTAAGACGTTTTTGAGGATATCAAGAAAGAAAGGACATAGTTTCTGCACATCCTCTTGAAGCATTTGATGCTCAGGATACCTGTATTATTAGTACTGATGCCAGTACTTGTGGTTTTGGTGCAGTACTAATGCAGAGAAGAATGCTGTGGCAAGGAAGAAAATATTGCATTTGCATCTAGGACATTACACGGGCTCAGTACACATGCTCCACCATTGAAAAGGAAGAGTTGAATTTATGGTGGGATGTTCAACATTTCAGAAAATGTATGTGCGGGAGCAAATTTATTTTGTGTAGAGACCTTAAACCTCTGGTGTAAGAGTTTAGCACAAGTAAAAGTGGGAAAACGACTCTGTATTGCTAACTGGCAGCACAGGCTTCAAGAGTATCACTATAAGAAGGAATATATTCTTGGAACGAAAAATCTTGTTGCTGACTGTCTATTACATTGGTCGGTGAAACCTGAGTTATCAGAAGAGGAGTATGGTGATGATGATTTGGAGGTTGTGTGTTCTGTAAATTCCATTGCATGTGGTGCATTAATGGAAGATGACTGGAAGTTGGCTGTTAATGAAGACTATGTTTTACAAAAGTTCATTGAGTGTGTTTCAAATGGATGGGACAAATGGTTCGCTTGGATGAGTCTTTAATTTCATATTGGAGGTCAGCTATGAGTTGACTCTGGTAAATGGTATACTGTACTGTGTAAGGGCTAGCGCTTAGTTGTTCCTAAATTGCTTAGATCTTGAGTGCCTGATTTAGCCCATGAAGGGCATATTGGAACGCAGGCTATAAAATACAGAATACGAAAATATATTTGGTGGCCTGGAGTGGACGAATCAGTGGAGCATTGTCTAAGAGACTGTAAGGTTTGTGTATTAAGTGATAAATCTCAGGTTACCATACTGTTCCCTGTTACACCTATTATCAGTAATGGTATACAATAGTATAAATTAGCATTTTATGTCTGGACCATTCAGAGTGTTTAGGTGTTCTCCCAAGTGTGTGTTAATATTAGTAGACTATATATCAAAATGAACAGAGATCAAATTTGTTGATAGTGTCAATTTTGGTGTTTTTAAAGTGTTTTTCCAGGAAGCGTTCATCAGGGAAGGTTTTTCTGGGGAATTGGTAACTCATTACAGCATCCAGATAATTTAAAAGGAAATGAACAAGTCGTTGGAGAAGAATGGTATCAAGCACATTAAGACTTCATCATACCATTCTTGAAGCAACAGTCTTGTTTAGAGGGTGAATCAAATCATTAAAGAGCAATTGCAATTGGAAAATAATTTATCTTGTGGGAAAGTAATAAAGGATATGTTGTGAGCAATGAGAACTGCTCCACACATTAGTACGGGAATTTCCCCTTTTTCTCTATTAAGGGCTAGAGTTGCTAGATTACACCTAAATAAGGAGTAGATGGGTAGGAAGTGTTTAGACATGAGAAGGGTAAAGAATGTGCTTGATGTAAGGAGGAGTATTCTAGAGAGATGTGCTACAATTGTGGACAGTCGAATAAAAGGTAAGTTATGTGTAAAAGTGGGTGATAATGTGAGGATGAAAATTTCTTGCCATGTCCAAAAAGGTCATTCCAAAATGTCTCCTCCTGTCATAGTTAAGATGGTAAAAGATCAGGTTGTGGTCCTTGAAAATTGAAAAGTATGGTGATTCTGGTGCCAGGTGCTAAAGTGGAGTATGTTTGTGAAAGACGGGGGCAGAAAATGTCAGTGCTCCATCCATTCTGGTCAAAGATCACACATCTGGAAAATCCAATGATTCATCCGTTCCAGTCAAGGATCAGGACCTCCGCAGTTTTCACAGAAGAAAATGTATGCCTCCAAGAAGGAAGCTTTTGCCTTTGAAATTAAAAGATTATGTAATCTAAACTGTTCTTTGTGTATCAGTGGTCTTTGTGATATCACTATTTTCAGTTATCATTTTGCTGTTAAATAGATTACAGCATGTCGGGGCATGTTTTTGCTCATGACAAAGTTTTCTCATTGTTGGAGGATGTATATTTATGGTGATTTTCTTGTTATGTTGTGTGGTAAGGGAAGGGCATATGTTCTGTTGTAAACGTTAGAACATGGTGTATGGAACTGTGGGGTACAATTTTGAGAGATGCGTGAGGAGAATTCCAAGGGTGGCAATTGTTGCCTGACTGTCGGACTAATAAATATCTTACTCCTACTTGAAGGTGTCGTCTTTTCACTCAGGATTCATGTTGGGTCCTGTTAAAAATGAGGGTCTCTAGTTGGCTATGGTGTGCACCTCTGTCCAAGTAGTGTCCCTTCTTCCTAGTCAGGGTAAGGGGGATACACTTCTAAAATAACCCCTACTTACCCCCTTGGTAGCTTGTCACAAGCAGACAGGCTTATCTCAGAGGCAGTGTGTAAAGCAATTGTGCATGCATACAGCAACACAGTAAAAACACTACAGATGGACACCACACCAGTTTAGAAAAATAAGCAAACCTTTATCTAAACCAACAAGACTAAAAATCCAACATACTGTACAAATAGTTATTTTGCAAGCTAACCTTCAATTTACAAGAATAGCTGAAAAACACAGCTCTTCCGAGTTGGTATCTCCGGTCGTGGGCTACCGCGATGCTGAAAACGAGTCTAACAGTTCCAGCCGACCGCGTCGGTACGGGCCAGCTAAAGCGTTGACAGACTTGTAGACAGTATCCTTCTCGTTGCGGCCGATCCCATTTGTATGAGTCGGTCAGGGCAACCGTCGCGGTTGCGATGTTAAGTGGTAGTGGTGCAGCGTGCAGGCAGCGGCTCGATGACGGTTTTCCAACAGCATCGGTGAGGCAAAGGCTTACGATTCGGAGGGAGATGGTTCTTGATGCGGTGCTGGCTGGTCACAGTGCAGGCGACCGAGCCGGTCGATATTCGGGTCGGGTAGCGACGGTGTCGGTGACAGAGTGAAGCAAGGCGGTGCAGAGTGCGGTGCCCACATGACACGGTGCTAGCAACGGCTCGGTGACAGTCGCCCAGCGGCGTCGGTGAGACAAAGGATGCGGTGCGAAGTGCGGCGGTGTCTTCAGGACATGGAACCAGCGACGGGCTCGGTGACAAAGTCGGCTGCTCTTCTGTGGCGACTTAAACCAGGGGTTCCAGGGACAGTGCCCAGAGGATGGTGAAGTCTTTGCTGTTCCTGAGAATTCTTGAACAGGAGGCAAGCTCTACCTCAAGCCCTTGGAGGTACTTTGTCAAGCAGAATACACACACAGATCTTCTTCTTGGCAGAAACGGCTACTGCAGGCCAACCCCAGACAGCACACAGCAAGGGGGCAGTACTGCTCCTCCAGCTTCTTCCAGCTCTTCTCCGTGGCAGAGGTTCCTCTTGAATTCCAAAAGTGATCTAAAGTTTAGGGGTCTAGGCCCCAACATTTATAGTCCATTTCTCTTTGTTCTCCTGTGTCAGAGAGGCTCTGTGCTCAGTCCAAACCAGTTCTGTCCTCTCTAGTGCAGATTCCCGACAGGAGGTAGAGACAGCATTGTCCAAGGCAGACCAAGTCCATTCAAGTGTGAAAGGAATCTCCTGCACTACTCTGATTGCGGTCTATTCAGCCCAGCCCTGACTCACCCTGGAAAGGCAGGACACACCTCATCCCCCAAGTGGCTGTCTTAACAGAATGCACATCCCCAGCCACTATCACTCCAAAGCTAGACAGTCAATCGACAAACCAGCAGAGGCACACAGGATGGCTGAACAAGAAAATACCCACTTTCTAAAAGTGGTATTTTCAAACACACAATATAAAAATCATCTTTACTAAAAGAGGCATTTCTATCTTCTGAGTTCAGGCATACTAAACTCCATCTTTCTTTCTTGTCCCAATGAGAAGTTATATTTATAAGATGTTATAAATAAAATCCCATTCTATCCTATGGGACAGATAGCCTTTCAGTAGTGAAAAACAAAATACACTGTATTTCACTATCAGGACATGTCACACCCGTCAGTACACGTCCTACCTTTTACATACACTGCACCCTGCCCATGGGGCTACCTTGGGCCTACATTAGGGGTGTCTTACATGTAAGGAAAGGTAAGATCAGGGCTTAGCAAGTGGGTGCACTTGCCAGGTCGACATGGCAGTACTAAACTGCGCACAGGCATTGCAGTGGCAGGTCTGTGTTACATTTACAGGCTGCTCATGTGGGTGGCACAACCAGTGCTGCAGGTCCACTAGCAGCATTTGATTTACAGGCCCTGGGCACACACAGTGCATTGTACTAAGAACTTACCAGTAAATCAAATATGCCAATCATGGAATCAGCAATCCATAAATACAATTTACAGGGTGAGCATATGCACTTTAGCATTGATTAGCAGTGGTAAAGTGCCCAGAGACATAAAACCAACAAAAATAGGTGGTCAAAAAGCAAAAAGTCTGGGGATAAACCCACTGGAAAAGCCAGGTCTAACAGATCCAGACAGAGTTTCTACTGGTATCGTGTCCCTTCTTGTTGAGAGAGAGGGCAGGTGTTGGCCTTGTGGTGTGAAGTTGTTAGGTAAAAATGTATTTGAAGAAGCTCCTCTTCCGGTTTCGCTTGAAGACAACCAGGTTTGGCTAGTTCCTCAAATCTAGTCTCAAAGCACTGAAAAGTTGACACATTAGAACTCAATGCTGTCCCCATGTCTCTTCCAGTTCAGGGTGCTCTGGGTGATTATTTTTGTTTTGCCAGATCCCAAGTTACGAAATGGAGGTGTAAAGTGAAATCAGTTTCTGTAGATATTTTGGGTTATCTACCCACCACGCTTTGAAGATGGTCCTGAATATTTTGAATTGCCCCAGTGTAGTTTTTAGGGCCGGAGTGATGTGGTCTGATTTCTTCAGTTTCTAGTTTCTGGACCTCTTCCATAGGGACTGTAATATCGCGAGAGACAGTGGGACAGCCCACGTCTCTCACAATAGCAGGGGAGTTTACACAATCATTTACCCCCTCGATAATGCGATAGTTAAGGTGGGCTCGACGGAGGCCGAGACCACGTGAGGTAGTTAATAAAAAGCCCAGCGTGCTGGGCGTAGTTAAGTTAGAGGCTGACCACCACTACAGTATACAGGTGTCCGTGTGGGTTCTTTACATTGCAGGCCCAATAACCCACGACTTTACAGAGACCACACCTTGGATTATATTATTGTAATGTAATCTACCAGTGGTAAAACCAAGGCCCTGGAAAGCTTTGATAGTCCGTATCTGGGAGAGGACGGGTCCTACTCAGCTTCGTCAGTTGGCAGTATCCCTTGCGATAGGTTATGTCTCATGCCACTTGATGACGGGCATCTGGTCGTCCGTTTTAAACTTTTTCATCTACAAATACTTAGGTCCTCTACTCAAGTAAAATGTACGACATCATGTTTGAGAGAAACATGGGTGCGGCCTGGTTTGTTTTCAAGTCTTTGTAAGCAAACTTGACATTTGTGGAACAATACTAATCAATAACAGAGTTATACGCTCATTGCTGACCTCTGTGAATTGCAGGTCACTTGTTAAGACTACCAACAAGTTAAGCACAGCCACCCGTCTGAGTTCGGTAAATTGAGGGCCATTAGTAGTTTGAATAATACTAGTAATAGCTGTTATGTCAATTGCCAATGCACAACATCAACCCCACCGTGAGAATCCACAAAAAAGACCCCTCTTCTTACATTTAAAAAAGTGTAACCATCGCTTTTTTTACAACATTTGATGTTGGGTTCACAAACCCTGCGGTTCCTCCCCTCTTTCCTGAATATATTTGTTTTGTTTCAGCGCCATGGAATCACTTCGTTTGGAAAGTGTAATTAATAAGGAACCATAGCCTCCTGTTGCCAGAATTACTTTGCATTAAAAGAAGTGAAGAGAAAAAATAAGATATTTCATTTTAATCTCATTAGCTTCAGTAAACAGTTGGTATGACTCGGTTTGCGATTCTCGGTGATCCAAAGCAAAACTGGTACAAAAACAACAATTGTGTTTGTTCTTCCTTGCTCGTCTCTTTTGTTTTAATTGATTGACTTGCCTGTGTGGGGAATCTTTCCTCACGTGCTTTCATAAATGTGAATTGCAGAACAGGAATATGGATGCGCACTTAAAGTTAAGTTTTTTGTTCTTGCTCTTTACTGAATATTATTTCGCTGGCTGTATTATGTATCTACATCTCTCTATATTTTGATGCCAAGCTGGAGTCGATCCTGAGTACTTGAGTCAGGTTGTGCAGATGTGACCAGAAAAAAATTACACAAGATATTCATGGGCCTTTCCAAAGGAAATGCAGATGCTTGTGATTTTTTTTCTCAATGTTTTAAACTGCTCAGCTCCATACCCAAGGGACGCCAGCGCACATTAAAAGTAAAACACAGTTGCCCCCTGTTTCAAAAGCACCTCATAAAATCACTGTAAAATCTACCATTAAGTAAAATGCGGACTCTATAGAGCTTTTGCTGCTCGTGCTGTAGGTAAAAACAAAGTACTGAATAAGGGCTAGTAAGCAGCATTTAAAAACTTCACAAGCTTGACCCGAACAGCGAAGAAAAAGTCTTGAGTCCATTGCATTATATTGTAACATTTCCACAACGCTTTCCTATCTCTTGTCCAGACCCCAAAGCACTTTATGGTTACTTTATGGTTGGTCGACGATGTAGATGCAACTTTGGTTTTACAGGTTTGCAGTTGTTGTATGTGATTTCATGGGAAAATGATTTAATGGAATTCCATTACTGAGAAACCATTTCATCTAAACTGTTTAATGGAAATTTTCAGGATGAATGACATTTACCATTTCATAGAAACCAATTCATGGAAAGTCTTTTTTTCCCGAAAATGGCTTCTGCATACTTTTTGTAAAAGATGTAGATGAAGTGATTGCAGGTCTTACTTTCAGAAACATTTTTCCCGAAGGTATTTATTTCAATCCTTTACGTCAGGGGACATTATTTCGGATTCATAACTTTTACATTGTCAAGAAATTACATTAGATGTTTTTAATTTGCTGAACCCTCATCAACCCCCAAATACCACCCATCTCTGCCCCATAAAAACGTTCCACATGCATAAACTACACCCATCTCTGACCCCTAAACTCCACTCATCCCTGAACCTTAAAGCCCTTGCTACTCCTAAACCCTACCCATCTCTTAACCTAAAACTGCCTTACTACCATTAAACTCTACCCATTTCTGAACCCTATAAACCTCTTACTATCCCTAATCCCCACTGATCCCTTGAAATCACACACCACCCCTAAACTTCACTCATCTCTAAACCCTAAAACAACCATCACCACCCTTGAAAACCACTCATTCACGACCCCTAGAAACCCTCACACCTCAAAACTCTCACATCCCTGAACCCTAAAAACACTTTCTACATATAAACTCCACCTATCCCTGAACCCTTAAAACCCCACAACACTCTACTCTCCGCCTATTCCGAAACACTAGAAACCATCTACCATCCAAAAACTCTATTCATCACTGAACCTTAAAAACACTCTCCAGCCCTAAACTCAAATGATCTGTAAAAACACAATACACCTAAACTCCCCTACACGTCACCCATCCCTGAATCCTAAAAACCCCTCACCACTCCTAAACTCCACTCATATGTGTCTTAAAAATCCCTCACTCTTAAACTCCACCTACGCTTGATCCCTAAAACACCCTCACCCCCCTTAAACACCAGCCACCCCTTACCCTAAAAAACCCTTATCACCTACAAACACCACCCATCCCTAAACCCAAAAAACCCTCACTATCCCTAATATCCACCCATGCGTGTGATTTTGGATGTTTCCTTAAAATTATCTTTCTTTTAAAATGTTTTATTTAATTTTCAATTTATTTGTATTTCCTTAAAATATCTTTCGTAAAATTGGTTTTCCATGATTTGATTTCCTCCAATGTGGTTTCTCAGTTTTCATTTATTTATTAATTCACATACATCAGGTCGCAGTGTTGGTAGAATTTCATCAATGTGTAGAGTGTTTAGGAGTCTCGTATGAGGCCCAGAGAGTTTACCCCATACTTGAGTAATTGCTTGAAGAAGTGTCGTGCATGGAGCCGAATGTGAAAGGAGTTTGATGTATAGGTTTGCGAGCAGAGTATACAAATCAGCATGGCAGGTGTCTGAAAATCGGTTGAACCTCAATGGTGCAAGCAGCTATTCCAAAGTCTTAGTAGCTCTAGATTGTTGTATTTTATTTTGGAGTATGTTCCATCACTTTCATGTCTGGACAGGGAAGAGCTCCCACTGGTTGTGGGGTTTATAGCAGTCTTCTCTGGATGGATAGAAGCCCAAACCATATAGGCTCTGTTAACGCCACCAGTTTTACAGTGAATGGAGCTACAGCAATCCAACCGCTGAAGGCTTAGTTAAGCCACTATTAATATAACATATGGGTTTGCACAGGAGATATATAAGTCTGACCCTGAAGACTCAACCATGCCACCTACAGTGTAACATGTGAAGTCCATCCGGGAGCGACAAAAGCCCAACCCCTGCAATCATTGTTAGGCCACCTGTAACATAGTGTAAGGATTCCACCTGCAATGACAGACGTCCAACTCATGGAGCCACTGCATAGCCACCAGTAATATAATATATTTAGGCCACCCAGGACTATCAGAAGCCCTGTCTCTGGAGGCAATGTTGATACTAGTGATATAGTGTATGTAGTCGGCCCAGTAGAAAAAGAAGCCCAACTTCGCAAGGCACTGTTAAGATTTCAAAAAATGCTATATGGCATCCACCCAGAAGTAATGGAAGCCCAACCCCTGGGTGCATTGGCAAACAACCAGAACATAATGTATTGAGCCCACCCAGAAGTAGTGGAAGCTTAACCCATAGTTTGTACCCGCTGGTAGCATTTCATTGAGTTGTTGCAACATAGGAGAGTAGTTGACACTGTTCTCTTAGATTTGTATGGTCTACCAAAATAGGGAGACGTACAACTTGTAGTGACGCACATATATCCTAGTGGAGGGGCTATGCAGGCAGCATTGAAGTGGCGTAGCAACAGCCAATAACTCCAAAGACTCCACAGTATTAGGTGTGTGCGTCTAATAAAAACTGAAAAAAGGGTAACTGGTTGGGGTGTGGTTCAAGTACCTGTTGATTAGCAAAGGATTAAAGGAAAAGACAGAATTGGAAGAACTTGAGATATGTAGATAGTAAATGCTACAGTTTTGATAAGGTAAGTGAGTCAAGAGGGCAGAGTTTTGTGTCCATGCTATTGCCAGGCCCAAACAGGAATATGCCACTGGAAGACACCTTTAATTTTTCGCCTTTTATCTCACCACGCACAATGGCAGAGCTAGTAGTGGGTCCAAGGGGGCTGGTTCTGCCATTCTCCTTTTGTTCCCTGGTGCATAGTGGTGTCACAGGGAGGGGGGATGCTCATTGAAAATCTAAAAAATACATTAGCTTAATACGGCAGCATACTTGTTGGAATTTCAGTCCGTTATTGAACGCTGCAATTACTATCATATTTTCTTATGGTTACAATGCGCATAAATAGTTCATCGCCACATAACTGTTGCTACTGCTTTGCTTTTACTTCTCATTTGTGCGCTTTGATACCTTCAATGATTTTTAAAGCGTATTCCATAGAAGGCACACAATTGGCAAACTACCAAATAAAAAAGTGGTTCGTTTTACGAGAATCACGTGGTCAGCCTGAAAAGGAGAAAGCTCATCTGTGATCAAGGCTCTTGAGAGAGCTGAAACGCGTAAGGTCGGAAGTGAACTGCTGCATTCTCCATAGATAATTAAAGCTCCTGAAACTCTTTAAATTGGATGTCGGACATATATATGTATGTATGCATGACCCAGTGGCAGTTGCCACTCGGTAGTTAGTTAAGTCTGCGTTTCCATAAGAAATGGGTTTCTAGGTTTGCTAATAACTTTGGCACCGTTTGACGAATCTTCACAAAACTGTCCAAAAACATGCCCTTTCTTAGTTAGCTCCCTCATGGAAAGTTTTGGGGTGATCTATCAAAAGGGGGGAGAGGCGAGAAAAAGGCTGGTCCTAAAACACAAAATCTCCATGCATTTTCAATAGACTTATTTGTAATGCCATAGCGCAAAAATTGCTGAACCAAATTACACCAAGTTTGGCAGGAAGCTAGATCTTGGTCCAGAAAGTGTGCTTTTTGTGATTTGGTGTAAATTCGTTCAGTACTTTTTGAGAAATTAAGGTTCAACAAATATTTCTTTCAAGGGACTCTTGCTAGAGTCCCGCAAGCTTAACTTAAACAAATAGAGTGTTCTGATTGGCCTTGGGTCTTCTTTTTCCCCTTGGACCACAGGAGTGAGGAACCTATGGGAGAAAGTAGACTGATTGGCTCTCTGCAATGCAACATGAAAGAAAATTTTGCGGCAGCCTTTACAGGATTCTGGAGGTCTTTGTCCCCTGTCCTGAAAATGGGTTGAAAAACAATATAAGGGGCAGGGTACAGATACCCTGCCCACCTAGGCGTTTTGGGCAAAATAAAAAAAAGTTTTATCCCGCACAAAATCGCAGCTTCCTGGGGGCCAATATATTCAATTATTTGGGGAGGGGGTCTGTGTGTGGGGCCTTGTCCCTGAGTCAAATACAGCCATAGGAACCCCACCTCCCGGGGTTTGCAATCTTTTCCAAAGGGGTGGTGGGAGCGTGGCCCTCCTCCCCGAGCTAATTATGATCCTAGGGACCACATCCCCCAAGCCTAGAAAGGCCCCAGGGACACAATTCTCCAGGGCCACTAATATAAAAAAGGGAAATAGGGCATGTAGCCCCCTCATGATCCTTCTGAGGCCCTAAAGATCCCATCCCTAAAGCTACTAATATAAACAAGCATTGGCAAAGCCAATAGGTCTCATTTATGGAAGAGCTTTTGCTTTGGCTATGTGTTTTTTAACCATATCGTACACCAGCGTGGCTGCTCTTTTGCATAGCTAAAAGTTAGTGAAGGAGAGTGGAGTGGAGTGTCATAGAGTGGGGTGGGGTAGAGTGGAGAAGAGTATCGTAGTTTTTAGTGGAGTTTTATGGAGTGGCATAGAGTGAAGAGGAGTGTCATTGAGTAATAGTGTAGTTTAGTGGGTGTCATGGAGTAAACTGAAGTGTAATAGTGTAGAGTGGAGGGGCATAGAGTGGAGTAGAGTGTTGTATAGCGGAGTGGCATGTAGTTTCATAGAGTGGTGTAGAGTGGAGTGGTGTGTCGTAGAATATAGTGAAATGGCGTAGAGTGGGCAAAAGTGGTCTTGAGTGGCGTAGAGGGTGTTGCGTAGAGTGGAGGGGCATGGAATAAAGTTGTAGACTGGCATAGAGTGGAGTAGAGTGTTTTAGAGTGAAGTGTTGTGGTGTAGAGTGGAGTAACATGGCGTAGAATGGAGGGTTGTGTCATTGAGTGGCGTGGGGTAGAGTGGAGTGGAATAGAGTGGAGTGGCGTAGAGTAGATTATTGTGGAGTTGCATTGGGTGGAGTGTCGTGGCGGAGTAGTATAAAGTGGAATATCGTAGAGATGAGGGGCATAGAGTGTCGTAGAGTATAGTGGCGTGTAGTGGTGTAGATTGAAGTAGGATCATGTAGTTGAGTAGCAGAGTGGAGTGGCGTAGCACAGAGTGGAGTAAAGTGTCGTAGAATGGAGTAAAGTGTTTTGAAGTAGAGTAAAGTTGCATAGAGTGGATTGCCGTAGAGTGTCCTAGAGTGGATGGGAGTAGTGTGTCTTAAAGTGATGTATCATGGGGTGCAGTACCGTAGAGTGGAATAAAGTTTTGTAGACTGGAGTAGAGTTGTGTAGAGTTTCATGGAGTGTCACAGAGTGGATTGCCAGAGAGGAGGGGGTAGAATGCAGTATCGCGGTGTGGAATAGAGCGGTGGGAAGTGCATAGAGTGTAGTAGAGTGGAGTTGTGTAGAGTGTTGAGGAGTGTTGTAGAGTGGGATGGAGTGTCGTAGAGAGGCGTAGAGTGCAGGGGCATATTGTGGAGTGAAGTAAAGTGGCGTCACGTAAAGCGGCGTAGAGGGTCATAGAGGGGAGGGGCATATAGGGAAGTAAAGTTTTGTGGAGTAGAGTGTCATAGAGTGGAGTGATGTAGAGTGGAGGGGCTTACAGTGGAGTAAAGTGTCATAGAGTAGAGTGGCGTGGAGTAAAGTGGTGTGGAGTTGCATTGAGTGTCATAGAGTGGAGGGTTGTAGAGTGGCCCAGAATGAAGTGGCGTAGCATGTTGTGAAGTAGAGTGGAGTATGCAAGAAAACCCTTCACAGCATTAAAAGGAAAAAAGCCACCACCTTTCACACGCTTAGATTGTCAGATAAAGCCTCTCACTTTGAAGTCAGGGAATGAAAGGTAAACACCAAGCTCCCACAGAAGACAGAGCCAGATATTTGACATCTGTCTTTGAATGCACTGCAAATGTGATAAGATAAGAACAAAATGTATATTCCTGTTTACAAAAAGCGAGCTCTTGTGGAAAAATACAGTAACTAGGTGGGACAAACACATTGTGGATAGTTCAAAACAAATTAAGCCTGCAAATAGAAAGCAAGCAAATGTGAGTTACAAACCACAAAGCCAATGTTAAACAATGGGCGCACGACCCTCGGTGCTGATTCCATGGGACCCCATCTCACGGAGCACGATACTTAACAGTGTCCCTGAGACCCCACCCCTGGGACACCGGGGTTCCATGCCCATGAGAGTGCAGGCATACTCTGCTGGTACTTTCCCGGGCTGGGAATGGGAACAGTTGAAAAAATGCTGCTCCCACCTGGGCGAGACCAAAGGAAAGGTGCTATCTCCCACCAGCATCAAGAATGGTGGAGGCTGGAGGGCCGGCTCGGACCACCTGGTCTTGGGGCTCTCCCCGCAGCCCCCAACAACCCTTGCAGTATAGATGCACTGGGGCACACACCAACATTTTTTTTAAAAGGGCCGGCTACTGCCAGCAAAGCTAGATGGGGCTGCGGGGGTCCTGGTGCTCTCCTGCTGCCCCTTCAAAAGTCTACCTTAGTGCGGGCAGGACCTGCGAGACCATCCTCACATTGCGCATGCCAGAAGGCTGTGTGTGCAGTGAGAGCTAGCCGGGCCCTGGAGCCAAACACATGCCACGTACACCCGAAGACCATGCGTGGCGGGGGGTTGGTTGCTCCTGTGGGTCTGTACATAGGCCTTGTTAGCGGCTGGTGAACTTTTCACCAGGCCTTCAGAGCTTTCTAAAGCTCATCTTCTTGGTACCCTTGTTGGTGGGGATTTCTCTTTCCTTGCAGAACGTAGCCCACCCAAATTGGCCAGCTGGAATTCCATTACTGTATGTATGGGCGCAGACATTCAGGTAGTAATGAGAGCAGATTTGGAAAAAGCAAAAGAGCCAACCAAGGAGAATTAAAAAATCTTGAATTGGTCTTACATTACCTTCTCAACACAAGATTACTGTATGGCACTGCGCAAACACAAGTCCAAATCAGCACTGCTGAACATCACTATAAGAAGTTGTGTTACTGGTTGAGGTGGGTGAAACCCTACTCAAGCAGGAACCACAATCCTCGTCAGGGTGAAGTCACAAGCAAACCCCAAATTAACCTCTGCTCAACCCTCTGGCAGCTTGGCACAGAGCAGTCAGGTTAAACTTAAAGGCAATATGTAAATTATGTATGCAGCACTTTAAACTGTAATACATTGAAAACGTAACATAAAAGAATCCCATACAGGTTAGAAACATGTAGTAAATTGTAATAAATAAAACAAGACCAAAACACAAAAAAATTCAATCAGTTAAACCAGTGATATGCAGTTTTAAAGACGTCAATGAATACATTGCCAAAAAGCACAAAGCGCCAACTGTGGTTATCTGGCCGCACTGGACTGGGACAAAGTCACAAGTTAAGACAGACTGCCATGGAACACGAGCTGGCTACAGGGATTCAGTTAGGCCTGCTGAACAAAAGTAACTTAAATCCTGGTTGTGGAGCATTACGAGGTCCCATGTTGAGGATGCGTCACGCAGCTGAGGCGATGTGGGGTTCCTTTTTGAGGATGCATTATGTAGCTGAAGCGATGCAAGGGCCGGGTCGGAAATACATTGCACAGCGTCCATTCCGAGGAGCTGCGATTCAAATTCCTGAGTCGTAGTCGAAGCGACTGTCGGTGACGTGGCTTGCGATGCGAGGGCCAGCATCGAGGATTCTTTGTGCAACACCTGGTTCCGAAGAAGCTGTGGGGCTTGAATGCAAAGTCTACATCGTCACTGAAGATGCAGTCAACAAGTGTTTGCGATGTGAGGGCCTGGGTCGGGGGATGCATCGCCTAGCAGCGATTCCAATAAGACTGCACACTACGAGAGCAATGCAAAGTCTTGGCACTGAAAGAATCCTTGCAGCAGAGGAGATGCTCCACTTCTGCTGGATCCACAGATGGGCTGGCAGAGCACCTTCAGGCCCCGGTCCAAGGGTCCAGAACTGGGGTGGGACCACTTGGCAGGGTAGAACTCACACTTGCAGAGTTCAGGTGCTGGTTAGAAGAGACTAGCCCTTGCAGTCACTTTGGTGGTCCTTGGTACAGGTTGCAGGTCCAGTCCTTCTCACCCAGGCAAGAGGTGACAGGTCAGCACAGCAGTCTGCAGTTCTTCAGGAGAGCAATCCAGCATAGTGGCAGTCCTTTCAGCTGCACCACAGTCCTCCTTCCTGGCAGAGTCTTCCACTGATACAGAAGTGTACTGAAGAGTTGGTATCTGAGCTCTAATATTTATACTTGGTGCTGTCTTTGAAGTAGCAAAAACCTCTAAAGGATTCCCTTTGAAGTGCGCAGGGTTCCTGCCTCCCCTGCCCTGGCTCTAGACCAACTTAAGGGGGTATGCATTCCTTTGTGTGTAGGCAGGTCACAGCCTATTCATGTGATTGTAGAGCTGTTTCCAGCTTCGCCCTCACTTCCTGCTAGTGATGGCCCATCTAGGCATACCTAATCTCACTGTTGTGTGTGGCTATCTAGGAGGAATACACAAAGACCCACTGCCAACTACACGTAGTCATGTCGCCTAGAGACAGGCGGCAAGCACTAAATGGCTAAGGCAGGAAAATGCTAGTTTTCTAAAAGTGCAAAAACAACAGTTGATGGACAGAATGCAGAACAATGTCATACGTTCACCCCAGTACAGAGATCTGGGCCTAAATCCATCGTTGTTTTGCTCACCATGCCTTTCCAGTTTGAACCCAGCCAGATGCAAATCAGTCTTGACCCTGTGCCTCATGGGAACAGTCCAGCCCGAACTGCCAAGCCAGGTCCTCCCTGGACTGGAACCAAGCATCCTAGGACCGGTTTCGGGGTTTCACCCCTCTTCAGCCAGGATAGCTTGATTCCAGTGGCATGGATAGCACGGGACTCACGTCTGAGCATACCCGTACCACTCGAGGTGACAAATGCAAAAACAACAGTTGATGGACAGAATGCAGAACAATGTCATACATTCACACCAGTACAGAGATCTGGGCCTAAATCCATCGTTTTTTTTTCTCACCATGCCTTTCCAGTTTGAACCCAGCCATATGCAAATCAGTCTTGACCCTGTGCCTCATGGGAACAGTCCAGCCCAAACTGCCAAGCCAGGTCCTCCCTGGACTGGAACCAAGCATCCTAGGACTGGTTTCGGGGTTTCACCCCTCTTCTGCCAGGATAGCTTGATACCAGTGGCATGGAGAGCACGGGACTCACGTCTGAGCATACCCATACCACTCGGGGTGACAAATGCAAAAAAACAGTTGATGGACAGAATGCAGAACAATGTCATACATTCACCCCAGTACAGAGATCTGGGCCTAAATCCATCGTTTTTCTTGCTCACCATGCCTTTCCAGTTTGAACCCAGCCATATGCAAATCAGTCTTGACCCTGTGGCTCATGGGAACAGTCCAGCCCGAACTGCCAAGCCAGGTCCTCCCTCGACTGGAACCAAGCATCCTAGGACCGGTTTCGGGGTTTCACCCCTCTTCAGCCAGGATAGCTTGATTCCAGTGGCATGGAGAGCACAGGACTCACGTCTGAGCATACCCGTACCACTCGGGGTGACAAATGAAAAAACAACAGTTTCTGGACAGAATGCAGAATAATGTCATACATTCACCCTAGTACAGAGATCTGGGCCTAAATCCATCGTTTTTTTTGCTCACCATGCCTTTCCGGTTTGAACCCAGCCATATGCAAATCAGTCTTGACCCTGTGCCTCATGGGAACAGTCCAGCCCGAACTGCCAAGCCAGGTCCTCCCTGGACTGGAACCAAGCATCCTAGGACCGGTTTCGGGGTTTCAGTCCTTGTCAGCCAGGATAGCTTGATTCCAGTGGCATGGAGAGCACGGGACTCACGTCTGAGCATACCCGTACCACTCGGGGTGACAAATGCAAAAACAAAAGTTGATGGACAGAATGAAGAACAATGTCATACATTCTCCCCAGTACAGAGATCTGGGCCTAAATCCATCGTTTTTTTTGCTCACCATGCCTTTCCAGTTTGAACCCAGCCATATGCAAATCAGTTTTGACCCTGTGCCTCATGGAAACAGTTCAGCCCGAACTGCAAAGCCAGGCCCTCCCTGGACTGGAACCAAGCATCCTAGGACCGGTTTCGGGGTTTCAGCCCTCTTCAGCCAGGATAGCTTGATTCCAGTGGCATGGAGAGCACGGGACTCACGTCTGAGCATACCCGTACCACTCGGGGTGACAAATGCAAAAACAACAGTTGATGGACAGAATGCATAACAATGTCATACATTCACCCCACTACAGAGATCTGGGCCTAAATCCATTGGTTTTTTGCTCACCATGCCTTTCCAGTTTGAACCCAGCCATATGCAAATCAGTCTTGACCCTGTGCCTCATGGGAACAGTCCAGCCCGAACTGCCAAGCCAGGTCCTCCCTGGACTGGAACCAAGCATCCTAGGACCGGTTTCGGGGTTTCACCCCTCTTCAGCCAGGATAGCTTGATTCCAGTGGCATGGAGAGCACGGGACTCACGTCTGAGCATACCCGTACCACTCGGGGTGGCAAATGCAAAAACAACAGTTGATGGACAGAATGCAGAACAATGTCATACATTCACCCCAGTACAGAGATATGGGCCTAAATCCATCGTCTTTTTTTGCTCACCATGCCTTCCCAGTTTTAACCCAGCCATATGCAAATCAGTCTTGACCCTGTGCCTCATGGGAACAGTCCAGCCCGAACTGCCAAGCCAGGTCCTCCCTGGACTGGAACCAAGCATCCTAGGACCGGTTTCGGGGTTTCACCCCTCTTCAGCCAGGATAGCTTGATTCCAGTGGCATGGAGAGCACAGGACTCACGTCTGAGCATACCCGTACCACTCGGGGTGACAAATGCAAAAACAACAGTTGATGGACAGAATGCAGAACAATGTCATACATTCACCCCAGTACAGAGATATGGGCCTAAATCCATCGTCTTTTTTTGCTCACCATGCCTTTCCAGTTTGAACCCAGCCATATGCAAATCAGTCTTGACCCTGTGCCTCATGGGAACAGTCCAGCCCGAACTGCCAAGCCAGGTCCTCCCTGGACTGGAACCAAGCATCCTAGGACCGGTTTCGGGGTTTCACCCCTCTTCAGCCAGGATAGCTTGATTCCAGTGGCATGGAGAGCACAGGACTCACGTCTGAGCATACCCGTACCACTCGGGGTGACAAATGCAAAAACAACAGTTGATGGACAGAATGCAGAACAATGTCATACATTCACCCCAGTACAGAGATATGGGCCTAAATCCATCGTCTTTTTTTGCTCACCATGCCTTTCCAGTTTGAACCCAGCCATATGCAAATCAGTCTTGACCCTGTGCCTCATGGGAACAGTCCAGCCCGAACTGCCAAGCCAGGTCCTCCCTGGACTGGAACCAAGCATCCTAGGACCGGTTTCGGGGTTTCACCCCTCTTCAGCCAGGATAGCTTGATTCCAGTGGCATGGAGAGCACGGGACTCACGTCTGAGCATACCCGTACCACTCGGGGTGACAAATGCAAAAACAACAGTTGATGGACAGAATGCAGAACAATGTCATACATTCACCCCAGTACAGAGATATGGGTCTAAATCCATCGTCTTTTTTTGCTCACCATGCCTTTCCAGTTTGAACCCAGCCATATGCAAATCAGTCTTGACCCTGTGCCTCATGGGAACAGTCCAGCCCGACCTGCCAAGCCAGGTCCTCCCTGGACTGGAACCAAGCATCCTAGGACCGGTTTCGGGGTTTCACCCCTCTTCAGCCAGGATAGCTTGATTCCAGTGGCATGGAGAGCACGGGACTCACGTCTGAGCATACCCGTACCACTCGGGCTGACAAATGCAAAAACAACAGTTGATGGACAGAATACAGAACAATGTCATACATTTACCCCAGTACAGAGATCTGGGCCTAAATCCATCGTTTTTCTTGCTCACCATGCCTTTCCAGTTTGAACCCAGCCATATGCAAATCAGTCTTGACCCTGTGGCTCATGGGAACAGTCCAGCCTGAACTGCCAAGCCAGGTCCTCCCTGGACTGGAACCAAGCATCCTAGGACCGGTTTCGGGGTTTCACCCCTCTTCAGCCAGGATAGCTTGATTCCAGTGGCATGGAGAGCACGGGACTCACGTCTGAGCATACCCGTACCACTCGGGGTGACAAATGCAAAAACAACAGTTGATGGACAGAATGCTTAATAATGTCATACATTCACCCCAGTACAGAGATCTGGGCCTAAATCCATTGTTTTTTTTGCTCACCATGCCTTTCCAGTTTGAACCCAGCCATATGCAAATCAGTCTTGACCCTGTGCCTCATGGGAACAGTCCAGCCCGAACTGCCAAGCCAGGTCCTCCCTGGACTGGAACCAAGCATCCTAGGACCAGTTTCGGGGTTTCACCCCTCTTCAGCCAGGATAGCTTGATTCCAGTGGCATGGAGAGCACGGGACTCGCGTCTGAGCATACCCGTACCACTCGGGGTGACAAATGCAAAAACAACAGGTGATGGACAGAATGCAGAACAATGTCATACATTCACCCCAGTACAGAGATATGGGCCTAAATCCATCGTCTTTTTTCGCTCACCATGCCTTTCCAGTTTGAACCCAGCCATACGCAAATCAGTCTTGACCCTGTGCCTCATGGGAACAGTCCAGCCCAAACTGCCAAGCCAGGTCCTCCCTGGACTGGAACCAAGCATCCTAGGACCGGTTTCGGGGTTTCACCCCTCTTCAGCCAGGATAGCTTGATTCCAGTGGCATGGAGAGCACGGGACTCACGTCTGAGCATACCCGTACCACTCGGGGTGGCAAATGCAAAAACAACAGTTGATGGACAGAATGCAGAACAATGTCATACATTCACCCCAGTACAGAGATATGGGCCTAAATCCATCGTCTTTTTTTGCTCACCATGCCTTCCCAGTTTTAACCCAGCCATATGCAAATCAGTCTTGACCCTGTGCCTCATGGGAACAGTCCAGCCCGAACTGCCAAGCCAGGTCCTCCCTGGACTGGAACCAAGCATCCTAGGACCGGTTTCGGGGTTTCACCCCTCTTCAGCCAGGATAGCTTGATTCCAGTGGCATGGAGAGCACAGGACTCACGTCTGAGCATACCCGTACCACTCGGGGTGACAAATGCAAAAACAACAGTTGATGGACAGAATGCAGAACAATGTCATACATTCACCCCAGTACAGAGATATGGGCCTAAATCCATCGTCTTTTTTTGCTCACCATGCCTTTCCAGTTTGAACCCAGCCATATGCAAATCAGTCTTGACCCTGTGCCTCATGGGAACAGTCCAGCCCGAACTGCCAAGCCAGGTCCTCCCTGGACTGGAACCAAGCATCCTAGGACCGGTTTCGGGGTTTCACCCCTCTTCAGCCAGGATAGCTTGATTCCAGTGGCATGGAGAGCACGGGACTCACGTCTGAGCATACCCGTACCACTCGGGGTGACAAATGCAAAAACAACAGTTGATGGACAGAATGCAGAACAATGTCATACATTCACCCCAGTACAGAGATATGGGTCTAAATCCATCGTCTTTTTTTGCTCACCATGCCTTTCCAGTTTGAACCCAGCCATATGCAAATCAGTCTTGACCCTGTGCCTCATGGGAACAGTCCAGCCCGACCTGCCAAGCCAGGTCCTCCCTGGACTGGAACCAAGCATCCTAGGACCGGTTTCGGGGTTTCACCCCTCTTCAGCCAGGATAGCTTGATTCCAGTGGCATGGAGAGCACGGGACTCACGTCTGAGCATACCCGTACCACTCGGGCTGACAAATGCAAAAACAACAGTTGATGGACAGAATACAGAACAATGTCATACATTTACCCCAGTACAGAGATCTGGGCCTAAATCCATCGTTTTTCTTGCTCACCATGCCTTTCCAGTTTGAACCCAGCCATATGCAAATCAGTCTTGACCCTGTGGCTCATGGGAACAGTCCAGCCTGAACTGCCAAGCCAGGTCCTCCCTGGACTGGAACCAAGCATCCTAGGACCGGTTTCGGGGTTTCACCCCTCTTCAGCCAGGATAGCTTGATTCCAGTGGCATGGAGAGCACGGGACTCACGTCTGAGCATACCCGTACCACTCGGGGTGACAAATGCAAAAACAACAGTTGATGGACAGCATGCTTAATAATGTCATACATTCACCCCAGTACAGAGATCTGGGCCTAAATCCATTGTTTTTTTTGCTCACCATGCCTTTCCAGTTTGAACCCAGCCATATGCAAATCAGTCTTGACCCTGTGCCTCATGGGAACAGTCCAGCCCGAACTGCCAAGCCAGGTCCTCCCTGGACTGGAACCAAGCATCCTAGGACCAGTTTCGGGGTTTCACCCCTCTTCAGCCAGGATAGCTTGATTCCAGTGGCATGGAGAGCACGGGACTCGCGTCTGAGCATACCCGTACCACTCGGGGTGACAAATGCAAAAACAACAGGTGATGGACAGAATGCAGAACAATGTCATACATTCACCCCAGTACAGAGATATGGGCCTAAATCCATCGTCTTTTTTCGCTCACCATGCCTTTCCAGTTTGAACCCAGCCATACGCAAATCAGTCTTGACCCTGTGCCTCATGGGAACAGTCCAGCCCAAACTGCCAAGCCAGGTCCTCCCTGGACTGGAACCAAGCATCCTAGGACCGGTTTCGGGGTTTCACCCCTCTTCAGCCAGGATAGCTTGATTCCAGTGGCATGGAGAGCACGGGACTCACGTCTGAGCATACCCGTACCACTCGGGGTGACAAATGCAAAAACAACAGTTGATGGACAGAATGCAGAACAATGTCATACATTCTCCCCAGTACAGAGATCTGGGCCTAAATCCATCGGTTTTTTTGCTCACCATGCCTTTCCAGTTTGAACCCAGCCATATGCAAATCAGTCTTGACCCTGTGCCTCATGAGAACAGTCCAGCCCGAACTGCCAAGCCATGTCCTCCTTGGACTGAAACCAAGCATCCTAGGACCTAGATCTGTTGACTGGGTGTGAGTGTTTGATTGGTTCTGATGCTCCGTCCATCACCACCCCCTTTTGTACCGCTTTGTTCGCCATAAGTTGGCAGGGTATGCTCAGACGTGAGTCCCTTGCTCACTTTGCCACTGGATTCAAGCAAGCCGTGCTGAAGACGGCTGAAATGCCAGAAACCGGTCCTAGGAAGCTTGTTTCCGGTCCAGGGAAGGCATGGCTTGGCAGTTCGGGCTGGACTGTTCCCATGAGGCACAGGGTCAGACTGATTTGCATATGGCCATGTCTGAACTGGGGTGGCAGAGTGGGCTAAATAACGGTGATGGATCAAACCCAGATCTGTTGACTGGGTGTGAGTGTTCGATTGGTTCTGATGCTCCATCCATCACCACCCCCTTTTGTACCGCTTTGTTCGCCATAAGTTGGCAGGGTATGCTCAGACGTGAGTCCCTTGCTCACTTTGCCACTGGATTCAAGCAAGCCGGGCTGAAGACGGCTGAAATGCCAGAAACCGGTCCTAGGAAGCTTGTTTCCGGTCCAGGGAAGGCATGGCTTGGCAGTTCGGGCTGGACTGTTCCCATGAGGCACAGGGTCAGACTGATTTGCATATGGCCATGTCTGAACTGGGGTGGCAGAGTGGGCTAAAGAACGGTGATGGATCAAACCCAGATCTGTTGACTGGGTGTTAGTGTTTGATTGGTTCTGATGCTCCGTCCATCACCACCCCCTTTTGTACCACTTTGGACTGTTCCCATGAGGCACAGGGTCAAGACTGATTTGCATATGGCCAGGTATAAACTAGGGTAGCATGATGAATAAAAGAATGATGGATTTAACCCAGATCTCTTGACTGGGGGAGAATGTTTTGATTTGTTCTGCATTCCGTCCATCAAATGTGTGTCTTTTGATTTCTCGCCCTAAGTGCGCCGGGTATGCCTAGACGTAGGTCCCGGGCTCACTGTGCCACTGGATTCAAGTTATCCTGGCTGAAGAGGGGTGAAACCCCGAAACCGGTCCTAGGGTGCTTGTTTCCGGTCCTGGGAAGACCTGGCTTGGCAGTTCGGGCTGGACTGTTCCCATGAGGCACAGGGTCAAGACTGATTTGCATATGGCCAGGTCTAAACTGGGATGGCATGGTGAGCAAAAGAATGATGGATTTAACCCAGATCTCTTGACTGGGGGAGAATGTTTTTATTTGTTCTGCATTCCGTCCATCAATTGTGTGTCTTTTATCATCTAGCAATAAGCATGAATAAATACATGAATATATAAAATGTAGGATAAAAGTGCTCTTACTCCTACGATGTCTATCTAGATGTACCTAAGTGTACCTAGCATGTGAGTAGGTGTAAAGCCAAGAATCCCTCCAGGATTTAGTCGAACCCCATTACCTGAAGTATGAGAATGTAGGAGCCCTTCTTGGTCTCGAGTTGGACAACCCGCAAGGGATGTTCAGACCACTGTCAGCTGGAGCCTCAGCATGCAGAAGCCTCAGTGTCTCTGGTCAGTGTGTCGGCCTGGAAGTCTCGGTTCCCTCTCTCTAACATTAGCAAGGGGTGCTATAGTTATACTGAAAGTATCTAGGGCTCCTTTGTCCCTTGTTGCTTGTATTAGCCATTGTTGGATTTGAGGATGACGTATGTAGATATGGGGAGGAAGGTTGGTGTAGCCCCAGCCTGGTTTCTAAGAACCCTTATGAATATTCATTCATACTATGTGAGTCTATTGATGGAGTTATATGACTCTATTGTTTAGGAGAAACTCTCCTTCTGCACCCAGGACTAGAACTAGGTAAAGGTTCAATCCTAAAAGGCTTGTTACAGTGTAGTGTAGGGGAAGTAATGTAGGTGAATGGGTATGATGTTACCCGGGCCTATATTAGGGTACCTATATGAAACATAACAGAGGTAGTCCTCAGATCCGCTTCTGTAACTGCTCCTGACGAGAGCTTTTAATTAAACCAACTGTTCCTGTTTTTCCAAACGCCTCTTGTCTTTTGTTTTTTCAAGATAAATTCATATTCGAGCAACAGGGACAGGGGATATTTTAAACCAAAGGATTGGAATGACATTGCGGCCTTGAAAAGAAACACCTCATTGACCATTAAACCATCAGGCTAGGGGAAAATAGTGTGTTGATGGATTGTACCACTTACCAGATAGAAGCAAAACGCCAGCCAGATAACACAACTTTTACGAATGTCTTCCCCAAAATCCAATGAAACAAATTGAAGCGGAATAGCATCTAAAATTAAAGATGTGTCATGAGAAGGAACTTTTGTGTTGTGATGAATATCAATACCTCTGTAGAAAACATGCTAAAAGAGCCACAATATATTTCCTCCCTAAAATATATTAAGGATATTAAGACACCATCTGGCAGACCAATAGTCAACTCCATTGGTTCCCTCCTAGAGACCAGCTGGAGGTATCTAGATTTATTTTTGCAACCTTATTTTATTAGCTTGCCATATTCTCTAAGGCATTCTACAAAAAATTGAAGGAATACTCTGGAAAGCAGAATATACCTCAATTAATCATGATGATAGATTATAAGCTTGCAAATACTTTTTGAGGGACAGTCCCATTGAACATTTGGAGCACACACATGATGATGGTTATGCTGCACTTTTGTCTCACCAACAGTGTGTTCAATTGTAATAACAAGAGCTACTTACAGAAAAAGGGTACGGCGATGGGTACCTCCTTCGCCCCCACCCATGCAAACCTCTTCTTGGGTGGTGAGAAAAGGAGGTAGCCTGGGCTGAGGAAAATGATCGTTACATGAAAAATGTTGTGTTATGGACACGTTTTATTGATGATGTATTTATCTTGTGGGAAGGAGAGGAACTGGAACTGAATAACTTTATACAGAAATTGAATTCTAACAGCTCTAATATCCAGTTCACTACAATGTACAGCTGAACACATTGCAATTTCTTGGTTGTCAAGTTAAGTATTATTGATGGCAAGCAAATAACTACAATTCACAGAAAAGCTACCATCACAAACTCAATTTTACATTCAAATAGTGCTCATCCAACTGTGTTAAAATGAAGTGTACCATATTGTTAGACCCGGCCTCGTAGCATGGCTCTTCCTGTCCTCGCACTACCTAACCTGGTACCAGGGACCCCAAGCACACGGCCCAGCCGATCCTTCCCACCAGAACACACACACGCAGACCGGGCCTCCCCGTCCATGGTCTCTCTCCTTTTCGGCCACCCCGGGCACGCGTGCCCACTTCGTGCACCAAGATGGCCGCCCGGCCCCAGCACAACCCGGGCCTAGAGGCGCCACTCCGGCTGGAGGACATCACGCTTCCAGGGGATGAGAGAGGGAGGAGCAGTTTCTATCGCACCTCTGAACTCCCCTGGGACGATGGGTTTCGATCGGCCCTCCGGCTTCCCTGAGGGCTGGCTCCACGCCTGCTGGGTGTCTGGGACTCCTCCCGACCCGGCCCTGAAAGGATCAAAAGACAATAGCAGGAAACCTCGACAAGCGACCCCCAGGTGACAAGACCCCTGCCTGCACAGACTCTGGACATCAAAGAGGGGTCGACCTTTAACAAGGGGTGCTCTGGGACTGTCCGGCAGATTCGCCTTGGAACATCTGAGCCCTGCTGAGTGACTCGCGGCTCCCCGAAGAACGTAAGACCTCCGAACCTATGCTTGAGCCCTGCTGAGTGACTCGCGGCTCCCTGAAGATCGTAAGACCTCCGAACTTGTGCTTGAGCCCTGCTGAGTGAGTCGCGGCTCCCCGAAGAACGTAAGACCTCCGAACTTGTGCTTGAGCCCTGCTGAGTGACTCGCGGCTCCCTGAAGATCGTAAGACCTCCGAACTGGTGCTTGAGCCTGCTGAGTGACTCGCGGCTCCCCTGACTCTCTTGGTCCCGCCGGACCCCACGACGACAAGCGTATCCCCCAGCTCGAGGATTGTGAGCTGTGCGCCGGGTACGCTCCTGCATTTGATCCGATCCCCCCAAAGACTGTCCCGCTACCTCCTACCCCCGCCAAGACTCTGTGAGCCCACGCTCTGCTTGTAAATATCTGCCGTGCTGATCATAAAGATCCTACCACTTCGATTTGATAAAGCTTGAATCCTAAGAACCCTTGGTGTGGTGTCTCTTTGTTGTGTGGTGCCAAGTGTACGATCCTAGGTACGAGATTCCTCCCCTGCGGAATCTCCCGCCAGTGCCCGGCTACGATACCTTGAGGGTGGGTCTCAGGACAGTCAGTGCCCCCTCCGGGCTCCCCTGAGGTCGCCTTCTAACATTGGTGGCAGCGGTGGGATTCGGGCCCATAACCTAGAGATCGTACTGTGAACGACTGACACTACCGACAAAGATGGCAGAAGGAAGCGCCATGAGCCCCGCAGAAACCAACACCAACAGGGTATTCCAGGTGGAACAACTAGAAGAATACACGCACAAAGAACTGAAGCAATTCTGCAAAGAACTTAAAATCGCTACCACCGGTCTCAACACCAAAGAAGATTTGCAGAAAGCACTGAAAGCTTGGGTGGAGGCCGGGGCCTCCCGCCCAGAAGGCATGGGGGAGCGACACGACGAAGCAGAACCCACCCAAGGCGAAAGCAGCAGCAATCAGGTGCGAGGCTTCGTGCCAGACGGGGGCCTTTCCCCGGAAGAGCTCGCAGACAGAGAGAGAAGTCGCAATCACGAACTCGAGTTAGCCAAACTCAAAATCGAAGGCGAATTGAAATTAGCAGAAAAAAAGCTAGCAGTAGAACAAATGCGCGTACAAGGCGAATTGGAGGAGAAGAAGCTCCAACGGGAGCACGAAGGAAGGAAGCTTCAACTAGAGCACGAACGCAGCTTGAAGGAGATCGAGCTCAAAGCCAGAAACGAGGAAGGGAGGCCCCCGGGGAACCGAGAGGCGACCTCCCCGGCAGAACAGAAGGTCCACATCCCCAAGGACGTGGTCAAAGAATATTATAAAAATGATGACATTCAACAATGGTTCAGGGCTTACGAGGTCGCCATGACCTCTCATCGGGTCCCGCAGAAGGACTGGGGGGCAGGGCTGTGGGGACAGTTTCTGAGCGAAGGAAGGGACACCCTGCTCGACCTACCCCTCTCCCTGCAGACCTCCTACAGCCACATGAAAGAGGCTCTCCTCACTAGGTACGGCCTCACCCCAGAGATGTACCGTCAGCGATTCCGGGACTGCAGGAAGATCCCGGGCACCACCTGGGTGGAGTATGTCAACTTTTTCAGTCGGGCCTTCGATGGGTGGATCAAGGGCAGCAAGGTCACCACCCTCGAGGAACTCACCGACCTCATGTTGTGGGAACACCTGGCGGCGAACTGCTTTGTGGAACTACGCCAGCATCTGCTCGACAGCAAACTCACCGATCCCCGGAAGCTGGCTGTGGAAGCAGACCGCTGGACCAACACCCGGGTCCCCCGGAGCAGTGTAGGAGAATACCCCCGAGCCAGTCAGGGACCACCCCGCCAGAGAGGGGGAGGGAACCAGGGAGGGCAGAGAGAGTCCCAGTCGAGTCCCCCGAAGGCCCAACCTCCACCTTTCCCGGCGCCCCCCCCACCAGTCTCCGGACCCCCCGGGAGACGGGGGCACCGGGTAACCATCACTTGTTTCCGTTGTCAAAGGCCCGGGCACTACGCCAATGACCCGGAGTGCCCCATGGCCCCCCAGGTTCCCCCTGCTGCAAACCCTGCTAGACAGATAGCCAACGTAGCCCTGGGGGAGGAGGTTGAGGACACTGGGGAGTGGGAACCCGCAGCTATGGCCCTAGTGTCCCTGGGAGACAGAGAGATGGTCCCTGGTAGCCTCCTGCCCTCCAACACGAAGAAGTACGGGCAGCTCGTCAAAATCAATGGCCACCAGATAGAAGCCCTGCGAGACACCGGGGCCAGCATCACCGGTGTCCTCAGGCACTTAGTCCCCGAGGAGCAGATCCTACCCAACGTCTTTTGCCCTGTAATTTCCGCAGATAATAGAGAGAGTATGTGTCAGGTAGCCCTGGTGCCGTTTGAGTGGGGAGGGGTGATAGGTAAACTGAGGGTTGCCGTAAGAACCTCCCAGCCGGTCGACTGCCTCTTAGGGAACGACCTGGAGAGTTCTCCCTGGAAGTACGTCGAGCGCAAGGCCCACCTAGAGATGATGGGACTCCCCGAGTGGGTGTGCGCCACCACCCGATCTATGTCCGCCCGACTCACCCCCCTGGGGGAAGTCGAGGACCCCCCGACCGAGGGAGTCAGAGCAGTCCCCGCCGAGGGTCCTCCCGTCCCCCCATCGGGAGGGTCAGTCGCCAGCGACGAACCCTCCGACACCACCCCGGTCCCCGAGTTAAGCGATCTGGCCGAATTGGCCCCGTGGCGCCACGAGGGCGGGCCCACCCGGGAGGAGTTCTGCCGGGAGCAAGCCACCTCTCCTTCCCTGGTCGGACTACGGCACCAGGCCGAGGGCCAAGCCGCAGGCGACCAGACCGGAACACACCGAGTTTATTGGGAGAATAACCTCTTGTACAGTGAGCAGAAGTCGGTGGAGCTAGGATCCGGCCGGGTGCTGGTGGTACCCCTACGCTTCCGAGACTTCCTCCTGGGCTTGGCCCACGACGTCCCCCTCGCCGGCCACCTGGGTCAAGACAAAACCTACAGCCGTCTCGTGACTCACTTTTACTGGCCTAGGATGAGAGTAGCTGTAGAAGCCCACTGCAAGTCCTGTCCAGCGTGCCAGGCTAGTGGGAAGAGTGGGGGGAAGCGCAAGGCTCCCCTCCAACCCTTCCCGGTCGTCAGTACCCCATTCGAAAGAGTCGGAATCGACATCGTGGGGCCCCTGGATCCCCCCACCTCCCAAGGTCACCGTTTCATTCTGGTCCTAGTGGATCACGCCACCCGATACCCTGAGGCGATCCCCCTACGCACCGTCACGGCTCCCGTGGTGGGCCGAGCCCTGATGGGGATCTTTTCCCGGGTGGGTTTTCCCCGCGAGGTCGTGAGCGATCGCGGCACTAATTTTATCTCGAAATACATGACGTCCCTGTGGCAACAATGTGGGGTGTCCTATAAGTTCACCACCCCGTACCATCCCCAAGGGAACGGCCTAGTAGAAAGGTTTAACCGGACTCTGAAGGGGATGATCCACGGCCTAGAAGAACCCCTCCGGCGTAAGTGGGACGTCCTGCTCCCCTGCCTCCTGTTCGCTTACCGGGAAGTCCCACAGAAGTCCTTGGGGTTCAGCCCGTTTGAATTACTATATGGGCACCCCGTCCGAGGTCCCCTCAGTTTGGTTAAGGAAGGGTGGGAGGCAGCACCCCAGACCCCCCACGAGATGTGTTCCAATACGTTCTGGCCCTCCGGAACCAGACCAGGAAGTTCCGAAAGCTGGCCGAGGCCAACCTGGAGGCCAGCCAAGAAGAAATGAAGCGCTGGTACGACCAGAATGCCACTCTGGTCGAGTTCCAGCCGGGCCAGCAGGTATGGGTCATGGCCCCCGTGAAGCCTGGCGCCCTCCAGGACAAGTGGACCGGGCCCTTCAAAGTGATTGAGCGGAAGAGTCCAGTCACGTACTTGGTGGACGTCCAGTCGCCCCGGGATCCCCTGCGGGTCCTACACGTGAACCGCCTCAAGCCTCACTTCGTACGGACAGAACTGAGCCTCCTGCTGGCCACCGATGACGGGGCCGAAGATGAGTCCGATCCCCTCCCGGACCTCCTGTGTGTCAAGGAGAAGGATGGCTCTGTAGAGGGAGTGAACCTCTCCCCATCCCTCACTGACCAGCAACAAGCGGACTGTCGCCAGCTCCTAGGACAATTCTCCGACCTCTTCTCCCTGTTCCCCCGAGTCACCGACTGGTGTGTCCATGACGTGGACACCGGGGACAGCCCGCCAGTAAGACACCGAGCCTACCGAGTCCCTGACCGAGTCCGGTCCTGCATTCAAGCTGAAGTCTCGAAGATGTTGACCCTGGGGGTGATCGAGCCATCCGATAGTCCCTGGGCCAGTCCCGTGGTCCTAGTTCCGAAGGCAGCGGCCCCCGGTGTCGCCCCCGAGCTCCGATTCTGCGTGGACTACCGGGGGCTCAATGACGTCACCCGGGCCGATGCCCACCCCATACCCCGAGCCGACGAGCTCATTGACCGACTCGGGGCTGCCCGGTTCCTCAGCACATTCGACCTCATCTGCGGATACTGGCAGATTGCGCTCACAGAGGAAGCCAAGGAGCGGTCCGCCTTCTCCACCCCAGATGGGCATTATCGCTTCCGCGTAATGCCCTTCGGAATGAAAAATGCCCCGGACACCTTCCAGCGACTGGTGAATAGGGTCCTGGCCGGGATGGAACAGTTCAGTGCGGCCTATCTAGACGACATCGCTGTTTTCAGTTCCGGATGGAGTGAGCACCTCCAGCACCTCCGGAGAGTGCTAACCGCCCTGCGCCAGGCAGGCCTCACAGTAAAAGCCAGCAAGTGCCAGATTGGGCAAGGATCAGTAGTCTACCTGGGGCACCAGGTCGGGAGCGGTCAGGTCGCCCCTCTACAGCCAAAGATCGACGCCATCCTAGCCTGGGAACCACCCACCACCCAAACGGAGGTCCGAGCCTTCCTGGGCCTCACTGGCTACTACCGAAGATTCATCCGGGGGTATGGCAGCCTGGTTGGCCCCCTCACCGAACTCACATCAAAAAAACAGCCCAAGAGGGTGCAGTGGACGACTGCCTGCCAGGAAGCGTTTGATGCCCTAAAGAAGGCCATGTGCACGGCCCCCGTCCTCCAGGCTCCCGACTACTCCAAGGAGTTTGTAGTCCAGACCGATGCCTCCGAGCATGGCATTGGGGCCGTCCTGTCCCAGGTGAATGACCAAGGCCTAGACCAGCCCATCTCCTTCCTCAGCCGGCGGCTGTTGCCCAGAGAACAGAGGTGGAGCACCATTGAGCGCGAAGCATTTGCCGTAGTCTGGGCCCTCAAAAAGCTGCGCCCTTACCTGTTTGGCACCCATTTCAAAGTACAAACCGACCATCGGCCCTTGCGATGGCTCATGCAGATGCGAGGAGAAAACCCCAAGCTACTGCGGTGGTCAATCTCCCTCCAGGGGATGGATTTCACCGTAGAACATCGCCCTGGTACGGACCACGCCAACGCGGACGGCCTCTCCCGGTTCTTCCGCCTCAGCGAAGAGAACCCCCCAAGATGATGGGTAGTTCTCTCCGGCTTTCAGCTGGGGGGGACGCGTGTTAGACCCGGCCTCGTAGCATGGCTCTTCCTGTCCTCGCACTACCTAACCTGGTACCAGGGACCCCAAGCACACGGCCCAGCCGATCCTTCCCACCAGAACACACACACGCAGCCCGGGCCTCCCCGTCCATGGCCTCTCTCCTTTCGGCCACCCCGGGCACGCGTGCCCACTTCGTGCACCAAGATGGCCGCCCGGCCCCAGCACAACCCGGGCCTAGAGGCGCCACTCCGGCTGGAGGACATCACGCTTCCAGGGGATGAGAGAGGGAGGAGCAGTTTCTATCGCACCTCTGAACTCCCCTGGGACGATGGGTTTCGATCGGCCCTCCGGCTTCCCTGAGGGCTGGCTCCACGCCTGCTGGGTGTCTGGGACTCCTCCCGACCCGGCCCTGAAAGGATCAAAAGACAATAGCAGGAAACCTCGACAAGCGACCCCCAGGTGACAAGACCCCTGCCTGCACAGACTCCGGACATCAAAGAGGGGTCGACCTTTAACAAGGGGTGCTCTGGGACTGTCCGGCAGATTCGCCTTGGAACATCTGAGCCCTGCTGAGTGACTCGCGGCTCCCCGAAGAACGTAAGACCTCCGAACCTATGCTTGAGCCCTGCTGAGTGACTCGCGGCTCCCTGAAGATCGTAAGACCTCCGAACTTGTGCTTGAGCCCTGCTGAGTGACTCGCGGCTCCCCGAAGAACGTAAGACCTCCGAACTTGTGCTTGAGCCCTGCTGAGTGACTCGCGGCTCCCTGAAGATCGTAAGACCTCCGAACTGGTGCTTGAGCCTGCTGAGTGACTCGCGGCTCCCCCTGACTCTCTTGGTCCCGCCGGACCCCACGACGACAAGCGTATCCCCCAGCTCGAGGATTGTGAGCTGTGCGCCGGGTACGCTCCTGCATTTGATCCGATCCCCCCAAAGACTGTCCCGCTACCTCCTACCCCCACCAAGACTCTGTGAGCCCACGCTCTGCTTGTAAATATCTGCCGTGCTGATCATAAAGATCCTACCACTTCGATTTGATAAAGCTTGAATCCTAAGAACCCTCGGTGTGGTGTCTCTTTGTCGTGTGGTGCCAAGTGTACGATCCTAGGTACGAGATTCCTCCCCTGCGGAATCTCCCGCCAGTGCCCGGCTACGATACCTTGAGGGTGGGTCTCAGGACAGTCAGGGCCCCCTCCGGGCTCCCCTGAGGTCGCCTTCTAACACATATGGACAGATGCTGAGGGCGAGGAGAATGTGTTCGACAGGGGATGCATTTGAGAAAGAGGTGACTAAGATGATGAAAAGATTTGCCCAACGTGGATATCCACTAAGTGTTCTGAAAAATTATAAGTAAAGGACAGTGAAAAGCAAAGGGATGCTTTACCAACCAGACAAAAAGCTCATCCAGAAAGATGGAAGGGTAGAGAGACTTTTTTTTAGAGTTTTACCTTGCCCAATCAAGTATCAAAGGAATCCTAAAAATGAACTGGCATATACTGGAGAAAGATGAACACTTGATTGGGTGATATTCTAACACAAAGCTTTTTTGATCCCAGGAATGAGAAAGAATGGCTATCAGAAAACACGAAGGGTTTTGTCAAATGCAACTCCTGGAAGGCCTGCCAATATGGATTGAATCAAAAAATCATTTAGAACGGTTGAGTGCTGCAGAATTATGATTTAGGACAGGATAACCTGTAAGAAAAGGTGCTAGAGTGTGACTGTAGCAAACTCTATGTGGGGAGTAGAATTACAAAATTGAAGAGCAGAATTTTTCGAAACATGCAAGCCATCAAAAATGGGGAGAGGAGCTACCCTATGGCCAGCCACTTTGAACAATACCATGGCCGGTCCCTAGCAAGATTCAGGTACTAGGGGATCAAGCACCTTAAAACCCATCCACATGGGGATGATAGAAAGAAGGAACTGAGGGAGAGGAATCTAGACTGAATATGACAGTGTGGACGCAAGCCCCTTGGGGACATAATACAGATGCAGAGCTCTATGTGCATCTGTAGTTTGAACATGAACTATGAATAATCAATGTCGATATATATCCTGATATGTGGCTCAGAATTCCTTCCTCTACATCCCTTCCAAAATGTTTGATACCTAACCAATTGTTGCTTTTATAGTTATTCTGATTTATAAGCACTGGAATTGAGCACATTGCACTTTACTTTGTCGGATGAATGTACATCTTTAGTGAGTGTCCATCTTTGGGAACATGCACTCCTCCTCTGCTCTGCAGTCTCTTGGAGAGGTTGTTGTGGGAATCAATCGCTTCTCATTGGGGTTGTACTTTGACATCTTGCACGTTTATCAAAGAGAATACATTATTTAGACAGATTGGTCAATTTCCTAGAGGAGCATGTATTAACTTGATCCCTAAATATATTGCACTTATGGATATTACACTCTGTAGCATCTTCGCAAAGGGAGTTGTGGAGTTGTGAGAAAGATGTGTTCTAATATGTTCACAGATTTCCCATGGGAGGATGCATGAGATGCAATATAAATTTTCTCTGGATCACATAACATTTTCTGCTAGTATAGAATCTGAGCACTTTGCACTTTCTCTCAAGGAATATATGTGAGAATGGTTCAGTCTTGAATAAGCACAATAAATAAGCACATTGCACTTTCCCCCAAGGAATATATGTGAGAATGGTTCAGCTTTGAACAAGCACAATACCAAAGCACGTTTCACTCCTCCCCCCCCCCCCCCCCACCCCCAGGACATTTGTGTGAATTGTCCATTCTTGAATAATCTTAACACTAAGGGGAAAGTGCAATGATTTTACATGAAACACTAACACTCTCTCGAGCACTCGTCACTTTATTGATGTTTCATTAGGTCTGTAATCAACTTAAATGTCTCATTTTCACTTAAAGAGAGAGTTACATTAATATGCCATTAAGATATGTGCAATACAAACCTCTTCTCAAATATATATCTTTCGATTAATGGATGTATTGAATGTGTATCCTAACACTTTAACTTCTCCCCTCCAAGGGAGCTATGAGAACTATTTTGACTTTGGGATGTGCAATGGTTCAATGAACTATGAGGATAACTCCTTTTGCCTTGCCACTAATGGTTAGATATGACCGTCTTAACAAATTATGTGTGGAGAATGGTCCAGCATTTTCACCACATTAGAAATTCTAGACATGCATACCTTTCGAACAATGTGTCATTTTTGTAATGCAACAAGATCCGAAAGAGAGAAAATAACTATGAACATCGAAAAAAGACAATACAAAAATGCTTTATAACTTGTGTTGTGCATTGAAGTAGTTGAATGTAGAGAATTAATGTTAACTATGATTCATGATTGTCTAAGTTAATTGTAATTGAAGAAGGAGATTTTCCGATGGGAAATGTCATAGGCTATATTGTATTCATCGTGTGTGGTTGGACCTGCCATTTATTACCACGGACTGTAAAATGAGATCATGCAAAAAAATGGAGGTTGAAAAGGGTTACAATGCTGGGGATTTAATGTTCTAGTGTTTTGTGAACCAATTTAAACAAGGAAGTACTGTATGAATAAGTAATGGTCGCTATGATAGTCATACATGCCCAGTCGAAGGCGTTTAGCCACAACGCATTGGACACATTATTCTTATTGTTTTTTGGCACTCTTGTATGAAGGTTGTTGGAGACTTGCAATAAATAACACAATTATTTTGCAGCAAAATAGCCGTGGATTTTTCCATATATTTGTGCCACTGTATCACGGGGCTGAGGAAGCGACTGCATGGAAGGATACATATATATTCACTATGAAGTAACCTTATAGATAGATGTTCAAATGGGACCAGAACTGAAATATGATAGCTATAACTTGTGCCCCTATCATACACTGCTTATGACCTCCTATTTTGTTATCATTATCTAAATTGGCCCAGCGTTGAACCCCTGCACCGCAGCCAAGCCTGTTGCGCATGAATTTTATTTATCAAAATGTTAATACTTTAGGGAGCTGTTAAGTGACTGAAAAGATCGGTAGGCTGAGTAAACAGATGTTGAAAGGGGATGCTGTACTAATGCACACATCTTTCTCCTTGAGTTATAAAGTTGTTATAGTTATTTTAGGGCACAAGTTGTATTTACTTAACTACTTACTTAAGATTACTATAACTGATCAATTTCAGTTGTTTTGTTTGTTTAAAATGATGTGTTTTGACTGACATTTTCACCTAACTATAATTTCCCTTGGACCTTTGTTTGTCAGTAAATGTGTAGTAACATATTATTACAATTCTTAACTATAATGTCACATAACTTTTTTTCCTGTGAATTTCTATGCTTTTTTAATGCAAAGTAAGATGTTGATTGCTGTGCACTGTGTTGGGTTGGGATCTCCCGCCTGTGGCTGTGTGTGGTGTGGGGATGGGTGAAGAGCTTGACTACAGACCAGGCCATGCGCCTAAACCCCTTCAAGCCTCCTACTCCTGCAAGCCCTCAGCAATGGCTCGAGGAGGGGCCAGAAAAAGGCTCATGGTGGGGGGCCTCACTCCCATCTTCCCCCAAAAAAATCAAACGCTGGAACCCGTCCCACCCTAGATTCTTATTCAAATAGGGCAGAAGCCTGCGTTTTTTTTATTTGTTATTTTACTATCGATTCAGATATCCCTACCCTATCCCCTTATAGGTTTTTTAACCTTTTTGTTTTTCAGGACAGGTGCCGGAGTCCCCGAGTTGTAAAATGGCTGCTGCCACTTCTTTGTTAATGTGGTAGCAGCCAATCAGATCTTACCAAATCATAAAGAGGACGCTTTCTGGACCAAGACTAGCTTTCTACCAAATTTATGTAATTCCGTTCAGCCGTTTGGAATGTAGCTGTGTCTAATTTTATTATGGAAAAATGAATGGGGAAAACGGGCCATGCTTGACAGATCACCCCAAAACTTTCCAGGAATGAGTTGAGGTGGAAGAACATTTTCTTGGAAAGGTTTGCTAAGATTTGTTAAACTGCACTAAAGTTATTAGCAAACAAAAAATCTATCTCCTATGGAAATGTGGTACTTACTAGAACTACCCAGTGACGCTTAATATGCTATTTATTTATTACCATTGTTGAGCGTGGGAAAGGGCCACAAGAGGCAAAGCCTCGAGTGAGTCATGATACCCCAACTCCAACATGGGAGAAATAGCATACTGCATTTGGAGCACCTACATGTATGCTGTGTTTTTTTATAAATAGTAGTCTCAAAGATATTTAATATATGTAGATCTATAGGCGGAGAGGCAAGGTTATTTTAAGGCGACTTTCTAAACTTTTGAAAAATATGCTTCCCTCTAAAGAGTTACTGTGAGTCTGTATACATTTTTCCTGAGGTATGTAAAAAGAACTGATAAAGATATCTATCTAACAACTTGGATGGTATTTATGTAGGCCATTTAATAGAGAGAATCTTTCCTTCAGAAAAATGTAAACAATTTGGATGTCTCAGTTAGTTTTAAAACTGTATTTCTGTTTTCATTTTATGAAGAACTTAGGTTTTAGTTTCACTCACAGTTCACTTTCTGGGGCCTCCTTGATGAAATTAGTTGAAGTCTCCCTTTGACTACAAAGTGGTCTTCGCACACATTTCCTCCTCTTTTTTTCCTTATCTAGAGTTATCAAATGAGTATATTATTAAAATAAAACAATCAAGGCTTGTATTTCCCTTTCACACTAATTCATATTCTGTTCTCATAATCAGTGGTTCTGGAAGCTACAGTTTGCCAGACCAGATAATGACGACTGTCCATGAAGATCCAGGACATGCTGACAGCTTGCTATTGGAGGATTATCATTGATTATTCAGTGGCATAAAGGAAAATGTTGTTGCCTCCCTGCAGAATATGATGCGCTGTGGAGGTCTGCAATACGCCATTGGATTAATGGCTATTATTTTTTACAAGGAGTTGAGCATAAACTTTTTTCAGGACAGGAGACAAAATCCCCCCCATAGTGAAATGGCTGCCTCTGCATTTCTTTTCATTTTGCGGCCAGCCAATCAAAGTGCTTGCTCCTGCGCTGCCCTCACTCTCGCGGGAGCAAGGTTGCCGAAGGGGAAAATAAAAAGCCCTCTCTGCCAATCAGGACGCTCTATTTGTGAAATTGTGTAGTCGTTGGACTCTCCAGAGAGTCGCACAAACTCAACCATCTAGATATACAAATATTTTTTAACCTACATTTTTCAAAAACTATTGAGCAGATTTACACCAAATCACAAAAAGCATACTTTCTGGACCAAGTTCTAGATTTCTGCCAAATTTGGTGCAATTGCATTCAGCTGTTTTGACTGTAGTGCATTCTAAAAATCCCTACAGAAAGCGCATGCAGAAATTGCATTGTGGGACCTTCCCTTTTTCTCGGCCCCTGCTTGACAGATCACCCCAAACATTTCAGGAAGGAGCTGAGCTCAAAAGAGCACTTTTTTAGAAAGTTTCGTGAAGATTCGGCAAACGGTGCCAATGTTTTTTGTTTAGAGTTTTTTCATGTTTTTATTTATTGTGCAGCATGTTACAGTGAAAATATACAACCCCAGTATGGGGCACCTCAGTTCCGCTAGGTCATATATGCAGTACAAGCTATTTTTCATGAATTTAAAACAGAACATTCAGCAATGTAAACACCCCACTCTACCACACCCCCTAACCCTGGCACTTGAATGTATCTTTGGAACCCCTTGAGACAGGTAAACGTAGACATAAACACTAATCATTAGGTCGACCCCCCTCCCACCGCTTCAAGTATTTAGTACAGTAGTACAGTTCCTTACTGTAAATCTGGCTTGCCTAAAAGGTACCCCGTTAGTGGGGCCCAGAAATCCTTAGGGCGGGAGGCTTTGGGCAAGTCCTCTGCATAGATCCCAAGTTGGTCCCTGCAATACAGTAGGTCTCGGATCCACCTTTTTACTGTTGGTAAAGCCTTGGCACCTCAGCATTGCGCAATCACCCGTTTGGCAAACAACGTGGAGATTGCTATCAGCCGTCTATTGCATGGCTTGAGATTTTTCACCCACCCCAAAATGCAGACATCAGGTGTACATGGCACAGACTCCAGCACTACCTCCGTGAGCACATTCACAATCTTATCCTAGAAGGCCTGCATGCCAGCACAGCCCCATGCAAGATATCCTCCTATCCACACCGCACGCAGTTAGCACTGTCCCAGAGCCCGAATCTGCGCAGCTGAACGGGGGTATAATAGATCTGATGTAAATATTTGAAGTGTATGATTCGGAGGTTACAGTTCGCAGTCAGGCGTCCCATTAGGTTGCAGCAAAATGTCCAAGCATCCAGGGAGAGGGTGTCCCCTAGCGCTGTGTTCCATTTATTGTAGGAGGGATTGTCTTGGGGGGCTCGATCCCTCTGAGAAGCATTATATAGTCTGGTAATCAAGCCACTTCGGGAGTCGCTGGCTAGCAACGCCTGTAGTGCCAGTAATGTTTTCGGTTCAGCTGGATAAGCAGGATATACTGCACGGACAGCCTGTCTCATACGCACATAAGGGAATCCTAACATCAGATCCGGACTCCGCTCCTCCTGTATAATGGTAAGAGATATGAACTGACCGTGTCTATACAGGTCACCTAATTTCGCAATTCCTACGCCTGCCAGTGTGCGCAGCGCCGCCTGCTCCTGGGTGGCAGAGATGTGTGGGTGTGCTGCAATCGGTAGCTTCGAGGCATAGAGGTAGCTCAGCTGCGCCCGCTTAGAAAGGGTCTGCCAGGCCCACGCTGTGCAAAGTACCGGATTGATCTCTGTCCGCGGTCCTCCTCGTCCGCCCATCAAGGTTGCCGCTACCAGCGGCACTGGGAGGATTGAGTCTGCCTCCACCGCTACATGCGGATGAAACTGCTCTGGATAAAACCAAAAATGCGCAAATTGTGCCTGAGCGCACAAATAGTAATGCCGCAGGTCAGGGGCTTCGAATCCTCCGCTCTCAAACGGCTGTACCAGCACTTCCCACCTGTAGCAGGGTTTCTTATCGCCCCATACAAAGGAGAGCAAGGCTGATTGAAGCGTGTTAAAAAGTGCAAGGTTGAGGCGAATCGGAATATTAATAAACAAATAGAGAAGCGTTGGCAGGATCGTCATCTTGACAACTGCCATTCGGTCGGCTAAAGAAAGCGGCAGTGCGGCCCACCGTGCCACCCGATCAGTGGTTTTAGTAATGGCGCGGCCATAGTTCATGGCAATTACAGTTTCGGGGTCTCGATGCAGCCACACACCCAGGTACCGAACCGGGTCAGTAGACCACACAAGGGGGAAGTCCAAATCCACGTCACGTGTACCAGCCGTCAATGGGAACACCGTTGATTTTGCCCAGATGATACCCAGGCCCGAGTACTGTTCAAACTTTACGTACTCTTGCAGCAATGCAGATAAATATGTGGCCGGCTCCTGGACATATAACAACATGATGTCCGCATACAGTGAGACCACCAACGGACGTTGACGGAACCGCAGCGCTGCCTGAGCATGCCGCTTACACAATTTAGAGGCCAGTGGCTCAAGTGCGAGCGCAAAAAGGATTGGCGACAGAAGGCAGCCGTGTCGCGTGCCCCTGTAGATCGGGAAGGCGTCAGACACCCAGCCATTCACGCATATTGTGGCCTGTGGCTCAGAGTATAACAGGTGAGCCCACTGAAGGAAAAAGGGTGGCAGACCCATGCGCAGTAGGACAGTAAACCTATATTCCAATTGCAGGGTATCAAATGCCTTTGCGGCATCAAGTAGGACCGCCACAGCCTGGAAATCCGAATCAAAGTAGTGCAGGGTAGCAAACACAGTGCGAAGGTTGTGCATGGTTGATCTAGCAGGGACAAACCCCGACTGGTCGGGCAGGACCAGATTAGGAACTAAGGGCTGGAGCCTACTGACAATCATTTTCGCCAGAATTTTGGCATCAATGTTGATCATGGAGAACGGCCTGTAGGAGTCACATGCATTGGCCGCCTTGTCTGGTTTCAAAAGCGTCACTATAAGGGCCTCCCTAAGAGTGGGCGGGAGTATACCCGAGTCATATGCCTCCGCAAAGACATCTAGTAGTCTAGGGGCTAGATCTTCCGCATAGGCCTTGTAAAACTCACTCTGAAGCCCATCAAGGCCCGCAGCTTTACATGTTGGGAGTGACATGATGGCTAGTTTGACATCGTCGACATCAAATGGCTGCAGAGGTATTCACGCTGGTTTAACAATAGCCAGTTAAGCGCAATATCATCAAGATAGGTGTTAATATCTGCTGCTGGAGCATGCGGTTGCCTGCCATAAAGTCCAGAGTAATAGGCCAGCACCACCTTGCTTATCTCCAGTGTGGTGTAGTGTGCCTTGCCCTCCTCATTGAGTATTTCAGTAAAGTAGTCTTGGCTTGGGGCTGCCGCAATTTTTTGCACAAGAGAGCGGCTAGGTCTTTCCCCCTCGCCGTAATAGCGCGCCGTGCTACGACACGACCTATGGGCCATTTCCTGGTCCACTGTGTCATTGTGCTCGGTGACCAGTTCCCATATCACAGCCAGCTTTTCTGGAACCGGTTGTCTGTCATAGTCATGTTCCAGAGTGGATATTTCTGCCGCTAGTCGATCTTTTCTGCGACGGAGGTCCATCAAGACCCCAGCCTGCGCACCAATACACACGCCACGTATTGTGACTTTAAACGCTTCCCAAAGCACACCAGCGCTATCTACAGTGCCCTCATTTTCCTTACAAAAATTGCGAATCGCCTCTCCCACATCACTCTTGAATACCGGATCAGACAATAAAGATGCTACAGCCTCCACATGAACAGGGGCCTTTCACACTCAGGGATGCGCAATTCGAGTAATACCGGAGAGTGATCTGATAATGTCTTCGCCAAGTGCCGAACGTCAGTAACCCACGTGCAGACGACCTCAGACACAAGCCAATAGACCAAGTGGGACCAGGTACCATGGACTGTAGATACAAAGGTGCTCTCCCATGCCCCAGGATGTCGCAGCCGCCATACGTCATGTATGTTCCCTGCCTCTAATAGATCTAGCATTGCATCCGTCGCAAGTCTATGTCTGGGGACTCCACCACCCAACCTGTCCATCTGTACATCTAGACAAGTATTAAAGTCACCCCCTCATAGAACCTCGATAGGAGAGAAGCTGGAAATATAGCGCCACACATCCGGAAAGGAGTGGTCATCATCATCTGGTCCATGCACATTCACCAGCAACACTTCCGCACCGCCAAGCTTGCCATGCACCAGTGCGAGCCTGCCTTGATTGTCAATTTCCGAGCCTAGTATAGTGAAGGGGACCCCTTTCTTGATTAGAATGAGCACTCCGCGGGAGTATGAAGAGTATGAGGATGCAATACGGACGCCCACCCAGCGCGCACCTATATTCTTATCAGTGTGTGATGTAAGATGCGTCTCTTGTAGAAATGCTACCTGGACACCTAACCCGTCCAAATGGGCTAGAACAGAGCAAATCGTCTTGGGGCTATTTAAGCCACGCACATTCCATGTAAGGAATTTTACGTTACCACCCATGTCCTGTGGTGTAGGATGTAGTTAGAACAGTGTAATGTCGAGTTACCGTAATGTGCCGTCAGGGTTCAACAACCTTGCTTGTCAAAAGTGCCATCCAACCTTCCCCCTCATTACCCCCTCCGCCCCCCACCCACTTCAGCGGCCCCAACGTGCCGAAGCCATCCCTCCCCAGAGCAAACACACCCCAACAATAAGATCTAACTGCTCGAACAAAGTGGGGTATTCCCATGTGGGGAATGCCAGAGAGCTACTTGCCTCCCACGAGGTAGGAGGTGGCTGATCAGGACTATATACCTGTGCTAAATGAGAATTAACATGAAAAAAATACGAGTGCATCAGTTACAACTGCCTTGTGGGGATCAGTGCTCCTGCGGCAGGCCTATAAGAAAGAACATTAAATGTTTGCAGCATAGTGAGAACAGCCCATAACCCAACATATAGGGCAGCAGACAAAAGCCCAGTCCACCACCACGGGACTAATCACTGCTCCTCCTCATCATGACCAACTTGGGCCTCTCTTCAACGTTGTTTCAGTTACTTAGGGTGCTCCACCTCCGCCATGGGGGTGGAGAAGATTTTTGACTCTCCCACCTGACCTATACGTAGGTGGGCGGAATACAGCATGGCATAAGAAATACCCTCAGACTGGAGAAAGTTTGTATCAATAACCTGTACCTCCAGAGGACCAGCGTCACAAAAGTTAATCTGCTGTGAGGGGTCGTAAAGGACCGTACATAATTTCGCGCCCCCCGCGTGTGGAATAGGAAACCAAAAAATACAGGCAATCACCACTCCACTAGCAGTCACCTACATGAGGAATAAAATGACACATGTGGAGCATGATATACTATAACCCTCAGGGCCAATCAATCCACGCCTTCATGACGATCCCCTGAACAAAGTGATATGATATCTAGCATAAGCCCAGGGCCAGATGTGTTAATATGGTAGGGAGCAATAATCTAACTTAGCGTTAAGGTGTGACCCATGATGCAGGGCTCTAACATCGACATAGTACATCACCACTCAGTCCGCTACTGCTCCTCCTCGTCCGATTCAGCCGGGATCTCACGGCGCCGTCTCTTCTGCTTTTTCACGTGCTCCATCGCTACCTTGGGGGTAGTGAAAATTTTGAAGTTTCCCTCTTGTCCAATCCGTAAGCGGGAGGGGTACAGCATGGCGTAAGGAATGCGCTCGGCCTGTTGGAATTTCTTCACAGCACCAAACTCCTGCCACGCCGCCTGCACCGCGACTCTAAAGTCAGGGAAGAAAGACAGCGAATTCCCCTTGTGGGTGATGGTACCCTTGTCCCTGGCGAGTCTCAGCATAGCATCCTGGTCCCGGTAGTTTAATAGCCGAGCAATTATAGGGCGAGGTGGGGTGCCCGGCACCGGCCTCGCCGCCAGGGAGCCGTGGGCTCGCTTGACTATAAACATTGCGGACAAGTTCTCAGGGCCGAAGATATCCTTGATATGCGCCTCGATGAAGGTCTCCATTCTGCCTGTAATGGTGGACTCCGGCAGGCCCTCAATTCTAATGTTATTGTGACGGGATCAAGTCTCCAAATATTCATTTTTTGCTTGTAATAGCACCGGTACCTTTTCCATGCTGTTGGCCTTGTCCGCAACCACGCTGAGGCCTTCCTCGTTAGTGGAGACCCTCTGCTCTATCTCCCCCATTCTCGCATTCTGCTTTTCCAGCTGGGAGGAAATATGGTCAAGTCTGTGATTAATTGCCGACATGTTCCCCTCTATAGCCTGAAGACTCTTCTACATAGCTATCAGCGTCGTCTCCAGTGTGGAGGGGCCATCGTCCTGGGAGTCCGCCTCCGAGTCAGAGGCTGCTTTTTGCTGCGTTTTGGTAGTGTTGCGCACCTCAACTGTGAGGCAGAGTTGTGACCTGTCTGTTTCCCCCATGTTGCCTAGTAGGCTGGGCAAGATTTGAAAGCAGCAGGCTGTGTTGCGGCTTGGCACTGGTGAGAAGATCTCGGGCCCGTGCTATTAATAGGTTCCTGCAAGCAAGTGGCAACGTGTCATTTAAGTTCTATGCAGCAATCACACAGGGTGCCTGGGCCAGTATAGGGCTATAAGTGCCAGTCTGTAGTATGGTGAATATCTCCGCGCTAGTGGTGCTCAATAGTGCCAGTGTCTCTCAAGTGTCAGCAGTTGGGTGCACAGATCCACAACCTGAAGGGTGACCAATATGGAAGGGCCGGTCTCCACGAGAGAGGAGCTCCAGTATTTCAGCCACACCACCTTGTGCATGCAGGCCCCACGACCCCGCCAACTGTTGCATGCCTGTCGCGGCACCAGAGTAATGTGGGTATTTGAGCCAGTATACAGATGCGACGTGGTGACACCCTCTCTGCCTCCTGCTCCGCAGACAGGCCCAGTACCTAGGCCCACACCCACAGCCGCAGGCCTAAGCAAGGCCGCACCCCCACTCACCACCACCTGCTGCGAGCACCGGTAACCTCCAGGGTGACGATCCGGCCTTTCCGGGGGCCCAGCGGCCTCGGAGCTCCACCTAGCCTCCCTCCAGTCATCTGGCCGATAAATCAATGATTTGTGGGACGCCATCCCTCTAGATAGTCTGAGCCCCGGGGCCCTGCCGCTCAGTCCCTGCTGTGTTGTCCCCAGTCACAGAAGCTCTCCACAGAGCCTGTCGGCCCCTCGTAAACACGGCAGAGGCACGGGTCAAGCAGCCCAGGCAGTCTCAGAGCCCCACCGCCAGCAGTAATCCCGCAGAGGCCCACAGACAGGTGCGCACACCTCCCGCCGGTGTCCAGTTGTCACGGTCGATCGGCCGCTACAGCCTCCGTTCGACAGCTCACCATGCAACTTCACTCAACTGCGGCTACTCTTCTCTGGCTCTCCGCACTCCAGCCAGCGGGCCAGCTCAGTCCAGATGCTGTCAGCCGCCAGGGGGTCCAATCTTTGCCAATAGCAGCCACTACAGAGGCCCCCAAGTGTCAGCGGATGCCCAGCCGTAGGTACGGGTGCCGTGCCGTTCAGGGCGACCCTTTTTAGGAATTTGATGCGTTATATTGGCGCAGATAGTGGTTGGATTGAAGATCAGCCGGGCAAAGCAGCACTAATGTGCGGCCATCTTGCCTGGCGCCCTCTTGCGCCCTCGTGCCAAAGTTATTAGCAAGCCAAAAAAGCCATTTCATATGGAAACACAATCCTAACTATCACAAGCTCACCTTGTAAAACATATTTACCCAGCACTTGTAGGCTGCACCTGGTCCCCCCGTCCCGGTCCATCACGGCTGAGTGCCGATTGTGTGGAGGGCGGGCAGGCAGCACGAGTGATCGTGGGGAGACACTTCCGGTCCAGAGGGGGTGGAGGCAAGCTTCCGCGCCTGCGCCTACTTAGGGCCGATGTGTCAGCGTTCACGAAGCGGAACCCGGAAAGGCTGCCGGGCGGCATTTTACTGGTAGCGGTGATTTTTAAACCTGTACAGAACTGTGTGGTTTTTAATTTGCACTATCTTTTAACTACTTGTTAAGCTCACCTTGTAAAACATATTTACCCAGCACTTGTAGGCTGCACCTGGTCCCCCCGCCCCGGTCCATCACGGCTGAGTGCCGATTGTGTGGAGGGCGGGCAGGCAGCACCAGTGATCGTGGGGAGACACTTCCGGTCCAGAGGGGGTGGAGGCAAGCTTCCGCGCCTGCGCCTACTTAGGGCCGATGTGTCAGCGTTCACAAAGCGGAACCCGGAAAGGCTGCCGGGCGGCATTTTACTGGTAGCGGTGATTTTTAAACCTGTACAGAACTGTGTGGTTTTTAATTTGCACTATCTTTTAACTACTTGTTAAGCTCACCTTGTAAAACATATTTACCCAGCACTTGTAGGCTGCACCTGGTCCCCCCGCCCCGGTCCATCACGGCTGAGTGCCGATTGTGTGGAGGGCGGGCAGGCAGCACCAGTGATCGTGGGGAGACACTTCCGGTCCAGAGGGGGTGGAGGCAAGCTTCCGCGCCTGCGCCTACTTAGGGCCGATGTGTCAGCGTTCACGAAGCGGAACCCGGAAAGGCTGCCGGGCGGCATTTTACTGGTAGCGGTGATTTTTAAACCTGTACAGAACTGTGTGGTTTTTAATTTGCACTATCTTTTAACTACTTGTTAAGCTCACCTTGTAAAACATATTTACCCAGCACTTGTAGGCTGCACCTGGTCCCCCCCGCCCCGGTCCATCACGGCTGAGAGGCGATTGTGTGGAGGGTGGGGCAGGCAGCACCAGTGATCGTGGGGAGACACTCCCGGTCCGGAGGGGGTGGAGGCAAGCTCCCGCGCCTGCGCCTACATAGGGCCGATGTGTCAGCGTTCGCTCAGCGGACGCGCGCAGCGGGCGCGCCGCTAGCGCACCGAATGCGCGCCTAAGGCAAGCCCATCTTCGCCCGTCCGCGCCCGACCGGGACCAGGGGCCACGACCCCTGCCCCCACCAACCCCACAAAGACAATTACCAGACCAACAAAACAGTACTCAAGGGAATCCCTGCTTGCGATATCACCCAATCTGACAAATTGCAACAAAACGCTATGTATGAAGGCCTGTCCAGGAAACACCGAAGGGCCGTTTTCCTGTCATGGCTGCAAATGGCAGAGCCTAGCGTCCTCAGGCTACTCCCACCCAGAGACAGACGACTAGCACACCATCAGATGCCTATACTTCAATGCCAGGTCAATACCCAAATATACTATTGACATCTGGGATACCCTAAATGAGAGAAACCCCGATCTAGTTTTTGTAACCGAGACATGGCTGGGGGATAACAATCTCCCTGATATTGCCAACGCCCTGCCCCCTAAATACAAAATTCTGAAACAAGACAGGCAGGGACGGAAGGGAGGTGGGTTGGCCATTATATTTAAAGACCACCTCGCCTGTCTCCATTCTGAAGTGGTGCTTACGAGAGAGCATGAAGTATTAACGTTTCAGGTATCACTGCTTGGGGGAGCAGTAATCTACAATCCTCCAGGCCATCAAACCGATCTGAGCGCCAAACTTTTCACTCAACTCTTCCCCTTATGCTTGAAATATAAACACTACTTAGTCATAGGAGACGTTAATGTACACTTTGAGGAAGTACATAGCACCACAGCCAGGCACCTGGAAAGAGACATGCAGATTCTCAAGCGCTGGGCATACTTTAGATTTGCTATTCTCTAACATAGAGTCAACAAGGATCCAGGAGATTATCCCTGTATCCTGGACAGACCACTCGCTTGTATTTTTCACTTTTAACCTGCCGGCGAATGCCACCAAATCCCTTAAAACCGCACGAGTGGCAAATAGAGCCTGGAAACTGCAGAGGCGTAGCAAGTGCTTGTGGCGCCCGGGGCTATCCCTCAGGTTGCCGCCCCTAGGAGGAGGAGGGGTGCTGGGGAAAAATGCAGGCGAGCACTTGAAAGAGGTCCGAGAGACACGTAGTATCGCCGCTAATACTTACCTTGATCATGCAAGTTACATGCACATACATGACACGGTCCAAGGCTACACAGTTGAATATACCGGTGACCAGCAGTACAAAGGAGAACACACAGACTGCATGATCTATCTGGGGACTCAGAAAAACCGCATGTGACATCCATCAGAGAGCTGTGTGAACGATTACCTGGTAATTCCCTCAGCACAATGCAAACATGCACATACATGACACCGTTTGGGGATCCATCATCTACAGCTGACATTAAATGACCAAACATCATGGTTCCCCCATTAAAGCAGTGGGGACATGCACAAACGCGATGTGCTCTGACTTGAGGTACAATAATGCAATGACGAACTCGGAACAGCATGAACTACGGAGGGGAGGTGGGGGCGAGGTGGTACACATAAAGCCTTGCCTTAGAACAGAGTCACACCAGTCTCAACAGTCAGACCCACACCATTGCAGCCAGAGAGTTTCTGCCAAACTCCTAGTGTCTACTGTTTGGTGCCAATCTAAGTTGGAGTGTGTGCAACAGCTAAATTCAATTCAAGTCAAGGGAGATTTCTAAGATCTCACTATCTTGTCACCAACCTAGCACCAGCCTGCATTAATTGAGAGTCGCACTGGTGGCCCACCACAGCAGCAAGCCACTATAGCAACAACAAGGTACGACCCTGCAGGGTTACAGCATCACCATCCACCAAAGCATCCATGCCTATCAACAGTGCCAGCTTTTTAACTGATGTCTTCTCATTCCTTGGGAATCCCTTGCCCCGCCAACTTGCCTTACCAGCACTGCCTCATTGCTACAGGACCTCAGCAGTATGGCCTTATCACAGAAGGGCCTTATCAGTGTTGAGGTAAGCATGATCTTCCTCCACTAATGCCTTCTCAGTGCTTTCAGATTCCAGGTATTATTAGCTTTCTCCAACAATGCATTATCAATGCCACAATAAATGCTTTGCTACTAAAATCTCCACACTGCTGCTTCCCCAAAATTTTCAGATTACACTCATGACAGTGACATGTCTTATAAATAAAAGGATGTTTGTGGGATTACCTATCCATATCATGGTAAATCTCGAAAATGATTTAATGGTAAAGAAAACTAGAAAATAGCATACTGGGCCCCATGTTCATGGATGCTTGTATCCTTTCAGGCGCCAACCATCACTTGTGGTATTGAGGGGCAAAACTGCCTTTGCATAATTTTCAACACGCTTGCCGGATGGACGTACCGGTCTGCTCCTCTCCTTTCTTTCCTGTCTTCAGACGCTCCAAACAAACAACTGTGGAGATACCTGTGATGCACTGTAGAAGTTCCTCTTGGGTTGGCTCTGGTCCTCCACTGGCCCTTGGGACGTACCCACAAGCAACCACAACAAACACGGTACGTCGGGGCGGCAACAGAGAACAATTCAAAGCCTGCTGTAGCAATACAGACCCTTGCACGCCTACATCAGTGTTGCCAGATTTTTTCACAACTTTCAAGCCCAAAAGCAACAAAAAAGTAGCCTAAAATAGCCCAATGTTGCCACTCCATTAACTTACGTGTAGCCTGTCTACAACATTTAAAAAATATACTTCTATTTCAAGGATATGTTTAGTACCCACATTAATCAGATTACCTATATTTTGTACACTATAATCAAAGTTGGTCTGTCAGGAAAACTGTCACTCACTTGATATCGGATGGTGTGGAGAAAGCTGCCCAAAAATGTTCTTGGTCCAATTTTGAGGACTGCAACTGCGGAAACGTTCTTCTTGGGAAAGGTGCTCTTCAGCATGAAGTTCCTTTTGCATACTCATGTCAGGCCCCTCAGAGTAATCGCAATACAGGCCAATGCTCCATGTTTTTTCACACTTGTTTGAATGCTCCAAGAGCAATGCTGAACATCTCTTTATATACGCAAATTACATATGTTACGTACTTTTTGGTACTCATCTGAAGAGAGCAGTCCATGGCATGGGGTGCGGAGCTTGCTGCTTGATGTTCCCATGAGCTAATACCCGATAAAGTGCAAGTGCATTCTGAAGACTCAGAAGAATCTCCATCTCCTGTTCTTTGCAAGGTATCAGTATGGTGGATCCTTGTTCAGCCAGTGGAAAGGTAAATGTTTACTGCCTTAAAGACGTATACTATCATTAATGCAGTAGGTGCAGTGCCAACGGGGTCCGTGGGTGTGAGAGGCCTACTTCCCTCCAATTAGGGGTGAGAAGCCTTTCCTCCATTAGTGCGCCCATCTCAACGGCCACAGTGGTTGCAAGAACCTACCTACCTTATGACCCTTCTGCTTACAGGAAAAGGTGTTTTAACCCACAAACTCACCACAATGTGAAAGGAACACGATTTTTAAAGTGTGCCAAGCTTAATACAAAACATAAACCTCAAATGAAGGTCTGCGTGCATTACAAACCTGCCAAATAAGCTAGGAACTACAAAGACACCAACAATGAAGTATGGACGAATTACACTTGGACATTCACATTGCCAATAGCACCACCTCCAACAAATATGAGAACAATTGAATTCCAATGCTTGTTTCACACAGCTAGCACGGTTCTGTGTGCGAGGCAACATGAAGTATTGTGGCCTGATCAAAGAAAAATGGTACTAAGGCAAAGAAAAATGGTACAAAGGTGCCTGCAGGCGATTCATAGCTGCCAAGGTTTCAGATTGCTTAAGTGTGACATTTTCACATTTTTTGTGTAATTATGAGTGACATTCAACGACTACGAGTGACACTTTCTCAGGAACAACAATCAAGTAAAGAAGATGAGGGAAACATATAAACATCAGAAATTACAGCCATTCCAGCAACAAGAAACTTTATGAAGATCTTAAAACTATTTCAAAGCACCAGAAATGGAAGGACACTATCCGATATGGAAAATAAACTGCATAGTTGCCACGTTTTAAGAGTGCTTAGGTGAGCCATTTTCAAAGTTTCAGAGTACTTATGAATGACATTCAACTACTAATGGTATGACACTTAGGGCCATATGTAGGTAATTTCTCTTTACCGATTCCTAAATACCGAATTTTACTGATTCGGTATTTAAGAATCGGTAAATAGAATGTAGGTAAAAAAATCTGTAAATTTTACCGATTCTTTAATATTCGTTATTACTGATTAGGTATTTACCGAATCGGTAATAAGGCATACCTTCCCATTCATTCCTATGGGCCTGGAGGCCCATAGGAATGAATGGGAAGCCATTCACTATAACCGATTCAGTAAATACCGAATCGGTAATAGGGGGAGCATATTCAAGGGTGTCACATTGACACCCTGTTACACCCCTGAATCGTGCATGTGTGCACATGTGGCGCACATACATGCCCTAAGGGCATGTATGTCTGCCACATGGCACTTTTAAAAAAGCACAAAATTGTTTTTGAAAAGGTATTCGGTATTTACCATCAACTTGTAGTTGGTGGTAAATAACGAATCCTTAAACCAAAAATGCACTCACTTGAGTGCTCCCTACATAGGATTTAAGGATTCGGTAATTTACCGATTCTGTATTTTTCCGATTTCTTAAAATACAGATTCGGTAAATTACCGAATCCTTAAAACCTGCCTCCTACATTAGAAGGGGCCAAATACCGGTCGGTAACGGGAAAATTACCGATTTTCGGCCGTTACCGACCGGTATTAGCTATCTACATATGGCGCTAAGAGTGACAAAGCAAAATCAAGAAATTAAGTACATGGAAACAGATAAAACAAAAGAATTTACAAGGCCAAACTATAAAAAGAACTGCTGCAGAGCACCTGATCCTACTGTAAAATGATCGTATGCCCACAATCTACTCACATTGTACATGATTTTACTCTTGTGATCACTACTACTGCTTGCGAAACCACAGACAAATTGCACGAACACCGTGACAGGAAGCTAGTAGAGTATTTCATATGATTTTGCCTTGACCCTGCCAGCGTAGCAGCAATGTGTTTGTGGGGGCCCAGCAGGATTTCTTTAAAAAAAAACCTGATCTCTCTGGTGCTTGTCACGCGCTGACCAGTGACAGAACCAGGCAGGCTGCTGAGGCATGAGTGCATTAAAAGGAGCCTGCCCTGCCAATAAACTAGTATTTCATACCGTGTGGGGTGCCTAAGTCTGCTTTTCATAATCATCAATGTTATTGTTGAGTGTGAATGATGTGCACACATCTGTCACCCCAGCATCCTTCTGTACTTATACCCTCCTTGCCCTGTATTTTAATCACAACGTCCTGTGTTCCACTCTGTGTGCTCATCTGCCCCCTCACCCCTCTAGTCATCCCTCTTTTTGCACTGTGTTTTCATCACCCTTTCCTGCCCCCAGTGTTGCACTGTGTGCTCATCTGCCACTCCTCGCCCCGCCTATTACCCTCTGTTCTCATCCTTTTCCTTGCCTGGTGTTATCTCGCCCTTTTTTGCCCCCTGTGCTCCACTTCCCAGTGCCCCCATTTGACACTCTGTTCTCACCCCTCCTTGCCCTGTGTTTTCATCACCCCTTCCTGTCCCCGGTTTTCCACTCTGCGCTCATCTGCCACTCCTCGCTGCCCTCGGTTCTCACCGCTCTCCTTGTCATGTATTTTCATCACCCCTTCGTTCCCCGTGTTTCACTCCCTTTGCTCCTCTGACGCCCCAGTCATTCCTCTTATTGCCTAGTGTGTTCATCACCACTCTGCCCTCTTTCCCAACTACACTGAGCCCTACAGCTGGAACCTCCGACGTCACCATACCTGCTGCTGCTGCATGCGAATGGAGGGGGGCCGTAATGTGCCTGACACGCCCATCATTGAACTGATCTGACCCTGGATTGGGTCAAACAACTCCATTACTCCAAGGCCGGTCGGAACATTACTGGGGGCAGGTCAAAGGTCACTGCAGATCTCGCAGGACCCTAAATGGAAAGAAACTTCCCGCCCCCATAGATTTATTGCCCTGGCGGTGTTACTTGTGGGCAGGGGCCGCAGGGCATAGAGCCACAGACGCACCTAATTTAGAAAAGAGGTGTGCCATGCACGGCAACCATGGGCTGCAGCGCGGCGGCGCCACAGGCGCCGCACAAAGCTTTGAATCCGCCGCACACTGGGTGGATTCTAGCCCAAATTTCAGTAGCCCGCCTAACACGATTTTTCCTCGCACAATCGGGCAAAATATCGCCCAATTGTGCGTGCGAGAAGTAGCCCAATCTGCCAGCCCTGGCCTCCGTTCGATTGCCTGCACACTACGAAGGGGAGGGCTCGTCGGCTGGATCTCTGAGCTGAGACAGCTCATTGGCTGATTGGAGCCTTTCCCCTCTGACCTCGGTCCGGTTGCGCACCACACCACCACGCTAGGTGGTGATGCTTGCGCTGCAGGAAGCAATTGCACTTGCAGTTGCAATCAGGGGCACTTGTGCTTCAAACGGAGCCGTATGTATGCGCTGCACTGCTGGCCCTTTGCGGCAGCCTTTATAATTTATTTGGGGACTCTGACACTACTGTAATGACTGACAGTAGTGTCAGTAAGTGTCACCAAATAAATTATAAAGGCCTCCGCATTGGGCTACCAGTGCCGCGCGGCCGCCGCCCCGAAAATATTGCCGCCTGGGGCGGACCGCCCCCACCGCCCCCCCCCCCAGCTACGCCAGTGTGCGCTGTAGAAGGTGTAACAGCAGCAACACACACTTCAGATGATGGTACAGAGCGTAATTCGTTTTTCAAGTTGTGCTGATTTTGCTACAACATTAACCGCTTTATCATTTCTCCAGTAGTACTTTTTATGTTTACACGTTATTGGCCTGTAGAACTTGTTTATTTTTTAAGAGTATCCTTACAGTAGTCTCCGAGATAGAATTTAGTTGCAAGCAACAGAAACCCATAAATAGCCATACAAATGGGACTGTTCATTGCGGAGTTGCAAGTATGCGTTAAGTGCTTGGAATGCTCAGTAAGCAAGGCTGGTTAATTTGTTATGTATTATATGGTTTATCTAAGTCCAGGATTTAATTTGTTTACATAGGGCACAGCAAAAATAACCTACATGCAAATGAGAAATTGGTTTATTTTCAGTCATTGTCACTTTCATTCTTGGTCCTCGCACGGACTGGACCATTTTTAGGTCGAGCCTAATCAGCGCGCAAGCGCTGCTTAGGAGTGACCTCTTGGAATCGGTCTGTACTTTTTGGAAAACTTGTGCATGTACTGCACTGTTTCCAATGAGCGCTCGTGCGTGTATGGCATACACCTTGCGGGAGCGAGCAGTGGCGCCATCTGTTTCCAATTCTCATGCCCGTGCTTGTTTCCATTTGCCTGTCTCGCGCTCATGTTAATTGGAAACAGATGGCGGTCTTATTATCTTTCACTTTCATGCTTTTCGTAGCAGCGCTTGTAATGCCTTCCTGCTGATCGTCACAAATGGCACACTCTTTTTTCCCTTTGTTTCACTTTCTGCAACTTCCACCACCCGCATTTACAAACTCCCCATCTCGTGCACAGTCCCACCTGCCCCTCGTCCCTGTTCCTCCCATCTTTTTACTGTGTCTGCAAGTACCCGCTCGCACCACCCTGCTTCTCAAATCTAACAAACTGTCTTTTCCACCATTGTAAACACACTTTCTTGCTCCTTCCACCTCAGAAACTCTTCTCCCATTCGGTTTTTTCCTACTTCTCACGTCCTGCCTGCTTCTCTCACTTCAAGCAGAGACTGAGAGACCCGTCTGTTTGCACCGCTTGCATCCCCAGTGCCTTTTCACTGCCTGCTTCTCTAATACTGTGTTCAAGGCACTATTTGAGTGCACACTTAGAGCATGTTGAATATGAAATAAGGCGCTGCATTATTTTTCTCATTGGAAAGGCCCGATGGCTTCTGTGCAGAGTAAGTGCATACTGTTGGGAGTGAACACATGGGAATAATTTTGTTATGTCAGAAGTTGAGAACTCAGACATTGTTCTCTAAAAGAGAGACTAATTTTATTTTATCTTGGCCATTGTTGCCAAAACCATTTGATGATGCGTTTTGATGGCACTGTGAGTTGTCATTTTCTAATGTTAGTTTGTAGTTTTGAAGGGTGGTTCGTAGGCCAGAATTTAGGATGCATTTTATTGTCTAAGATGACCTTGTACCTCTCCTCTTCTGTTACTGGCTCAAGTTACTGAGATGGAAACAGGTGTAGCTTTCTTTAATTCCCCAGTTAATAAGCCCCCTTTCTTTCTTTGTTGGTGGAAGATTCAACTCAAGTTTGAAATTTGGAAAGAATGAGTTTTTCAAATTGTAACTAGCAATGTGTTTCTGAAAGAAAAATCGCTATTCACTGAAAACAGATTAACTTCTTACACACCCTAGTGTCTTGTGGGTGTGAACATTGGAGGGTCCTTAATTCAGAAAAGGCACGAATGCTACAAACTGAGAAAACAGCGCCAAGAAGCGAAACAAAGAAAATCATGATACAACACAACAAAAAGGCAACATAAAATAATACCACAATAAAAAGTAAAACAACAAAGACCCTGAATATCATTAAAAGCCACAAAGTTCCATGAAAAATCCCCAGGGGCAGGAAGCCTCAAACACTGTTATTTAAAACAAATCATGCTTATGTTTGGCGAGTAAACAAAAGAAAACAAGCATAGGCATAGCCAATAGGTCTCGCCTTTGGGACCTTATAAGTATTTAATTATGCAGCACAATATCTGTGGTGCAACATCAACTGTTGCATGGCTAAAAACTTATAATGTCCCATTCATTCCTTTTTATTTTTTGCATTATGTAGCGCAAACGAAGGTATTGAAGCACTTTACATAATTACTAGTTCCATTACAGACATCTGCCCAGTGGGTGATAATGTGCTGCATGGCTAAACACTGATAAGGTCCCAAAGGCGAACCCTATTGGCTATGCCAATGCTTGTTGCCCTTCCCATCAGGGTAAGAAACATTTAACTCGGCTTTTGATATAACTTCAAAGAGATTCGTTATATTTCCTTTCCTCAGTTTAGAACTAAGGCATTTTCAATATGCTATACAAGGAAGCCATAGTTGTTGCTTATATCTGATGCCACTAATAACCATTGACAAAACCAATAGTCCTTGCTTGTTGTAGGTTTAATATTACTTGTCCAGATGTAAATGTGTATGTACTTGTAAGTGCACTGCCCGCTGTGGAACCCTTCCTAGCCTTTCCCTGTGAAATGTCCACTCCTGGGCACCCCCATGTTGAAGCCAGGCATCCCAGTGCTGCTGGGGCCGTTGTGGAGATTAAGCAAGCTATTGCCCAGAGTTGCAGCTTGGGACCCATGATTAGAATAGGCACCGAGGTGAGAATTATCAGGTCCGAGGAAATTGAATCCAAGACCCGCCGAGGCGGGGGATTGAACTCTGGTCCCGGGCCAGAACTCTGCATCAGGGTCTGCCACTCTAACCATTGAGCCACACTTCTCCACAGATGCAATGACAGAAGCAGCAAAATACCAGTGGGGTGGCACATTATGCTAAGCACAGATTTTTAGCGTACGTGTTTTTTTAAGCCACTCCCTTAAGTATATCGACTACGCCCCTTTGAGCGCCCCCCTCAGTTTTTTCATCCCACTTAAAGCTCTGACCTCAAACTCCTACCGTTTGATCCCAGTCAGCCCCGTTCTAGAAAATCTCGTATCCTCCACTCCCTTACAGCTATTTGGAAACAGCTAGGTACACAATGGAAAATAAAGATGCGTGGGCCAGAACTTAAAGCACCCACCATTAAAATAACTCCTGAAGTTGTTCATGTTTAATAAACCGTGGTCAGAAAGCGAGCTTATCTACCTAGCCAGACAAGGATGAACGCATGACAATAGCAGAGTTAAAAGGGTAACGTAAGCGCTCTGCAGGTTAGTATGAGGGTGCAACTGAGGTGTAAGATGCTCACATTACTTCTAGAACACTCCAGTATGTTTATCTGAAGACACTGGGCACATTCAGCCACTAAGAGTTAGGACGGTTCAAAGAGGCGCTTTACGACAGTAAGAAGAACCAAGGCAATTTCAAAAATAATAATTTTAAAACCAAGGCATGTCGCACCTTTCTGTTGCACACCTTGAGCCAAAAACAGAGGAGCAAGTAACCTCCATACGTCACATCTTTACAGCCTCGTGATATGCAACGCATGTTAAACACAATGAAACAGAGGCCACGAAAGGGTAAGACCCCCAAGCCCCGGTCCACGGGCAGACCCCGAGAAAATGAAAACGCGAGCTCTTACCTGCTCATTGCTTTTGAGGTTTCGACGAGGCCAAGGGTCGGTATGGGAGAGGGACACGCCTAACGCCAGCTATCCAGGATTGGGGTAACCAGGAAACACCCCAGTTCTCTCCAGTGAATGTATTCAAGAGCTCTGGTCTAGCGCTTCTGCCTGGCCAGACTCCAGCAGGGTCAAAGGTCAGCCTGGCCCATCCTATCTGAGGGGAGCCGTGCGGGGAGGATTTGGCAGTCCAGGTGTGTGTGCGCACGAGTAGGTAGGTCTGTTAAGTCGGGCACCCCCTGCTTCCTAAACAGAGTAGCCTTAACGTGGAATGGAAGAAATGTGCTTCATTCTATGGTAATTTCTTTATTTGACTTAGTTTCAATCCCATCGGCACACATGGCCTAGAGTTGGGGGCGGGAGTTGATAAAACGCTACAAAACTAGTCCAAAGGAACGGGTGCCCTGCAGTCCGTACGCTTACGGCCGTGCCCCAGGCCACACAAGGTCGTCACGAGAGTGCGTAGCGGTGAAGCGCGTGACGCGTCACCGCTACGTTCTCATCGCGACGCGAGGGCCGGGCAAAAATGTAGCCAGGGCCGTCATTGGTAGCGCTGGCGCGCGCTCTCCAGATTGACGGCCCTGGAGCAGGCTGGGGGATGGGCCAGTCAAAGTATACGCGCCGGGGCGGCAACGCGGGCAGAGATAACGGTGAGTCAGTCATCATGAATTCATGTGGCAATGTGGCATTTCAAATAGCAAGTTAGTGCAGCAGCAGCGCGCGCAGTGCGCAGCGCGCTGCTTGCACTCAAACTGGGCCGCCCGGCCGCGGCGGACTTTACAGGGACTTTATAATTGATTTAGTGACACTGTGTCCCTAAATAAATTATAAAGGCCGCCGCAGGCAGCCGCCCTAAATATAGTGCCGCCTGGGGCGGTCCGCCCCCACCGCCCCCCCCTAGCTACGCGCCTGGGAAACTGGTCACCCAGGACCGTTTCCAAGCCCATTTTTCCCCAGACAACCTAGCTACCCGAGACTTTCTCCCAGCAAATACAGAAGCAATACAACTCGAAGCTGAAATTACCAAGACTCTAGATACCTTTGCCCCCATATTTACATCCAAACCCAGAAACAAGTCTCTATCCGAGAAGTGGTATTCACAGGATCTTAAAACACTGAAAAGGAAGTGTAACTCACTAGAACACTCCTGGAGAATGTCGAAATTGGAAACAGATAGAATAAGCTATAAGACTGAGTTAAGGATTTACAATAACACCATTAAAAAAGCAAAGACCTATTTTTCCACCCGGATAAAAGAAAACTGTAACTCGGCCAAGGAAATTTTTAGAGTTGTGAAGGAGCTTTGCAAACCAGCTAGTCTGTCTCAAACTCTGCCTCCTTCTGAGGAAAATTGTGAAAAGATAAGCGAGTTTTTCTCCAACAAGATCAGCACAATTTACTCATCATTTACCAATGACTCCTCTTTATCCCAAACCAACTGGGAATAGCCACCTCCATATCCAGATGGTGCAACACATATGGGCAACTTAGCCCCTCTTACAGAACTAGAGGTCGAAAGAGCCATGTCGGAAGTAAAATCAGGATCCCCCTTAGATCCATGGCCCCACTACATATTTTCTCAGATCACTTCGATAATATGCCCCTATGTCACTTATCTCCTTAATAGATCACTGGACACAACAGTATTCCCAGAAATATGGAAACAGGCTGTAGTGACCCCCCCTGCTGAAGAAAGCTGGAACAAATGTTCATAATCCTGAAAACTATCGGCCCATCTCCCGGCTCCCATACCTTTCTAAGGTTTTGGAGAAACTGGTAAACAGACAACTGGCCAATTACTTGGAGGCCAACAAACTTCTGGACTGTTCCCAAACTGGCTTTAGAGCCACCAACAGTACAGAGGCCACCCTTCTGGCCGTCCTCGACGATATGAGATCATCGATGGATCAAGGAAAAGCCGTTGCTCTGATCCTATTGGACCTGTCGGCGGCGTTCGACATGGTATCACACGACCTTTTGCTAAAAATCCTCTATGAAAAGGGTATTCATGCCAAAGCTCTTCAATGGCTCAACTCTTTTCTGAGGAACAGAACCCAGATGGTACAAATGGGCCAGTTCTTCTTGAAAAAAAAAGACATCAGCTGTGGTGTCCCCCAGGTAGCTTCCCTGAGCCCGACACTTTTCAATGCCTATGTGTCATCTTTGGCATCGATAAGTAGGAAATGGGGACTTAGTATCTGCTCCTATGCATATGACACACAGCTGATGATCACCATAGAAGACAGACATGAGGATACCAAGGTCAAACTAAATAACTGCCTTTCAGAGATGGCAATTTGGATGACCAAACACTGCCTCAAGCTTAACGCAGGGAAATCAGAGATACTGCTCTTTGGTGGAGCACATCTAATTTGGGACCCAACTTGGTGGCCACAATCCTTGGGAGATGCCCCAGCGCCCAAACAGTGCGCGAAAAATCTAGGTATAACCATCGACAACACTCGGTCCATGCAGGATCATGTGCGGGTTCTGTGTGGAAGAGGTTTTGCTATCCTAAAACTCCTAAGAAGGCTTTTCCCATGGATCCCGCTAAAATGTAGAAGGACGGTCACACAAGCATTACTCACTAGTAGATTGGACTACGGCAACGCCCTGTATGTAGGCATGGCAGACTACCTTTTCTCACGCTTACAGGTGCTGCAAAACGCGGCTGCTAAGCTTGTATGCAATAAAGGTAGATTTAGCTCTGCGTCCGCATGCATGAAAGAACTCCACGGGGTACCCATGCGCCAAAGAGCAAGGTTCAAACTGTTGAGTCATGCGCATAAAGCACTGCACAACGTCGGACTTAAAATCCTTCAGAATAAAATGTTATTCTATATCCCCACAAGATGCCTGAGATCAAGACACCAAGCATTAGCTAGACCCAAGCGCATAAAGAAAGTCAGAGCCGGCGGCCGATCATTCTGATACCTGGCAGCTAAACACTGGAATGAACTACCTGTGGACCTGCGCCTCTCCGAAAATTATGCATCGTTCAGGAAACAGCTAAAAACGTACCTTTTCCCGATGTCATAAGTACAAGCAGTTGAAGACCCCCAACACAACCTACCACATGTTCCGATAAACAGCGCGTGATATCCGTCAGGATGAATGTTGCGCTCTACAAATACGAATACAAATACAAATGAATGTCGCTGGTAAAAATATATATTAATAATAGATTGTATACTGAAGTTTATTGAGCTGCCTTTAATAACCATGTAACTCTTGACATTTTATGATGAACTTGTGCTGGAAAATGAATGGTTTTGCCACCATTTTTCAAAGCCTTGTTTTCTATACACTTCTGTGTATCTATGTGTCAATTAAGACATTTTTCTACAGTGCAGGCATTCTACCATAGGATATGACAGAGCTTTACCGAATGTGGTGTGAGTCAGGGCAAACCAGTATAAATATGTACAATGATAGGACATGTTAACATACAGCAATAGTAGATTAATGGTAATAGCACATTTGAGTCAAGGAGGGATGGTACCACAAGAATGACTAATACATACAAGGCCCCTCACAACACCTGACCCGCATACACCCAAAAACACCTCTGATTAGCCCAGCTCTCTCAAGCCACCGTCCTGCGTATCAGCAAGACTAGAATGGTAAGAAATCCTTCTCCTACCTCGCAGCCAAAGCCTGGAACACCCTCCCCTCCACATCCGGCAATCTCTCACACTGCCTCATTCCAGGAAGGACCTCAAGACCTGGCTTTTCGGATGACTGCGGCACTCAACTTAGCCGCCCCCTCCCCCCCAGCGCCTTGAGGTGAGTAGCTGCGCTTTACCAACCCTGATTGAGTGATTGATTGACTTACAAGTTTGGAAGTAAGGGTGCATCATTTATGCAGTTGTAACAGCTGGTTTATTGACAGCTATCGTGCTCACGGGTATAATACATGTCAAGTTTCTATCTTAACCCCTTCCCTGCTCATGACGGAACCGTTCCGTCATGAGCCACGGTTGGCGTGTGCTCATGACGGAACGGTTCCGTCATGACAATCCTGTCGGCGGCCGCTCCGCCTGCGCGGCGCTGTTTCCCCGCCTGCGCGGGGCGACAACGCAAATGGGCGGAGTCATGACGGAACCGTTCCGTCATGAGCACAGCTCAACTGTGGCTCATGACGGAGCGGCTCCGTCATGAGCACAGGCCCACCGCGCTGCCCCCCTGCCCCCCCCAGCGCTGCAGCGGAATGTCCGCAGCAGCGAAGGGGTTAAAAAAGACATAGAGGTTGAGGAAACTTTTTAGGTAGCTGGCTGTGTTTCAAAGTTAGAAAGGTTTCAGCTGATCTAATTTTAGTGGCTTGTTCGTTCCAGATCTTTGGTGTGCCTCCCGAGAACAAAAAAAATGAAGTATAGCCTTTTACTCACATTGAAAGTGCCAGACTATTCTATATGAGTGCCCCATAACAACATATGTTTTAAAACAAAAAATAATTTAGGTGAAATTTCTGCTCTAAATTGCGCTATTATCAAGTTTTACAATATTTCCCAACCATTTTTGAAGCAATTACAGTTTGCTCACTTTGTGTAATTCATACTGGTAATGAACACCCTACTTCTATTAAGTGGTGGCTGGTGATCCCGGAAAGTGGTGAGGCATAATACTTGCCACGGGTTTGCCTGATTGTTTTAAAAGTTTGCTCGGTGCCTTAACACATAAATGTACCCACACAACACATCCACCGTTTCTTACTCACAAACACATGCATACACTGATACTTTCACAATCACTAGCCCTCACTCACAACTACTTGTGTACAAGGGCTCTGATTTGAACCCCTGGGTAACAGGCATTCTGATTTAATGGTGCGGCATGCAGATCGTGTGCAACTCCACCTGCTTTACTATTGATACAGGCACCCCTCACTCACTCCCACACACAATCTTCCCCTCACTGACTCATTCTAACTCACTCATACTGCTTTATCCACACCCTCACCTTCACTTATTCATACTCATTCTCACACTGTCACTCTCATAAACACTCTCAAACACACTAAACCAACACATACACTCACTCAACCTCATTATCTCTTAATCACTCACAAGCACACTTTCACTCACACATACACAGAGATACGACAATTAATTATTTTTGTTTTACTTACCCTTTTTCCGTTTCTCGCAACACAGAAACTCAATGGCAGCAGCAAAGCAGGAATCCGGCACCAGACATTGAAACCGGTCAGCCATGATTCCTAACAATGAGCCATACAGAGAAGCAGAGCCAGGCCCATCTCAAGTCCTCTCCCAGGCTTGTCGATAGGACTGGAAACACAGCCCTATCAGAAGTTGGGACAGTGCTCCTTATTGGCGTCAGGGATGCACTGATGTGCATCCTGACAGCCCCATTTGAGCAGATATACTGTGTTGTCTGAGGCATGCATAGTATGTCTGCTAAATTAAAAGCATTGTGCCTGTGTTAGGGTATTGTAGTTGAACTGCTCCCCTCACGTGAGCAGGCCAGACATCCATCTGCAGAGTGCGGTATTTTTAAACAACACTCTGTAGCTGGCTCTGGCCTCAGGCCTCTCCTCCTCCTCCTGTCATCAAGAGCCTGGAGACGAGCCTGAGAGGGATGACCTTCACACTGCAGATTTCATGTAAGGTGGAAAGTTATGTTTGCATGAACACTGCTAACTTAAATTATTGCAAGCGTGGGCAGAGGCTCCTTGAATTATGAAGGCTAAGAGGTGGCAGGGCTATACCATGAAGCCCCTGAAGAGGACCTGCCCAACTACTGTACAACTTCACCAGTTACCTTTGATTTCACCCACCTGTTTTCAAAAGTTGAGAGTGACCAGGATACCTCTTGAGGAGTGGGCCTGCAGCACTGATTGTGCTTCCCACTTAAGTCACCCTGTAAAACATGTCTCAGGCATGCCTTTGCAGCCTGTGTGTGCAGTTTTAAACTGCCATTTCGACCTGTCAAATAAGCCTTTTTCTAGGCCCAAACATTCTTTTTTAATACATGTAAGTCGCCCCTAGAATAGGTAGGCCCTGCACAGCCCAAAGGGCAGGGTGCAGTGTATTTGAAAAATTTGACCGGTACTTTATGCTTTACATGTCCTGGTAGTGAAAAACTCTTAATTTTATTGTTCAATACTGTAAGGCACTCCTCTCCTTAGGAAACCATTGGGTTTCCTTATTACCTTAAATAAGTGATAACTTAGTAAGGTCAAGATTTGTGTCTAAAGAATTGTAATTTAAAGACTTATTTAACGGTAAAGTCGATTTCAAGTCACAGTTCTGAAAATGCCATGGAGAATCACTGGAAGCACAACGAAGGTGTTAGCGGTTGAAATCCTTACAATGCGGGATGTGTTTGCCTTACAACTAAGAAATCGAACAAGGAATCTTGGAGCGGCCATCAGTTTGCATCATTTTCTCTTCCATTGATTATTTCTATCTGTGATGTTTCAAGATAAAAATTCCACCAGCCCATGTCCTGATGAGAACCCTCAACAATCAGCAGTTCGTAATGCGTCGGCAATATAAATGATTGGAGATTTCATACTAATTGCATCAATATGGACAGTGATCGAGACTTTTTCAAATGACATTTTTGTGCCATATTAGATGGTGTTGGAACCCCTTAGCTCATTCCAAGAGGGCCCCATGTAAACACACTCCTCCGGATATTAATTATAGGACTGGTTGAACAATGAATTGCTAATAACAGTGTTTTTTAATTCACTTTTTGTATTTATGTTCAGCACTTTCACTGTTGTTAATGTATGTTAATGTAAGGTGTTGAGTACACCAGTTAGAATACTGAGAACATCGATGCACTGTCATTGTTCTGCTCCAGTTTTAGTGTTACAGCAAACAAATGATGGACGGAATGCTGACAATGCAAACATTCTCACCCAGTCAAAAGATCTGGGTTAAATCCGTCGTTCTTTTGCCCACTACGCCACCCCAGTTTGGACCCAGCCATATGCAAATCAGTCTTGACCCTGTGCCCCATGGGAACAGTCCAGACCGAACTGCCAGGCCAGGTCCTCCCTGCACCGGAAACAAGCCTCCTGGGACCGGTTTCAGGGTATGTCACCCTTCTTCAGCACGTCTGGGCATACCCATCCCACTTAGGGCGAAAAGTGTAATAGCAAACACATGATCGACGGAATGCTGACAATGCAAACATTCTCCCCCAGTTAAAAGATCTGGGTTAAATCCATCGTTCTTTTGCCCACTACGCCACCCCAGTTTGGACCCAGCCATATGCAAATCAGTCTTGACCCTGTGCCCCATGGGAACAGTCCAGACCGAACTGCCAGGCCAGGTCCTCCCTGCACCGGAAACAAGCCTCCTGGGACCGGTTTCAGGGTATGTCACCCTTCTTCAGCCAGGCTAGCTTGAATCCAGTGGCGTAGTGACCAAGGGACCCACGTCTGGGCATACCCATCCCACTTAGGGCGAAAAGTGTTACAGCAAACAAATGATGGACGGAATGCTGACAATGCAATCATTCTCCCACAGTCAAAAGATCTGGGTTAAATCCATCATTCTTTTGCCCACTACGCCACCCCAGTTTGGACCCATCCATATGCAAATCAGTCTTGACCCTGTGCCCCATGGGAACAGTCCAGACCGAACTGCCAGGCCAGGTTCTCCCTAGACCGGAAACAAGCATCCTGGAACCGGTTTCAGGGTATGTCACCCTTCTTCAGCCAGGCTAGCTTGAATCCAGTGGTGTAGTGACCAAGGGACCCACGTCTGGGCATACCCATCCCACTTAGGGCGAAAAGTGTTACAGCAAACAAATGATCACTTTGCCACTGGATTCAAGCTAGCCTGGCTGATGGCGGCTGATTAGCCAGAAACCGGTCCCAGGATGCTTGTTTCCGGTCAAGGGAAGACTTGGCTTGGCAGTTCTGGCTCAACTGTTCCCATGAGGCACAGGGTCAGACTGATTTGCATATGGCCATGTCTGAACTGGGGTGGCGGAGTGAGCTAAAGAATGATGATGGATTAAACCCATATCAGTTGACTGGGGGTGAGTGCTTGAAATGTTCTACACTCCGTCCATCATCCCCTTTGGTTTTGCTTTGTTCGCCCTAAGTTGGCAAAGTATGCCCCGACGTGGGTCCCTTGCTCACTTTGCCACTGGATTCAAGCTAGCTTGGCTGATAACAACTGATTAGCCAGAAACCGGTCCCAGGATGCTTGTTTCCGGTCCAGGGAAGACTTGGCTTGGCAGTTCGGGCTCAACTGTTCCCATGAGGCACAGGCTCAGACTGATTTGCATATGGCCATGTCTGAACTGGGGTGGCGGAGTGAGCTAAAGAATGATGATGGATTAAACCCAGATCAGTTGACTGGGGGTGAGTGCTTGCAATGTTCAACAATCCGTCCATCATCCCCTTTGGTTTTGCCCAGTTTTTAGTGTGGCACATATGAATTACGCACAAGATGAGAGGCGCTATTCTTTTCTATTCACCGTAAGATATAACGATTTGTGTCAAATGAATTCAAAGGCCATGCTTATTGGTTAACGAGATTTTGTTTCAAAGTAAAGCGAATCTAAATCACGCAGCCACCTACTGTTTTTATGTTTAGACTTTTAGAAAGTTGGCATTTTATTGTCCCGACCATTTGGTACCTGTAGTCTTTTCCTGGGTCACATGACTAGGTGTAGCTTGCAGTTGGTCTTTGTGTATTTCTCACAGAGAGTGAGTCAAAGAGAGGCCAGGTGTTGGCACTCTGACTTAATGAGTAGAAGGAGATGGCACCTACCACACTTGCACATCACAAAGGCTCTGCGTGAGCACTCTCACAAAGGGTTTGTCACTAGTATTTTGTGTCCACAGACAAGCTAGAGCCAGGGCAGGGAGGAAGGGGATGTCTGACACCTCAGTGGGGTGGAAGCCTCTAGAAACGTCTCGTACTTCAAAGTGGGTACCAGGTATAAATATTGGACCTCAGACCCCAAATCTTCAGTACACCTCTGAACCTGTGGAAGACTCAGAAAAAGAACTGCTGTGTTCCTTTGATGCAAGAAGGACTTCCATCCTGTGTACTGCCCTGATGTCCTCCTGCCTGAGTAGGAAGGACTGGCCCTGCATCTTGAACCCAGGACCACAAGAGTGACTTCAAGAGCTAGTTGGCTGGCTTCCTGAACAGAAGCCTCAGGGACAGAACAGTCTTCTTCCATCTTGAACCCAGCACCTGGACTCTGTTACCTTCCAAGTAGTGCCACCCCAGTCCTAGACCCTTGAAAGTGGTCCGGAAGGTGCCTTGCCAGCCCAACTATGATTTTAGTAGAAATGACACATAGCATCTCAGAAACTCTGTATCAGAGCCGCTTCATGATGCATTCGCTCCCCCAACTCCACAACGGGATCGCTCCCTGACGCAGCCTCGATCCAGGCCTTTGCATAGCAAACCCATCGTCGATAGTATCTTTGACGATGACGCAGGACTCCGCATTGCAAGCCCCGCAGCTTCTTTGGACACAGCTGCGTGAGATGCATTCTTGACATGGGACTTTATGTTGCAAGCCCCTTGTTGACTACATTCTCAACGATAACTCAGGATGTCACATCGCAGCCTTGGAACTGTTAGGAACCGCCACTGCATGACACATTCTCGACATGGGACCTGCAATGCTCCGCAAACAAGATTTAACGTACTGTTGTTCAACTGGCCTAACTGGGTTACGATAGTGGGTCTGCACTCCATCGTGGTTGGTGTGAAATTGTGACTTTGTACCTAGCCGGTACGACCAGATAAACACAGATGGCACTTTGTGCTATTTTCACTTAAATTATTAATAAGATGTTGTTCTATTGTTCTAAATTGGTGTGAGATTGTTTTTGTGTTTTGTTTTTAATTTATTACTGTCTAAAGTATTGTATAAATTCTTTACACATTGCCTCTAAGTTAAGCCTGACTGCTTTTGTGCAAAGCTACCAGACGGTTAAGCACAGGCTAATTTGGGGTGTGTTTGTGACTTCACCCTGACAAGAATTGTGGTTGCTGCTTGCGTAGGGTTTCACCTTCCCAGTTTCGTACATATACTTTCTGCCAGACTCTGTAGGGTATGCTGTACACGACTAGCAGATATGACGTGACCGGGATTCCCCCTCAAGCTTTTGTGGCTTATGGAAATTGTCAGTTATAGACAACTGCCATCCAATACAGAAATTGTTGAATCCCTCATGATTACAAGAGCTTACCAGAGTCTGAACAAAGCATAAACTTTCACCCAGTCATATTTTTCACCCCACAGCACCAAGTATGGTAAAACATTTACTTTCACTATTTCTGGTATAAGATTGCACCCAAACATTCAAACGTGTGTTCACTATTCTTGACTGACAAACTACTACTGCGTCATTCAGCCTCATGACTTATGACCTTTGACAGATATGACACTGTACACAGAATCGCCTATAGTCTTCTCTCAGTGTAAGGTCTTTACTGGGAAAACAAGCCCTGGCAAAGTCAATAGGTCTCGCCTTTTGAGATCTGTTGGCTTTATCAATGTTCTTTAGCCACATTGGTTGTCAGCAATGTTTTTTAGCCACATTGGGTGTCAGCACTGCATGTGCAAGAGCTGTTCTGCTTAGTTATTTTTTTGTGGTAGGATGGGAGGGACAAGCAACATGGGATGAGGAAGGATGTTTAGAGTGGCAAGCAGCCTTTGACTGAGTAGGAAGGGGGAAGTAACAACGCAGTACACAGTTTAACTAAAAAAGATAAAATAATTAAAGTTAGAAACAAGTTCTATGATGCAGCCAGCGCTGGTCATGTCATAGAACTTTTTTTGTTGTGGCGGCAGGCCAACATGGACAGAGGGAGGAGGAAGCATGACTAGGGCCAGTGGGAGGGGGCAGCAAGACAACAGACAGTGGGAGGAGCTTTCTCCTTCAATCCTCTCCTTATGTTTTTTCTCAATCACACACTTAGTATGGAGCTATAGCCTCTCTTATGTCCTCTGACTCCTCATAGTCTACTGCCTAAGTTTCTGAAAATGTTGGGCAGCTTGAAGAATGCCTTTCTGAGCCTATGATTGTGCAGGAGCTGCTTCTCTTCTGTCTGCCCCTCTTTCCACACACATTTAGCACGTCTGTCACCAGTAAGCTCTGAATGCATGCAGTGTAGTAGTGTCCGAAGAAGGAAGGCTAGCAGCTATACCTGGGTTCTGGTCCCATATAGCAAGCAGCCTCAGATGTAATGCAGGAACGCAAAATGACTGGCCCAGTCCCTTAAAGCTGCAGAGCTAAAGGGGAGGGTTGTAGAATTCCTGCAGCCAGCTTTTGTCTGGTCAGCGCAGCCAAAGAAACGAACAGATACAGTAAACTTAAGCTCCATGAGTGCTGCTGCTTCATCGGAGGCTGTCAAGCACCTGAGTCCCAGCAGCAGAAGCACAGATATCACCAACACACTGACCGACATGTACTAGATACAAGTAGGGGTGGGCAGAAAATAATGCTCTGCAGGCAGGGTTTGAAGAGTTTTGGCCACACCCGGTTACGCATGTAACGCAGTGGTCTGGCTGGATTCCGCACTCTGCTGCGTGGCAAATTCCCAATCCGGGCTCTCATGGGCGGTTGCGACTGTTCACATTGGAAAAGCTGCTGCTAGAGTGGAAAATCTACAGCAGCAAAATCAACTTGAGCCCTCTAGTGCATTGCTTGGTGCTGTGCGTGCTGATTTCTCAGCGCAAAACAAACTCCTGGTGCAAAAAGTCAACTTGGGTAGAGGGACTTACCGATTTCCGCCCGCTCGCAGAACTCCGCAGAATCTCGCAAAGTTGTTATGTAACGGCAAAGATTTCTGTGGAGTGAAACTCTACGAGTTCCTCCCACCCCTAGATACAAGTACTGCAAGGTTTCAATCGCTACACTTTCTATTGGAATGTTAACGTGTATTTTTCTTTAGATCTTTTATGGAGCGCCTTTGCTGCCTCTTGGAACTGGGGAGCAAGGGAAAGCGCTAATATGGAGGGCAGGAGGAAGTAGCAAGATAACAGACAGTGAGAGGAGGGTGGAGCTCGGCAACAATACGAACAGCAGTAAGGGAAAACAACACGAGGGACTGTAGTAGGAGGGCTTGAGGGGGCAGCAACACAAGAGCCAGTGGGTGGAGGGCAGGAGGGGGCAGTAAACCCGCAGACAGTAGGATGGGGCAGGAGGGGAGAAAACAAAACGACAGTTGGAGGAGAATAAACCAAGCACCAACACAAAGGGGGGAGGGTGGGAGATGGCCTGGAAACACTTGTACTCATATGGAGATCTCCAACTGAACCCAAAAAAAAAGTACCTCCAGAAGCAGGGGACCAGTGGAAGGACACTGGCCGCAGACCGGATGCTGTACTTGGTCTGTGCTCCATGGAAGGGTCCAACACAGAAGAGAAGGTGAAACCAGCATGCACTGACCAATGAGAATCACAGAAATGAGAGTGATTATGAAGCCAAACAATGGTAAGTGGTAAGTAATGGGCAGGCTCTAAGCCCTTTTTAAGTTTGTTCTAAAACAAAAAATCTTGCAAGTGGCACGGACCGTCTCATGGAATACCTAAAAATAGTTCTTATTACATGCATAGAAATGTGAAGGCTTAAAACTAGAGAGGAGTGCAATTCGAATATCTATCCAGCTACATGACATATCAAAAGCCGGTTTTACCCGGAGCGGCAGACGGAGTAATTGAGCCTTTAGTGTTTTAATAGTCTTTTATGGTCTTTTTAAGCTAAAAGGCTTAATGGCATAGAGTTAGTTTCAAAGATTGAGAAATAGTTTGTAACGCTTGGTGGCGTGAAGCAAAGCAAGTCTTCTTCGGTACGGACGCGGGAGGGATTGACTACACAGAAAGTTGATTAGGCTACTACATACAATTGGAATTGATAGCTTGTTGAGTTATGGCGAAAAATGTACTAAGTTCTTGCCGTCTCTCCTGGGGCCAGCTCCGTATCAGATGCAGGGTCTTCTGGCGTTTGGTTGTGCTGCTCCTGTTCTCATTTTTAATGAAGTTTACCGTCAGGCGACTGATTATGACTAAACCATTGAGCAATGCAAATGGAATTGCCCCCCGATGCCGAGGAATGGGCCCCAGATGGCCGTTAAAAGGTGATAATGAGGAAACATAGCATATTCGAGGCGCTCAAAAGAGAGGCTTTTGTGAAACAGACTCTGCCTCTTTGAAGCAATGGTATTTGCTTAATTGTATCCACTACCATTTGGAACTGCTCTAAAGTACAATTTTCCAGAATATGTTGTTTCTGGCTAAAGTCTTAAAACAACAATTGGTAGGTACCTGCATGCTTCAAATTATCTATTTGAATTGCTCTCACCGTGTAAATACTTGTCCAATATAAGCATGCACACAGTGGGCATTTGATAATTTTCTTTGCAATGTTATTTTACAGAGCGTGATCAGTTGGCACTGGTGGGGATTAGGCGTAGTTGCACAAAAAGTTTATGTACCATTGCCTTTTAAATCTGAAAAATGTCAACTCTTTAATTACTTGTTATGCAGCGTGTTATTTCTCTAAATTTATAACTATAACTGCTAAATGATTTCATATCATGTGAGCCAGCCATTGTTTTAAGCCTATATTATTTGACATCCCTTGAGAGCCAAATATCAGTCAATATCCAATATACCTTTAGCCCACGGGTATTTCAACAAGCTGACCTGCGTTGTAATACCACGTAGGGCTTTACCATGCAATTGCAATGGTATTGATAGATCTAATATTCCTATATATGTGTGTGTATATATATTTTTTCTAATGACAAAAAATGTATGTCAACGCTTTGTTATAGTTAGGAAAACGTTATTATTTCTATATAAACTAAACTAAAAATGCAAATTGTAAAAATATCGTTATACCATAGCTTTATAATTTACACTCCATATTTAAATTAATATAGCTTTATTCTTTAGATGCAAACCAAACTTAAACTGCACAAAGATTATAATTTGCAACAGTATACTTATACTTTTAATTTATAATTTATGCAGCATCTTCAAGTTATTATCTCATGCACCTCCATACACACTGTATTCAACTCAATAGCCACACTACTTTAACTATAACTTGTGCTTTCTCCATGCACTGCTTATACCCTTTTATATGATATCACTTAAACTATGTAAAATAATAGCATTTACAGTAGCACTTATGACATCGTAAATCATGTCATTTGTGAGAACACAGTGCATGTTAGAGTGGCTACAGAGTTGAATACAGTGTGTATGGAAGTGTGAGTTATAATAATTTGAAGATGTTGCATGGATTATAAATGAAAGGTATACCTTTACAAATTGTAATGTTTGTGTAGTTTAAGTTTTCTTGCAGCTAAAGAATAAACACAGTTATATTAACTTAAAGGTGGTACGTAAATTACAAATTCGAGGTATAACTATAATTTTACGTTTTGATATGTTTGTGTATTTTAAATTTGGTTTCATATAAAGAATAAATAAAGTTTTTCTAACTATAATAAAGCTTTAACCTTGGTTTTTGTCATTGAATTTCAATGTTTGTGTTTTGTAATAATGTGTTTCAAACCATAGAGTTTAGTGTTGTGGAGTGTAATTAAGTTGAGTGTGGTACAGTACAGTAGAGGAGAGTGGTGTAAAGTGTACTGTCACAGAGTTGAGTGGTGTACAGTGGAGTTGCATACAGTGGAATAACACCCAGTGCAACAGTGTACAGTAGAGTGGGGTAGACTGGAATAGCGTAGAGTTGAGAGGCATACACTGAAATGGCATAGCGTGAGGTACAGTGAAGTGACGTCCAGTGGAATATCATAGACTGGAGTGGTGTACAGTGGAGTGGTGTAGAAGGGAATACCGTACATTGGAGTGTTGTAGAGTGGAGTGACTTAGAGTGAAGTGTGCTACACTGTAGTGACCTAGAGTATAATAGCATACAGTGGAGTGGTGTACAGTGCTGTGGCGTAGAGTGGGGAAGAGTGGAGTGGCGTACTGTGGATTAGGGTATAGTGAAGTGGTGTAGAGTGTAATAGCATAGAATGTAATAGTGTAGAGTGGAGGAACGTAGAATTGAGTGGCGTAGAGTGGAGTGTGGTACTTGAAATAGACGTAGTGTGACATTAGGTGAACGGATGTAGATGTAATGTGGCAGGAATATAGATTATGAGATGTAAATGTTCATTTTTGGTAGTATATGTATATAGTGTGAGTAGTGTTAAACTTAGAAGTGTTAAAATACTTAGTTATATTTGAGCCACGGTATGCCATGGTAACTTAGAGGTATACTGCAGTAGATGCTGATGACAAGGCACTCTCTGATTGGCTAATGGCTGTCTTACAAAACATAAAAGGCCAGCATGTCATTTTCATTACAAAAAATGGGGTGACCCAATAGTCAAGTACCTGGGTGTAAAACATTACCATCCTTCACATACCCTCTGTAATGTGGCTTTAGCACGTTGATCATATGTTACTATATGGTATTGTTTCCCATTAACTCCTTCTGTAATCTCTGAAGTGTCCGTATATTATGAGATACGTATTGGTACTGTGGCTGAGCAATGTTTTGTTAACCCTGGGCACGGTACTGTGAACACGTGTCGTTTTGTTAAATGTTAATGTTTGTATTTTCTGTAACTCTTCGAACTTCCCGCATTTAGTGTAAATCACACTAAGTGCGTGTTTTAACATTTTATCCACACCAATTATCTCAAATACACAATTCTTCCCGTCCCCATGGATTTCAAAGTAACCGTTTCGGATTAATTGACCGTCCTGAGTCTTTTAACTCTGCTTTCTAAAGCGCACCGGCACCGTCCGTCTCACGTTGACGTCTTCCTCCCTATTTTAACGTCCTCGCGGTGAGTGGTAACCCCGCTACCAGCATAGTGAGACGCCACACGGACGGCCGAATAGAACGGTTTAAAGGTAACACCCCTCCCTCCCCTCCTTATCCTTACTATGCTGCATCCACTGAGGCCTAGTTATTCTCAGAATCACTCATGCCTCTTTTTGTTTGCTTACAGCTTGGCATTATCCCCAGCTCCTAGAGACACGAACACGTTTCCCAACGGTTCCTGTGCTCTACCTTAAGTTAAACTGTCGTGACTCTCCTCCCGCTACGTAACATAGATTGGTAGCCTCTTTATGTATGAAACTTAATGCGGTTTCGTTTTTAATTTTTCAGATACCGAATTAACGGGTATTTTCAAAGCTGTGCATCATGAAGGGACACAGGAACTCAGTACCTGACTCCCTATGTTTTCCATTAAAGGAATCCTGCTCCCTGATTAATAACGGGTAAGCCTAATCTTAGGCCCCTCTCTGTAATTAGAATATCTCAAGTGCAACATCCTTATCACTCCCTTTTATATTTTCTCTAGGCACACGATTAAGTCTAGCACTCATCCAGGTTGCCCCTCCTGTCCTGATGAAGACCCGCACGGCCAAGGCTTAAACTACCCTTAAGGCCACCCAGACGGGTCGAAACGTCGACGTCCCCAGTTTTAATTGCCTGGGACACGCAATTCCCTCACGTGCTACACTATGAATTGGTTTCTAGTCTGATTTCCAAATGCATAATTGAGTTTGCATACTTTGTAACGTGACCAGGCTCCATTGGACGGTGATTGACAACCGGTCCCCATGTGAATTTATTTAAATTCTTCATGTCACTACGTTCTGTACTCTTTCTTTCACTCACTCACCCTTCAGCACCCTTGCTACATGCACGTTCCCTCTGGAGCAACCTCGATAAACTATAAAGGTCAATTGTTAAGAATGTGTAAAATAAATGTATGGTGATTTTGATTTTGGTTGTTGCCTTCTTTTGCTGTTTATGTTGAAATATTGTATTTAATATTGTGAGCTACCCAATTTACCCCTTTTTAGCTCTTAACTAAGTGAATGATATAACTGAGTAAGGGCCTATTGCCCTGGTTGTTAATAATAGGTCAGGGACCATTGTCTTTTGTATCAAGCATGTCATTTTCAGCACACCTTTGCTGGGTTCTGAGTTTCTCCTCGTTCGGGGTAACGGCCTTAGATATAGGTAAGTAGTATGTTTTATCGTTGTTCCTTACGCATTACCACTTTAGTAAAGTGTTAATGAGTAGAGCACGTTATTTATATTTTTCTATATATTTTTACAGCACCGTATGGAGTACTGCATTTTCTAAACATTTTTTGAAGTAATGCAGTAATTTTTAAGTATTTCTGCGGTGCTCCGTAGACTTTTTGCAATTAGTTAAATATGTAAAAAGTTGAAAATACACTGTACTACCTCATCTTTCTAAAATATAACGTAGTACAGTGTATTTTTAATTTTTTAAACATATTTATTTATTTTTTTAGGTACCCCAGTACTTCCCAGGAAGTACTGCAGTACTTCCTACATTTAAAAACAATATAGAAACTTATATAAATAATTTTCCCTACCTATTCCCACTTTAATGAAGGGCCAATAGGTAGGAAAAAAGATCAAACCTAATACTTACCTGTATCTGAGGAAATAAAGCAGAGCACAGCCAAAGTGTACTGAAAATAAAATGGCTTCCTTTAATTTTTGTTCCAATCACCTAATGCCTTCTCATTTCTATGTACCGCAGTAGTTTCATGAAATACCCCGAAATACTGTGAAATTTCGTGATACTACAGCAACAACATATATTACTAATTTTAAATGCCTTGTTCTTAAAAAATACATACCATACTTACCTGTAGTCCCCAAAAGAATCATCTGCACACCCTTATCTATAACCCTGCCAGATTTCATGCAGATTCAACTGGGCGTTTATCCGCTAGGCGTGAGTGCAAATGCATTGTTGCCAAAAGGCGTATTGTGCCCCCGTTTTTTTTTAGCTCCCCCCCCCCCCCCGACCAATCACCGCAAAACTTTGCATCATCTGCCAATGTAGAGAAAAGAACAGGTCTACAAGGTTTCGTGGAGATTCATCAAACGGGTGTAAAGTTATTAATGGTCAAGAATCAGAGGAATTCCAATCTCTGGCTACACTAACTATAACTACAGTGTGGTTATATATATGTATATATTTCCACACCAGATCGGGCGCTTCCACCATCGGGGAGAAGGCAGGTTATCGGTTGTGGAGCCCGCTCAAAATCCAAAATGGGCCAATCCTTTAGAACTGCAAAAAAGATCAGCTATTGGCCAATACAGATTTATTGAAGCAGGCATGCTGTGTGCGGGTCGCTGATTTTTTTTTGCATTTCTAAAGGATTGGCCCGTGTTGGATATAGACTACCCTGTATCCTTAACTATCCAATAACTCTTAAATCCTGCTTTTTTAAATCACATAATAATTATGTCATTTAAAAAAATACCTGCGTGGTAAAACACCTTGTGGTAAAGCACCAGATAAAAGTCTGTGTGGTACCTACATGTGTGGCAAAGGCATGCGTGGTAAGTTACTGCAGTTTAAAGACCACGGGTAAAGGCTGCCAAATCTTGAGAGCCTAGTCTCCCAGGCGGAAAAGTATTGCTCCCATTTGCAAACATCTGTTTCATGATTTATTATTGCTTCTTAGAAACGCTCATAAATAGCTCATTTATTCTAATAATTCTTTTTACTATCACAATGTTTTTCGGCTGCTCCTAATCATTTTCATTCCATGCTTATACAATTAAACACTGTTTTCTTCATCCCTTATTTGCCGACGTAATGAAAAATATTTCTCTTATTGCCCAGTCCTAACTGCACATAAGTACATTAAGGACATTCTGATCTTAGTTTTAGTTACATTCAGCGCATTATACTATGGCACCTGAAAATGTCAGTTTGTTGAAGTGAAGGCCAGGGCTAGAACCATTGTTTTTTTCGGGACATACAATAATGTATCCGTTCCATCCTCTATTCTAAATTAAACAGATTTAAAAAATCACTCATACCTAGTTCTTCTCTTTCACGTCTTCTTTCTCTTGTTAATACATGAGACTTCCAGGCAGACTTGGGGCCTGGACGTGATATCTTGCTGCCACCACTTGCAAAAGTGCTAAGTTGCCACAGGTGAACCAGTGGTTACACCGCCTGATGGATTAGACCATTAAATGTAGCATTCCCTTGAAGCCAATGAGACCTTGTATCCTAGGGGGGTGACCTACCTGCCAGGGTAGAAGTGACCTTCGTTTGTTACCCAACCCTCACATTCCCTCACTAGACCAAAGTATTCAGTCGGCAGCCACCATGGTTTCTGTTGCTGTGGTCAGCCTTTTGGACCAGATGGCTTGCAGAAGAATACTATTGTTTATCTACTGAACCTGTGTTGATGGCCGTCTGGAGAGGAGGCCAATAGCTTTACAATGAGCTGCAGTGAGAGTGAGCAATAATTGATCACATCGAAACTTGTATACAAAATACCTAACGGGTAAGAAGTCTGTCCTTTTGAGTCTTAAAATGTGCAACCTTTTCTGAACAAGATGTAAGGCAGAAAAATCTGTACATTTCAATATCTATGACAGTTTGTAGGAATAGGTTCATATGTTAAATGTTTGTTTAAACTGAGTATTAATATTATGCAACAATGCATATCTAATATATATGTGTGTGTGTGTATTACCTACTGGCGGCCGCCAGTAGGTAGTTATATTTAGGACCTATTTTCCATAGGAAATCCGCAAAATTCTATTCCCAATAACTTTGGCGCCGATTGATGAATCTTTGCGAAATTTTCAAAACTTTTGGCCAGCTCCAGTCCGCTCCTATCCATAAAGTCTCAGGATTATTCGTGTAGCGGGGGCCGAGAAAAAAGGGGGGTCCCAAAATGTGTTTTCCCCATGCAATTTCTCATAGGACCTTTAGCCGCAGCTACAGCCCAAACTGCTGAACGGAATTACACCAAATTTGGCACAGAGGTAGTCCTCAGTTCACACTTGTGCCTTTTGCTTAAATGGTGTCAATCTGTTCAGTAGTTCCTGAGAAAATCAAAATCACATATATATCTGGGCGGAGCCTAACCACACATCTCATCGTGAGATCTGATTGGCTGTCAGCACTTCATCCAAGAAGTGTTGGCAGCCATCTTGGGACCAATATACATGATAGCACCTCATTAAAAAGCTTTGCAGTTAATAGAAGGTTTTAAGACTTTAGTTACATTATAAATCATTTGTTGATGGTAACATACTCATTTTAGGAATTCTGGTGTGTTCTAAGGTGATTTTATCATGTGAAAAAGCCTTCTCCTGGGATATCATGAATCATGTTTAAGAGAAAAATATTTTCTCATGCTTTTCCCACAGAGGTTTGGAAGGTGATCTATAAGCTAACCTGAGAGCATATTTTCTGTAAATTCACATTATCTTTCTCTGTCATGTGAGAGTAAAGTCTGACATTCTCAGTAAAACATGTACATCCAAAAAGGGCAGAGACTGTCAGTTGATTCCTTTGTGTTCTACTGCAGCTTCCCAGAGTGTTCTAAAAAACAACTAGAGCGCTAACAGTCCTACTTATGACAAACGTATGGCACACCTGAAGCCATCTTGATTGGAATAAAGTGGTAACTCTTAAAACATTTAATTTAAAAAGGAACAAAATGAGGGGGTTCATTTTGCCATAGAAAGTATGATTAGGGCTGCAGAAAGAACAAGCATTTGCAATGCAATAGGTCTCGCATTTGCGGGAGTTTGAGCTATTGGCATTGTAAATTACAATGCCTTTTATTTATGATTTGAAAACCCGCAAGCGATGCATAAACACGCACTTTGTATGTATAGTCATTGCTTATGAGAAGCAAAGCTGGCAGTAACTGCACCACTTTTACTGCCAGCCACGCTTCTCATAAGCAAAGACCAGAAGTACAAAGTGCGTGTTTACGCACCGCTTGCAGGTTTTTAAACACCCAAATAAAAGACATTGTCGTTTACTGTGCCAATAGCTCAAACTCTCGCTAATACTAGATCTATTGCATTGCAAATGCTGGTTAGTATATTATTACTGCTTTATACTTTATATTTTATAGTTATCTATCTTTTACATCTAGCACTACACTTCCGGTGTGAAGTACTCTGTTATCTATTGGATCCTGTCTGTGGTATATGAGAGCATTAATAAATAATATTCACCCGTTTTTCACTACATTTGGGCTGCAGCAGCTGCCTTATGGCTTTCTTACAAGAAAGATGGTGCCAGATCGCATCAATAGCCATAATCACAGCATTTCTGGTGGTGAAAGGGCGCTCCAAAATAGCAATCAATTATATGAAGATCAGTGAATATTATTCATGACTATCATTCATTTGTAACTTTCAAACCCCTTGCACTGGCCCTGCTGAAATCTGACAGAGCATCGAAACATTATGTAACTGGCATTGAAGAAAGGGGTCACAGGGCTTGACATGAAGTAGATGAAAACAAGTCGAATTCTAGGAAGCTGTTGACACTTCATCCCAGACACGGCAGCCTGCTATGCAATTACTGACAAGGCAGACAACAGAACTCAGTGTGCCTGCAAACACCAAACAAACTCAACAGCCTTAACTCATTCGGTTATTTCGAGCCAGCCTCGTCTCCACCGAGTTCCCCCTCCCCCCACGGGTTATGCAGCAGCCATGTGAAAATAGACCCAGATGCTGCAACACGGTTCCTATTTAAACACGAGCTTTAATTAATTTCAGCCAAAAAAATCACTTTAATTGTGATAATTACTACGGCCATAATAACTTATTTGTTTACCTGTTTACTTACACGGAATGTCAGGGGCCGGGGTGTAGATGTATTTGGAAGTTGATCTAACAGATTCCATCTTTGACGTGCTTCCAAAGCTCTTCGCTTCTACCAACGCCTAATAGAGAAATCCCTCTGGAGTTAACGCACTTTATCAACCAGAACACCGACGAGCAAATAAACACTGGAATTCATTCCAAGATAAAACAGGAAGTGTCCCATAAGTGTCGATCCTTTGTCACCACTCACACAGAAGGACGATCCTTAATGTTTGGAAAGTATTCCCTCACAGTGAACAGTTTAAAGAAAACAAGCCGAGCTCTGTGAGTGATTGCAAAGGAGGGGAGGAAAAACAGAGAGTGGGGTGGAGGAGCTGGGAAAAAACACAATGAACGTAATACCAGCGCAGTGTTCGTGAAGCAGACGCCCCGCTGATTATGTATGTCAGTAAGCTCCTTCCATCAACGAGAAACGGTGATAACTGCTTCTCGGCTGTAAGTTAATTCTCAAAAACACGAGGAGCGCAGTAAAAGTCATGACTTTCAGAGGTGGGTGTGCATACAGCTCATTCATGCAGCGTCGAGATTGGCTTTAAAGGAAACAAGCGACACAGCAGAATTTAATGAGGCGTGAATGAGGGCTGCGACAGCCGGACAATGGAGCTCTTCACTGAAGGGGAAGGGAATGTTTAAAAATATCTATCTATCTACATATCTTTGTATGGAAGATGGCGAGATCCCGGAAAGCAGTTTACACTCAATTTTAGTAAACTATTCTCCTTCCTACCTCCACAGTACTCCGCTGCGTGTTCCAGGGACCGCAAAGCGCAGTTCGCCCTGAAGTACACGAAGACGCTCTCGCCATCGAAGGAAACAATGTGATGACTCTGGGTAGGTTTTAAAAAACAGTTTACTTTGTGAAATGGCGCTGCGCGGGAGTCTACCAGCCAGGCTCGCCGTCTGTGCACTCTGAAAGCACCCCAAGCCCTGCACCTTCGCCGATGGGGATGCACTAAGCCACCAAATCTGGTTAAACTTGGACTCAGCATACATCCGAGAGCCCCCAGGACAGGGGCACTCACTCACAGTGTCCATCCCGCCTGCCTCTCTCGGCCGTTTCTGGCTCAAGCACACGGAAAGACTGAAGCTGAAAACAAATCAAACAATTTATAAAGGGAGCGATTCGGAGCTGGAAGCGCTCACACACCCAGGAAAGAGCAGAGGCGGGCCGGCGCACTGCTTGCAGGAGGAGTGAGACACTCCCACGGAGGCCGGCCCGGTGGAGCAAAAAACCCTCCAGACTCCACGAGTGGATGGAATGCTGAGAAAGGGTCCATGAGGAGGCACCAGGCAACAACAAAGTAGTCCCTACATTCAAAGATACTGCCTTGCAGGGTAAGGTAACTGTAGTTGGTCGATGCTGCTTCCTCCGAAATCGGAAGAAAACGGAAGTGACGCATCGGCCCATCAGCCAATAATAAGCGAGTTTAAAAGAGCAATGCCACATTTAAACCAATGGCAAGGGACAAAACAAAAAAAACGCAATGGGTGGAGTTTCACCCTTATTACTAATTACTTGATGCCTCGTAGAGGCAGCGCATGCGCGCTACCCATGCGAGACCTAAAAATTAGGGCACATTTTGAGTGACTTCTCAAATCCTCTTCTATTTCATTAAAAATTCTGACATGCAGACTGAAACATACACTTTGAATACCAGCAGCAGACTTCCCTGGTGAGCAGTAGCTTCACTACAGTGATCTAATGAGCAACTAGAGTGCTAACATTCTGAATTTATGGCAAATGTGTGACACATCTGAATGCCTTCTTGATGGAATCAAAGTAAAAAACTGAAAGTATTCCTACTGAGGAGACTGTAGTAAACGAGGAAATTAGGAAACTTCATAACAAATAGGTCTCCCAAGATGGCAACCAGAGACAAAAGAGCCCAAATGTAGCACAAATATCACCCAGATGTAGCCCAAGTATAGCCCAATGACAGAATGTCCCAGAGTGTTCTAAAGAACAACTAGAGCGCTAACAGTCTTACTTATGACAAAAGTATGGCACACCTGAATCCATCTTGATTGGAATAAAGTGGTAACACTTAAAACATTTAATTTGCAAAGGAACAAAATGAGGGGGTTCATTTTGCCATAGAAATTATGATTAGTGCTGCAGAAAGAAAAATTAGGGCACATTTAGACTTCTCAAATCCTCTTCTATTTCATTAAACAATTCTGACATGCAGACTGAAACATGCACTTTGAATACTAACAGCAGACTTCCCTGGTGAGCAGTAGCTTTACTACAGTGATCTAATGAGCAACTAGAGTGCTAACATTCATAATTTATGGCAAATGTGTGACACATCTGAATGCATTCTTGATGGAACCAACGTAAACAAGCACTGAAAATGCAATAGGTCTCGCCCTCATTTAAGTTAAAGCAATTCTGTTTGTAATTAGGTGGCTTTTTAGCTTTGCTTTTATTAGTGTTTTTCAAACTTTCATGTACATAACGCATATGTATGCATATATGTATATGTATATGTATGCATGCATTTATATTTGTATTTATATAGATATGCAGATTATATATATGTTTATATATGTATGTATTTATATATACACATACATATATATAAATGCATATGCATAAATATGTGCATATGTGTGCGTGTAGAGGTGTAGAGGTAGAGAGGTAGAGAGTAGTAGAGAGAGAGGTAGAGAGAGGTAGAGAGTAGAGGATGAGTAATAGAGAGTAGAGAATAGAGAATGAGTAGTAAAGTAGTAGAGAGAGTAGCAGAGAGTGAGTAGTAGAGAGTAGTAGAGTGAGTAGTAGAGAGTGAGTAGTAGAGAGTGAGTAGTAGAGAGAGAGTAGTAGAGAGTGAGTAGTAGAGTAGTAGAGAGTTGGTAGTAGAGAGTGAGTAGTAGAGTGAGTAGTAGAGAGTACTTGAGAGTGAGTAGCAGAGAGTGAGTAGCAGAGAGAGAGTAGTAGAGAGTAGTAGAGAGTGAGTAGTAGAGTGAGTAATAGAGAGTAGTAGAGAGTGAGTAGTAGAGTGAGTAGTAGAGAGTAGTAGAGAGTAGTAGAGAGAGAGTAGTAGAGTGAGTAGTAGAGAGGGCGTAGTAGAGAGTGAGTAGTAGAGAGAAAGTAGTAGAGAGTGAGTAGTAGAGAGTGAGTAGTAGAGAGAGAGTAGTAGAGAGAGAGTAGTAAGGAGTAGTGGAGACTGAGTAGTAGAGAGTGAGTAGTAGATGGTAGTGGAGTGTTGGACAGTGAGTAGTAGATAGTAGTAGAGAGTGAGTAGTAGAGTGAGTAGTAGGGAGTAGTAGAGAGTGAGTAGTAGAGAGAGAGTAGTAGAGAGTGAGTAGTAGAGAGTAGTAGAGAGTGAGTAGTAGAGAGTGAGTAGTAGAGTGAGTAATAGAGAGTAGTAGAGAGTGAGTAGTAGAGTGAGTAGTAGAGAGTAGTAGAGAGACAGTAGTAGAGAGTGAGTAGTAGAGTGAGTAGTAGAGAGTAGTAGAGAGAAAGTAGTAGAGAGTGAGTAGTAGAGAGAAAGTAGTAGAGAGTGAGTAGGAGAGAGAGAGTAGCAAGGAGTAGTGGAGAGTGAGTAGTAGAGAGTGAGTAGTAAAGGGTAGTGGAATAGTGGAGACTGAGTAGTAGAGAGTAGTAGAGAGTGAGTAGTAGAGTGAGTAGTAGGGAGTAGTAGAGAATGAGTAGTAGAGAGTAGTAGAGAGCGAGTAGTAGAAAGCAAGTAGTAGAGAGTGAGTAGTCGTAGAGTGTAGTAGAGAGTAGTAGAGAGTGAGTAGTAGAGTAAGTAGTAGAGAGTAGTAGAGAGAGTAGTAGAGAGTGAGTAGTAGAGAGAGTAGAGAGTAGCAGAGTAGTAGAGAGTGAGTAGTAGAGTGAGTAGTAGAGAGCAAGTAGTAGAGACTGAGTAGTGGAGAGTGAGTAGTAGAGAGTAGTAGAGAGTGAGTAGTAGAGAGTGAGTAGTAGAGAGTGAGTAGTAGAGAGAGTAGTAGAGTAGTAGAAAGTGAGTAGTAGCGAGTGAGTAGTAGAGTGAGTAGTGGAGAGTGAGTAGTAGAGAATGAGTAGTAGAGAGTGTGTAGTAGAGAGTCAATAGTAGAGAGTGAGTAGTAGAGAGAGAGTAGTAGAGAGTGAGTAGTAGAGAGTAGTAGAGGGAGTAGTAGAGAGAGTAGTAGAGAGTAGTAGAGAGTGAGTAGTAGAGTAGTAGAGAGTGAGTGGTAGAGAGTAGTAGAGTGAGTAGTAGAGAGCAGTAGAGAGTGAGTAGTAGAGAGTGGTAGTAGAGAGTAGTAGAGAGTAGTAGAGAGTGAGTAGTAGAGAGTAGTAGCGAGTGAGTAGTAGAGAGTCAATAGTTTAATTTAAAAGGAACACAATGAGGGGGTTCATTTTGCCATAGAAGTTATGATTAGTGCTGAAAAAAGATAAATTAGGGCACATTTTGATTGACTTCTCAAATCCTCTTCTATTTCATTTAAAAATTCTGACATGCAGACTGAAACATGCACTTTCAATACCAGCAGCAGACTTCCCTGGTGAGCAGTAGCTTTACTACAGTGATCTAATGAGCAACTAGAGTGCTAACATTCTGAATTTATGGCAAATGTGTGACACATCTGAATGCCTTCTTGATGCATTTATATTTGTATTTATATAGATATGCAGATTATATATTTGTTTATACATGTACGTATATATATATACACATACATATATATATAAATGCATATATATATATGCATATATATATGTGCATATGTGTGCGTGTAGAGAGAGGTAGATGTGTAGAGGTAGAGGTGTAGAGGTAGAGAGATAGAGGTAGAGGTAGAGAGTAGAGAGTGAGTAGCAGAGAGTGAGTAGTAGAAAGTAGTAGAGTGAGTAGTAGAGAGTGAGTAGTTGAGAGTGAGTAGTAGAGAGTGAGTAGTAGAGAGTAGTAGAGAGTGAGTAGTAGAGTGAGTAGTAGAGAGTACTAGAGAGAGAGTAGTAGAGAGTGAGTAGTAGAGAGTAGTAGAGAGGGAGTAGTAGAGAGTGAGTGGAAGAGTGAGTAGTAGAGTGAGTAGTAGAGAGGGAGTAGTAGAGATTAGTAGAGAGTAGTAGTAGAGAGAGTAGTAGAGAGTGAGTAGTAGAGAGTAGTAGAGAGTGAGTAGTAGAGAGAGAGGAGTAGAGAGTAGTAGAGAGTAGTGGAGTAGTGGAGTAGTAGAAAGCGAGTAGTAGAGAGCAAGTAGTAGAGAGTGTGTAGTAGATAGTGAGTAGTAGAGAGTAGTAGAGAGTGAGAAGTAGAGAGAGTAGCAGAGAGTAGTAGAGAGCGAGTAGTAGAGAGTGAGTAGTAGAGAGTAGTAGAGAGTGAGTAGTAGAGTGAGTAGTAGAGAGAGTAGTAGAGAGTGAGCAGTAGAGAGTGAGTAGTAGAGAGAGAGTAGCAAAGAGTGAGTAGTAGAGAGTGTGTGGTAAAGAGTAGTAGAGTGAGTAGTAGAGAGTGAGTAGTAGACAGTAGTAGAGAGCGAGTAGTAGAGAGTGAGTAGTAGAGAGTGAATAGTAGAGAGTGAGTAGTAGAGAGTGAGTAGTAGAGAGTAGTAGAGTGAGCAGTAGAGAGTGAGTAGAAGAAAGAGAGTAGTAGAGCGTGAGTAGGAGAGAGTGAGTAGTAGAGAGTCAATAGTAGAGAGTGAGTAGTAGAGAGAGTAGTAGAGAGTAGTAGAGTGAGTAGTAGAGAGTGAATAGTAGAGAGTAGTAGAGTAGTAGGGAGTGAGTAGTAGAGAGTAATAGAGTGAGTAGAAGAGAGTGAGTAGTAGAGAGAGAGTGGTAGAGAGTGAGTAGTAGAGAGTAGTCAGTCAGTGTCAGTCAGTCAGTGTCAGTCAGTCAGTGTCAGTCAATCAGTGTCAGTCAGTGTCAGTCAGTCAGTGTCAGTCAATCAGTGTCGATCAGTGTCAGTCAGTCAGTCAGTCAGTGTCAGTCAGTCAGTGTCAGTCAGTCAGTGTCAGTCAGTGTCAGTCAGTGTCAGTCAGTCAGTGTCAGCTACAGCAGCTCTGCTGACCTGGTTCTCTGGCTCTAAATCAGCTCTGCTGACCTTGTTCTCTCCCTCTAAAGCAGCTCTGCTGACCTGGTTTCTCTGGCTCTGCAGCAGGTCCGCTGACCTGGTTCTCTGGTTCTAGAGCTGCTCTGATAACCTAGTTCTTAGCCTACAGAGCAGCTCTGCTGACCTGGTTTCTCTGGCTTTACAGCAGCTCTGCTGACCTGGTTCTCTGGTTCTAGAGCAGCTCTGCCGACCTGCTTCTTAGGCTTTAGAGCAGCTCTGCTGACCTGGTTCTCTGGCTCTACAACGGCTCTGCTGACCTGGTTTCTCTGGCTCTACAGCACCTCTGCTGACTTGATTCTCTGTACTCACGATGCACGCACCCGACTTCGCGAAAATATGTTTAAAAATAATATAAGTTTATTATAAGTACAAATATGTTATTTTTATGACTATCTTAGATAATGTATTGCCCTAATATGTATATTAAAGACACATACATATCATTTTGGAACATTATTCTTTTTTGCGGGAGTTGCGCACCCAGCTTGCCCCAGCACGTATATGACATCACGCGGGCACCGCCTCCACGCAAGCATCTCGGACCTTAATGCGCATGTGTCGCGAATGCGCAGAAGCAGGAGTCGCGGACTAGTTGCATACCAATCGCTCACATCACGTTATATTAAATGTATATGATGTAACTGAAAAACACGCAGCCGTCGCTCACCGTACGCGGATCCTTCGCGACTTTTCTAAAATAGCGGCTAGAATCCGCGCACCCACCATGATGGGTACGGTGTGAGTGCGCGACTCCGAAAAAAAATTGGAAAATGTTTGTTTTTTAAAGAAAATAATATAAAAATATTAAATAAAAAATGAAAACAAAAAAATTAATCAATATTTCAGTTTGAATTTTTTTTCCAATTTCTTTTTGCAATTTTCAGAAAAATATATAATGTTATTTAATGAATAAAATATTTATAAATAAACAGTTTAAAAACGGTAGAAAATCAGTACAAAAAAATAGGTATAACTACTATCACACTATTTAGCATTTAAAAAAACCTTTGAAATTCACTTAAAAAACCATAGGTTTCAGAGATGTTATAGTTAGAAATTAGCATTTAGAAAAGCTTTGAAATTCCCTGAAAAAAACATAGGTTTCAGGGGTGTTATAGTTAGCTGGCCATTTCACTCGTACAAAACCATAGAAATTCTTCTGTTATAGTTAGTTCTGCTAACTATAACTCGCGCGCCCGCAATGCACTGCTGATGATGTCACATATTACATCATTCATGACATGGTCAGTGACATCACTGATGATATGGTTAATTTTTTTCTGATCCTGTTATCTAGATCACCCGCTATGCAGGTGTTGTGTATTGTGCCCTATAGTGCCCAGTTTCCCCCCTAACTCTCTTTAATGTCTGTATAGAGCTGCTGGGAATCTTCTAGCCTGAAAGACTTCTCCACTTCTTAATTTGTTTGATGGTGCTCAGATATACTAAAGTGTCTCTGCTACCAATTTGCAGGGTTTGTGTGAATGCCTCAAGTACATTGTGAGCCGAATGGTGCTATTCTATTTTGTCAGGATGGTAATGTAAACTACAACGCGCAGTGAGAGCAGGGCCGGACTGGGAGCCAAAACCAGCCCTGGCAAACTGCCCTGCCGGCCTCCCCACCCCAGAGGGGGGGGGTGCTTGGTGGCCGAGCTGTTTGCTAGGGTGTTTTCAGACGATTTTGTTACAGGGGGCTAATATTGCCGGCCCCCGGTACCAAACACGGCTCTCCAGGGGCCCAAAACATTACCACATCCTAACGGTCCACTGGGGAAACGCCTGGTGCCCGCTACGGCCAGTCCGGCCCTGAGTGAGAGTACTTCTACACGCGGCCGTTTCACCTTGACAAACATGTAACTATAGGGAGCCGCCACCGCTCCTGCGTTATTTCGAGCTTCAACAGCTATGAAACTCGGTACTACTGAAGTGTGACAAAGCACATTTAAACCATAGAGGACCTGTCCTCAAACTACGAAAGTGAGGTAGGCAAGGAGGGTTAGTGAAGGGGAAGGGGATCTTTTGGTACTCTCAAAAGAAGCAGTTTATCCTTTGGTAAGCCATGTATTTTTCACTGTTCACATACATCCAACATGCCACTCAGTGCAAAACAAACACAGAAGGAGGAGTATGGTTATCAACTCAAAAATAGTGTGCCAACACACAAATGTGGAAATAGAATTTGTACATATCAATTTATTAAAATCATTTAAAACAATTTGTCATGAAAACAGGTGTCACAAAAGTTCTAATCACATCTATTTCATATCTATACACAAAAAATACTAGTAACTTGCAGTGAAAGAATTGCCACAAGACTCAATATCAGTAAAGAGATAAAATCGATAGAAAAAAAGAAAGAAGAGAGTATTAAAAGGCAATACACTTTGTCATCATAAAACCATATCCGTGTACCGATAGAATTAAGGCTGGGACCCGATATACTAAAAGTTATTATTATCTATTGTGTCCACCCACAACATGGATTATGTATAAAAGCGTCAACGTGTTTCAATGGTATTGTCCTGGTTGAACTATCTTTATCAAGACAGTGAATCTAACTCTCAAGAGGTATACGTGGAGTCAATCAGTGCAGTACACCTTCCCGACAATATATTCCTGCTTGTAAGGGCACAAAAATAGATGATTCTTTTGGGATGCACTCACTTGTAGTCCCTTATGGATCTCACTCAAGGTTCTTGAAGATGATAAATCTTTCAGGTTTTAATCTGAAGTTGGAACAGGTATCCCCGCTTTTCAATCCTTTTGGGTATATCACAATGATCCCCACATTGACTCTTATTGACGTTAATCTTAAAATTGTCTCAGATAAGACAACATATGCTTTATACTGTCTCCTCGAATAGAATTGAATTCTAAAAAACTTAAACCAAGAGACTTTAAAACACTGGTCCCAGTATTTGCCCTTCATGAATTGGGTCGTAAAAAGGGGTTAATTGTGGAGCAGAATACTGAGATGATACATGCCTAATAAGGGCGGTACCGAGAACTACAGGACTGAAGAATTTAGGCTGCTTAGGTGAATCACCATTTCCTTGTGCTGGAGCAGGACTAATGCCTCCTTGTTGAAAGACAGCCTGAGATTAGTATGTGTAAATGTAGTAGGATGTACACTGGAATTGGACTGTAATTACAGTATTACCTCTGCGATGGTATTGATTGCTTTATCACAAATTAATAAAAATCTGTTTACAAAAAAAATGAATTGGTTCGTAATGCCTGGAGTCCGGCGCTGTTCTACTTCCGGTATACGCTTGTTCAAGATTCATTCATTCAAGCAGCCATATACCATATAGAGGGGCACTGCATAATTTGGCTGCAACTAATCCTATCATGTCTGTATCAAACATGTTGGAATCATACCCCCACACAGTAAGCTGTGTGGGAGGTATGATTCCAAGCACTGGAACGGGCCTCTGTTAGTCTCTCAGTGCTCCTGGTACAAGTCTTCTAGACCCTAACAGCACAACATGGCTGCTGCCAACCAGAGACACGATTCTGCCCTCCTGCTGCTGAGGCAAGCTCGAGCAGGGGAAGGCAGAACAATAGGTATCCTGTCACTGGGAGGTGTTACCACCTCCCAGACAGGATTTCGTGTATTGGGGCCGGGTGGTGGCACTTGCCAGCGCCACTCAGTCTGCATGAGGGGCACATTTGGTGCCTCCTTGCATAGGCCAGTTTAAACCAGCTCTGGGAGCAGTTGGCTACTGCTCTGGCACGAAACTGGACAAAGGACATGGGAGTATCCTCCCCCTGTCCAAACCTCCCCTGGGAGGGCCTCCTAAATCGTCCCAAACCTTTCCTGAGGGTACTTAAGGGCTTACCTGGGTGTAGGTCCCTAGATTCGTCGTGGGTACTCTGGACTTCGCTGGACTTCGTTTGGATTCGACTATGTCTCCCTTCCAGTCTGCTGCATGCCTATGCACCATACAGGAACCTACCAAGGCCTGTGGGCATCCAAGACACCTGAAGGAATCTCCCTTGGAGTGAAGGAGTCACTCCCCAGCATCTGCAGACACCGCAATTAAGTTGACTGGTCTACTGATCCTGAGCTTCCACGGACTCCAAAAGGCTCAGCAATACAGGTTGTGGTTCTCCATATCTCTTGAGGCCTGCCCTGCCCTCTCACCAAGTTTGAGGCCAGTATCCCTCGTAAGAGCTGCAGGAACCGAACTCCTGTGCACCACGTTGATTTGCCGTTGTAAATGCTTGTTGGCTTCCTTCCACCAAGATCTTCAGGCTCCAAGTAGCCCCAATTTCAAGCACCGCCAGTGACCTGAATCCTCGTCCACATCACATCGTCTGCACCATGGCCTGCATCTTTTGGTGAGTTGGTCGAGGTCCTCTGGCAACTCCAGTGCCTCCGGCCTGTGGGTCCTGTTGAGGGTAATCTTTGTTTCTTTTGGGCTCCCCTGATTGCTCGGGGCCCATCCCTGACTCCCCTGCTTGTGGTAAGTCCCCTGGACCTTGCTGGGCCCGACATTGCACTTTCTTTGACATTCACGTTGTTTGCAGTTGCACCGACACCGACCCCTCAACTCTTGACATCCGACGTGGGACAGCTCGTGCACGGCTCCTGGTCTTCCACAGCGTCGCCTGGTCTTCACATCTGTAGAGTCAAGGTCCCTTCCAACTCTCTTGCAACTCCCGACATCGGTGGGCATTCGTCTTCCAGGTCTCCGGGTCACTCCTGAGTGACATAGACTCTGTCCCCTCTGCTTGCAGGTACTCTTCAACTTGAATCCACCTTCAGCTTCCACAGGACACTTTATCCTTCTCCAGCAGCGGCATTTTCCTGAAGTCCTCCATTGGGTTCGACTACGGTTTCAGACACAACTTCACACCTATAAAACCGGCTTCCCTTGTGTAGGTAACGTGGGTACTAGGATATCCATGGGTTGGGTGGCTCTTTAACGGGGTTTCGACAAGGTCCACTGGGAAGGGTCCTTAATCTTTAAAATTGCATCCACAGCTTACACGTTGATTTGTACGGAGAACGCGGTCGTTTTCTCACACTGCACATGATTTCCGTGGGTTTCCTAGTCACTCACCTTGGGTGGTTCCTTGCGTCCCCGACACTTCTACGTCCTCTGGCCATTGTCTTGACACAAGCTAGGTTCTTAGACCACTTTCTCAGTATATGGTTTGGTCCCCCCCTGGGGTCCACTATGTATTCTGTGCTAATTACGTGTCTATGCAAAGTATTGTGTGCATTGTGAATATCTCCGGGTAGGATATATCTGTATGTGTTAGTATTATATAATAAATACATATATTTTTAGAAATACATTGTGTGGTTCTTTTTAATTTAATCTATACCTATAAGATTGCATTCTGGTAAAACAAGCTTCCTTACACTCCTTTTGGACTAAGCCTGAAGGCTGCTGTCCACAGCTACCACGTAGAGAACTTTCTATGGTTGTCTAAGACCTCCTAAATCACCATAAGGATTGTCTGAATTGGTGCAGGGTGTCCACTTACATAAGTGTACATCATATGCCGGGCCGGCCTCTCACATCTAGCTACTCCTTTTCTGACTTCTGGCCCTTTGAAAACTTTAACATGCCATGGTCTGTAACCTGAAGCTTAGCGAGGGACAGTAATGGGTGTTTTAAAATCAAGGCACTCATTTTGTTTGCTTGACTGCCACAAAGGACTTCTTCAAAGCTGCACTTTATGCGTGTATTTGGGCAATATTGTAATAAATTGATCCTTGAAATGGGGACTGCCCAAGCTCCTAATGGTCTGCAGTATGGCCTCCCTGTCCTGGTAGCTTTTATGGCTTTCTGCGCAGCCCCAAGATGTTGCAACAGGCCCTAGTGCCCTACGAGCTCTCTCTCTCTCTGTAGAAGTAAGCAGAAAGGCCCTCAGGCCTCAAAGTTCTGATGATCAATTGTTCCAGGAACCAATCCGCTGACTGGCTCTTTGCTTTTTCTGGTAATCCTAGGAACTTAAGTGTGCTCTTTCTTGATCTTACCACTGTATACTCCTCCCTGGGCTCCAACAGATGTGCCTTTTCAGATATCATTTCAGCTATGTTTTTTAGCTCCAGGACTTCAGACTTCCATTTCAGTTATTGTACAGTCACTTGAGTGTCCTATCTGCCACCTTTCTCGCATCAGCCCGGAGCAGAGTCGTCTGGATGGAGATAGTATTTATCTTATACTCCAGAGCTGCCTCGGAGTTCTCAAAGTTCTGCAGGATTTGTGCAGACTTTTATTAATTTTTGTGTAAAATCAATCATATCCCCGCCGCCCAATGCCTGGGCGATAACAAGGATAAAATAAATAAATACCATCAGCAGTCCAACAATCGCAGCCTAGACCCATATCTAACATTCCATAAGATATCCACATTACCCTGCCGCCCACCATACATGTACCCTCCAATATAAGATAGTGGAACATCAGTCCCCTCACCCTCTCCCCTCTCTTATTCAAAAACATCCCCAACAATACCCCCCCCAACCACCCACCCAAGCATGTCGCCAGCTACTAAATTATTCACTAAACCAGATGTACCTCGCAGTCCACTTCCCATGCTCTCTACCATACGAGACACAGCAATGAGTCGGATAAGAACATCAGGAAAAATAATCCCTCCTGATCCCACGAGCCAGGCATCTCCCCACGTTTCATCCTCTCCCCTGCGGTGAAGGGTCGCTCAAGTGCCCCCTGCCACATCCCTCTCCTCCGAACCCTCCGCACCATCATCCGGAGGGTGTTTGAGCAACTCCAGAAGTGCCACCCGTGCTTGCGCCATTTCCTGAGACTTCTTACTGCCACCACGCCGGGCCATCTGTAACCTATAGTTCCCTTTACTCTCAGCCCACTTCACCATCTCCCTGTTCCACCTCACCAAACTTGGATTCTGCCTCGCCTTCCAATGGGAGGTAAGTTCTCGCTTAGCCAGGATCAACCCCAGATCTATAAACCGGCTAGTAACCTTGGTCTTAGTGGTGTGCGGAAACCAATGTAACAAGCAGAGTCCAGGCGACATCACTAGCTCTCTCTCTGTCACAGTCAGCAGGGCAGTCATCACCTCCGCCAAAAGTCTCCCACCCGCGGGCAGTCCCAGAGCATGTGCAGAGGGTTCGCCCCACTCTGAGCGCAACGGGGCAGGCGCAATCACCCGACCCCCAAAGTACTCAGCAATTTTACCGGGGGTGAGATAGGCCCTATGAAAGATATAGAATTGGATGAGTTGGAACCTTGCATTCCGAGAACATTTCCACGGCCGCTCCACAATCGCCTCCCAAGCCTTTTCTGCAATGGGTTCCCCTAGATCCTCCTCTCACTTGAGACGCAGCGCCATCAGCGGTTTGCGCATGTCGCTCGTGATCCGACGGTAAAGGTAGGTCACCGCTTTAAAAGTACCCGCCGCCATCACCACATATTGGCAAGCGAGAGACGTATCCGGCTCCCCCAGCCCACTTCGCCAATGCTTCCTGATGGTTGCAGACAGCGCAGCATGCAAAAGAAAGTCCACCCGCGGTAGATCATGGCGCTCACAGAGGTCTTGAAAGGGAAGAAGACCGCCGTCCTCATAGAGATCACCTATGGGCGTGACTCCCGCTTCCTCCCAGGCCAGCAGCTGACTCCAGTAAACTGCAGGATTAGTGCTGATGAGGGTTACTTGTCTTTGAATCATTTGCATGAGGGCCGGCCTTTTCCCCCAGAAATGAGCGTAATGCTTACCGGCATACTGGTGTAAAGGTCCGCCCATGTGTCACGCCCAGAACCTGCATTGGCTTCGGTGGGTGGGTGTTTATTTCATGTTGCGTGAGTGGTGTATCCTAGAGGGACTCTGTGTTGGTTGTAAGTGGATGTATGCCGTAGGCCAGTGGGATCCGTATTGGATTATTCCTGTCTTTGACATTGCACAAGATGGAGGGTTATGCTGCCTTCCTAGATAATGTAAGTTTATTATCTTCATTCACCAACTCGACGTATCAGGTAATGGCAACACCTGTAAACATTGACTGCGAAATTGTGGAACAGAACTGCTTGGTGAAACTTTTTATTAATACCTCAACCCTCATAACAGAAATACTTCATCTTTAAACAACAGACTGACTGAGTATGGATAACCCTCTGCAGGAAAACTGCTCCATTTTAGCCATAGTGAGCTTGCACCTGCGCTTAAACCAAAGCCTTTCTGTTTTCCTTTGTAACTAAACTTGTAGATTCCTTAGCGACCATTCCATTAGTGCAGTTGCCAACTTTATGTGCCATATTACGTTTTGGCGTGATTAAGGTATTTCTCTTTTCAAAAAGAAAAATACTGGTCTTGATATTCAATGTTTGTGTCTGTTGCGTTATTCTTGATTTTTGAGCCTACAGACACCACATTCGTCCCTGAGATGCCTTGTACAGTAAGGGTGTATTTGGTCAAATTTGCAGTGCCACAGTAGGACGGGCCTCAGGACATCAGTGGCGTATGACCCATCCTCTCAGGATTGGGATCTGACGTGTTTCTATTCATCCTGAAAAAAACTAAGTTTCTCTCCTTTTCAACTCTTTCCAAGCCTCTTTGCCTTAGTACATACTTAGGGGCAGATTTATGACGACTGGCGCATCCCTGCATATCAGCAGGGATGCGCCAATTATTATGCGCCACAGCTGCGCCACCATGGATGCGCCGCATTTCTAATGCGGCGCACCATGGGGCAAAAACGGCACAGATGCGTGACGCATCTGTGCCGAAAAGTGGCGCATTGCTGGAGTTGCGTCGCAAGCGCGACGCAGCTCCAGCAATGATCTGGGGGGCCCTATCTGTACAATGCTGCGTCAATCCTTACGCCTGCTTCAAGCAGGCGCAGGATTTTGACGCAGCATGGGCCTAAAAGTGACTGAGTGAAATCTTGTAGATTTCACTCAGCCACTTTTAGGAGGCGTTCCTGTGCCGGAACGCCCCCACCTGCCCTCGAACGCCTACATGTGGCGCAGGGCTTTACAACGTGACGCATCTGGGAGATGCATCACGTTTGTAAATACCCCGCACCATGGCGCAGGATTTGCGCCGCTGCTGCGTCACAAAAGTGACGCAACGGCGGCGTAAATGAGGCACAAGTGCAACATAAATCTGCCCCCTAATGTATACTTAACTCAATTACTTGCTCAGTCACAGTTACACAGATATCAAATAAGAAGTAATACAAAGCATTTAATAAGCAACAGTCATGTCTTGCTAAAATTTCTGACCCTAACTCAGTTTTGGAAGTAACAATGCTTTATAGTGACTGGATTTGAGTGTGGAGCTGGAAAACTGCAGAAGCAGCAAGATAATTTGCCACTTTTATAGCTACGAGGCACTGTTGCTAAGTTCCTGATTTGGTGGACAGTTATAGGAGAGTGCAGATTTGGGTATGAATCCCTGGCCGGGAAGCAAGACAGGAGCTCAGTGAAGAAGTGGAAGTGGCAACCAAACCTGCAAAGTCATGAGAGCCAGAGGTCCACATCTGAGGGGCCTGTGTAGAGACTTGCCATTCCAGAGTAAGTGGGCATTTCTGTACTAACCAACACCACCTGCTCATACCATGCATATTTAAGAAGCAGGCAGGCATTCTTTCTACCCAGTGAGCACAAGAAAACCCTAGCTTAATAGTATTGGGAGTGAAGAGGTTAGACAGCTCGAGAAACAGATGAAGCTGACTTTAAGTCCAGTTCTATGAGTGCTGATGTTTTTTAGGCACAGGGTAATGATAGCTGGCTCATGAAAGGAAAGATAATGTTATTTGATGTCTGTGGAAGCATTTGAAAAAAGAGTGTGACAAAACAAAGATGTATTAGTGAGCATCAGAAATTCAAATGGAATTATCAAGTGAACACTAACGGGATCATTAAGGTGCAATCCCAGAATCCCAGTGTATAATAATAAACAGATAATACAGCTGAGAAATAAAAAGAATTGCTGACGGCCATCATTTCTTGCTGACCCAGTTGAGTTAAGCTTAGCAAGAGCTGATAGGTGAAGGGTCTTGAGTTTCCTTATCTCCTAAAAACCTTCAGTGGGGAATTTATAAACATTAATGCTGATCCAGCCAAGGGAGGTGCCAATCTGATAGCAGGTGAGAAAAGCAAGAACCAGCATCCAAATCTTTATAAAAATTCATTAGCATGATCGTTCTGGAGCTATGTTAAGAAACGTAGGATCCTGTCATACGTGAGATGCAAAAGGTAACCTTCTTACAGAAAGCACACCTCAGAAAAACGGACTAAACTTGCACGAATATAGAGTGGCCACTTGTACTCATCCTCATTATTCTCAATGGGTGCGGCCATTCAGGTGCAAATTGTTATACCTTTTAGGGCAATAGTGATACAGCAGGACCCAGAGGGGCAACATGGTGGATCCTTGGTTTGGGACCCCTATTATAATGGCGGTCTATTTCAGTTGTGTCCACTATGGGAAGAAGGATATATATCCTCTAAAAACACACAAGATGATGGATGGAATGTTGCACATTGGCAAAACATTCACCCCCAGTCACAGATCTGGGTTTAATCCATCGTTATTTTGCTCACCACGCCACCCCAGTTCAGACATGGCCATATGCAAATCAGTCTTGACCCTGTGCCTCATGGGAACAGTCCAGCCCGAACTACCAAGCCATGTCTTCCCTGGACCGGAATCAAGCATCCTAGGACCGGTTTCGGGGTTTCACCCCTCTTCAGCCAGGATAGCTTGACTCCAGTGGCGTAGTGAGCACGGGACCCACGCCTGGGCATACCCTTCCCACATAGGGCGAACAGCAAAACACACACGATGATGGACGGAATGTTGCACATTGGCAAAACATTCACCCCCAGTCACAGATCTGGGTTTAATCCATCGTTATTTTGCTCACCACGCCACCCCAGTTCCGACATGGCCATATGCAAATCAGTCTTGACCCTGTGCCTCATGAGAACAGTCCAGCCCGAACTGCCAAGCTATGTCTTCCCTGGACCGGAATCAAACATCCTAGGACCGGTTTCGGGGTTTCACCTCTCTTCAGCCAGGATAGCTTGCCTCCAGTGGCGTAGTGAGCACGGGACCCACGTCTGGGCATACCCTTCCCACATAGGGCGAACAGCAAAACACACAAGATGATGGACGGAATGTTGCACATTGGCAAAACATTCACCCCCAGTCACAGATCTGGGTTTAATCCATCGTTATTTTGCTTACCACGCCACCCCAGTTCAGACATGGCCATATATCCTCTAAAGACAGACCCACTACACAGATGTTGATACAGTTAATTGAACTGACAACAAAAAATGTATTATGAAGACATCTGGCAAGCACATCATCCAGGAACGAGGGTTCCCTACAGTAAACTCATTTTTCTATTAAGCAGTGAGGTATATTATTTATATTATTTTGAACTACTCCCCCGTGCCTAATAAATGCCCAGTATTTAGACCTTGTATCCCCCACGTGAAGGTTGAGGGCTGTTATCTTTCAAGAGGAGGAGTTCAGAGCACATTTGTGTGTTGATCAGCCTAAGTACTTTGACACTAATTGGCACTTCACAACCACAAGAGCAAATGAGCAAGAAACAGTGATGTGGTGGTGAAGAAATATACACGAGTAGAACATATGTTATCACTGCACACTTTTGGAGAGAGGTTGTGGAGCTAGAGTCCAAGAGGGGTTGAGGAGCTAGAGTCCATGAGGGGTTGAGGAGCTAGAGTCCAACAGGGGTTGATGAGCTAGAGTCCAAGAGGGGTTGAGGAGCTAGAGTCCAACAGGGGTTGAGGAGTCCATGAGGGGTCGAGGAGCTAGAGTCCAACAGGTGTTGAGGAGCTAGAGTCCAAGATGACTAAATTAGAAGAGAATCTGTCATGTTCTCAAACTACCCTTTCGAAAATTGCTTAACAAAAGCGAATATTGAGAACATTATATTTTACACTAGATAGATACACCCACACATCAATCTGACAGAAACTACATAGAAAGGGGGATACATCTGGAAAAATGCGGGCATGACTTGAATAGAGAGATGCCTAGTGGCCTGATATTGAGAGTTCCTGATGTGACAAATATAATCCATACTACTCGTAGATATTATTTCATCTTTTGACTAATACTTTAAGGAGCTATATTCCCAGTGCTATGAGATGACCCTGGGAGAAACTGCCAAATATATGACAAAGGCTTGATTACTATTTCTGTCCCTCAGTTTGAGTTTGAATTTGATCAACAACTTGCAGAGGAAGAATTGAGGAACTCCCTTAGGGAGATGCAAACCAGGAAGACACAAAGGCTAGATGGCCTGTTGGCTAACTTTTTGTTGATGCTGCCACACCCTCTTATAGCGGAATTAATGCAAGTTTGGGAGGAGGCTCAGGAAATGGATTGACTGTCGAATTCTGTGGAAGAGGCTGTAATGGGTATAAAGCCTGCTGGAAACTAAACATCTTACAAATGTTATCAACGATTAGTACTAATATTAAAATCATTGGTAACGCCATGTATCAAGACGGTTCTTCAAAGTAATGCTATTGTTGGTCCACTCGCACCAATCTGGCTTCATACTGGTAAGCTAGCAAAGAAACTAATCTACAATGGTTGCCTCATGGAAAACATTATTTGTAACTGGAAGAAAATTATTATGCTGTGGTTTCCTTGTTAAAGAAAAACATTTGACTCTGTGGAGTAGAGGTTGTTGATCAGAATGCTGAAGGGATACAACTTTGGCCTCAAATATCTTGGTTGGGCTCTTTTACTCTATTCTCATGTTAAGGCCAGAGTGAAGATGAATGGAATTAATCTCACATAGCTGTGAACTGAGATGGGCACCACCGAGGGATGCTCACAATCACCGCTCCTATTTTCACTTGCGGTGGAATCATTGGCATGCATGCTATTTTTGCATCTGTCTCCATCACATATACTATCACATTACTTGAATGATACACCAGTTTACTTGGTCAGTGCCGCACCTTTTTCATCTATTGGAAGAACATGACGAACTGTCAGTTCTTCAGACCAATTGGTCTTAAGTGACATATTTTACCACAGGGTTCACTGGCTAAGTGCAAAGAAAGTGATTTACTGGGCTTGGGGATTCCGTGGCAACCCAGAGACATGAAATACATGGAAATCCATAGAACACATATAGAAAGGCAGAGCTAATCCAGAATATCATTAAGGTAATGGAAGGTATGCTCAAGTCCATGGAGTATCCTGGCATTGTCAGTGATAGGTCGAGAGGCATTAATAATAATATTATCCGATGTCTGTACATGTTCTAGGAAGTGATGACTTTACTTCCGTATGTGATATTTAAAGAATTCAACGCAATGCTAATTTCCCTGATATGGGCTAGGCCCATCAGAGACTTAAATTAATCACTCTTAAGCTTACATATGAACAAGGCATTTGTGCAGTGCTGTATATAAAAATTATCTCGTGTCACAACTACAGCACTTACTATAATGACTAGACACTTTGCCCTATAGCGAGTGCTCCCTGTTGACTGGCTGCTGTGGGAAAAAGCTCCAGACTGCTCTTTACATGTCCCCATGAAAGAAGGGCCCAGAGGTTCCACATCTGATACCTGTTGTAATGTCCCTCATATGGGATAGGTTTGTGGCCTGACTACTTAATTATTGGTATATCCCTATATGATAGGAGCTGCAAGACGCTTCTGGGAAGGTTTCCTCTGTAGCCTTCTGGAAACCAACACATAGGCTTTCCTGTTGTTAGTTTCTGTTAGTTGAGAATTATGAGTGAAGGGGGGGGGGGGGTGTCAGTGTTTACCAGTGTTTAGGAAACTGATAAAACTCTGTTGTTTTCAGTATTTACATTTTGTGTGCATACAAAATCAAAGTGACTGTGTTATTTAAGTGCATGCAAATATATTTTTTCTTCCTTCCCTCTTTAATTCTTCTTTTTCATGCTCCTTGCTCCCTTTGTTCTGCTTTTTATTAAATTGTTTTCCCCATACATTTTCACTATTTCTCCCATCTCCCTGCCCTTCATATTCCCCAGGCGTCAGACTCCCCTCTAGAGCAGGCTTATCCCAGACCATGGCAGGATGTGCATGGCTAGAGATATAGGTGTAACAGTTTATTATTTGATTGCAGCAGAAAAATGTTAAATGTCAGCATTTAACTCAACTTGCTGGTTCTCTTATCTTTTTTCAAATGCCATTTAAGAGCTTAAAGAAATGTACATGAAGTGTATCTTGTGGGTGCTCTGCTGTTGTACGCCAGGGTTAACTTCAGCATCTAAAGAAAACGAGAAAAGAATGGGCTAATAGAATCGAAATCAAAGGAATCCTCAAGCATGATGTTCTTGCTCAAGATCAAACAATATGTATTCTATATTGGTGGTGTAAAGTGAAAAACAGATGTTCTGGGGCCTCCTTGAGATAAAAGGAGAGTATGCAACGATCATGGAAAGGGTCAAGAGCCTTGACTATAACGAATACATAGCTGAGCAACACTCTGGAGAGGATAAAGCAGGTAGGTTATTAGCATGGTTGCTGTCCTCAGTAAACCATAGGCTGCCTATCTGCTCTGTATTTATTTATTTATTTATTTTTGATATTTATAAAGCGCAGCATATACCCTAGGGCGTCTTGGCGCTAAGAAACCAGTTACTTGTGGTGAGAAACGTGGGGATGGAGGAATCATTGATCGAACAGCCAAGTTTTTAGGAGCTTACGGAAGTGAAGGAGGGAGGGGCTCTGCCTGATGTTTAGGGGTAGAGTGTTCCAGAGCTTTGGGGCTGCCACCAGGAAGCGTCGATCACCCCAGGATACCGTCTTTGTACGAGGAATGACCAGTTGGCCGAGGGTGGCTAAACGTAACGTTCTGCTAGGTTTGTACGGTTGCAGCTGCTCTTTCAAAAAGTAAGGTCCTTGATTATTGAGCGATTTGAACACGATACAAAGGGACTTGAAATGGATTCTGTTTCGAACGGTGAGCCAGTGGTAATCCTTTATGCTTCTTGATATTGATTCATATTTTGTTTTTCCTGAAAGCAGGCGTGCTGCTGCGTTCTGGATAGTTTGTAGTTTGGTTATTACTCTGGATTGAGCGTTAAGAAAGAGGCCGTTGCAGTAATCCAGAGCGGAGAATACTAGGGAGGTGACCAGAGTTTTGATGGCAGACTCCGGGAGAAAAGGTCGAATTTTTCTGATCATCTTTAGTTTTAGATGTGCTGTGGAAACTGTTTTTTTGGCAGGATCCATGAAAACGATACAGAGGTTCCTAACTTTGGCGGTTGGAGTGGGAGGGGTACCGAAGGCATCTGGCCACCAACTTGATGGCCAGGCTGGGAGAAGAGGTCCAAATATGACCACCTCAGTTTTATCTGAGTTTAATTTGAGGCAATTAGTGGCCATCCATTCTCCTATGTCGATAAGTCCCTTCTTAAATTTTTCAGCCACTTGATCTCCGTCACCTTTGATTGCCAGTACCAACTGGGTATCATCGGCATAGGAGGTTAGGCTCATCCCGTGTGCTTTGATGGTTTTAGCAAGGTCCGACACATAAATATTAAAAAGTGTCGGACTAAGGGATGAGCCTTGAGGAACTCCGCAGGGAGATGAAAGTTGTGCCGATTGAAATGGGCCTAAGATGACAGCCTGCGTTCTTTTGGCTAGGAAGGAGGCAATTAGATTTTTAGCGGAGTGGCAGATTCCAAATCCCTCGACACGATCGACCAAAATTGTGTGGTCGACCGTGTCGAAGGCCGCTGATAAATCCAGCATTACCAGGATGGCTGTTCCCCCCTGATCCCGGATTACTCTGATATCATCGGCGGCCTTAATCAAGGCTGTCTCTGTCCCATGGTATTTCCGGAATCCAAATTGCGCGTCATCCAGGAGATGGTGTTTCTCAATAAATTCAGAGATCTGAATGTTCATGGCTTTTTCAATCACCTTAGCCACAAACGGGAGACTCGCAATGGGCCTGTAGTTTTTTAGCTCATTTTTATCCAGGGAAGGTTTTTTTAACAAGGGTTTTAGTAGGGTGTTTTTTAAGGGGTCTGGATAAGTGCCTGCAAGTAGAGTTGAATTGCATACTTGGGTGAGTAGTGGAATGATGGAGTCCATTACCGGCAGAAGCACTGAGAGTGGACAAGAGTCCAGGGCCGATCCTGATTTAATGGTGGACACTATGATTTTGATTTGGTCCATTGTAACTGGTTGAAAGCTGGGGAACGTGTTGGCTGGAGGTAAAATGAGGGAATTGACTGTCCTGGGGAGTGAGTTTGCCGAGAATGCCTGATAGATATCGTCAACTTTGGTAAAGAAAAAAGAGGCTAAAGAGTCACATAAAGATTGTGACGGGGGGGGGAGTGAGATCCGGGGAATTGCCTGACAGTGATTTTGTGATTTGGTACAATCGTCTACTGGAATTTTTGGATTTTTGGATTTGATCAGTGTAGTAGTCTTTTTTTGCCTTTGTAATCATGGCTTTGTAGAGTGCCAGAGATTGCTTATAGGTTGCTTTGCTTGCTATATCGTAGGTTTTCCTCCATTGTCTCTCCTTATTCCGGTTGATTTGCTTTTGTGCCCTTAGTTCTTCGTTATACCAAGGGGCAGTGGGTTTAGATCTATTTTTAGATAATTCTTTAGTCGGGGCTGATTGGTTCGTGGCCAAACCCAGCCAGGAGTGGAATTGAAATAGTGCTGAATTGGGGTCAGCAGATAGTACTGGGCAAGTATGATCCAGTTTTGACCTTAGATCGTCCAGATTGATGTTTTTCCAATCTTTAAAAGGCTTTTGAGGGATCAGAGTGGGTTTGTTATCGCAAGGAGTTTTAATGGTGATAATAGCAAAAATAGCATGATGGTCAGTCCATGACAGAGGTAATATATTGGTTATTTGTAGGCCTTCTAAATTGGAAAATATGGGATCCAAGATGTGGCCGGCTAGGTGAGTGGGGGAAGTGACCCGTTGTTTTAACCCTAGTATTTCCAGATCGGAAGTTAGGGTGACCGTGTCAGTTAGATGGAATTGGTCCAAGTGAAAATTCAGGTCACCTAGGACCGTAAATGCACTTTCAGTGGCAACTGATTCCATGATTGTGTTGATGCTGTTTAGAAAGGCTGTTTTTGTTCCAGGGGGACGATATATCAATATTCCTTTGAAATTAAACAAAGGTGATAACTTGATGGCAAACTGCATGGCTTCACAGGATATGGATGGGATAGGAATCGTTCTGACAGGATATGAGTCTCTGGCTATTATAGCTAGCCCACCCCCTCTTTGTCTAAATCTGTCCTGGCGGTAAGCTTTGTAACCATCCGGTACTGCTATGGCTAAGTCTGGCTCTGAAGATTCATCGGTCCATGTCTCAGTGACAAACAGAACATCCAATTTAAAGTCAGTAATGAGGTCTGAGATCTCTTGCCTATGCTTAACGAGTGAGCGCGCATTGATAAGGGCAATTGTTCTGACAGCTGTTTTTCCATTCCTTGCAGGTACCGTATTTACGACAGGTAATCGTAAAGGTATTGTGTGGTTACAATGGGGGCAGTAGGTAGCAGACTGGCTATGTAATCCTGAAGGTTCTATTTTTGTACAGCGAGTGTTGGGCGCTGGCTGAAGTGCCAATAAGTCATGGCTTATGTACGTCCTGTCGGTATCTGGCGTCGGTCGGGCAGGGGTTGTGGCCCTGGGCCCGGTCCCGGCGCGGACGGGCTTGCCTTAGGCACGCCTTCGGCGCGCAAACGGCGCTCCCGCTGCGCTCGTCCGCTGCGCTTGCGTGGGAAGCACATTTAGGGAGAGGGGAGGTGGGCGTGGCCTAGCGGGTGGGCGTGGCCTCGCGCTAGCGATGGCGGCCGTGAATCAATGCAAGGGACAGCGCTAAATCCGCTGTATGTCAAGTGCTTGCGGGAATTTAAAATACAGAGAGGATCTCTGTATAGGACACAAAGTTTTAAAATATGAGGTAAGCACAAAATAAACAATTCAAAAACACGAGTCACACCACCTCCGGCTTCCGCCTCAGAGGTCTTCGGTTTCTATGGACGCGCTAGCAATCAGCGCTATTCATAGGCTGGGGAGGTGGGCGTGGCCTAGCGGGTGGGCGTGGCCTCGCGCTAGCGATGGCGGCCGTGAATCAATGCAAGGGACAGCGCTAAATCCGCTGTATGTCAAGTGCTTGCGGGAATTTAAAATACAGAGAGGATCTCTGTATAGGACACAAAGTTTTAAAATATGAGGTAAGCACAAAATAAACAATTCAAAAACACGAGTCACACCACCTCCGGCTTCCGCCTCAGATGTCTTCGGTTTCTGTATGTGAGGACAGTGCTACAATTAGGAACTCATAACCAGGGCTGTCATAGACTACCATAACCAACTTTATTTTACCACTCCCCACTGTCTTCTGGAGAATTTAACTTACTATAGGGGTATTGTTCTCAGTAACTATTCCCACCATACCACTGTACCACCTGGATGCTTTTGTGGAGCCTCTGACTCCAGTAGGCATCAAGCTAGCTGTTGACCAGTTCACAAGGGGCAAAACATTCAGCTGCAATGGATGCCACATTGAATTCTACCCCACCTATCTCACACAACTTACTCGCCCCACTCCCCACCTACTATCTCTGGTCCATGTACAAAGGTGCTCGAAAAAGGGGCAGGCTGTTGCAGTCTACAGCAGAGGCAATTGTAATTGTTGTACTAAAACCGGGCAGCAACCCCTTGGATATTAGGTCATAACATGCCGTACCAATGATTAATTTAGATTACAGGGCTCTAAGGAAAGTACTGGGAAATAGATTGCTACTGCTTGACTAAAACGCTTTTTGCTCCAAACTGGAATATCTTCTGTAATTTGAGATGATTATTTCATATAATGTAATTGATCCCCAAGACAGCACAGATTTTGTCAATGGCATCAATAAACATAGAAAAGGACTCTGACACCCTCTTCTGGCCTTATCTATTCAAAGTCCACATGAGAATGGCTTATTTTGGGCAGATATCTTGAAAAGGATTCGACTACAAAACTGGGTAAAGGCATGTATTGCTGACACTGTTTTGCAAACTACTGTCAGCAATACATGCCTCTGTCCCCTTTTGGTGTACGCTGCCCCTTTTGAATATGACAAGTATTGCTATCTTCAAGAAGGTTGTTGCTCCGGAGGTTGCTGTATTTTTTCACTGCTCTCCCATTCATAATATATCTTAATTTCTTTACCAACCTATATGGGAAAAGATGGCATTCAACCAAGTCCAGTGCTCACTGAGATGGGGGATTAGGAGCCCCAAATATGAAACGTATTACCCTGTGTCCAAGTTACATTGGCCCAAGAGGTGGCTCCAGTAAGGTAGTGCCCTGAAATGGATGGAGGTGGAAGCTGTGTCATAGACTTCTGCCCGCAGTGCCTCACAGTAGCCATCAGAGGCGCAGGAAACACCTACCTACCACTGCTGATGTGTATACCTCACCATTTCTAATGTGGTCCCTGCTACATATCCAGAAGGTGGCCTAGAGGCGGGATAAATTCCCATGGACAATTGTGTGCATATAGACGATAGGTAATCTGTAGAAGTGCAGTCATCTGCTTGTTTGATAGTATGCAAGAGAACTACAGCATAGCTGTCAGTCAGTTTATGACTTTGAATACCCTCATGTGGACTTTCCAATTGGCATAGGGGAAGAAACGAACGAGCTTCAAACAATTACTTTGTTGCAGATCATCTTGACACATGGCGTACATAGAGGGCTATAACCTTGATCCGGGGGCCTTGCTGCCCAATGTCTATGGATACATCACTCCACTAAAGGAACAATGGCAAGAGAAGTTTGGCAGGGTCTTTACTGATAAGAAATGAGAGAAATCACTAGGATACACAAAGAAAATATCTGAAAATTCCATGTTCAAATGTACTCATTTTAATTACCTGCACCAAGCGGGTTGAATGACAGAACCACGCAATCCATTACCATGCATGGGTTTCCAACGCGGTCATTACAGCAACTGCGACACTACCATGCCTGCCATTAACATGCACGTTTTTACCATGCTTGCCTTTACAACAAATTCCTATTGTACAGTCATGTATGGACGTATGGTAAAGGCGTATGCATGGTAGGTAAGCATAACCCCCCTAAAAAAAAATATATATGTATACACACACACACACACATATATATATACACATATATACACTAAAAAAACAAAGGTTACAGGGACGTTATAGTTAGGAATTAGCATTTAGAAAAAACCTTAGAAATTCACTGTAGAAACCAAAGGTTACCAGAACGTTATAGTTAGCAAATACAATTAAAAAAAAACTTCGGAATTCACTAAAAAAAAAACAAAGGTTAGAGGGACGTTATAGTTACAGTCAGATTTTACTCATACAAAACCAGAGGAATTATAGTTAGCTGAGTTAACTATAACTCGCACCCCCGCAATGCACTGCTTATGACCCAACATATTACCTGACTCATGACATGGTCAGTGACATCAATTGATGACATCACTGATGACATCTCAAATGACATCACTCATGACATCATTGATGACGTCATCCAGTGACTGTGAGTGTTTTTAAAAAGTTTGAGTGTTAACTATATATACCAAGGTGTATTGGTGAATCAGTGGGTGTATGAGTGACTTTATGGATGACCCGGTGCGTGACTGAGATGTATAAGTGAGTGATTAGGTGTCTCAGTGAATGTATGGATGAGTGACTGGTTGTGTGAATGTGTCTATCTGTCTGTCAGTTGATGTCTAAGTGGGTGTATGAGTGTGTTAGTGGGTACATGAATGGCTATATGGGTGATTGATTGGTTGTCTGACTACCTCTATGGCTGTCTGGTTGTCTATGTGTGTGGGGGCATGTGACTGCCTGTATGGATGAGTCAGTGGCTCTATGGGGTACTAAGTGTGTGTGTGAGAAGTTGTATGGGTGAGTGAGTGTCTGTATGGCTGTGTTAAGGATTGAGTGCATGTGTCAGAATGGAGGAGTAACTGGGTATGTGAAAGGCAGTATAGGTGAGTGATGTAGTATATGGGGTATATGACTGTATGCATGAGTTAGTGAAGATGAGATTGGCTATATGGATGAGTGCATGCTTCTCTCAGTGACTATTGGTGAGTGAGTATGTGTTACTATTTGTATGAGTAAGTAAGTGGGTGTGTATGTAACTTTGGGTGAGTACATACCTATGTGACCGTATGGGTGAATGTGTAGGTGTGTGAGTAGTTCTATGGGTAACACACTCAGTATGTGAGTCCCTGTATGTGTGTATGAGTGGATATGTCAATGGCTGAATTAGTGAGTGATCGGGTGTATGAGAGGCAGTATGGGTGAGCAAGTGGATGTGTGTGTAGATCTATGAATTAGACAGTGGGTGTGTAAGTACTGGTATGGGTCTGTGAATGGGTTTGTAAATGGTTGTGTTGGAGTATGATTGTACACAAACTACGCTGCTAGATAATACTCCTCCTAAGTTTCGCTTTTTAAGTCTAAACTGTCGCTCACTTCCCCAGCACAAAAGATTTATTTTTGATCTTCTCCTGGAGGATTCGCCAGATGCTTTTTTCCTTACTGAGACCTGGCTTCATGACAGCTCTGGGCCCGATATAGATACTGCCCTTCCTTCTAATTACGCCATCGCCCGATTGGATAGAGCCACTGGGATAGGTGGGGGAATTGCTATTATTTATAAGCAACTTTTTCAGTGTAAATTAGACTCTGTTATCCTTCCAAACTGTGAAGCTGCTTTGTTCAAACTTACCCTCACCCCTAAATTTTGCTTTTCGGGGCTTTTGATTTATCGCCCTCCTGGTCCGTCCTCTTCATGGTCGGCTACTCTCCCTGGTCTTGTATCTTCCTTGCTTTTGAAATCTACTAACTTCTCTAATTGGCGATATGAACCTTCATTTGGAAGATGCCACAAATTCCATATGCTCTAATCTCATTGCTGATCTTTTAGCCATGAATGTTACTCTCTGTAATTCCGGCCCTACACATAAGGCTGGCCACTTTTTAGATCCTATCTTTTCCAATGTCTCTTCCATTGAATGTGAACCAGCAATACCTATCCTTTGGTCGGATCACTTTTTATTGAAATTCACAATTCCAGCTCCTGTTAGTTTGCCCTCTGCTTTCCCCCAGTCTATGTTTTTTAATAGGAACTGGAAAAAAATTGATATCACTACTCTGAACAATTTGCTTAGTGGAAATACTCCCACCATCACTTCGCAGGTACATGTTTCCGCTAAAAATATCTATAACTGGTTGTCCCATGCTGTAGATGAATGTCTTCCTCCAATAAAGAATAAATTGACCTATCATCACTCTCCAGCTCCTTGGTATAATGATATTCTCAAAGTTGAAAAATCTAAATGCAAAGCATTAGAAAGGAAATGGCGCAGATATTATGGCCCGGACTTGAAAATAATTTATAAAAATTCTCTTAAAACGTATCACGATTTATGCAAAATGACGCGAGCTGCGTACACCTGTAAAACCATCAACACTGCTACAAACCGTCCCAAGACACTTTTTAGCTTAGTAAAAAATCTTGCCGGTGCCCAGACTATTGCTAAGCCCCTGCCACTTGATAAAAACTTATGTGAGGACCTTGCCCTTTTTTCCACAAATAAAATAGAGAATATTCATTCTGAAATTGTTAATTCCTCCCTGACCCATATGATGCCCCCCCCAACTTTGGGTTGCAGTGCTCAGGAATACCCTAATGTCTCTTCTCAACTGGCCTTTTGGCCTCTCTTGGAACCGGGATCTTTTGTTCCTATTCTTGATTCAATAAAATCTGGCTCACCTAATGACCCTCTACCCATTTCCATTATAAAACAACTAGATCCCATTCATCTTCAGGTTATCATGGAAGCCCTCAATTCTTCTTTACAGGCGTCTACTGTTCCGCCTGTTTGGAAACACTCTATGGTTGTTCCTTTGTTAAAAAAGCCTGCTGCTGACCCCAAAGTTCTTGCAAATTTCCGACCCATCTCCCTTCTGTCCATCTTTTCTAAGTTACTGGAAAGACATATTCATATCCACCTTTCCAAGTTTGTTGAAATTAATGAAATACTTCACCCCTCACAGTCTGGTTTTCGTACCGGTTTCTCGACGGAGACCACACTTTTAGGGGTTACAGAAAAACTACGACTTCTCTTGGATGCTGGAGATACAGTCGCGCTCATACTTTTAGATCTGAGCGCGGCTTTTGACACCATCTCCCATCCTATATTACTTAACACTCTGAAATCTTTTGGCATCTGCGATTCTGCTCTGGATTGGTTATCTTCCTTCCTAACTGATCGCACTTGTCAAGTCTTTTCTGCGTCTGACTGTTCTAATGTCTTTCCATCACCTTTTGGAGTTCCTCAGGGCTCCATTTTGAGCCCCTTGCTCTTCAATCTGTATGTCAGACCTCTTGCTGACATTGCTGACAATGCCGTACTGTCTCTTTTCTCGTATGCTGACGATTCACAAATCATCTTCTCGCTTTCCAAATCAGACTCCTGTTCCATTTCTGCCCTCCAGTCGGGCTTACGCCAAATTGGTGTCTGGATGAGTATAAATTACCTGAAACTTAATGCCAATAAGACTGAGGTACTTATTTTAGGCAAGCAGAAAGATCTTTGGGGCTCCTGTCATTGGCCGAATGAGTTAGGTACTCTTCCTCGGCCTGTTGATCATGTTCGCAACTTGGGCTTTCATATCGATGACTCTTTGACAATGCATCATCAAGCAGTCAAAGTTGCGGGTACTTGCTTTACCATCTTGAAATGGTTGCACAAAGTTCTTTGGATGCTGCCGAAAGACACTCAAAAAACCGTAGTACAGGCTCTTATTACATCAAGGCTGGACTACGGAAACGTTCTGTTCCTGGGTGTTAATAAGGCTGTATCCCGCAGGCTACAACTTGTACAAAACTCTGCTGCTAGACTCCTTTGTGGGGTTCCCAGATGCTCATCGATCTCTGAACATCTTCGTGAGCTTCATTGGCTTCGAATTGAAAAACGGATCGAGTTCAAAGCTTTGACCTTTATGTTTAAAATCAAATGGGGTCTAGCACCGGACTACTTACTAACTCTTGTCCGTCCCTATGTTCCGACCCGCCATCTTCGTTCTGCTTTACTTGAAAAATCTCATGTTCCTAGGTTTAGACTTTCCAGAATGGGAGGTCGATCCTTTTCCGTTCTGGGTCCTTCTCTCTGGAACTCAATTTCTCTTGCCATTCGTAGGGAAACTCTGTACCCTCAGTTTCGTCGTTTACTGAAGACTTGACTTTTTAATCAATAATCTCATCTTTTTCAGTTTATGTGTCCAGGCGCCGGGAAACCCTTGTTGAGTAGCTGTTGCGCCATATAAATTAAATAAATAAAATTGTGTGGAAGTGGCAATGGGTGAATAAAAGATTCTACAGTGGTGTGAGTGGGTGCAGCAGAGATGCTGTGGCTGATGTCTTCACTGATGTCATGAGTGTTGTCATTTGAGATGTCATCAGTTATGTCATCAGGGATGTCACTGACCATGTCATGAGTGATGTAATATGTGAGGTCATAAGCAGTGCATTGCGGGCGTGAGTTATAGTTAACTCAGCTAAGTTAAACGGCTGAATTTCACTGGTTTTGTATGAGTAAAATTTGACCCTAACTATAACGTCCCTGTAACCTTTGTTTTTTGTGTGAACTTCTAAGGTTTCTTTAATTCTATTTGCTAAATATAACGTCCTCGTAAAACTTTGTTTTTTCAGTGAATTTTTAAGGTTTTTAAAAAATGCTAGTTCCTAACTATAACGTCCCTGTAATCATTGTTTTTTCTTAGGGAATTTCTAAGGTTTTTTAACTAGCAGTCACTTTTGCAGAGTGGTGGAGAAAGGGGGCTGGGCCCCCAACCAGCTCTCAGGAATTCCGCAGCATAGAACTTAGAGGAAGTACCAGGAGGGCTTCCTGGCCCCCAAGGTCCCTCAGGAGTAAAGTGAACTTCATCCCCCAACCAGTAGTGCGCCAAGAGGCGCGTTTGTAGAGTGGTTGACAAAGGGGGGCCTGACCTCCAAAGACCTCTTAGCAATCCCACTGGGTGGGACTTACTGGAGGTAGCAGGAGGGATAGTTGGCCCCCAAGGACGTCCTTGGGGTCAACTACCCCTCCTATTACCTCCAGTAAGCCCCACACAGCAGGATTCCTGAGTTCTGATAGCAGACCACGCCCCTTTTCTCCACCACTCTGCAAACGTTCCTGCTGGCACGCTCTTGGTTGGGGGATGAAGTCCCCTTCGCTGCTGGGGCTTCTTAGGGGCCAATTAGCCTACCTGTTACTTCCAGTAAGCCCCACACAGTGGGATTGCTGAAAGGTTATCGCAGGCCACGCCCCCGTTCTCCCCCACTCTGTAAATGCACCTCCTGGCGCGCTCTTGGTTGGGGGATGAAGTCCCCTTGCCTCTTGAGGGTCCCTGGGGGCCAACTTGTCCTCCTGTTACCTCTAGTAAGCCCCACACAGCTGAATTGCTGAGAGGTGGTCAGAGGCCACACCCCCTTTCTCTACCACTCTGCAAATGCATCTCCTGGCGTACTGCTGCTTGGGGGATGAAGTCCAATTAAGTCCTGAGGCCCTCAGGACTCAAGGGGACCTCATCGCCTCACCAGCAGTGCGCCGAGAGGCTCGTTTGCAGAGTGGAGGGGAAAAGGGCGTGGCCTCTGACCACCTCTCAGCATTCCCACTGTGTGGGGCTTAGTGGAGGTAAGAGGTGGGCTAGTTGGCTGCGAATCCCGCAGAAATATTTTTTAAATAAGCTTTTTTTGTCCCTGAGAGTCCAACAGGCCTAGGGGTCAGGGTGTTTCTACCCTGCTTCCATTTCTTTTTTTTCACGTTTTTTCTTCTGACTCAGTTAAACCGAGTCACAAGATGGCTTCCAACACTTCCTGGTTTGAAGTGTTGGTAGCCAGTCAGATCTCAGGCACGAGATCGGGAGGGTTTGCAGATCCACCGCAGCCACAGTTTTATATCTGAGAAATTGACAAGTTTCTTAGGAACTACTGAACTTATTTACACCATTTAACAAAAAGAGTGTTTTCTGGACCAAGAGCTACCTTTTTGCCAAATTTGGTGTAATTCCGTTCAGCAGTTCGGAAATTAACATGGCAAAAAAGCATTTTGGGACCCCCATTTTTCTCGGCCCTCGCTTGACGAATCACCCTGAAACTTTGAACACAGCAGCTGAAGTGAGTGGCGTATTAGTTTTGAAAATTTCGCCAAAGATATTGGCAAAAGAAAAAAAGCTTTTCCAATAGAAACTAGGTCCTAACTATGACTACCTACTGGCGACCGCCAATAGATAAGATATATATATATATATATATATCTTACCTACTGGCGGTCGCCAGTAGGTAGTTATAGTTAGCACTTATTATCAATTGGAAAATCGTAACATTCCATTCCCAATAACTTTGGCGCCGGTTGACGAATCTTCGCAAAATTTTCAAAACGAATGGCCCGTTCCGGTCAGCTCCTATCCTGAAAGTTTGGGGGTGATTCGTCAAGCGGGGGCCAAGATAACAAGCATTTACAATGCAATGGTCTCGGCATTGGTAAAGTTAGAGCTATTGGCATTGCTCATGACATTATTTTTGTTTATGTTTTTGTTTTTAAAACATTTAAAGAAACGGCATTGTTATTTACAATGTCAATAGCTTAATCACTCTCAAATGCGAGACCTATTGCATTTGCACCCACACACAGAGCCACCTACACACACACTGATTAAGCTATTGACATTGTAAACAACAATGCCGTTTCTCTACATGTTTTAAAAACAGAAACATAAACAAAAATAATGTCATGAGCAATGCCAATAGCTCTAACTTTAACAATGCCGAGACCGTTGCATTGTAAATGCTTGTTCCCATTCTCCCTGTATATGGTGAAACTTAATGCCTGACTATCTTTGAGCTCAGCTAGATTTTCTAAGGTTTAGGAAACAACTGAAAACTTGGCTTTTCTGCACCTTTGTTTAAAACTCAGTTCCATGCATTTGTTCTGTCACCACATTTGACATTAACGTCAAAGCGCCAATTGGTTTTTGTGAGCTTTATAAAATTATTAACATTAACAAAATTATTAACAGTAACAAAAGTATCCATCAGAAGAAAAGTTACTCAACTGCGGTAATGCTCTTTCTGGTGTATTTTCTATCTAACCACAGATTCCTCACTCACCCACCCACCTCCCTATTCGGTGGAATGGACCTTTGGTCAATACTGAAAAAGATTCCGAATTAGAGATCTGCACACTGGCACAATCTGATTACTAAGGGCTCCACATCCACTAACGGATATCAGCTTGTGAAAGTGGCAGTTATATTGCAGCCCCTTAGAGAATTGATTAGAAAGGTCTTTGCCCAGGCATTTCCCGTGTACGTCTTGCGCAGCGGGATACCCGGCGGCTGTAAATAGGCACCTCCTTGTGCTGGGTGCAACGTTGGTGTTGTGGGCTGCTCCTGTGGCGCAGATGTCTTTGGCTTTGAGTCCTGCCCCTGCACTGTCTGTGGTGTCCCGTGTAGCCAGATTCCCGCGGATGTAAATAGGTGCCTCCAGGCGCTGGGTACATAGTCAGCGGTGTGGGCAGCTCCTGCCGCACTGATTTCTGGGGCTTCGAGTCCAGCCCCTGCACTGTTAGCGGTGTCCCGTGCAGCGGGTGTCCCGCGGCTGTAAATGGGTGCCTCCGGACGTTGGGTGCAATGTTGGCGGTGTCGGGGACTCCTACCGCATTGATGTCTGGGACTTCGAGTCCTCCCTTGCACTCTTTATTTTAGTATTCAGGGGCCCTCCTTTGTTCTTTAGGCAGGGTAGGAATTGTTGTAATTAGTGTCTCCCCCCTACCCCCTCCCATGGGGGCTCGGTCTAGGTGGGAGGGGAGCCCTCACGCTGACTGAAGACAAACTAGAACTTTAGAGGGAAAACAGTCCCGGGCGAGGTGGAACAGCAGGGCACCCCCTCCTAATGAAGTGGCAAGTTCAGACTTTACTCGCTGCTGCTGCCTGCCTGGTGCCGCTGCCTTTACTGTGGCTTCAGCCATGCCACAGCAGTAAGCGGCAGTGGTCCACCCTCGCTGTATGCGCTGCCTAATGCTCATATTAATTTTTGGGCGGGTGATCCAGTTTATGAGCACGTTAGCATACTTGTTCCCTAAGTGTTTGAATTGTGATAATTTACAAGTCCTACTCAAGGACTGTAGCAAAATTAAATAATATTAAAATTAAATAGGTTAAAATGAATCAAGTATAAACAAATAAAAAAGCTAAATTGAAACGGGAAAACTTGTTTATGTTTGATCGTAAAGTAAACTAAATATTTGAGTGTTTGTTTGGTGTATACATGTTTTTGTATATTGTTGTGAGGTTCAAACAAATCATAGAAATTGCTTAAAACAGGGGTCCCGAGCTTACAATAATGACGCGGGCTGGGGCTCGGAATCCAGTAATGATTTAGTGGAAGCGCACAGAAGACAAAACAGTACGTTTCCTCGTGTGATGTAACTGGTTGGTGCTCATCTAAAGCACTCCAACACCTTTGGGTAAAGTTTGCGCTATTTTTTTTTTTTTGTTGTATATTTATATAGCGCGAACTCGACCCAAAGGTATTGGAGCGCTTTACATAGCACCGTATTTACATTACACATTCAGGCACGGGGAGATTAAGCGATTTGCCCAGAATCACAGGAAGTGGACGCTATGTAAAACTACAACAAAATTATATATCCAGATTGAGTAAAGGGTATTAACTGGTTAAGCTACCACCATCTCCTCTCTGAGGGACGTGGACATGGCATCTGCCCCGCTAAATGTTAAAGATACGCTCTTCGTCCGCAGCACCTGGTGACTGGACACAAGCAACACCAGCGTTGTATCCACTCACTTCCTCTTCGGCAGCCTACACGCACACACAGAGCTCCTGCACCACTTCCTGTTTACTAGTAAAATACAGCTTCCGAGGGACCGTGGCAAAATTCTCTCCCCGCCCCCGGCAGAGTATGGTGGCCAGCGGAGATGGCCATGCTATATAACGCAGCTACAATTCAGTGCTCCGGGAATTTCGTAAGATTGTTTGCACGCGATATGCTGGAAAATACCAAATTACTGTCTTCGTTCAGAGCAATTGTTCCCTGGAAAAAACATTCAGTTTACCGCATTAATTCCCAACAGTGGAACTCTGGGAAAACAATTCAATGTACTGACTTTATTCAGAACAGTGGAATTCCGGAAAGAAAAAGCTTGTCTTCAAATGTGGAGTGAAAGCGTACTAACCCTAAGTATCAAGAAACCCCCCAACCACCTAGAACTTGTTTGGCGTTTAACTGTCTTGATTGAGATGTAAAAAGCCTGAAAAGTAGTTTACGTGGGTGCGCGTGCATGCGGTGGCGGCAGCACGTACAGACACACCGCCCGAGTAAGCCATGGCCATCTGTCAGCGAGGAGGTTTTCCTAGCGGGTTCCACTGGGGGGTCGAATCATCTCGCGTTATACTCCTACCGGTCTGATAGCATCAGCCGAGTTGTGTTTCGTTTCCCCAAGTGTAATTGTTGTTCAATTTCGTGCGAAGCCAAGGAACAAACTTTTGGATGGGATAGTAATAGCCAAAATCCGAACTTCGCTTTTTAGACAAAATCCGCACTTCGCTTTTTAGCAAGAAAGTTAACATACCAGTTCTTGAGGCATCATAAAGTGCTGGCTTTCCGTGCATGCAAGGCCCTTCAGGGCCAGCCAGTAGGCTAACGTGCTCATAAACTATACCGGCACCATTTAAAAGACTTAAGTGACACGAAAACAGACCGGCCAGGGACGGAAGCAGCGAGGAGAGGGGATGCCTGTTTGAAGAAATCAGTCCCAGCGCCGCCGCCTTTCTCCGAGGCGAAGCAGAAATGCCTCGGAGAAAGGCAGCGGCGTTTCCGGATTCGGGGGCGTGTTTTGCTTTTCTCTCCTCTTGCCATTGGCTGGAGGAGATAATTAGAAAAGTTGAAAAAAACACGCCCCCGAATCCGAAAAGGACGGGGCCTGTTCGGAGTGACGGACCTCTTCTCCAATGGCTCGCCAGCATTCAAGAGGCCAGCCAATGGAGAACAGGGGAGAAGAGGGGCGGGTTCAAGCCCCTCTTCTCAAAGTCATTATCTCTCGCGAGCGAGACTGCGCAAGCGCAGCCTTCGCTAGCCGAGACCTAAAAAGGGGGGCCCAAAACGCGTTTTCCCCATGTTATTTCCCATAGGAAATTTTAGACACGGCTACAGCCCGAACTGCTGAATGGAATTACACCAACGTTTGCAAAAAGGTAGTCCTTGGTTCAGAAAGCGCCCTTTTTTTTTTAAATGGTGTAAATCCGTTCAGTAGTTCCTGAGAAATTCAAGAAATAGAGGTCGGAAAGTCAATTTCCCATAGGAAACTTTAGACATTGTTATAGCAAAAACTGCTGAACGGAATTACACCAAATTTGGCAAAAGGGTACTGCTTGGCTCAGAAAGCGGCCTTTCTAAAAATGGTGTAAATCCATTCGTTAGTTTTTGAGAAATTAAGAAATAAAGATAGTGATATCTAGAGGCACGGTGGATCCGCGCACCCTCCCGTTCACAAGTTTCATGCTAATTGGCTGTCAACACTCCAAACCAGGAAGTGTTGGCAGCCAAGAGAAAAACAAACGTGCAAAACACGAAAAGGGGCCGGGTAGAAACACCCTGACCCCCTAGGCCTGCTTAAGGGGTCCGCGGGATGCGCGCTCGATCCGCGGATCCGGCTGCGAAAATAAAAAAAAAGAAGTGTGGGCTCCCGCACTTCATTGAAATAAAGCCCCCGGGTGGGCCAGGTCCCGGGGGCAGAAAAAAAAAGTGGGGGGGGCTCCAATCCCCCCATACTGGCCCGAGGACCGCCACCCCCTGGGGCTTTGCACAATGATTTGCGGAGGGCACATGGCCCACCCGCAGCCCCGGGGACCGCCACCCCCGGGGCTTCAACAGTAAATGGGTGGGGGGGCTCAAAGGCCCCCCAAGCCCCGGGGACCACCACCCCGGGACTTTTATAAAATTTTGGCGGGGGGACATGGCCGCCCCGCAGCCCCGGCGACCATCACCCCGGGGCTTGTTTTTAAAAAAAATTAACTATCTGTGTGGGGAGCTCGACCACCCCCCACACGCCTCGGGGACCGCCACCTCCCCGGGGCTGTAATTATTAAAATTTGGGGTCCGCGGACCACCACCTCCCTGGGGCTTTGCACATGTTGGGAGGGGGGGCCGCGCGGCACCCCTCCTGGAGGCCTGTGATGGCTCTGGGGACCGCCATCCCCCAGGGCAGCTCCTCCAGTGTTCCGGGGTGCCTACCCCCGGGACACTGCTGTTTGCTATGGCAGGTGGGGCCTGAGGTGACATGTGTGCAAACACGCCCTGTGGCGCGTTTTAAGTTGGGGAATTAATTCCTCTTCAATCCTGAGGGTCCCTGGGGGCCAGCTAGCCCACCAGGTACCTCCAGTAAGCGGCACAGAGCTGCGTTGCAGAGTGGTGTAAAAAGTGGTGTGACCTCTGAACACCTGAAGAACCGGGTTTTTAGAACCCAGCGGCGCCAGGGGCACGCCCAAAGTCTTCGGGTTCACCTGTCTTAGAATACAGAGACACAGGATACTTCTTGGTGGCGTCAGAGATCGAGTTTATTGGCTGCAGCCAGTAACAGAAGTCCTAGAAGTCATCACGGTATGAGTTCTCAGGAGACTGCTCAAATTTACAAAGCAAGTCATCCCTTTTTATGCCAGAAACATCACATTCCAGACAAACACCCATTATTTTACAAATTGTCCAATCGCATGTAACCACACCAAAAGTATCGCATGACGGTAAAACCCACTTATCAGTTGTCCGGCCCATGATTAATCATCGAACAATCCCAACATTCTTCTTTAGACAAGCCGGACAGACCCATAATAAAGAGACCACAACCCACATCGTAAATGGACCACAAAAGAAGAAACAGAAACAGATAGAAGTAGGATGGGGCATGTTTGTGTGCAATAAAACTTTACGAGATCCCGTGCTCTGACCCTTAATCAAGATCAGCTAGCGGGCAGGAACAGGTTTGGCAGGGTCGGCCTCAGGCAACGAGGTCAGTTCACTCGAGTCATGTAGGAGTCAGCACACACTCGAGCTAAGGTGAGCCTGACCAAAGAGCTCGTTTAACCACAGTCATCGGCCTATGTGAGGGCAACCACAAAATGGCTACCATGTGCAAAATGGAACCCAGGGTTCGGAACGAAAACCCTAAATACGCAGTGAATCCATTGGTGTAATGTGACGAAAACACACGTACTAGTTGAACTCACTAGTTACGGTTCGCTGTTACCAAAATCGTAACGGAACCATGATATTTATTATGCAGATTCAGATTTCACGGAACCTCAAACCCTCCTTTTGCCCTTACATAGGCAATCTCAGTCCGCATCTGAATTGATGTCGATATTCATCAAGGTGCTGTTGAAGCATCATCTTATCTCTCTGTACCTTTCTCAAGACAGACGGTCTCCTAACACAGGTAGTAGCACAAAGGCCACACATGGCAGGACCACACTGTACACAGAGACAACACAAGAAAAGAATCGCTAAAACCACACCAATGATCGACAGAATCCTCCATCCCCAAGCTGATAACAGTTCCCAAAACCATCCAGTTAACGACCAATCTCCTTCGTCCGTATGTATTGACTCGGAGATCTTATGTAGCCTGGAGATGGCCTCGTATACTGTCGGAGCATTATCTGGAATGAAAACGCAGCAACTCGATTGGATCACTTTACATACTCCACCTCGATCTGCAAGTATGACATCTAAAACCATACGATTCTGCAATGTCATAAGGTGATCCGCTTGAAGCTCAGCAGTCAAATTACTAAGGGCACTGGCAGTTTCGTTTATGGTGGATTCAACCACTCTCGTCAATTGCCGCAAGCTCCTACTGTTAACCATAGGTCCCCAAAACGGTAGGAAACCCTTAAAGAAGTCTCCCACTTCTTGTCCAGCGGTATCTTCCTGATTGAAGACACCCCTGACAACTCTCGTCTTGTGGTAATCTGCGGCAGCAGTATACGTAGGAGGCAACAAATATCCAACATAACACGTTCCCGAAAAATCAGGGGGCAACCATGTATATGCTCTGTTGTAGCAAACAAAATACGTACCCTTGGCTGCCAAAAACGGCGGGGAAGACTGAGACGTAAAAACGTACGTCTGAGTACAAACACTCTTCCCTAACTGAGCTTTCGGATTCCTGCCACAATACCTTGCAGACAAAAATGACCTCGGTGGGGTACGATCCAAATTGGGGGTGACCTCTTTCGTCTCTGCTTTTCACTCAGGCTAACACTATATCCAGTTGCGTTCCAGCCAACATAAGCTAGTAACTCATCTGTGGGAATAGTCCTATACGTATCGATATCCCTACTCATATTTGCAATTCCCTTCACCAAGGCTTTATTACTTGAGTTATCTCTTATGGAACGCAGGGGATAGACTTCAATAGCATAAATGAACATCGTCTGGAAAGCCCATAAAGACCCATTCTGACTAAACGGCAGTACCAGATAGGGAGTACCTCTATCCGTAGTGTGCGGCATAAGACCACACACCCAACAATTAGTGACGTTCACCACTAACTGATGTTGATGCAGAAGCTGTACAAATGAGTTCTTTACAAATTCTGACCTTCTAATCTGCTCGTGTTCGGGTAAGATATGAAAGGAATGCAAAGAAGTAGTAATAGGAAAAGATGTAGGTTGGGAAGTGGGTGCAGAAGTCAATTGGGTAGAAAAAACAATCCAACCCACCAAAGCTAATGTCATGCTAAGAAACATCATAATACATGTAAATCGGAACACATTTGAGATGCACTATCCTGCATAGTTTCATCTTAAAGTTTGTTTTCTCAACAGCTCTCTTGACCTAAAAAAATTCCATCCTCTCACCGTGCTGTTCGCGGCGGTTGGTTTTCTTCTGCTAATGAGTGCGTCTGTCAGTCCAGGGAACCAACCAGAACCATTGACCTTGTGTCTACACGGCTGCAATCCCAAGTCTTTACACCGCGACCTTACAGCTGAACCCGGATGGTGGTTCGAAAAAAAAAGAAAAAAGGATCAAAACAGTTTCTCGGCTGAGAGAGTGCTGTTCTCAAAATGAAAGGAATTATTTGTTCTTTAGTAGTCCATTGTCTCTAGACCGCAGGTTATAACGACTTCTTCCAGGCTCTGTCTGACTTTGAAACAACAGTTCAGGTTCAGTGGTGTCCAATCTTAAAGGTGAGGGCACAGCTGCTTGCAAGACATCGTCATCTCCTTTCTCAGACCTTGTCCATACCAATTCAGCGTCGCTAAACGGTGTGAATTTTGGTAATCTCTCAGTTTCGGTGTCTGCGATGACGTCGCGGATCCACTGGTCGTACGGCAGTGGTAAAGGTACCCTCTTACAGTATACGCCGTGGATCCAATTTCTTTTTCCGAAGACTTTTACAGATGTCCTTGTAGACAACAACACCTGGTGAGGGCCCGTCCAACGGGGCTGATCGTTCTTAGTCCTCTGAAAATTCTTTACCAGGATTGATAGTATGACCTGGGTCCACAGATGCTGGTGGCAAGCTATCATGAACCTGTTGATGCAAGACACGCAATTTAGCAGTCAGGATAATCGATGTCACTGAATTTCGTTGGTCTCGGCACTCCCCACACATTTGCCGGTCGACCAAAAACAATTTCATACGGACTAACTCCAATTCGGGAATGTACTGTAGTTCTAGTTGACAAAAGTGCCAATGGCAAGGCATCGGGCCATTGGAGACCAGAGCTCACCTGAATCTTGGCTAACTTCAGCTTCAGAGTGCCATTATAGCACTCCACTAAACCAGCTGATTGGGGATGATTCGCAGCGTGGAATTTCTGTTTTATGCCCAAACCCTCACACACTCTCTTCATGATCCTGCCCACAAACTCACTTCCGTTATCACTCCACACCATCCTTGGCAACCCGAACCTAGGGAAATATTCTTTAAGCAAGACTTTAGCTGTGGACAAGGCAGTATTATCTTTTAGGGGGTATGCCTCTACCCATCTAGAAAAGGCACAAACAACTACAAGGACGTATTTCAAATTGTTGCATCTTTCCATGTGGATAAAATCCAACTGCAAAACCTCGAACGGATACGTCGGAGGCGCGAAGTGACCAGCTGGAGTTGGAGTTCCCTTACCAGGATTATACATCAGACACACCATACAGTTTTTGACCACATTCTCCGCACACTTGGGAATTCCTCCATTCTCCCACACTGGAGCCAACAGCTTACAAATCCCTTTCGCACTAATGTGAGACATTCCATGTGCCATCGTAACCACCGCAAGCACATACGCATCGGGTAACATCCATCTTTGGTGTTCCGACAACTCAACCCAACAACCAGTCGAATCCAATCTACCCGTAGTTTCTCTCCACACGTTTTTTTCGCTCTCCGTAGCTTCGGCCTGAATCGATTTCACACTCTCAATCGTATCCTCACACATTCCAGCCGCGCCAATCCATCTCGCAGGGACTGCAACATACATTCGACCCATCATATTTTTCGCTGTTTCTTTCGCAACTTCGTCCGCAAATGCGTTACCACGGCCAACATCGTCCGTAACCTTTCGGTGAGCACTACACTTCACAATCGCAACTTGCTTCGGCAGAGTAAGTGACTCAAGAAGCTCATTCACCAACTGTCCATGTTGGATTTTAGTCCCATGCGACGTCAGAAATCCTCTCTCTCTCCACAAGCATCCAAAACTGTGTGCTACACCAAACGCATACTGACTATCGGTATATACATTCACTCTCTTTCCTTCAGATAAGACACATGCTCTTGTTAATGCGATCAATTCCGCTGCTTGTGCTGAATTATAGCTCACTCGTGCAGTTTCAACAATCGTACACAATGTCGTCACGGCATATGCCGCAGTCGTATCACCATTCGGGAGCTTGTAGCATGACCCATCAACCCATAGCGTACCATCTGGATTTGAAAGAGGAGTATCTGTTAGATCAACTCTACCCTTCGTTTCCTCTTCTGTCCTAAGAAAGCAATCATGCTGTTCCTGACCATCCCTATCCACAGAAATCGGCAACAATGTCGCTGGATTCAATACGTTACACCGTTTAATGTGCACGTGACTGGCCAAAAGCGTCAACTCATAACCCGACAACCTTGCACTAGTAAGATGCTGAGTCTTTGTTCTGTTCAATAAAGTATCCACTGCATGTGGAACCATCACCACCAACGTATTATCCATCACCAACCCAGCAGACTGTCGGATGGAAACAGCCGCTGCTGCTGTAGCTCTCAAGCAACTCTGCGTCAAAACTGACAATGCACATCCCTCTCTCTCATGAACGTAGAGTGTAAAAGGCTTACGGTAGTCAGGAGTACCCAACACCGGAGCAGAACACAACGCGTCACGCAATTCAGAAAAACTTTTATGACAATTGTCAGACCAGGGAAGAGGACTCGGTGTATCCTTGCGAGTCAAAGCCAACAAAGGTTTTGCCAACAAGGAGAAATTCGGGATCCACTGTCTGCAGTACGACGTGATACCCAAGAAAGCGCGTACCTCTCTCTGCGTACTAGGCACAGTCATTTGAGCAATCGCTTGGATTCGTTCTGGGGTCAACCTTCTTCCCTCCTTCAACAAGAGATGACCTAAGTAGGTCACTTCTTGGCGACAGTACTGTAACTTTGAAGGTGACACTTGACTATGATGCAAATCAGACAAATGTTGTAACAGCGAAAGAGTAGTTTCTTTACAAGTTTCCTTATCATCAGCCGCCACTAACAGATCGTCAACATACTGAATAAGAGCAGCACCCGCAGGCATCACAAAAGCATCAAGCTGAGTTTTCAAAGCCTGACTATAGATGGACGGACTTTCGCAATAGCCTTGAGGAGCGCGCTTAAACCTGAAGCTTTGTCCTCCCAAAGAGAAGCCAAAAGTATCTCTACTTTCTTCGGCGATTGGAATACTAAAGAAAGCGTTCTTCAAGTCTATGACGGAGAACCAGGCAGCTGAAGCTGGAATCAAAGTCAACAAAGCAGTAATGTCCGGAACAACAGGAAACTGGGGCACCACAATCTTATTAACCTCTCGAAGGTCAATCACAAACCGATACTCAGGCTGCTGAGAAGAATCAGTACGCTTTAAGACAGGCAGAACAGGACTGTTACACACGTTACCTCTTGTCTCTTCAATCACACCTTTCTCAATTAAATCATAGATGATCGCTAAAAGTGATCTTTCACCATCACTCGAAATCCGATATTGGGGAATACGTGGTAACTTAACATTCGATTTGAGCGTCACAACATATGGTGGAATCCCCAAAAGACCCACATCATTAGGACAAGTAGCCCAAAGAGTATCAGGGAGACAACGCAATTCCAGTGGAAGCTGATCTCTAGACAGATACATCGGAGAGGTCACTCTCTTACCCAATGTAAGGTGTACTCCCGAAGGAGAACAATACATTGTCGCGTGCAGTCTCTTTAACAAATCCAGACCCAACAAATTCTCACCACAACCTGTCGTTAAAATAAGGGGTGCTTCCAATTCACAAGGCCCAATAGAAAGAGCCAAGGGACTAGAAACTGGATTACGAACTGGGGCGCCAGAAAATCCCACTGAAATATTCGTTAAGCCAGACAAAGGTGCGCCTGGGAGTTTAGAGTGCATGATAGAACTCTTCGCTGCACCAGTATCCAAAAGAAAAGGCTCTACCACACCTGATGTAACCACTGCAACATAAGGTCCATCTTGGTCTACTGGAACTGACACTACTCCCTCTCTTTGTCCTTGGCTGTCCTAGCAATCATTATAGCCAGTACTCTCACTCTTAACGTAGCAATCATCAACATAATATTGCGGAGATCTGCCAGTCTGTACGTTCTGCTGATCAAAAAAATTCATAGACGTCTGTGGGGGAAAAGAACGTTCGTTCTGAGGGAACGCGCCACGTCCTCTACCCCTAGACACCTGCTGGAAACTACCACAACCTCTTGGAGCCAACATACCGCTCGCACGTTGTTGTAAAACAGGGCACTCATTCTTGTAATGACCTTCCGCTCTACAATACGCGCACTGATTCAGACCCAAAGCTGGTCTTGGAGGAAAATACTCGGGTTTCTGTGACAGTCTCTGAAACGATGGAGGTTGCTGAAACTGTAGGCGTTGCTGTGGTTCCTGCTGATTCGAGCGAGGCGGATACGCCTGCTGCAGAAGAACCTTCGTTTTTAAGTCTTTTGTCTTTTTCTCTAATCTATCTTTCTGATCCTTATCCCTATTCTCGTAGTACTGTGCAGTCGCCAATATCTGGGCCAACGAAGAGACAGCCCAAGAACTCTCAGAATCTTTCAACTTATTACACAGTTCGGGAAGTAAATTAAAGACAAACTTTTCTACAAACAGTCTCTGGCCACCTTCCGTACTCATATCTTGACCGCTATGATCTATAAAAGTCTCTTCAAACCTGGTGAAGAAGTCAGACACACTTTCGTCCTTCTTCTGTTTACATGCTGTCAACTTGTCCCAATTCACTTGTAACGCTGGCATCATCGTTTTCATCATATTAATAATTCTACCGGGTAAATCCGCTATTAGAGGCTCAGGTTTAGCTCCTCCTACCTGTCTAGCATCTGCAGCCGCAATATTCACCCATGTATCACCTAATTCTACCGTATGATCCTCATGGCGAATCTTCGCCCACAACGGTTGAGGGACTACATTACCCAATAACATATCCACATCAGCTAGATTCATAATGCATGCGTCGACTGTCTGGGACAACTCCTTATAATAACCCGCGGGATTCTTACGGGGGTCGGGTAAGGTTTGCTTAAGAGCTAAAACCTCAGCTCTCTTCCAAGGGACATGTATCCAAACTCGTTGGAAATGAGCCAAAATAGGTGGATTAGCGTTTGCGTCTCCCTCTCTCCAAACTGTAGGAACCTCTCTCATTGGATATTGTCGTACTTTCTTTCTAACTGAGGCATCAGGCTCGAACAATGGCTGGGGAGGAAGTGCAGACCTATATGTAAGAAGTGTCACTACCGCATCCTCGACACCAGCTCCCACTATCGTCCCTTTGGCGAACTCACTCTGAATATCAAGCAATCCAACAGGAGCCAACTCCGATTCATTATCTTCCCATTGTTCCCGAAGCAAAGTACACATCATATCAAAAACATACCGCTACGTTGGCTCTTTCCACTGTAGGAACGTATTCAGAACCACTCCCGGATCATACCTAGAAACATTCGTAACCCACCTACGAGCCAACGAATCCAACACTCCACGCTCCACAGAACCAGGGAGCTGACTACGTCTCTGTCTGTCATCAGAAACGGGGGTCGTGACTAGCGACCCAAATAGAGGAGTTAAGAAATTAGCAACAGTGTCAGCCACTCGCCGATGAACAGAAGGGGAGGAAGCAGTCATAGGAACAGGAGAAAAGGTACCGTGCGATGGTAAAGAAAAAGATGCAGAAGTGGAGGAAGTCGAAGGGACAGGAGCAAGAGGCACAGCAGTCTGAGTCAAGGCAGGCAAAGGTAAAGTAGGCAACCCAGGAAGAGGGGGTGCCGGAGAAACCTGAACCAACTGTGTAACAGGAAAAGGGGTTTGCGGAGGGACTAAAGGCTGACCAGCAACCTGTTGTGCAACAAACGGTAATATCGGTGCAGTAGCACCTTGCACGTAAGGGGGAGTTGACTTTAACAAATAAGACATTAATGGATCCTTCTCGGGATCCTTAACAGGATTCACAGGAGGGGGTGACAAAACTGGATAACATTTGTCGATAGCCATATTATGTTGCCTATCTGACACCTCAATCGCTTTATCTTCTTCATCTTCTTTAAACTGCCTAGCAGCTTGCATTATCGATACACCCTTTTCTCTCCTATCTCTTTTAGCTTGTTTTAACTCTTGTTGTCTGGCTTCTTTGCGCCAAAGGAGGAAGGAGTCGAACATTGCCGGCCGGGCTTTCTTCCTAAATAATTTCGCTTCCAAATTGTCTAAAATCTCTGTATCAAGACTACCATGTTGGGGCCATCGTAAGACGTCATCTTTCCTAGTGTAGCGGACCCATACTTCATTGAATGTAATGGGGCCCATGCCGTGTTTAGAATAGAGCTCATAAGTCGGAGTTCCAACTGGAGGTATCGGACACGAGTCCTCCAATCGGAACTTCCTGTTATAACCACAACAAAACCAAGTACCAAATTTGCTACGATTAGGCATCTTCGCTCACTAATCGAGCTTCATACTTCAAGGGGCTATCTCTACCGATACACTCGTAAATATACGAGACCCTCGGCTTTGGAAATTGCAATTTTCAAATCAAAACTAAGGACCAAACAAACTAAGAACCAAACTAAGAACCAAGCAAAACCAAGAACTGCTCAAACTAAGGACCAAGTAAAACTAAGAACCAAACAAATTAGTGGGAGCGACCCATTTATACTTAACCAAGTCATCTGCTACGCCACCCAGAAGATCCGTCGATCGTCTCGCCTTACGAAGTTTCACAAAAGGGGGGTGTCCAAGACAGGGCGACAGTCAGGGCAGCGGTCTTTACGTAGCCGTCAGAAGGGGGAAATCTCGTGGAAAAGACCTTCGGTCCACGTTTTCGACATGCAGGGGTCGCTGAAGTGGGGGCCCTCCTCCAGAGTTTCCTCACGAAGTTCCTCTCGATCCTCGGGCTTGGACCGGTACCGCTTGATGTCGCCCCGCGTCGGGCGCCAACTGATGAACCGGGTTTTTAGAACCCAGCGGCGCCAGGGGCACGCCCAAAGTCTTCGGGTTCACCTGTCTTAGAATACAGAGACATAGGATAGGATACTTCTTGGTGGTGTCAGAGATCGAGTTTATTGGCTGCAGCCAGTAACAGAAGTCCTAGAAGTCATCACGGTATGAGTTCTCAGGAGACTGCTCAAATTTACAAAGCAAGTCATCCCTTTTTATGCCAGAAACATCACATTCCAGACAAACACCCATTATTTTACAAATTGTCCAATCGCATGTAACCACACCAAAAGTATCGCATGACGGTAAAACCCACTTATCAGTTGTCCGGCCCATGATCAATCATCGAACAATCCCAACATTCTTCTTTAGACAAGCCGGACTGACCCATAATAAAGAGACCACAACCCACATCGTAAATGGACCACAAAAGAAGAAACAGAAACAGATAGAAGTAGGATGGGGCATGTTTGTGTGCAATACAACTTTACGAGATCCCATGCTCTGACCCTTAATCAAGATCAGCTAGCGGGCGGGAACAGGTTTGACAGGGTCGGCCTCAGGCAACGAGGTCAGTTCACTCGAGTCATGTAGGAGTCAGCACACACTCGAGCTAAGGTGAGCCTGACCAAAGAGCTCGTTTAACCACAGTCATCGGCCTATGTGAGGGCAACCACAAAATGGCTACCATGTGCAAAATGGAACCCAGGGTTCGGAACGAAAACCCTAAATACGCAGTGAATCCATTGGTGTAATGTGACGAAAACACACGTACTAGATGAACTCACTAGTTACGGTTCGCTGTTACCAAAATCGTAACGGAACCATGATATTTATTATGCAGATTCAGATTTCACGGAACCTCACACCTCACTGCAACGCAGCTCTGTGGCGCTTACTGGAGGTACCTAGTGGGCTAGTTGGACCCTAGGGACCCTCAGGATTCAAGGGGACTTAATCTCCTAACTTAAAACGGCCACAGGGCGTGTTTACACTGTGGTGAAGGGAGGGGACGGGGCCTGAGGTGACGTGTGCAAACACGCCCTGTGGCACGTTTTAAGTTGGGGAAATAATTCCCCTTCAATCCTGAGGGCTCCTGGGGCCAACTAGCCCACCAGGGGCTTCCAGTTAGCGCCACTGCGCTGCGTTGCAGAGAGGTGGTCTACGCCGTGCCCCTTTTTACACCTCTCTGCAACGCAGCTCTGTGGCGCTTACTGGAGGTACCTAGTGGGCTAGTTGGACCCCAGGGACCCTCAGGATTCAAGGGGACTTTATCCTCCAACTTAAAACGCCCACAGGGCGTGTTTGCACACGTCACCTCAGGCTCCCCCCTCCCTTCACCAGTGTGCAAACACACCCCGTGGGGCGTTTTAGGAGGTAATTTTAATCCCCCAGCCCTATTATGTACTAGGGGCTTGCAGAGGAGGTCATGCTAATCACAGGGGCACCCCAACGCATAATGTTCCCTAGTGTATGTAGGTGTTTTCACTGTATTCTAAGTGTCTTTTAGCATACCACTGGCTCTAGCCCTGGTTAGTCAGAGTCAGTTAACACCAGTACCCGTCTGAAAAAGTTGTGGGCACAGGATGATTTTGTAACAAGGCCTCTTTCTGCTCCTCTGTTGGTTCTTTCTGCACATGTCTTGCTTCTTCCTGCAATTTTCTTCGTCTTTGAGGACTTCTGTTCCTTCTTTCCGTATTTCTTTTGCTTCTTTCTGTGCTTTTTTTCTTCTTTCTTCACATGTCCTACCTCTGTAGGCATAGTTAGAAACTAGCATTTAAAAAACCTTAGAAATTCACTTAAAAAACCATAGGTTTCAGGCACGTTATAGTTAGAAATTAGCATTTCAAAAACCTTTGAAATTCACTGAAAAAACCATAGGTTTCAGGCACGTTATAATTAGAAATTAGCATTTAAAAAACCTTAGTAATTCACTGAAAAAACCATAGGTTTCCAGGGGCGTTATAGTTAGCAGGACATTTCACTCGTACAAAACCATAGAAATTTCCCCATTATAGTTAGTTCAGCTAACTATAACTCGCGCGCCCGCAATGCACTGCTGATAACGTCACATATTACATCACTCATGACATGGTCAGTGACATCACTCATGACATCACTGATGACGTCACTGATTACATCATCCAGTGAATGTGTCTTTTTCTGAAAATTAAATATGTTTTATATATGTATATGTCAAGGTTGATGGCAAAATAAATGGGTATGTAAGTGTCTAAATGGATGGTTTTTTTTGTTGTAAAATTGATTGTATAACTGACTGATTAACTGTATGTTAGTGAATACATGGGTTAGTAAGTAATATGTACATATCTGTATCAGTCTCTCACTTTGTGTATAAGTGGCTGCATGGATTGGTTAGTAGGTACATGAGTGCCTATATGGGTTATTAGATGTTTTTTTGAGTATCAGTATGATTGTTTGAGTGTCTGTATGGTTCGGTGGGGGGTATTACCACATAAATGTATGAGTGAGTTACTCAATGTTTGTATGTTTTGAAAACAGCATGGGTGCAGGACTGTATGAGTGGTTGTGTGTGTATGAGTGTGTTAGTGAGTGAATGACTGTCTCAATAGTGTGTTTATGAGTAACTACATATGTTTTAAAATAGTATATATTTGTATTTGTGTATATAAGTGAGTACATGAGAGAGTGAGTAATTGGAAAAGTTCCTGTATAAATACGTTTTTATTTTTTTATAAGTGTTGATTTAAGAGAGTAAGTATGTGTAAGTTTCTGTTCAAGTAATTGTGGCGATGTGTGTATAACTGTTTATGCAAGTAAATGGATGTTTGATACTTTGCATGTGTGACTATGTGTGTGAGTAACTTTATGGATGAGTGTTGGTGTAACAGGATCTATAGGTGTATGAGTACATTTGATGAGTGAGTTCAAGTATGACTGACTGTATAGGACTGTTGGTGAATGAGTGGATGTGTATGTAGATCTTGGAATTACTGAATATGTGTGTTGTAAGTAGTATTGGTATGTCTATTGTTTTGAAAATGTTAGTTTCTATTTTTGAGTGTGTGTAGCAAAGGTTATATTAGGGTGAGATGAGGTCTGTCACTCTATCACAAGGATGATGTCATCAGTGATGTCATTTGAGATGTCATGAGTGATGTCACTGACCATGTCATGAGTGATGTAATATGTGACGTCATCAGCAGTGCATTGCGGGCGCGCGAGTTATAGGTAGCTGAACTAATTATAATGGGGGAATTTCTATGGTTTTGTATGAGTGAAATGTCCAGCTAACTATAACGCCCGTGAAACCTATGGTTTTTTCAGTGAATTATTATATATATATATATATATACATTACCTACTGGCGGTCGCCAGTAGGTAATTATAGTTACAACCTAGTTTCCATAGGAAAAGCATTTTTTGATTTGCTAATAACTTTGGCGTCGTTTGACGAATCTTCGCGAAATTCTCCCAAAAAAAGTCTATCCAGGTCAGCTCCTATCCTGAAAGTTTGGGGGTGATTCGTCAAGCGGGGGCTGAGAAAAAAGGGGCGTCCCAAAACGCGTTTTCCCCATGTTAATTTCCATGTTTAGTTGGCTGTGGTGTTCTAACAACAAGCTTAATGTTCATTGGCTGCGAACCATCGAAAGTAGAAGTGTTTCCTGCCATTCACTTCCCCTCCGCAGAGTAGTAAGGACATCTAATTGCCTCACATGTTGTAAGGAGGACCTTCCAGATCTTAATGTTGATTGGTTGCGAACTTTTGAAAGTAGAAGTGTTGCTAGGTATTCCCTTCTCCTCCACGGAGTAGGAGGGACATCTGATTGGCTGACGTGTTCTAAGCGAGAGCTTCCAGAGCTTCATGTTGATTGGTTGCGAACTATTGAAAGTAGAAGTGTTGGCAGCTATTCACTTCCCCTCCGCGGAGTAAGAGGGACATCTGATTGGCTGACGTGTTCCAAGGAGGAGTTTCCCAAGCTTAATGTTGATTGGCTGTAAACCATTAAAAGTAGAAGTGTTGTCAGCGATTCCTTCCCCCTCCGCGGACTATTAGGGACATCTCATTGGGTAACGTGTTCCAAGCGGGACCTTCCCAAGCTTAATGTTCATTGGCTGTGAAGCATTAAAAGTAGAAGTATTGGCAGCCATTCCCTCCTCCTCTGCGAAACAACATGGACATTTTATTGGCTAAAGTGTTCTGAATACAAGTTTTCTCCCTATTCGGTGGGAACGGTGCACTGTTGTCAGCCATTTTGTGACGCACTTCCAAAGGAGTACGGGAAAACAAAGTAGGGGAGGGTAGGAACACTATTAACTCCGTACAGTGGTCACAAGGTGGTGGAGAGGGATTTTGAAGGTAAAAATTATTTTTTATATATTTTAAGGACCATTTATATAATTGCCGTGGGGTGTGCAAATCATGGCGGAAAAATAACAGAGTGTGTTGCGGTCTTCTTTTTATTAAGTTTGCGGGTGGGATACTTCCCAGCAGCACTATTTACTTATATTTTGGTGGTGTTTACTTTGCTGACAGGGAGGTGTGGTTGCGCAGCAAAAATTTAAGTTTAGGTTTTTATTTAGCAATTACAAATGAACTTTCTTCGGATACTGACGTTGTATATATTAAAGGGGTGACAAATAAAAATGGAATTTCATAAAATATCACTTAAGCGTGGCCACACCCTCCTTTTTTTCTGCTGTAGTTTGTAAAAGTGTTGCCCCATATTCTTGATAATATAAGAGAGCATCAGTTACTTTTAGATAAAGTAGAAAAGAAGTGCTACAATAAACACTTCCACACTACATCATCTGAGGTCAGAAGAACAAGTAAAAAACAGTTTATCACAAATTTCTTCATATTACATAGAAATGTATGCATTATAATTTTTCAAGTTTGTATTTTGTAGAATTCGGGAACGTTCTGTAGTAGTGCTTAGAGGTTGCACACTGTTCTGCTAACAAATCACGTACTCATTTAAGAATATATAGGATAGTACTATTATATTATACAGTACTGGTCTTATATATTCTATAGAGAGAAGGTGAATAGGAACCGCAACTGAGAAAAATAGAAATTAGAAAATAACATTCAGAAATGTAGGGTTTATCAAATGTTTAAAGTAAGAAAGTATGTATGAAAGCTATATTTTTTTAGATTGCAATTTCGTAAAATATGCTCACTGAAAAAATATCTGATCAAGTATGTTATAAAGCTTAGTAAGCTGTATTTCAGATGGCGCCGACAAATCTCCAATTCCTCTTCTGTAACAATAGGAGAGTCTATTACAATATAACGAGTGACACCATTGTTACAGTAAAAAGAAAAGGAAAATAAAGGTATGAATACAACAGAAGATCAATAACGAAATACTTTCGAGCGGTGAATATTTTCAGAGCTTCTTTTCTCTGGGACTTCGAAATGTTTGATCTTCGTGGCGACGGGTCATAAACTCCTCTGAGATCATTATGACTGTGAAAATTATAATGTACATATTCACAGTATATGATCAAAAGGGGGGAACAGACTAAAAACCGGAAGCTGGTGGCGTTGCTGATATATCTTTACTCTTTGCGCCGACGGGTCATGAACTCCTCTGAGATCACCATGACTGTTCATATTATAATATACATATTGACAGTATATGATACCCAGGGGTAGACTAACAACTGGAAGCTGGTGACGTTAATTATAAATCTTTAGGGTTTGCGCCGACGGATCACCAACACCTCTGAAGTGAAGTACAGTGTCAATATTATAATATAGAAAGTCACAATATATAAGCTGAAAGGAGCCAGAAAAGGAGCAATGTTTGCTGTAATCTGTCTGTTTCTGAAAACAAGCTGCTGACGTTATAGAAAAAAGGCAAAATCATGCAATAACACTTTTTTCTAGATAGAAATGTTTAAATATTGACAAATATTATAAATATCTACTATGCCATAATCAAACAACTTACAACTCAGGAATATTTTTTGTTGCCACAAAACAAGAATCCAACGCTAGAAAAGGGAACCTGCATCACATAATGGACACGGATAAATAACTTGCAAAAACGAAACTAATCGAACAACGGGTGTGGTTTATATACTTTTTGGTTATTGAGTAGTCTATGGAAGGAAGATGTGGCTCCGCCTGTTTAGATGTCACGTTTTATAGTTTACACATGCTCATGTTTTAACTGTTTAGCTTGTGCACGTGTTGGGAAAAGTTACAAAATGTGAAGCTGTAAAGGTTTTGGTTTCCATCGTAACACGTATAAGGTCCTTAATATGTACATACGTTGGAGAGTTTAAAAACTGTTACCCGGCAAACTGTGTCATTTGCATTCTCAGGATTAAAAACATCTAAATAGAAGACATAACAAAAAATATTGTTCACAATAGAAGAAAAAAGAATACGTGCTAATATTTGTCATCACTATGCTGTTAAATTTAAAAAATGCCAGCATTTATAAAGTGTACAGCTACCCCCGGAAAGGTGTGTCAGCGCTCGGGGGCGTTGGGAAGATTAAGCAAGGTGTTGCTCACAGTGAGATAGTGGTGGGCTAACATTCTGCTCGAGCCGGGAATCGAACTGTGAACACTGTTGTTCGAAGTCAGGTATTATAGGTGCTGCGTCACTTTTACTACACTTATATGTTAATTACTGCTAATTAAGTTGTAAACATTGTTAAATTATAAGTAGGGCTTCCTGTTTTCCGTTTTTACTGATTTTTACAGATAAATACAGACATAAAACTATTTATTTTCCTCTCTGTATTTATTTTAAAATGTGGATAAAAACGGAAATTGGGTTATTTTTTTAGCGATTCTAAATGCTGTCAATCATGACTACCAGGCCAATAGGTCCGTCGTTCTAAAAGTAAAAGGGTTAAAACAATAAAAGAATTTTAGTAAAGAGCCTTAAACAGCAATATATATGCTCGTAAAAGAAAACATGTACATTTTAATATCAAGGTTGTGCATATTTTATCATGTGAGTGTTTATATGACTCAAAACGGTCAGTCCTTCAGGCATGAGTGCATATTTATCAGACAAATAACTGTGGAAATATACTCATTTCAGATTCATTTTTACACAAAACCCAAAATATATATGGGTAAATACAGATACAATTATTTAAAAAATATATGGCTAAATACAGACGGAATTGTCCAAAAAAGAAATACCATAAAACCAGGAGCCATCATTATAAGTTAATAAAAGACTACTGTTAAGTTAGTTTTCACTATAAAAAGTATACATGTCTTTTTAAAATGTACTTAAAAAACATTATAGGTTATAGGGACATTGTAGTTAGAAATTAGCATTTAAAAAACCTTTAAAATTCACTGAAAAAAACATAGGTTTCAGGGGCGTAATAGCTGGACATTTCACTCGTGCAAAACCATAGATATTCCACTGTTATAGTTAGATCAGCTAACTATAACTCGCGCCCCCGTAATGCACTGCTCATGACGTCACATATTACATCATTCATGGCATGGTCAGTGACATCACTGATGACATCACTGATGACATCTCAAATTACATCACTGATGACATCATCCACATGATAATCCGATGCACCTCCTCACACCCTAATATAACTTTTGATACACCCATTCTAAAATACAGACTACCATTTTTGAAACCATAGAGACACCAATACCAGTTACTACATACCCACTCACTGATTCTTAGGTCTACACACACATCCACTCATTCACCTATACAATCACTTATACATGCAGTCACTCCTCAATACAACACTATAATATGCAGTCATACACCTATTCAAACAGTCACATACCGCCACACCTCCATGAAATTACTCACAGACCTAGATAGTCATGTAAAGAATCAATCACACTCCCATTTACTCACCTATACAGTTATACATACACCACCTCCCTAATTCATACAGATAGTAGTGCATACTTACTCTCTTATATAATCAGTGATACAAGTACACACTTATCCATATAGCCGCTTTCGTAATTACTCACTGTCACATATAGTTATTTATATACACCATCACTCACATAAACTGCCTTTTACATATGTAGCTACTTACATGTACCACTGAGATCTCCATTCACTTACGAACACACCCATACACACACTCACCCAGTCATAGAGCTATTTCCACATGCAGTCTTGAACCCATACACCCAGTGAATCAACTAGTCACACGTCTATGCACAGAGTCACACACCTCCAACCCACCCACACATACTCGGGCACCATTACAAATACTCAGGCAAACAGTCAATAACCCATATAACCTGTCATGTAGCTACTGCCTAACCCATGTACTAGCTTACACAACAACAAACACACTGATACAGACATTCACACAGTTTAGTCACTAATGCATGCATTCAGTAAGACACGTTTAATCAGTCACACACCTCGTAAATCCTTCATCCAGACACTTATACACCCACTGATTCTTCAATACAGCTTGGCATATATATAAAACATATTTAAACTTTACAGAAACACACAGTCACTGGATGATGTCATCAGTGATGTCATCAGTGATGTCATTTGAGATGTCATCAGTGATGTCATCAGTGATGTTACTGACCATGCCATGAATGATGTAATATGTGACGTCATGAGCAGTGCATTGCGGGGGCGCGAGTTATAGTTAGCTGAACTAACTATAACGGTGGAATTTCTATGGTTTTGTACGAGTGAAATGTCTACCTAACTATAACGCCCCTGAAACCTCTTTTTTTTCAGTGAATATATAGGGTTCGGGTTTTGTTGTAAAGGCTGTTTGCCCACCAAGCGTACTTCTCCCCTGTAAAAAACTGGGCTACCCATCTCAAGCAGCTACCACAATTCTTCTCAGGGTGAAGTCACAAGCAAACCCTAAATTAACCTGTGCTCAACCCTCAGATAGCTTGGCACAGAGCAGTCAGGCTTAACTCAGAGGCAATATGCAAAGTATTTGTGCACCACTTCAAACAGAAACACAGTGATACCACTGCAGTTTTGAAAAATAGAGTCATTTCAATAAATACAACCAGACCAAAACGACAAAAATCAAATAATTAAAAACTGAGATATTCAATTAAAAAGATTTTTGTGAAAATAGTGCCATAAGGCGTAAATCGCCAACTGTGGATATCCCGGCTGTGCCGGACTGGGGCAGAGTCACATGTTTAGGACGACTGCGATAGAGCACGGGCCAACTACAGAGACCCAGTTAGGCCTGCTGAACAAAGCACCTTAAATCTTGGTGTACAGAGCATTGCGAGGATCCACGTCCAAGATGTGTTGCACAGCCAAAGCGATGCATCGGTTCCAAGATGTGGCAAGCCTGCAGTGCAAGCTCCTGCATTGTCATCGAGGATCCCATTGACCAAGGCTTGTGATGCGAAGTCTAGGGTCGAGGATGAGTCGTGCAGCCAGGGCAATGCGTCGGTTCTGGGGAGCTGTGAGGCTGCAATGTGGATTCCGGTGCCGTTGTGAGGCTGTCGTTGATGAGAGATGTAAGGGCCTGCACTCAGGATGCGATGCACAGCGGCGGTTCCGATGCTGTGATGGGCTGCAATGCGGACATTTGCTGCGGTTCTGAGCCATGCAGTAGCGGTAATGCATATGTTCTGCTGGGGGTTGCACCGCACAGCAGATTAGATGCGTTGGTTCCGGTGGATCCACAGACGTTGGTGGAGCACCTTAGGCCCACTTTCAAGGGTCTAGGACAGGAGTGGCACCTCTTAGTAGGGTAGATTCACAGATGACAGAGTCCAGGTGCTGAGTCAAGGTTGTGGTAGCTTTCTGTCCCTGAGACTCAAGTCAGGAGGCCAGCCCACTATGCCCTTGGTGCCACTCCCTGAGTTTTGTATTCAAGAGATTCGGTTCATTCCTTCTTCCCAGGGAAGCAGACAGCAGATCAACACAGCAAGGCAGCAGTCCAGCAGAGTGGCAGTCCTTTATCAGCACAACAATCCTTCCTCCGGGCAGAATATCCACAGGTCCAGAGGTGTACTGAGGAGTGGGTGTGTGAGGTCTAGTATTTATATCCAGTTGTGCCTTTGAAGTGGAGTGAGAAGCCTCTAGAGGTGTTTCTTTGAAGTCCCCAGGTGTCCTGCCTTCCCTGCTCTAGCTCCAGACTTACCACAGGGGGTATGCAGCCCACTTTTGTGGAGGCAGGACCCAGCCTATTCAAGTGTAAGTAGGGCTGGGTCCAGCTCCGCACTCCTGTCCTGTCAGTGATGGCCCATCCCGGCACACCTAAGATCTCTATTTTGTGAGGCTATCTAAGAGGAATACACACCTTCTACACCCAGCAGTCATGTGACTAGAGACAAGCTACATGCACTAAATGGCTAAGGCAGGAAAATGCAAATTTTCTAAAAGTGGCAATTTCAAAATTGTAATTCAAAATCTGACTTCACCAAAAGTTAGGTTTTTCCCTTACAATCACAAACAGACCAAACATGAACTGGTTACCTGCTCTCTTTTGGAAATTACAGCTTATGAAAGATAATAAGGTAACTCCAATGTTGGTCTGTGGGAGAGGGAGATCCTGCAGTAGTGAAAAACGAATTTAAGAGTTTTTCACTACCAGGACATGTAAAACCTAAAATTACATGTGCTACTTTTTAAACACATTGCACCCTGTTCTGGGTGCTATGTAGGGCTTTGTTTCTAAAAAAGAAAGGTTGAACCTGGCAAAAGGTTTATTTTGCCAGGCTGAAATGGTAGTTTAAAAATTGCACAAATTGGCTACAATGGCAGGTCAGTGACATTTAAAAGGCTACGTAAGTGGGTGGCACAATCAGTGTTGCAAGCCCACTAGTAGCATTTAATTTACAGGCCCTGGGCACATGCAGAGCCACTTTAATAGGAACATACAAGTGAGTTAGATATGCCGATTGGGGATACGCCAAAGTTACCACGTTTTAAGGAGAGAGAACATGCACTTTAGCATTGGTTAGGACTGATAAGGTGTGCAGAGTCCTAAAGCCAGCAAAAAGGATATCAGAAAAAAATGGTGGAGGAAAGCAAAACGTTTGGGGTAAGCCCACCCTAACACTGACAGGGCTAACATCCCCTAAGCGGATTATTAAAATGGAAAATGAAGTACCTAAACTTTGCCAAAGATGCCACACAAAGATGGCAGACCTTTATGATATGTTTTGGCAATGCCCCATGATTGGGAACTACTGGTAGGAAGTATTAGCTTTAGTCTTGGAAGTGACGGTTAGGTAGATTGACGCCTGGGACTAAGAAACACTGAGCTGCAAATTAAACAATAGACCTTGCTTTGCTCCTAGCAAAGAAGAAGATAGCAATGAAATAGAAGACATTCCTGGAGTTCACCTGTTATCTTGTGGCTTATTGACCTGGACTAGACACCTAGGAGTATCGAGGGTGGACTGGCATGCACGGCTCTCACCAGTTTTGTTTTTAGGCCAGATTCCCTTGCAAACTTCAAATTTTAAATAAACACATTTTCCTCACATTTTTATGATGGGAAGTTCTGGATTTCTGCAGGTAGCCACAAACGTCCATCCACCCAGCATTACCCCAAGTCTCCTGATAAATATCTTACCTCACTTGTGTGGCTAGGACTAGTGCCCGCGACAGGAAACAGCCCAAAACGCAACATGAATACATCACATTTCTCCGCTGAAAATGGGCCATTTTTTCCAATGTGGGTGGCTGTTAGCTGTAGGTTTTGGACCCTAGCTCTGCCGGCACCTAGGGTAACCTAGTAAACCCATACAAGTCTGAAGACTAGACACCAAGAGATATCCAGGGTGTGGTGACTTGCGTGGCTCTCACAAGGTTTTTTAACCCAGAATACCTTGCAAACCTCAAACTTTGACTGAAAAAACACATTTTGCTCACATTACTGTGATGGAAAGTTCTGGAATCTGCGGGGAATCACAAACTTCAATCCATCCTGCATTCACCCAAGTCTCTCGATTAAAATGACACCTCACTTGTGTGGGTAGGCCTAGTGCCAGCAAAAGGAAATGGCCCAAAACACAAAATGGGCGCATCACATTTTTTCCTTTTTTTCCAAGATGGGTAGCTGTTGATTTTGGACCCTAGCTCAGCTGGCACCTAGGGAAACCTAGCAAGTCTGTACATTTCTTAAAACTAGACACCCAGGGCTATCCAGGGGGATCTGACTTTCATGGCTCTCACCAGGTTTTTGTACCCTGACTTCCTTGCAAACCTCAAATTTTGACTTAAAAAATGTATTTTCCTCACATTTTTGCGACAAAAAGTTTTTCAATCTGCAGGGAGCCACAAACTTCCATCCCCCAAGTCTCTTGATAAAAATGGTACCTCACTTGTGTGGCTAGGCATAATGTCTGCAACAGGAAACGGCCTAAAACGCAACATGGAAGCATCACATTTTAAATAGAGTTCATGTCTGGTCATTTATGGTCTCTCCTGCTGAAACACAAAATGTTTTGAAAGCAACTTAGGGAGGGGATGTCAACGTTTCTCCCTGTAGTTAGTCTTCCGGTCTCATCAGAACAAATGTCGTCTGACTAAACTTGGGAATCTTGGGACCTTCAATAAAGCATTCTGTAAGCAATACATGCAAAAATCCTTCAACATATTTTCTAATGTATACTGTGCCGCTGGTTTAGTCGAAAAGTTTTACAACTTGTTTACAAGTTTACTAATCAAAAAATGTATAAACTAATACTATTATAAAAGTGCTGCATTATACCGCATAATTTAGTCAACGCAGCCTTATAATTTGGTGCTCTTACACCAAATTCCAGTTACCTTGATGATAGCAATGTGAGATTTCATATGGAGCAAACCTGCACACAGAGCTGCAGGGGCTATTACATGAATGTGTGCTTCTTGAGAGAAGTAGAGGTACATTTCTAGCTTTGGGAAATTACTTTTATACTCTCAATGGCCCAGCAGGTCCCCCAACAATAAAGTTTTGCATATGCCCTAACAAACTTATGCTATGGTACTGGGTATGTGGCAAGGTGAAGTAATACTGTGTCTTTTTTGTCTTTTTTAGTATCTTTGGAGAACTTGCAGTTTCAGGAAAGAAGATAAGGCAAGTTAAATTTGTCTTTATTTACTGTTGCATACATCTTACATCTAACAGACTGTTTTAGAACAATGCTTCTGCCCTCTACGTAGGACACTGTTTTAGAAGGACAGTTTTAGCCAGAAGCAGAGATGGTGTCTCAGTGCAGGACTGCAGCCAAGGCCCTAACTCGGGTTATGGAGGACAGCTCTGAAGCAGGATCAGAGACTGAGACAACAGATACTGAGACAGCATTTGAGGGAGAGAAAAATGGAGCAGAATGAAAAATTTCCTAGCTTTCGTAACGGAAAGTTTCAATTCTATTAAGGACTCGGAGGCGAGGATTAGGCTTTTCTTTCTTCTATTTATTCAATACAATAGGACTTCATTTCCCATAACACCTATGGAAAAAACAACAATGCCTTGTAACAGTCCATTGTCCAATCAGGCGCCTCCTGGGATCATAACAACCCCTGCTCTGTGATGGAAGTCCTCTTTCTTCCTGCGACAAAGCCGACTGCCAGCATTCCTAGTCCTGCTTCGACGACTCTGTCCCTGCAGGCAGAAAAAAGGAGTCGTAAAACCTGCTAATCAAAGTCACCAGCACAGAAGTAAAAACAACATCCACAACAGAACAGGAAAATGCTTTACTTACGCCTGACGTCACATCCTGATGAGCCCGGGTGGGTCTAGGAGTATCCTGAGGGCGGGATAATCCTCGCCTCCGAGTCCTTAATAGAATTGAAACTTTCCGTTACGAAAGCTAGGAAATCTTTCATTCTATGTCGGGACCCGGAGGCGAGGATTAGGCTAGTTCAAAGCTTATCCACCACCAGAGACGCAATGGAGGTGACTGGCTTGAAGTAAAACCTTTTAAAGGTTGAGTCGGAAGACCAGTCAGCCGCATTCAAGATGTCCTCCAAGCTTGATCCTAGCATAAAAGCCTTAGATGCCATAGTGCCCCGAGCGGAGTGTGCTCTGAAGACCTTAGTGTCGATTCCGGCCTCAACCATCACCCAACAAACCCATCTTGCAATCGTCGGGGAGGAGACCGCCTGAAAAGGCTTCCGCATGAGGGCGAACATCCTCAGTCATGGCTTCATAAGCTCTGATACACCTGACAAAGCAGAGTTTGGGACAGTCAGGGAAAGCCGGATAAGAAATAACCCGAGACTGGGTCTTGGTGTGCCGGGACACATGGAAGGTGACTCCTTCCGGCGTGAAGGATCTCCCCGTAATATCCAGGGCCCGTACATCCGATAACCGTCTGCAGGACACTAAACACAACAAAATAGCCAGCTTCGAAGACAGCTGTTTCCGTGACAGGTATTTGTTGCTGGGCCATTCCGACAAGAAGTGTAAGACCTTATTTACATCCCAGAGTACCAAATATCGCGGTTCTGGGGGAAGGGAAAGACGAATCCCCCGTAGGAGCTTCTGCACCAGGGGATGGTCACCCACGGGATGATCTGCCACCGCCGAGTGTCCAGCCGAAATCGTAGAGTGAAACGTATTAATTGTCCTGTAAGCCAACCCTTCCGAAGTCAGGGATGCCAAAAAATTCAGGATGTGAACAACATCTGCCGCCACGGGATCCAGACTCCGTTGCAGACACCAACTCATCCATCAGGACCAGGCCGATCGGTAGCGCTTGACGATACCATCGGCCCATGCTCTGGATAGGAGCTCTGCAGCGTGGCACGAAAGCCCAGTGACTTGCCATCGAGACCTGTAATCCGCCACGCCATCAAGGGCAACGAGCCGTTCACTATCAGGGGATGAGGGCTGCCCGATGGATTAAGCAGGCGATGAGGGAGCCGGGTAGACGGATTGGAGAAGCACAGGAAAGTTCCATCAGAACCGGAAACAAGGCTTGCGCTTTCCAAATTTGGGTAATCAGCACCAGATCCGCCCCCTGCCGACGGACCTGCGTCGTCCATCGCATGATCATAGCGCAGGGGGAAATGCATAACCCGGCTCTAGCGACCAATCCTGAAGGAAGGCATCGGTGGCTGCCCCCCCTGGATCCGGCCTCCAACTGAAGTACCTGGGAATCTGGAAGTCCAGGCGAGAGGCAGAGAGGTCGACAGTAAAAGGACCCCACCGTTCTTGCAAGGTCAGGAACACCGGCCGGAACAGCTTCGACATGCTGGAGTCTCGAAGATGCCGAGACTGCCAATCGGCCACTTGATTGGCCGCTCCGGATAAATGCTCTTCAATCACTGACACTTGATGGGCCAGGCAGTATTCCCAAAACTCCTTGGCCAAATATGCCAGGGCTTTGGCATGCATTCCTCCCAGATGATTGATGTAGTGTACTGCCACCACATTGTCCATCTTGAGGAGGACACACGAGTGAGCCCTGTCCTTCGTCCAACAGCGAACCGCAAAAGAGCCTGCCATGAGCTCCAAACAGTAGATGTGGAGGGAACCTTCCTCGGCGGACCAACCTCCTCCTATAGTGAGCTCGGCACAACGTGCTCCCCAACCGGAGCCGCTGGCATCGGACTAGATCACCAAGTCGGGAAAGGAACCAAAAATGGCACGACCGTTCCACGCTTCCATGTGGGAGAGCCACCACTGAAGCTCGTCCCTGACCTCCTCGGACAGCGGAACCTTCTGAGCGCAAGTCAAACCCCTGTGTAGATGGAACGCTTTGAGTCACTGAAGGGCCCGAAAATGCAAAGGACCCGGAAAGATGGCCTAAATCGAGGCTGACAGGAGGCCGACCACCCTGGCAATGCTGAGGAGGGACGTTAGTTGTTTCCGAAGCAATTGCCGGATCTCGTGACGGATCTTCGTCATCGTCCTGGAAGGCAGACTGAGTGTCGCAGCCACTGAATCGATCACAAAACCTAGAAAAGTGATCGAGCGAGTGGCATGGAGGCAAGACTTTGATGGGATTGCAGGAGACAAACCGCCGAGCGGAGCTGGAGCATGAGAGTCTGAGGGCACTGGTGTAGGAAGAGCATGTCGTCCAGATAGACAATCATCCTCATGCCCTGCGCCCTTAACGCTTCCACCACTGGATGTAAAACCTTGGTGAAACACCAAGGGGCGGACGACAGACCAAAGGGAAGCGAAGTGAACTCGAAAATCTGGCTGTCCCACTGGAACTGCAGGAACCGACGGTGGGGCGGGAAGATGGGGACCGTCAGGTAGGCATCCTTGACGTCCAAACGGACCATCCAGTCGTTGGGGCACAACAGATCGTGAAGGAGGTGAATCCCCTCCATTTTGAAATGCCGGTAGACAAGCCATTCGTTGAACTCCTGAAGGTTTATCACCGGACGCTGTCCGCCATCCTGTTTCTGAACCAGAAATATGTTGCTTAGAAAGGCCCCAGGCTGGGGGTGGAAGCGGCAAATTGCCCCTTTGCTCCGGAGCTCCTGGACCTCGAGGCGTATCAATGCCGCCTCAACACCAGGGAACCTGATTGGAGCAGGAGGAAAGGACTGAACTGGGGAACCAAAAAACTCTATGTGAAACCCCTGTACGGTTTGAAGCACCCAAGCGTCGGATGTCGGAGCCCGCCAATTGTCCAGAAACCGGGCCAACCTGCCCCCCAAGCAATGACATGAGACAATTATGGAACTCACCGTGATTGGCTGGGCCGCCGTTGCCTCTTCCACCGATGCGCTGGCCTCGGCGACGAGAACTGCCTCTTGTGGGGTAGAAGCCACCAAAACATGAGGAGTCCTGGTATTGCCCCTTCTGGGACTGCTGACCTCTGCCGGAGGCTGCCTGCGAGAACTGGCCAGCCGAGCGCCCCCTGCCATGACCGGCCCCTCTGAAAACCCGCACATTGAAAATGCGCTTCACCTGGACTGTGCCTTGTCCAGAGAGTTAAATGTGGACACGAACTTGCCAAGCTCCTTAACGAATGGGTCTCCAAAAAGACCGCCCTGCGCCACCGGATCCGCTTCAGGTGTCACCAGTTCGCCCAGCTTCGGGTACAATTTGATAAGGGGCGACCTGCGCCTCTCTGTAGAAATGGTGCAGTTCGCATTCCCCAGGAAAATAATGGCCCGTTGGGCCCAACTGGACAGGGTTTCGGGGGAAATGATGGCACCAGATGCCTTGGCGTCTTCAACCATATCAAAAAATGTTACCAGTGGACCCGTGATGTCTACCAACTCGTCCTGACAGGCACGCCAGGATCTGTCTATGCCGTGCTTCAGGTCTTTGATAGACTTAGTAAGAAAGGTGGCCATCCTAGCATCGATCTCGGGGGTCACCGCCACTTTCCCTTCCAGAGATGGGCGCGGGCATTCTGATCTAAGGCGTGAGCGGACGTCCTGATCGAGCGGTTTCCGAAGGCGTGCCGCCACATACTTGGCCACCTTATCGCAGGGGACCCACTGTGAGGAGCGGGGATGCAAAAGGTCTTCCGGATCTAGGAGGTCAGACTGGGCTCCACCCTGGGAAGCCGAGGCTTGGGGACGTTCCACAGAACCTGAAGGAGAGGGGCGCCACGATCTGCCCTGATCAGAATCGCCATCTGAAGCACCCTGGGAGTCCTCAGAAAGAGGCATTGATGGCACCGGATCTGGGGCTCCTACAGGCGGTGGATCAGCAGGGGAAGGATCCGCCGGCAAGGATGGGGTCTGGGCGTCCAAAAAAGCTTGCCACAGCCGCTTGAATGCATCGGGATCAACCCCGTCGGAGCAGGGTCGCTTACGCGGTTTCTCAGGTTGGGAAGCGGGACTCGACTTTGGAGGTACGGAGCCAGAAGGCCCCAGAGCGTCTTCCCTCGCAGGGAGGGGTTCAAGGAGTTTTGCCACGTCATCCAACCTCTTCTCCAAAGGAGCCACCGCCTCTGAGACCGCCTTTACGATGGAGGAACCAACCGCGTCGCAGAATTCATCCGACAGCGGGAAATACTGGGATTCCTCCTCCTCCTCATAATAATCATCAAACTCCTCCATGCTGCCCAAAGGAGAAGCTGAGGATCTGAGGTAAGTGAGGTAAGTAAGCTAGATATAGGTGGTCACCCACCAGGTAAGAGGGTAAGGAAAAGGGACTTCACCCAGGTCAACCACAGGAAGAAACAAGGTCCCCCCAGTCAGGAAGTCAAACTCAGAGGGCCAGCCAACCTAGAAGCTCCTGTGCTAGGCCCCAACAAGCAGCACACAAATCGCCCTGAACCTCAATGCGGGCCAAATCAATGCCTGGGAACTCCAAGTGCTGCGCGGCACAAATATGAGACAATCTTACCCCCGCGGGGGTGTTCAATCCTCAGGCAGAAATACCGGCTGGGCGCGAGACAACAGGGACGCTGGCAGAGGCGCATGGCAATGGCCGTTGAATAGTACGACCTCCGCTCGCGCTCCGCTGAGGAAAGACCAGCGCCAGAAGGGATACAGGGATGCGTGCCCTCTCGCGTTCGGCTGACCGCTCGCGCTCCTGCCGATGTGAGAGAAACCTTTGTGCGGCCGTGTAGGAGTGTGCAGAACGTTCCCGCGGCTGTGATCACGGAGCAGAGGCTCCTAAGTACTTACCCGTCAAAGACGGCTGCGGGCAGAACAAAATAACAAAGTACACGGAGCAGAAGCTCCCAATCCTCAGAGACAACAAAGCATATCACCGAGCACACAGAGTAGAAGCTCCCAAGCAAAAGTAACGTTATTCACCCAAACAGTAGACAACACCGTCAATAAAACAGCAAACAGTGAGCCCATATAGCGGAGCGAAGGCTCCTGGTACAACCCCCAATACAAAGTGCCCCCAAACCACCAGCCCAAACGTGACTGAAGGAAGGACACTTATCTGAGGGAGGCTGCTAGCAGCGAAGAAAGAGGACGACCAGCACAGAGCAGGGATTGTTATGATCCCAGGAGGCGTCTGAGTGGACAATGGACTGTTACATGGCATTGTTGTTTTTTCCATAGGCTTCATGGATAATGAAGTCCTATTTTTGTTCACTGTTATTTTCTAAGGCTGCTATTGAATAAATAGAAGAAAGAAAAGCCTAATCCTCGCCTCCGGGTCCTGACATAGAATCTGAAAGTGATTTTCCAGTTGGCGGAGTTCCATCTAACGACTCATCTTCCAACGATTCTGAGGGACATGAAGATGGCAGTTGTGATGTCCCTTCGCTCTTTGCAGAGAGGTGACTGTAACAGGTTAGACCAACCCATAGATCAGGCATATGCGGCGGCAAGCACAGATGGAGTGCTCTCTTGGCAGCCCCCCAATTTAGTTCAGCCCCAAATTCCACCTTCAACTGGTGATGCTGGATGAAAAGTTGATACGGCCACTTTTTTACCAATTGATTACGTCCATCTCTTTTTGGATGTTGAATTTCTTTAGCAAATTGGGCAGTAATCAACTTTGTGTGCCAAACAATTTCTGAGGGAGCATGGAGGCACACTATGGCCTCATTCTAGGGCACACCAGTGGCCTCCCACTTTTCTTGAGGACTTGAAGATATTTTCGGAACTTACGCTCAACATAGGGTTAGTGTAAAAAGCAATCTTGCAGTCCTATCGGTCTACTTGCACAGTTTGGGTAACCCCTGTTTTCACACCGTGGATGAGCAGAGATCGTTCTTGCTATTTCAGTGACAATTCTGTTGCATTGCCCCGGGAACATTCAGACGATGACAAGCTGTTCAAAATTCTGCTTGTAGTGGAACATTTGTCTGCCTGGTTTCCAGAAATGTATAATCCTGGAAAGAATAGAGCCATTGATCCTTTACAAAAGGTGCCTGCTGTTCAGACAGTACATTGCGAGCAAAGAGCTCGCTATGGCATCAAGTTGTACATACTGTGTGAGAGCTCTACTGGTTATGTGTACAGCTTGAGAGTGTATACAGGGAAGGACTCCACTCTAAACCTTGTAAGTTGCCCTCCCACTCTAGGAGTCACAGTTAAGATTCTATGGGAGCTTGTCCAGCCACTACTTCACTAAGGTTATAACTTTATGTGGACAATTTCTATAGGGGAGTAGAGCTGTTCAGTGAGCTGTATAAAGCTGGCACTGTGACATGCCATACAGTTCTTTGTCAACGCAAAGGACAGTAAGAAGTTCCAGAAATCCCAGAGCACTGCATTGCATTCCAATGAACTGCTCTCAGTCAAATTCTCTGATAGGCGAGATGAGTACGTGCTTGCTACAATTCATGATGACGGCACTTTCCCTGTCGTGGTTTGGAATCAGATGGCTGAAGTTCACAAGCCCACCTCTATAGTTGACAAATACATGGCCGGAGTGGATAAAGAACTACCAGGTTCTTCAGCAATACAATGCTAGTCGTAAAACATTTCACCTCTGGTCAAAACATTTCACCTCTTTCGTACCAGATTAGCAATCACATGCAGAAATGAGCAACTGAAAGATGATCAGTCAACATTCGCGTAAGGTCCTTTCACTGCGTGAACAGATATATACTGCATATGCCACATAAATACCATCTGCTGCATAATCTGCAGTAGTAGATTTATGTGGCATATACAGTATATGTATATATTTTTTTTGTAATGTATGTTTTCACTATCTTCCCCCAGGGGAAAACACACATCTTAAAATAATATATACTGACCCCCAAAGTGGGTCGACCCATATGATGAGGGTCGAAACCCTACCTTTTTTATTTTTAAATGTGTGTTTCCCCTAGGGAACCACACATTTAAAATAGGTATAGAGGCCAAAGGGGGTCAGCCCCTAAACAAGTAAGGCCGTCCATCTGTTTATATATATATATATATATATATATAATATATATTATCTACTGGCGGTTGCCAGTAGATAGTTATAGTTAGGACCGTGTTTCCATAGGAAATCTGAAAATTCTATTTTGAATAACTTTGGCGCCGGTTGACGAATCCTCGTAAATTTTTCAAAATAGGTGGGGCGCTCCGCTCGGCTCCTACCCTGAAAGTCTCGGGGGGATTCGTGAAGCGGGGGCTGAGAAAAAAGGGGGGTCCCAAAACGCGTTTTCCCCATGCATTTTTCCATAGGGACCTTTAGTCCAAGGTACAGCCCGAACGGCTGAACAGAATTACTTGAAATTTGGCATAGAGGTAGTCCTCAGGTCAGGGATGTGCCATTTGGATATCTGGAGTCAATCTGTTCAGTAGTTCCTGAGAAAATTGCAGTTAAAAGTACATATATATCTATAAGCGCGCACCGTGCGCGTACGGTAAGCATACCGTACGCGCACGCTGCCGTGCGCGAGCGGAATTCTGATTGGCTGTTAGATGTCAGTAAACATTCGAATCGGTCGAAATCAGGAAGTGTCTGCCGCCATTTTGTCTCTCGCAGTCTGAGGCAGTGAAAAACAAAGGTGGAGAACGTGAAAAGGGGGCAGGGTGGACAGTTCCTGACCCCCTAGCCTTTGTCAGGGGGTCACTGAAGGACCCCCCAGGGTGAAAAAAAATTATTATTTTTTTCGAAAAAGCGCGAGGTGCGCGCACCGTACGCGCACGGCACGCACAACGCCTCGTGGGCGTTTGGTGCGCGAAGCGCACCGAACGCTAACAGCGAGCGCACGATGCGCGAACCCCACCGTGGTGAAAAACCTGAAAAAAAAAATATTAATAAATACATAACTTAGCATTTAAAAAACCGTACAAATTCACTTAAAAAACCATAGGTTTCACACACGTTATAGTTAGGAATTAGCATTTAAAAAACCTTGCAAATTCACTTAAAAAACCATAGGTTTCACACATGTTATAGTTAGCTGGACATTTCTCTCGTAAAAAACCAATGAAATTCCCCCGTTATAGTTAGTGCAGGCAACTATAACTCACGCGACCGCAATCCTCTGCTGATGACGTCAGATATTACATCACTGTTGACATGTGTGTCTTTCTGAACAATAAATATTTGTAATATATGTATAGCTAAAGATTAATGGAAGAAGACATGGGTAAATAAGTGTCTAAATACAGTGATGTAATATCTGACGTCATCAGCAGAGGATTGCGGTCGCGTGAGTTATAGTTGCCTGCACTAACTATAACTGGGGAATTTCATTGGTTTTTTACGAGAGAAATGTCCAGCTAACTATAACATGTGTGAAACCTAAGTGAATATATATATATATGAGGACTGCCCCCATTCATTTAATTTTTTCTGTCTTTTTAATATACATTCTCCTCAATTGCGCTCTCAGGGGTAAAAACAGCATTCAACACAAATTCTTGTGCCCCCAGGGGTATCTTACAATTACCATGAGGGCCGACTGCCCCAAACAAAGATCCCTGGTGATCTAGTGGATTGCTGATTATAGATTGCAGCACGGCTGTGATCCACAATCATGAAACAATATCAAGAAAGCCTTGTTTGAAAGGAGAGGTTCTCCCCTTTCGGATGAGGTGTCCCTGTAACCTGGGGAGGCCTTTTTGGGCATTTTCTTTCCCCACCAGAGTGGGAGAGGGAGCTTATCTGCTCCTCGAGCTCGCTCCGGTGGGGAAACTATGATCATGTGCCCCTCGCAGTGCACTGACATCATAGAAGGTTTGGGGGGAGGGGTGGGGCTGACGCGGAAGCATTTCTGCTGTCACCGGAGGATTCTTTTTAGCCCTCCCCGTGTTAATTAATGGGCAACAGACGCACACCGGGGAGGGCCTATGGGTGTTGACCATTGGCCATACCCTGCTCTAGAGTGGTTAGGGACAATATGTTTTTAAAACAGTCCAAATGTTTCTGTGATTTTGAATAATGAGTACTTTTTTCCAATTGTAGGTCTTTACACCATTCTTCGTGCAAATTCCAGGCTTAATCAAAATCCATAACTGAGGCTAGTCATTAAATCAATACATTTAAATAAAATAAATCACATTAGGCTCCACAAGAAGGACAGAGTGGTTAAGTTTTTAAGCCATAAAGGTTTATTAAAGGTTAAAAGATTTTCAAGATCAAAAGCAATTTAGTATCAAATCAATCTGTAATCATCACATGATTGGCTTTAGTAAAAATCAAGTTCAAATCAATCAGTCATATAAGTAAAATAACACATTAGTTTAATATTGTCCCAAAAGAAAATGTTGAGTGAATTAGTGCTGCCATAAAGCGAGCACCTTTCACAGCTCCCAGAAATTAGCCATACTAAACACAATATTACATTAGCTATTGTCAACCTAAACATGAATAATACACACTGTTAAAAGCATTTGCATGTTTAAGTGTTAATTTATTTTTGCTTGCTTATAGTTTTTGAAAGCACTCTAATTGCAGGTTTGTGCGTCTGGGCGTTAGACGCTTTGGAATACATGCATAGTTTAGTTCAGTGATTCTCAAAGTACGGCCCGGGGGCCGCTTGCGGCCCTCTTGAACTTTACATGTGGCCCCCCTGGTGAACAGTAGCACAAGCTGCTGTTTAATTGCTGAGCACTAATATTCAGAAAAAATGCTAACTAAACGGGCAAGCATTTATTTAAAGGTTAAAAGAAGTAAATACTGTGGTGTCCTGCACCACTTAACTTTAGTTAACCTGTAAATAAATGCATGCCCATTTAACATTTTTTTAAACCTCCTTACACAATCCCTGACCCACCCAGGACCCCCTACTGCCACAGTGTAACCCTCGGTCACCCCACACACCATAATTTGTGGCCCATGAGCAAATGTTTACAAGTACCCATGGTTTAGTTCCATAATCTCATGTACCTCAAGACTTGAGAGTGGATGGCCCTTATACCACCTCTGTCTCTAAACATGATTTATTGCCAGATTAACAAACGTCCCTCTTGAAAAAGTGCAATACACATTTGTAGGCTTAACCCTAAAATTGGTGTAAATTTCCCACTTTTCGTGCATTCACAAAAAAATTCCAGAATTAATCCTAAGAACCTGCCACCGTTAGGAGATTTTCAGGAATGCTTAAATGTGTCGTTCTTTTATAGATTAAACAATGTATGTAGTCTACATTTCCAAATGAGGAAATTAACAACAAAAGTTTTTTTTTATCCTTTTACACTTTTTTTTTGTTCTTCCAGCTCCTGCCACACCTACAAACTGTTGTGGGAATGTCCCATTCCCAGGGCCGTTTCTACCATTAGGCAAGACTAGGCTGCCGCCTAAGGGCGGCAAAAAACATGAGTTTGGGAATCGGAACAGCCTTCGACCTCGAAAGTGCATTGGGTAACACCTTGCTCCTTCTACAATTCAACCTGACGTGAAGTCACGTTCGGGCGTCACGGGCGGGGGCCGTGCACGCGCGCCCGGTGGAGGCAGAGAGTTCCCGTCTGAGGCTCAGCAGGTCCCGGGGGTGGCAGTGGTGCGATCCGGGTCGGCCAAGAGCCAGGTAGTTTATAAGTGTATTTTTTAACTAACTACCCTTGTTAAGGGAAGACCCGGAACGATCATGGCGCAGCCAGACAAGATAATTTTTGAGAATGTTTAGGGCTCCGGTAAAGCCATTGCAATGCTGACCAATGGATGGGATGCACAAGGTAAGCGGCTCACGTGGAGGTGGTGGGGGTGTGAGGCAAGGGACGTGATCTAACGCTGGGTGGAGGTTAGACTGGGGACTCTGTATTTGGAGACTGCTGCCTGTCTTGTTCTCCACCTGGGAAAATAAGCTCACCAACTTCTGTTGCACCCAGCTCATGAACGGCATCCATGGGGACGCGAGGGATGTTACGTGCATAGCATGATCCGCTGGAAGGCGATGACTAACAAATTACATAGAGGAAGTGCAGCTCATTAAAAAAACTAATGGCTGTGCGAAACGTTGGTGCATAAGCACTCAGCGGATGTTATGTTATCTCTCGCCTGGTTTGGCTGAGTCCCATATGTAAATTGCTAGGTACTAGAAGGAGTGCGGAACCTGAAAGGATTATACGCACTAGTACTTCATCTACCATCTCAATAGCTGTTACAAAATATCTGGGGTGGATGTGGGCAATAAGGCTAAAATCAATACCTGTGTGAAATGCTTATGTAAACTGTGATTAGTCAGTATATTGAACCAGTATTGTAAATGTCTCCCAACCATCCAAATTCATCCATGTTTTCTTTAGCTGAGGCCTAAACCACCAAATATGAAGCTGTTCTTACTGGGTTACTACGAATAAGAATTTTGTACAAGTTTTATCATTTGTAAATATGGAGTTTTTTATAATAAGGTTTTGCTCTATTGAAAATGCTATATGCGACCAATATTCAACTTATCTTCCCCAAACAGGATTGCTTTATAATCTGTGAATGACATTTTTATGTATATTTATGGAATCATTTCTGTAATGTGCTTTTATGACTACATGTTGAATAAAGCTTGTTTGGATTGGATTGATTATCTCTGTAGGGCAAAGTCGTGACATAATGTAACATTTGAATAGCATATAGAGGAGAGGGAATGCAGGATGATGGTGCTGCCCATTGTTTATAAACAGTTCATAGGTGTGAATGATACAAATTCAGACTTAGGGGTGTGTGGCTAGAGTTTCCTGTGGAAAGTAATAAATACTCGTACTTCGCCTTTGGTGTGGGATAATTCATTGGCTTTCTCTGGTTGGTGGTGTCTTCTCAGCTTGTTTTGGCACCTACAAGCAGGTTCTTAGGTTCTAAGTCTGTGCCTATAGACCCGCGCCCAGGCTTTAGCCTGTGTTTAGGAATACTTAGCCCGTCTGTGCCTGTGGTTGGGGGGGCACAAGTCAAAACTTTTCTTAATATAAATGACACCTTATCAGAATTAACCTTGGCTGGAGGATATATGCTTAGATTTAGCCCCGTGGCGTAATGCAAAACGATGCCTCCCCTGAAGAATGTGGTGAGGGGCCACTGCACTGAGATTCCCATATCTCACAGATATTCATTGGTGTTGTCTCTAAAGGGGACCCAAGGAGGTTGAGCCCCCTCCCTCAACCGTGCCCCCTCCCCCGCCTGGAGGGGCCTGCGTTATGCCACTGGTGCCCATTTGTTTGTATCACAACTCACTATATAACCCGTGTTAGAGTGGCTCCCTGAGTCTATTCTTCAGGACATTGACATGGTTTAATTCTCTCACAGGTGACCCGTGTGTGCTAATGTGTGTATATGTGGTTGTATCTGTAGTTGTGAATGTACGCGCGTCTGGCTGGTGCGGAGGTGTGCGTACGTGTTCATCAAATTGTCCCTATCGTAGCCAGTGTGAAGCCAGGTGCTGCAGCAACAGTATTCCATTGCTGTGGGCCCAGAGCGATGATCCAGGTTTAAACCTTCTCTAATCTCAGTTCCTTCGTTAATCGGATGCACCGACCAGAGCCGTAGCCTCCATTAGTGCAGCAGTAGCATTGGCGCCGGGGTTCAGAGGCCCTCTATAGCCACCCAAACACACACACACGATCTCCCTAGCTAAACACACGCATTCAAACACAACCACACACGAACTCCCTATAGACATCCAAGCACACATGACTCCCCACAGAGACACCTAAACAAACCACACACACAACCTTTCTGTAGACACCTAAGCACACATTCACGCAGACACACCCACAAATGCACGCACACCCCCACACATACACAAACTCTTTTCCAGACACTGAAGCCCACACACGCGCACACACAATGACACACTGGTCCAAATTGCAAATAAAGCAAAAGGGAGGGGGCGGCACTTTTAAATTCTCGCCTAGGGCAGCAAAACACCAAGAAACGGCCCTGCCCATTCCCTCATTATATACTGACCTACTTTCTTTGAAAATTATTAAATCTAGCCGTATACATTGTGGGAGTGCATCTTCCAAAGGGTTATAACTGACCCAAAAAGGCAAGTTTGTGGGTATTGTACACTGACTCACCCACAACCTGTCCTTAGAATTGTTTTAGTCATGTTGATTATTCTACCATTGCGGCTGAATTTTGAGTAGGAATACATCCTTTTGTGAAAGCAGCTTCCTGTTTTGTGAATTATATACTTTAATCTGCACTCACAATTAATAGCCTGTGGGCACTCGAGTGTTAATTTGGTGTCCTAATAACTTTGTCACACTTCTGAGTTTATCGTCATGCTCACAGACTTGATGTATGTAACTGCTTTCCCCCCCTTTGCATCGAAAGCGCTCCGACGAAGTCATAGGAAGGCAGACTACTAAATAAGAAATACAATAACAATTACATAAATCGCACTTCAGTGCATGGAATGGTGTAAACTAAATGCTGTGGGAATAGTAAACGTTAAGCGGTGGAAGGCAAATAGCAAAGTACATGTTTTTTTCAATGTTCTCGATGGTGATTGCAGATTCCTTCTCCAGCGTTCGAAGAGTTCATCCAAGATATAATTGAGAAATCAATATGTTGCTTATAATTTATATCCTAATTGTAAAACGTCCCCGGTGCGCCTGAATATCTTGCATGGACGTGTCAGTACTTTGTGTAACACAGAAGCACATTCCTCATTTCCCTAAGTGTTAAAAGAAAACGCGAATTGAGATATTGTTGATGCTAGTCATTAAATAAACAGTAGAAGCGAATTATATATTTGCAATAACTGATCATGAAATTTCCTGCGTCCCAACTGAGCTTGCTGTTTTTTTATATTGCTGTTGACAAGTCCCACTTTTTGAAGCAACAGGCCATAATGTGTTGACACACATTCAGATCGCTAACTTAATGTATTTAATAGTGTGTTGCTCACAAACTTACTTCAGAGCCCTTTGTAAACGGGTATTTTCATAACCTGGATGGCATTATTCTCACAGATAATGGCGGATTTATCGACAATGTTAATTGACGGCTTGTGCGACCTTGTACCCAGAAGCCTTAAACTAAACACTAAACACTACAGAGAACGTGTGTTTAGGTGGTGTGCAAAGGTTGGGGTTGTTTCTTCGGACTAATGCTGGTTGGATGTAGACTGTCCAAGAAGAAGGAGCCAAATGGCTGTGTGTTGCAAATAGGCCCATAATCAGAGTTATGATTTTTAGGGGCGGGGCTTCCGGAAAAACAACAGAGCAGGTAATTTTTCAGAATTATGTTGAAATAATATTATAGTATTGTGAGATATTAACGTAATACTTTTTATTGTACGGCTTAAATATTGAAATTATTCTACCCCAAATAATATTTGATTATTTGCAGTAGACAGTTGTGTATTTTACAGCACCTTACGTTTGTAACACTGTTTAAAATAATACAGAATTTTACAGAGGCAATAGAGTCTCTCACTTCATACATTTCTGGGAAGTTCATACAAATTTACGGTTTAAAGCACCTGACACTGATAGGACGGTTACCCCAACGATTCTTTAAGGGAAATTAATGTCACACAATGAGTTTTAAGTCACGTTAGTAATTGACAGCTTGTTAAAACAGGATAGAATTTAAATACAACTTTAACATGGTTTTAGAGGTTATATAGTGACATGATTTGGGAAAAAGTGTGGCATAGAAATAGTGAATCTAGAAATCTGCTAGAAAAGAAATTAAAATGACTCTTAGATCTTACCATCAGTAGAAGGAGAATGCACAAAGGCAAGAGATGGTAGAGAGTTACTTGTGGATGGACTGAGCCATATTGCTGTCAGGTAGTTGACGAGACTCCTAAATTAAATGTAATTCAGGAACCCATCATATCTCTACAATATTAGTACCATCGTGTCTTATCAGGATTACCATACTTTGTTTCAAATGCGGTCATTTTTTTATTGGTATAAAACAATAATATGCGAAAGCGTTCGATCCTCGTATGAGGGGGCCTCCCATACATAGAAATTTGTCCTCAAGAAAGGACTCGCAGTGGGATAAGATTAACACTTTTTAGCGGCACCGATATATGTTTTGTGGACTGCTGCAATACATCACTGTTGGACATTCATGCGCTTCTTGAAGAGTACTGACGCTTCTCAGTAAGTTAGCATTTCTGAGTTAAAATGATGTTCTTTTCTTCAAACCTAACAGTGTTTCTCTTTAAGGCTACTATAGTGCTCATGGAGAGTAGCAACACCTTCCCTCCTGGCTTCAAGACTTTTTTTTTTTTTTTTAAACAAATTTTATTAAATGATTGCATTACAGTTGCTGAGCCCTGACCTCCAGGTACGTCAGCCAGGCAGATGTATCACAAGAACAACAGCACAATCCATTTTTTTTTTACTGTTAAACGAAGAACATACTACACCTACTTTCAAACCTAAACTATCCCCCCACCCTCCTCTCCCCCTCCCAACCCCCTGCCTGGCTTCAAGACTTTTACTGGACAGTTACAACATTCTCTTGATGCATGCCATATATTTACTGGGCAATAAACACATTTCTGAGCAGTAATGGTAGAGGTTCCTTTGACCACATCAATGTTTCTTAGCAACACTGCATATAGAGCTAATAGAGTTGTCAACTAGTGCCATGGTTTGAAATTCACCTTTAGCCACTTCTGGCCTTTTAGCAAATACTTTTGATTTTGTGACTTTGCAGCTTTGCTTTCTCACTGTAAGAATAGTCCTATATTAATCTGCTTTTTCAGTGCTGTTGAATAAAAAAAAAACATCAGACTGAAGCTAACACGAAGGCATGTGATCTGTGGATAGCTGCGGGTGGGTATGCTTGAAACACAACTATATGTTATTTCCAGCGGATTAGCGATACTATAGCGGTAAAGTTAGCCTTTTCTGTCGCATCTCTACCGGAGGAGCAGAAGACACACACCCTACTTTGCTTCTCTAAAGTACATGGCCAATTACTAATATAACTCCCTTTTCTTTGTCCTAGAAGAGTGCTGAAATACAGTGTAAACCTAAAGAGTGTCTATGTGAGCTAGAGGGAGAGACAGACTCTAAAAGCAGGACGAAACAAAGCTTTTGGAGCAGATCTATATTATTTACTCAATTGGTCAGTTCAAATTTAATTCCCATAGTAGTAAAGGTGTGCTGGCATTTTTAAAATTTCTTCGAAGTAGAATTAGTCCAATAATTAGAATAATTGAAAACTGTACAATGAAAAGTGTGATGCACTTTAATATGTTACAATAAGGTAATATTATTGCAAGATAATTCTGAAAAGCAGTTTCCTTGTGGCAGAGAAAGGATTGTTATGGAGATCCAGTTAACTGGGTCATAATCTTGTTTGTGCTGATATCCACTAGCTCATTCCCATCGTCTCTCACGTCTGTGGTTTCCTATCCCTATGGTCCTGGCAGTGCGATCCAATCTCCCTGAGCCCGAAGCAGCCTCTATTTGTCAATGCGTGGCAGTGTCTGTGTTCCCAAGTCATTGTCCCTGTGCGCACATTCCCTCTTGTCATTTTGCCAGTGTCAGTGTCCCTATGTCACTGCCATTGTCAGTGTCTCTGGAAGCCCTTGCTCAGCGTGCTTATATCCTTGTGACTATGCTATAGTTGTTGTGTCCCCTTATGACCTTCATCCCGGTCCCTTTTGCACTGTTAGTCTCCTAGTGTCAGTGTCACTGTCCTCCTCCGAGTGAGCATATCTGTGTCACATTGTTCTAGGGTCAGTGTCCCTTGGTCAGTTTAAAAAATGTTTGTTCTCATGCACTCATTCCAGGGGTCTACACTCCTCATTTGTTCATATTTTTAAATTGTGTATTTCTTTAAGAACTATTAAAACATCTGTATACTTTTAGGGACTCCCATCTTGCAATCAGCCAACTTTTACTATTTTAATGGGCTAATGGAATTATGTCCGAAATTAAAAATATGTTTGCCACTGTCCCAGTGCCAGCAGTACTCCTGTGTCCCAGTATCATAATCCAATTTTCACTGTAACCTTTTTCATTATGTCACATGCCTCCGCCAGCATGGCCATGTTTCAAGTTTACATTTATACAAAACATATTTAGGTAGAGGCATTTTAGGAACCAGAAAAAGAATACACAACTATCTTAAAAACAAACCCAAAGAGGACAGAGTTGAAACCAAGAGTAAAGGGAATGGACTGCATAATATAGATAGGTCAATGGACTGCATAATATAGATAGGTCGAAGGCATAAGTCCAAACGATTGTTGAAGATAAGGCACTGGGGTACCATTCACATGTAAGGTCTCCCCATGATCTTGTATTATTTTATAAATGGCTCGGCTGACAAATGAACAGGAAATTTAAAGATGGGAGAGCGTTTTGGTTAGATTTCTGCTCTGTGTTCCACTCAAGAAAAAGTCTCAGGTGTGAGGGTTTTCTAGACAGCTTTTAGTTCTCTTAATGAGCTCAAGTAGCTTTTGTATTCACGAAAACACTATAGTCACTCATAGTAAACAATATGTAGTCGTTTCCATTTCCTTAGTTCACTGAGAGCCTGCCTAGTCCAGGCCATACTCGGCTGCCAAGCCAATCAAACACTGTGTTTCAAAATGCCTCCCAAGTAACCAGTCTATCAAACGTAGACATGTTATAATGATAGAGTTGCATCTGCCGAAAATCAGATTTGAAATCTCCCTATCTTTATTACTTGCAATTTGTTTCTATAGGTCATATCCATTTTTGGGTATACATTTGTGATGGAATAGATGTTGAACTAAACTGGAACATTGCTATGTTCATTTCTTTATTGTGCACGATATTCTTTTATCTCAGCCCACCTCCCTCTTTTCTTATTAAGGTTGTGGAGATTGAGGTGCAGACCAGTTTGGATTTAAAATTTGTGATTGTGAGTAGAATCATGTTTGAACGTAGAGACAAGCTGTTTCAGCATGTGGCAAAACATTTTTATAGTGAGATTCATTTGCCAGAATACTTGTGGAAAACAGGTTGACAAGTGATCTCAATGGGATTCTCCCCTCCCTCTATAATGTGGACTGAGTTAGATGGTTTGCATCAATCGTCACTAGGTTATTTAGGTAATCAGTGGCAATCTCTTTCCCAGCTTCTCTTGCAGTCTTTCAGTTTCCTTCCTCTGATGTTCATCTAAGGCCACAAGGTCCTCAAATAAAGACAATGATTTTTACAGAAGCAGGTTTGCCCTTGCAGCTTTTTCATTGGGAAGTGTAGCTCCCAGCGACAATAGCTGTTACCTCCTCAGCAGGATTCGACTGTGATGCTGATGTTTGCCATCCAGTTCTTTACTGGTTACCAAGCTTATTAGCGGAGGGCTCATCAATGGTTCAGGTCCCACTTTCTAAAAGTCCTCCTTTTGTTCATTTATTTTCCTATATTTTTTGTTCACTTGAAAATTGAATTGAAAAGACCCTTACACTTATTAGTGTAGGTTCATCAAATAGCCAACAGGACCTTACATTCCCTGCCCCTTCCTTTTGGGCCACTGATGGGGTAATGACTTGAGCTTACTCTCTATGTTTAAGCAGCATTAGGGATTTTTATGAAATTGCTAGTGACATCAGAGGATTTTCTAAAAGTATGACTGTAGTTATCAATGTGAGTTTGTGAAAAGCATGTGCTCCAGGAACTCATGCTTGACCTTAGAGTACCATTGGTGGTAGAATGGGTTGAAACAGGTCAATTAAGTTGTACTTGTGGCTTTCATTATTTGTAGCAAATAGCATTAGTGCTGATTTGTAGTCCTCTGCTAGCAGAGGGGGAGAACTATTCTTGACCAATATTACAAATATGTTGTATCTTAGTCTTGCCAAGATCTGGTAGGGAAGACTTAGGAGTCACAGCCAGGAAGCCTCTTGAGTGCACCTTAACCACTAAATGTCAACAGTGGTAACATGGCCCCACCCTACAGCTAACATTTTGATGCACTTAGATTTCTAGTTTTTCTCACACGTTTGAAGGGAGAAGAGTGTGATGAAATGGCTTAGTGCAATCTTAAAATTACTTTAGTATTTGAGAGATATTAAATATATTGTAGCAGTTGTGTAATTTGGGACAGTTATAATCCAGGTTTACTACCAGGTCTCCAACATTTGCACCAAACTAAACCTCAAAACTAAGACACAAGGCATGCGCGTAGTGCCATGACTTTCATCATCAGGCTTGTCATATAAGGTTGTGCTGGTCTCAACTCACCCCTGCACTTTAGCATGTCTCAGCGCTCCATGCTAAAGAAACCATGGCCTCCCATTCAGAAAACAGACTCCAGAGGCTCCTCTAGGTTGGCGGATCAGGGAATCTCTGACAAGAGTTACTGTTCACACCCAATTCCTTCCTTTCAGAAATCTCAGCTGGGCTAAGGAGCAAAAAAAGGCAACATAACAGAGCAGCAAGCTGCACTCTGCACCAGGTGTAGGTGTGCATACCCTGAGTCCAGGTGTGCGTGTGTATTGGGAATGACCACTTCAACAGCATTTGGGCTTTTCCACATTACTTCATCCTTTTCCCGTGTTCTCATGTTATTGTCCCATGCCAGTTTTGTATTGCTTTTTTTCCCCAAAGAAACCTTTATTAAACATTAGGCATGATGCACTCACCATACTGTCAAATAATGCGGCATGCACTACAATCATGGAATAGTTGACACTTTTAGAGAGCTGTAGAATAATGCGCATCCCATCCTAGCATTTGAAATGAAAAAGACCGCAGTGGTGTTTGTATCTATGTGGCTTGCGAGTAGTCAATTGAGTGTCCAAGGCCAATCATGTTATTGTTATGTTATGTTATTAAGGATTTATAAAGCGCACGGATACTCAATAGACTGTCCCAGCGCTAACAGACTGGGTGGGACTAACTGTGTGCTCTGAGCTAGCAAATTTCACTCTATTGCTGGAATATCCAGGTTTTCAGTAGCTTCCTGAAAGGAAGAAGCTCCTGCATCTATCTGAGTGCTAGCAGCAGCTTATTCCAGAGTTTCGCTGCTTGTACCTGAAAGGAGCGACCACCAATTCGGGCCTGGAAAGATTTAAGGATGCGGGCTACTGGAGTGCAGCAGACCTCAAGGCACGACACAGGTAGTAGAATTGGACTCTCTTCCTCAGGTACGGGGCCCCCATCCCATGAAGAGATTTAAAGGCCAAAACCATTTCTTTAAAGACAATCCTCTTACGGATCGGCAGCCAGTGCAAGGTTCTTAGATGGATAGACATCCGTGTTCTTGGGCCCAGCATAAGTATTGCCCTAGCCGCAGCATTCTGGACTACCTGTAGGCGTGTCAACAGGTATTCTGGGATTCCCAAATAGAGATCGTTGACGTAGTCCAGCCTGGATAAGACTAGAGCCTGGACCACAGTTTTTCTGTGTGCCTCTGACAGAAGGGGCAAGAACTGCTTCAGCATTTTAAGCACTCCAAAACATGAGCCCACTACAGCTTGTACTTGGGCATTCATGGATAAATTATCCTCCATCCTAACTCCTAATTTTTTTTTTTTTTTTTTTAAACCGTTTATTACAGAATCCAAAAAATATACAAAGATGGGTCTACAACCTTCAGGCCGGCCGCTAGCAAACAGGAGGAACATATAATACAAGCAGTGGAACACACACTGCGGCAGTAGAGAGATCACAGGAGTTAAAAGAAGCGTTGGCAGCCACACCATCCGAATCCCACACAACGGTTTCATTTTTATATAAATAACGAAAAAACAAGTCCACAAGGCAACCCACAATCGAACCAGCAGCATGTGCTCCCCTGGGGGGGACCCTACCGATCCACAGGGATAACAAGGGGGGGATAGGTCGGGACGGAGGCAAAGTGGACTCAATGCCCAGGACCAGGAAGACAAGCAGGCTAAGGAGACGGGACCGGTGACGGATCAAGCGTCAGAGGCGGGGTACAGATTCCCCCACGGTAGGCGTTCCAGGGGCCCCACACTTTCACCCATTTCCCAGGCTTACCTCTCGCAACATACACCACCTTTTCCCGAAACATACACCAATCCAGGTTGTCCTTCCACGCCGAGACAGTTGGTGACCTCTGGGAACCCCACAATTGCGCAATATCACGCTTGGCCACCATATATCCCAGAGTCACCCACCACGTCTGCGGCACGGAGTAGTCGGTTGGCTCCCATACATTCAGGAGACATCTCCTCGCCTCGGGCAGCAGCGGCACATGCGTGACTGCCCGCAAAACCGCATGCACACCACGCCAGAATCGCGCCACCTCCGGGCACTCCCACAAAATATGGAGAAAGGTCCCCAAAGAACCACACCCACGCTTACACAACCCGTCCACAGCATAGCCCATACGCATCAGACTCGGCCCCGTAACATAGACCCTATGGAGTATCTTGAGCTGGACGAAGCGAAGGCGAGCCGGTATGGCCACCTCTTTCGGGGAGGCCACCGCAGACACCCAGTCCTCGTCATCCAGCTCCAATCCATCAGCCCCCCACGCCTCACGAAGGCTAGACAGCAGTCCCGAGCGATCATTGATGAGCTTTTTGTAGATTAGTGAAATCGTGCCATCCGGTACATGCCCATCCAGCACTCTATCCTCCAGAGGGGAGTACTCCGGGATGGAGGCAACGTCCGGGAATACGGAGCATAACGCATGACGGATCTGCATATATCGAAAGTACTCCCTGTCCTGCAACTGGAATTCCGTCTGCAGCACATCGAACGTTTTGAATCCCCCCCTCGTCCAGAGATCGCCCACCCTGCTGATGCCTATCATGTCCCACTTCTCAAAACCCTTCGAGGTCCACAGGGAGCCCAGCCGCTCAGATGCATATAGTGGCGTCGCCCGGGTCAACTGATCCTTCCACCCCATCGCCAAGTTTGCCGCGTGCCACACTCGTACCATGACTCGCGTAGGGCCCGTCAGACGTGCGTCGAGCGAGCTAGAATAAAGCGCCCGATTATAGTCGCCACCCGGCAGTAACAGTTTATCCATCTCAAAGGCCGGGTTTAGAGCGGGCCCGTAAAGGCCGTGATTTATCGCAGCCAGCTGGGAGGCCCAGTAATATCGCTTGATATCTGGGAGGGCAACTCCCCCGTCGTACCACGGGAGCGTCAGCTTCGCCAGAGCGATACGCGGCCTACCCTCCCAGAACAGGCGGCGCTGCAAACTCTCCACCTCGCGAAAGTAGCGCGCCGGGACAACGTCCATCTTATTCTGTAAAGCGTACAGGAAACGTGGCAGCGACATCATCTTAAACAATTCCGCCCGGCCGAGCGGCGAGAGCGGCAAGCACCTCCAACGCGCCACGTCATCCTTCAGGCGGTGGAGGGGGGGAAGCAAGTTCTGTCTATATCGGGCCTCCGCGTCCAGGGTAATGAAGATACCCAGGTACCTAAATCCCTGCGGGGCGATCTGGATAGGACAACCCCGCGGAAGGATAGGGGCATCCCCAGAAAGGACATACACACAAGATTTAGCCCAATTGATGACTAGGCCGGAGTTGAGGCCAAATGAGTGCAATACATCAACTAGTACAATCAGCGATTTACGCGGGGAAGCCAGGTATAAAAGAATATCATCAGCGTAAAGGGATACGCGATCTTCATACTCGGGGGTCCATCGGAGACCACGGATAGAAGGATGCCACCGCAGCCACTCCGCCAGGGGCTCCAAGGCAAGCGCGAAGAGGAGCGGTGATAGCGGGCAGCCCTGCCGCGTGCCCCTGCCCAGCTCAAACGGGGCCGACACTCTACCGTTCACCGCCACCTGCGCCAGCGGTCCAGAATACAACAATTTCACCCAACCGATGAATCCCGGGCCAAACCCAAACTTCGCCAGTGTCGCCCAAATATATGGCCACTCAAGTGTGTCAAACGCCATAGTGGCGTCCAGGGACGCCAAAATGGCCGGCTCTCGTATGAACGGGACCCGCGCGAGCACCCCATGCAAACGCCGCAGGTTAAGCGCAGTGTTGCGATGAGGGATAAAGCCGGACTGATCCTGGTGAATCAGGTCGCACACCACGCCAACCAGCCGGTTGTCCAACACCTTGGCGAGAATTTTGGGTTCCGCATTCAGCAGCGAGATGGGCCTGTAGGACGTGACCCGGTCCCGCGGCCTCCCCTCCTTATGAATAACAACAATAGTGGCCAGGCGCTGGTCTAGCGGGAGGGAACCCGCCGAACGGGCCGCGAGGAACATAGCACGGAGATGGGGCGCCAGCGTATCCGGCCGCAGCTTGTACAATTCGATGGGAAGACCATTAGGACCCATGGCCTTGCCGGAAGCGACCGAACGTATGGCGAGGGCAATTTCCTCAGATGTTGGGGCGGCGTCCAACGACACTCTGTCCTCCTCCGAAAGGGAAGGCAGCGCGATATCCCTGAGCAGGGCATGGGAATCCTCTTCCGAGCGGGAGGACACCGGGGAATACACCCCACGGAAATATTCTGCGAAGCAGTCAACAATTTCTTCCGGTTCAGTGACACACACACCATCCTGTTTCTCAATCGATGGGACAACTCGACTCGCTCTCTCCTTTTTGTCCAGCCACGCAATCAATTTACCAGCCTTATCACTCACATCATACAGTCTCCCCTGTTGCTCTCTACTGAGGCCCCTGGCCGCCTCCGTGACGAGGGCCTTATAGGCCGCTTGCTTGAGTCGGAGAACATGTAATTTGTCATCCGTCACCCCACATTCTAGATCACCCTCCAACTCGGTTATCTCAGTTTCAACACGGGTCACCTCCTCCCGCTTGCGCCTCCGGGAATGGGAAATAAGGAACAGGGCCTCCCCCCGGAGTACCGTCTTAAACGCCTCCCACAGAGAGACCGCCGATGACACAGACCCCACATTATCGTCAAAATATCGCTTAAGGGATTTAACCAACTCTGCGCGAATGGTGGGGTCACGCAGATACCAGGGATTAATCGGGACCATCCTACCCTCCCCCCTCGGGAGAATGTCGAAGTGCAACAGGAGCGGGGAGTGGTCTGAAATACCCCGCGCCAAATGGCGCACCTCCCCGACCCTCCCCGCCTGCGCCGCAGGCACCAGGATATAATCCAGCCTCGAGAGACTGCCATGGGCCCCAGAGTGAAAGGTGTACTGTATCTGCGTAGGGTGTTTCAAACGCCAACAATCCACCAGCCCCAAGGTATCCAAGAGGCCGGACAACCACGCCTGGGCACGGAGAAGATCCCTAGGGGGGTGACGGTCCTCAGTACCGGAAACCACAGCGTTAAAGTCCCCCCCAACCACTAGAATCCCCTCCGGAAGGCCAAGGAGGAGGCGCCCTAGATCCGCAAAAGTAGTCGTTTGCAACCCTGGCGGGACATAGACTGAAACAAAAACAATCACTCTGCCCTCCATTCTACCCACCAGAACCGTATAACGTCCCCTGTCATCATGGAGCACCTCATCAACTTCTAACGGGAGCGAGGTCTTAGCCATGATACCCACACCCCTTGAACCAGACGTAAAGCCCGAATGGGCCAGAAGGCGGTAGCCCCGTCGATTCATAGCACGATAGGAGTTTCCAATGAGGTGTGTCTCCTGCAGAAAAACTACATCGGGTGAAATTCGTTTTAGGAACTGCAGGACCACCCCCCGTTTTATCCTGTCTCCCAGTCCATTAACATTCCAGGACAATAGACTCAGTCCCCTACCCCCCATCATAGCCGAAAGCGATCAATCGTCCCCCCGAGAGCACTTTAGGAATAGCACAACAATACTTTGGCCTTGTGGTACAAATAAACAATACCCCACCCCAACCCAACAGCCCCAACAAAACTCCCCCCTCCCTGCACCCCTGCATGAGCCCAGACAGCCCCCCCAACTTGCAGTGTGCCTGTCGCCACTATATACTTGGAACTAGTTAGACCCCCTAGAGGAGGAAAGAGCACCCCCCAAGACCCCGCACCGCCTCCAAAAGAGGGAAGACGAGTACAACAAACAAAGACCCTAAGCTTGGCCGAAAGTGGCAGAATCATCCGGAGTGAGCCCCCGCATCAGTACCTCAGACCCGGTCCGGCGAGCAGTCTCCTCCCGCAGCCCCCCCCCCCGCCATCCCGATCATGACCCCCAGACAAAGTGTCCAGCCAGTCCCCGGCCGTTTCAGGACGATCAAAAAAGTGAGTGTGACCATCCACCTCCACACGCAGCCTGGCCGGGAAGAGCATGGCGTATTTTAAGTTCATGCCTCGAAGCCGCCGCTTGACGCCCAGGAAACTCAGTCTCTGCTTCTGGACCGCTTGGGTGAAGTCAGGATAAAAGTTCACCTCCATGTTCTCCAGCTTAATCGGCCCTTGCAGTCTGGAAGCTTGCAAAATCGCATCCCTGTCCCGAAAATTAAAAATACGGGCAATAAGAGGCCGCGGAGGTGCTCCGACCTTCGGTCTGCCCCCGGGAACTCTATGGGCCCTCTCCACGGCAAAGAATTTACTCAGTCCTCGAGGCTGGAGATGGGTAGTGATCAGGTCCTCCACAAAGAGATCCGCTGCCGACTCCTCCCGTCCCTCGGGTACTCCGATGATGCGGATATTATTCCTCCGGGCCCGGCTCTCGGAGTCCTCCAGGCGCCGATCTATGAGCGCACTTGCCTGACGGAGCCGGTGCACCTCCGTTTGAAGGGCCGCCACCTCAGTCGTAAGGCCCGACGCGGTGTGGGCCAAAGAATCGACCCGGTCGTTAGTCTTAGAGAGATCAGCTCTCACAAGGTTGACATCAATGAGGACCGCGTCGATTTTATGCGCTAAAGTGTCGAACTGCTGGCCCACGGAGGCCTTCATCTCAGCAATGGCGCGCATGACGTCTTGCAGAGACAGGTCCGCAGGCAACTCCGGGGCATCCGGGGGGCAGTCAGAGGACTTGTTCGATCCGCCGGGAGACCCCTTCGGGAGGGTGTAGCGGTCCATGATGTTGGCCTGATGTGCGGTGCCACGCCGGGTCGACTTGGCCTTCAACCGATCCCCATCCTGCTTCGTGGCCATCGTCGCGGGTCTCACACCCGCACCAGCCACGCAGTGGAGAGCAAGGAATCGAGGCCGCGAGCTCCGGGGGGCCACCCCAGGACGGCGGAGCGGGCCACAGCAGGCAGGCAGGCAGGGTCTCCCAGCGAGGCCACCCCAACACAAAGAGCGCCGTGATCCCACTTGCGATAGAGGCAAGGGGGCGCAAAAGTGAAAGTGAAAGTATGGGGTACGCGACTCGCCAGGCCCAGCCCGCCGTTGTTGTTCACTTTGCCACTGGGTCGCCCCCAAACGCGAATCCGGGGTCAGGAGCGAGGTAGGCCGCAAACTTCAATCGGTGCTCACTCCGGCACCCGAGGTCCGATTCGAAAACGGGAAACGGGTACCACCTCGGCTCAGGCTCACCGACACAGTCCCCTCAACCGATGCAGGATGAAGACAGGATAAACGTAGGAGGTTGCGGAGGTCCTCGGGAGCCTCGCACCTACGCGGCCATCTTGGTTGCGCGCTAGGCTCCTCCAACTCCTAAATTTTTAACGGTCTTGACCGAGGCGGTGGGGGGAGACCTATCCTGTGGCCACTAATAATGCCACACATTGTCTGAAGGGAGACTAAAAATGATAAATTCCGTCTTATCGGGATTACACTTAAGTTGGTGCAGTTAGAACCAGGAGAACACTTCTGACAGGCAAGCGTTTATTACTTCCCATTAAAATCTGTCTTCTTATCGCAAGTGAAGAGCAGTTGCCTGTCGTCTGCATACGAAACGATTTTGGCTCCATGGGCTTCGGCAAATGCGCCAAGGGGGTCATATAAAGGTTGAAAAGTGTGGGGCTAATAATTGAGCCCTGCGGGACCCCCACCTTTAGGGAGGGAATGGGTGCTGCAAAAGGAGGAAAGTAGACCGTTTGTTGTTGGTCTTTCAGATAAGAGGAGAACCAACGGAGAAGTGTTCCCCCACTGCCACATTCTTGGAGTCTCAGAAGGAGCTGATCGTGGGGCACGGTATTGTAGGGCCCTTGATAAGTCCAGCAGTATCAGCACGGCCTTTTCTCCTTTGTCTAAGGTCTCCTTGATGGCCTCCGAGACTTTTAGCAGCGCGGGTTCCGTACTAAAATTCGACCTAAATCTGGACTGACTCCTGTGGAAATACTTGATTGTGTTTCTGCAAATGTGGTGATAACACCATTAACATATTTTTTCGAAACCTTCTAGAAGAAAGGGAGCAGGGAGATTGGCTATAATTTGCGGCTAGCTCCGGTTCCGCCCCTGTTTTTTTCAATAGGGGGAGTATTTTAGCATTCTTCCACCCGTCCGGAACAATCCCAGACTCCAGAGAGGCGTTAAGAATCCGATTTAACGCAGGGTTAATTACCTCTGCTAGCGATGCCAGCACCTTATGGGCCTTCATAGTTTCCAGAGAGTAGTCCAAGGACATAGGGGGGACTGCGTGAGCAGTGAACCCCTTAGTTGGGTAGGCGGGGTGAAAAACGCTCGAATTTCGCCCTTTGCCCTAGGTAGCAAAGAAAAGGTGTCTTGAATGGTTTTAATTTTCTCGTGGAAATAGGAGACTAGGTGGCTCGTCCAGGCTTCTTTTGGAATAAATGGTCTTGCAACCGCGCTTGGGGATAAAAATTCCTTGACTGTCTTAACAATTTCTTTACTTTGGTTAGCAGACTGCTATTTTTGAGGATATAAAAAGGTTTTCTCGTCTAAAACTTTTTTATAGTGCACCTTCAGTGCCTGTTTAAAGGTTAATTTATCAGCGGAGCAAAGGTTTTTTCGCCATGCCCTCGCTAAACGTTTGCAATCACTCTTGCTTTTCTTGAGGGTGACTGTAAACCATGGTGCTGAGGCACGCGAGGCCTTGACAGGTCGCACAGAGGGGGGGGGGGGGGGGGGGCGAGCTCATCTGCACGAAGCTGGAGCCAACTGTCCAGCCCTTCTGCATCCTCTTCCACATTCGCGTGAAAGGGGATCTGGTTGTTGCTGAGGGCAGTAGTGAGAGCCTCAGCTGTAATTTGGCTAAAAGGCCTGAGGCTGCGGGAGTATGGCCTTCCCTGGGGTTTGCAGGACTTATGCACCTTCTCAATCATGAAATCGATCATCAAGTCATCGGACCATACTATTGGAACCGGGACAGAAGTCACAATTGGATCAGTAGAGAAAATCTGGTCCCAAATATGTCCTTTCTCATGAGTCGCCTGAAGGACATAAGGAGTCATTTTAAAAAGAGCTAGTGAGTCACATAGTTTAAATGGCTCCTGTTCAGTGGAATTAACCATATGGATATTAAAATCGCCTAAAACTAGGCAATGTTTAAAATTAATGGCCAGAGAAGAAACAGCATTGCTGATAGAGTCAAGGAACTGGCCTGCAGGGCCGGGTGGTCTGTAGATCAGGATGCCTGCCACTATTTGTTGCGCTGACACCCTTATGTGAAATCCCCAAATTTCAGCACCATCTATATCGTCTATAGGAACCATTGTGCAAGAAAGGTGATGTTTAAAAATTATAGCGATGCCGCCCCCAATATCTGTCGTCCGATCCTTCCTCAGCAACAGATAGCCCGGGGGGATGGCCGTGGCAAAATTGGGATTAGATGTTTCTCTGAGCCATGTCTCTGTTAGAAAAAAGAGATCCAGGCTCTTTTCCAAGAGTAAATCGTAGATTTGGAGGGCATGTTTGTTCAGGGGTCGTGTATTGAGAAGCATGGCCTTCAGATGGCCCTCCCTTCTCACTATCAGGCTTAGTCCCATTACATGCAGGCTTACCCATGCTTTTCCGAGTACTCCTTGTATTTAAATTTGAGGAAGCCCAGCTGCAATGGGTACAGGCAAAACTATGAAAGTCTTTGGGCATGGCCATAAGCTACGACCCGCTATAGCAAGAGGGTTTACCGTCAGCGGGGAAATCTCCGATGGCGAGGCCTGCCCCGGCCGCCTCTGGTACGCAGACGGGCTTGCCTTTGGCGCGCCAGCGGTGCGCCCACTGCATGCGTGCGCTGCGAGGTCGACACTTCGCGGTTTTTATGGGCGGGGAGCAGAAAATAGCTAGAACGCTGACCTGAGATTGCGGACCCGCTCTTACAGGCGGACACGGCAGGTCGCAGTTCAACAAAGAGTATTAAAAAGATTAAAACGAATTAAAAGGAATGGCTTTCCAAGTGCAGAGTGCAAATTCAACAATCAATTAATTTTAAAACACAGTAGACATTCAATCGTTCGTGATACGGCAATACAGCAGCACACGTTACCCGCTGCACGGTCGACAGATCGTGGTTTTTATGGGTGGGGAGCAGAAAATAGCTAGAACACTGACCTGAGCTTGCAGGCCGGCTCTTACAGGCGGACACCGCAGGTCGCGGTTCAACAGAGAGTATTAAAAAGATTAAAACTAATTAAAAGGAATGGCCTTCCAAGTACAAAGTGCAGAGTGCAAATTCAACAATCAATTAATTTTAAAACACAGTAGACATTCAATCGCTCGTGATATGGCAATACAGCAGCACACGTTACCCAATGTCGGGGTCTATTTCGGTGGCCTGGGCATCAGTGGGGGGGGTGGACACACAGGGGATGCGTCTGGATTTGCTAGTTGGTGAAGGTATGATATGGGAGGACCCCAAATATCTGGAGGCCTGTTCGCAGACAGCATTAGGTCCCAAAATTCGCCTAGGAGCGTCTGGCATCAGGCTGCATCGGCTGTCCAGTGCTTGGCCTGCGGCCCCAGTGAATTGCAACCTGCCTCTTGGCAAGCACCAGCAGCATTGCAACTAGTTTACGATTAGCATCTGAAATGTCTTTAACATGTCCCAGGAGACACAACAGGGGTCAGGAGTTAAGCGCTCTTGGGTTATATCACTAACTATGGAGCACACCTCCAGCCAAAAGTCTGAAACCTTGGGACACAACCAGGCCAAGTGTGCAAAATCCGCGCCAGGAGCTGAGCATCGCACCCATCTATCATTGTCCATTAGACCCATCTTACCATCTTGTGCAGTGTTACTGGAGTGCGGTACAGCTGGTGGATATACCTAAAATGGATAAGCCGTAAGCGATAGTTGGGGGAAAGCCGTCTAGTTTGGCCCCAGCAGTATTGCCACTGTGTGAGAGAGAGGTCACCAGCCAGGTCTACGCTCCATGCATTACGAACGCGCTCATTGTCTATGGGGGAGGCTGCCAATGAGAGGGCATAGAGCCTAGAGACTATTTTGAGTGGAGAGGCGGTGGAGAGTGTGTATTCGAGCTCAGTGTTGGGAATGGGAGCAAGTGGAAAGGTCGGGTTATAATTTTTACATGTGGCCCTAATCTGGTAATAAAGCAGTTTATCTAGTGGTGCTGCATCATCGGACAATGTGAGAGAAGTATTGTTGGGGTAAATGTCGGCGTTAGTGCGGATACCCAGGTACGCTGCGCGGCTAGCCATGCCAGCAGTCTGTAGCGGGGGGGATGCGGGGTTGCTAGTGAGCGGCATTAAGGGTGCAAAGAGTGTTTTTGCGCATGTATATTTGCGCAGCCCATCCCAGGCCCAAAGTACACACTCACCGTGTGTATCTCGCCACGGGAGATCCTGTCCTTGTAGAAATAACACTGTCTGCAGTGGCCAGGGGGAGGCCAGATCTGTCTCGACTGCAACATGCGGCTGGAAAGGGTTGGATGTACTCAAAAGTGGAGGAAGCTAGCTTGTGCGCATAACGCATAGTCTAAGATCGGGAGTGTCCATTCCTCCCCTTGCTAGGGGTAGCGTTAGGATATCGTAAGCGAAGAGGGACTGGCGTCCCGCCCAGATCAGGTTTTTTTTAAATTGTGATGTTGGAATGGGGATGTTCATAAACAAGTATAGAACTTTTGGAAACACGATAATTTTTGTGATGGCAATACACCCAAATAGGAAGTTTTTGCCTTGCTTGCACCTTGGCCTCAAGCCAGTCCATGGCTTTACCGAAGTTGGCTCTCCACAGCTCGTCCACATCCCTAGTCAGCCAAATGCCCAGGTATCCGGTAGGACCATCAGCCCAGATAAACGGGTAGTCGTGATGAACGGCTGCGTAGCATCTGTAAGGGGAAAAAGAACGGACTTGCCCCAGTTAACTTGGACCCTGGAGAGACAGCCTAAACGAATAACCTCCCTTGTCATCGGAGCTAGGTTCACTTGCGGCTTGCGGATATACATTGTAACATCGGCGTACATAGAAGTGACCAGGGCACAAGACGAGAAGCCAGTGCCCCACTGAGTGTGGTGCTGGTGCAGGCGTGCCTCCAGTGGCTCCATAGCGATGGCAAATAGCATGGGGTATAGGGGGCAGCCCTGCCTGGTGCCCCTCATAATCGCTATGCGGTCAGTTACCTGTCCATTAACCCTGATGCGTGCTGTCGGGAGTGTGTAGAGGAGCTGGACTTTCTGCACAAATACTAGGCTAAAGCCCAGGCGGGGAAGAAGATGAAAAAGAAAGGGCCATTCGAGAGTATCAAAATCCTTGGTGGCGTCCAGAAGGGCTGCCACCTCAGGCAGAGAAGGGTTGATCTACGCTCAAAGTATTCTATGATAGCATCTTGAATATCCTCCCGGAACACAGCGTCGCAAATCGAGTTGGGGGGCAGGCGCCATGAGAGCCTGTGGTGTAGGGTGTGCGGGAATCGCAGGCACACCGGGTTATGGTCAGATAGAGTGCGGGCCAAGTAGTCCACTGAAGTGGTCCAGGAGGTAATATCTCGAATAGTCAGCCATAAGTCGATGGGGACCAGGTTCCGCACTAGCCGTATATGTAGGAGCCGTCACGCACGCCTGGGTGCCGTCAAGCATATAAAAGGGAGTTGTCCCCTAGGATTGAACGAAGGGTAGCGGTGGCCTATGGGTGATATGTGTGATCCCCCGAGCGGTCTAGTGTTAACGATGGTGCAATGTTAAAATCTCCGCCCCATATCAAAGAGTGAGGCCCCAGAGAGGATATGACTCGCCAGATGTGAATGAAAACACTGGGGTCATTAGTATTAGGGACATAGAGCGCCGCAAGAATCAGTGTCTGATTATAAAGGGTGCTGGCGAGGATTGCATATCGGCCCTCGGAGTCGATGTAGGGGTGGGTGCCATGACAGGGATGGCCCTTCCTAAAGAGGAATTGTAACTCAGCGCGCATAGTTAGAGTAGTAAGTATTATAAGACTCCCACCAGTGGCGGGAATGCAGCCTGAACAAGTTGGCGGGGAGGAGATGCGTCTCCTGGAGGAAACAAACGTCCACCTTGTGTCTGTTGAGATGTACATGCATGAGGCGTGCTTTGCGACAGTTGTTCAGACCCCTAATATTCCATGCCACAAAGGTGGTATCAGTCATGTAATAGTCAGAGGGGGACTAATGAAACAGCGTCAGTGGTTTGTAATCAGACCAGGGAAAGCCAGTGTGTTCGTGTGTGAGCCATGGTGAAATGCATACATTTGGTGACATGCCAGAAACAATACAGAGAGAACAAAAAACAGACCACATGAAAGGTGGCCTGTTGTGAACTCCAAAGTGTAAAACCTAAGCCCTCCCCCACCCACTCCAACCCCCCAAATAGATAGGAAGCCCAGACATGGAGGACATGGAGATGTGCTGTGCTATAACCCAAAACTTTATCCTCCCACCCACACCAACCCCCCAATTAGGTTGAGTTTCAATATCCCACCCTCCCTCAATAGACCCACAACAACCCAACAAGGTGAAAGCATAACCAATGGTGGTAGCTTTCCCTAGGGGGCAGGGTGGCTCTGGCATACACCCTGACTGTGGGTCAGGTGGCTGAGAATTATCTTGTGTCCCATTTATGGTTACCCAAACAGGGGTACAGTATTATACAAAATCAAATGTCACAATACATCACTGACTGCCTCTTCTGCTTGACCACGATTCTACAGTATGCCCATAATCAGTCATTGTCACTCAGTCTTGCCTCTGTACGGCCCATTGTAGTCGGCGATCGCCTGCTGCCCGCGACATGCTGGGCAAATTTTAAGGCAGACTTAGCATCTGAAAAATGATGCTGGTTGCCGTCCTGTGTAACTTTTAACTTAGCTGGATACAATAGAGCGTATGGGATCCCAGCTTGACGAAGGATGCGCTTAGCTGGCATGAATTCTCTCCTAGCCGCTTGAACAGCAGGTGTGAAGTCCGGGGAGAAGGAGATTTACTTACCTTGATGAGTGCTTTGTCCCATCTCCCTGGCCGCACGAAGCATTCCATCTTGGTCGCGGTAGTTGAGCAATTTCGCGAGTATGGTCCTTGGCGTGCCACCCACCGGAGGGCAAGGAACCAATGTTCTATGTGCTCGCTCCACTATGAACATTGAAGAGAGTGCCGAACCAAACAAGTCCCGAAGCAGTGTCTCCACAAAGTCTTCCACTTTACCCATCGCTGTCATCTCCGGTATTCCAGTAATACGTATATTATTTCGGCGGGACAGAGCTTCTAAGTCCTCATTTTCGGCTTTGATTACTTCTAGTACCCTTTCCATGTTTAGTAGCTGTCCCTGGTCTCAGTCTGAAATTCATGTGCGTCTGTGGCGCGGTTTTCCAGCTTGTCTAAATGGATCTCATGAACGTCCACCTGTTGCTTTTCCTGGTCCAGGCGATCAGCGAGCTTGTAATTTTGTTGTCTATTGTTTTTCTTTTAGTGATAATCAAGTTTATTAGATTTTGAAGAGAACAAAAAGTACATTGGTAGCAAATCAGACACATTATTTATGCACAGTGCAATCAATAAGGAACGACAGAGACTCATAAAGCATTCCTGGGATGAGTAGAACACTAGCTTATAAATAATCATATACAGGATGAACACGAACTCCTCAGACCCGCAGTAAGTTGAACCATTTGCCCCAGATTTTGCCAGAGTTCGGGGCATCCCCGGGCTTCGAAGAGAGGCTCCTCCTGGGTGCCACACCAATCCACTCCCCTCCTCCACCTCCGTATTGTGGGGGATTTAGTTTGGGAACAAAGTGCCGCAATGTCGCGTTTTGCTACCGCCAATGCCGTTCCCAAGAAGCGCTTATCATCCCGGGAGCCATCAAGGCCGACGAACACCCCCAGGAGCAGGCACAACGGGTCATGAGGCCCCTCCCACCCAAGAGTCTGCATGAACTCAAGCTCCACCCCTGCCCAGAATGGTGCGAGGGCAGGACACTGCCACACCATGTGATACAAATCTGCTGAAGCCTGGTGGCAGCGCGTGCAGGATGGGGAAGATTGCAGGCGGGTGCTGTACAGGCGCACTGGGGTGAGGTATGCCGCATGGAGATAATAGAGTTGGACTAGACGCAGCTTGGAGGAGGTCGTCAATGTTTTGGGGGCCATAAGAGCGTCCCTCCAATCCGCGTCCTCCAAGGTACCCAGCCACCCCTCCCAGAGGGTACGAAGCAGGTCTAGAGCTGCGGGCCGTTGTTCACGAGGGAGCGATAGATCCGCGACACCGCCCCTCTACCCAGGTTCCCCATCATCACTTGGGCCTCCAGGGGGCCGAATTCTGGGAAGGATGTGGGGGATGGGACGTGGACTTGGAGGGCATGCCTCAGTTGTAAACATTTGTAGAATTGGGAGGAGTGGAGGGAATAACGGTGTTGTAGGTCTGCAAATAATCTGACATGGTCCTCCACCCAAACGTCTTCCAATAGCGAGATCCCTATGAGGTCCCATCTGCGAAAGTCCTGGAGAGATGAGACCTCCGCCAGCCACGTCCCACTCCACAGAGACGTCTGCCTGGTGAGTTTCCGGTTCCACTTTACATGTCTTAGCGCAGCACGCCAGGCCACAAGCACCGCCCTGGTGACGGGGGGAAGAACCTGCGGCATAGGGCTCCCATACAGGTAAGCTTGGAGCTGCGAAAAGTCTAATGTCCTGAGTTCCACCCTGTATGCCGGGTCGGACCAGCCACCCGCAAACCAATCGTGGATCACAATAAGCCGTGTGGCCAGGTAATAGAGGTGAAGATTAGTCGTGAAGATTAGTCACCCCCATGCCCCCGTCGTAAGGGGGTATGCTGCAGTGCGCCAGGGACATTCGCGGCCTCTTTCCTCCCCACAAAAAGCGGCTAGGGACCCCGTCCAGTTCCCGAAACCAACTCCCTGAGAGATAAGTGGTAATGTTTTGTAATATATACAGGAAGCGGGGGAGGACCATCATTTTGAAGAGGGCACTTCTGCCAAGGAGGTTGAGAGGGAGAGATTGTCAGAGGGGTGATGTCCAGGGCCCACTCAAGCTCCGGGAGTAGAGCAATACACACCCCCAGGTACTTAAATGATTGCCTACGCAGGGGGATGGATGTTTACAATCAAAGCACGCCCGTGAGGGGTGCAGGGGGACCAGCATGGATTTCGCCGAGTTGAGCCTGAGCCCGGAAATCTGCTCAAAGGCAGAGAAGGCATCCAGGTATCTTAGGCCGGAGCACTCGGGATCTGCCAGAAAAAGGAGAATGTCATCAGCGTATAAGGCAATCTTGTCGATCTGGTTCAGGTCCCAGGCCCAACCCCGGATAAGGGGGTCTTGGCGGATGAGGGAAGTCAGGGGTTCCATCGCTAGGGCAAATAAAAGCGGTGAGAGCGGGCAGCCCTGGCGAGTGCCCCTCCGGATAGGAAATGTTTCCGAGAACACTCCATTGATAAGGACCCTGGCCTTGGGAGCAGAATAGAGGACCCGGATGAGACGTCGGAACGCGGGACCGAGACCCATCCTCTCCAACACGTCCTCGAGGTAACCCCAGTCAACGGTATCAAAGGCTTTCTCGAAGTCTAAGAAGAGCAAGGCCAGATACTGGGTGAGGTGGTGGCGATGTGCCAGAGCAAGATGGAGGCGGCATATGCAATGTCTGGTACCCCGGGCAGGCATGAAGCCGCATTGATCAGGGTGGACCAGCGTTTGCAAGTGGGGGCGAAGTCTCTGTGCCTCCACAGTGGCGAAGAGTTTGATCTCCGTATTAATAAGGGAGATGGGGCGGTAATCCGCACAGGCAAGGGAGGGCGGCTGTGCATTCGGGAGGACTACAATAGTGACCACATCCGTCTCGGGTGGGAAGGACCCCTTCTCTATTACATGGTTGAACAACTCCATCAAGTGCGGAACCAACGTGTCCCGGTAGGTCGCATAATATTCTTGGGGGTAACCATCGGGCCTGGCCTTTTTTCCGGAGCGCAACAGTGAAATAGCCCCGTGTATCTCTTCTGTTGTGAAAGGACGGTCTAGAGCAGCTGACGTGGTGGGCCCCATCCTCACCCCGAATCTCGGGAATGATGCGGTTGGCCCTGGGATAGGCCACTAGGTTATGCAACAGTTTGCCATTGTTGTCACCCCAACCATAAACGCTCGCGACCGAAGGGCGCCAGAGCGTTTTAGCGGACTCCAGCGAGATCTGACAGATCTCTTCTCGGATCAGTGTGAGCTGTCGAGTGGAGTCATCATCATCATTGACAGCTTGGGCGCCTTCCAGCCGTGCCGCCTGGGCCTCCAGCTGTGTAAGCTGGGCGGATTGTTCCTTACGCTTCGCGTGGACAGACCTCTACCTACCCCACACATCACAGCCTTGCCGGCTTCCCGCAGGGTTCCCGGCGAGGAGACTGAGCCCACGTTGGTGGAGAAGTAATGTTTCAATTCCTGCCCGAGGGATTCGACAAAGTTCGCATCCTGCAGAAACCAGGCGTTCATCCGCCATGCCGTACGGGTGCCATTAGGAGGGTTTCCGAGACGGAGGGAGACGGGGGAGTGATCGGAGATGCCCCTGGGTAAGATCGCGGGCCCGGACATCAACTGACAGTCTGTGGCAGGTAACAGGAATAGGTCGATATGAGAGTGCATGTGGTGGGCTGCTTAAGTGTGTGTGTACTGTTCCTTACGGGGGTTCCTCACTCTCCAGGCATCACAGAGGCCCAGGGCAGAGGAACAGTCAGATAGTCGCTTTGCAGATATTAGACGGGAAGCCAATGGGGCACCCGTCGTGTCACATGAGGGATGCAGGACCGCATTAAAGTCACCCCCAACAACCGTCAGACCCTGTGGAAAGGAGGCAAGAACCAGCGTTAGTTGGTGAAGGGCAGAGGCCATGTTGGCGGGAGGAATGTAAATCAAAGAAGATTAAGGGGGTGCCCCTCGATCGTGCCCGTCAGGGCCACGTAGCGGCCCTGTAAGTCTGTTTCGGCCTGTGTCAGGGTGAAGGGAAGCCCTTTCCGGAGCAGTATGGCCACCCCCCGGGAGCCCTGCCAAACCCTGTCAAGCCCATAGCGGGTGAGGAAATTACATCGGGAGCCCAGGAGGTGTGTTTCCTGCAGGAGCAGGATATCTGGCGCGTGTTGCTGGGCACTGCGAAGAACAGTTGTACGTTTGATCCGGTCCAGTAGACCGTTAACGTTCCAGGAGAGGATGTGTAGGGCCTTATGTAGAGTTGATGCCATCCTGCTGGGTAGTGTGTAGGAGAGGGGACACCTGCGCGGGTAATCCCGGGTCCCAAGGGAGACAATGATACGTGCCCGGTGCCTCTGCGCAAAGGGCGCGCGGACTGGTGAGTCCCGTGTCGTCATCAAAGGCATTTGTGTTTGTGTGGCTACCAATAAAAACAAAGAACAGCGGCCCGTGGGCGACTAAAAATAACAAACATTCGGAAGACAACGGTCCTCCCCCCTGCCTCTCCCATTAACTCCCTTCTGGAAATGAAGCATCTGTCGCCCTGAAAAGGAAAACAGTTGAAAACAACAACCCTACAATCAGACTAGGTGCTAAGCTAAAACGGTTAGCGAAACATGAACATGGCGGAGATGGACCGCCTCCCTGTGTTCGGATAAAGATTCATCAACTGCTGCTGTTACACATAGGACATTCATACATCAGGAACTGCAGGTAAGTCCAGGGAGTGAAGGAGGAAGTGAGTCACATAGCATGGGGAAGCCCCGAGATCAGGACACTCCCCCCCCCTCAGACCGATACAATTGGGACTAGTGTGCGACGAGAACTGCCAGTGGTGCAGAGACTGAGTTAGAGAACTGATCCCAACACCGATAGCAATCCTAAAGCCATGTTGCCTCCATCTTAGGGATTAAGAGAGCGGTTTTGTCGCATGAGTTTGAGAGGTGAATCGTGAAGTGTTCAAAGCCGGTCTCTTTCAAGCGTCTTCATCGTCACTGGATCCGTGGAGCGCCGGGCTCGAAGACAGGTCGGAGTCGGACACGGCCTGACGTAGGGCCTTTGAGGGGCCCGGCTTACCGCTCAAGTCTATCAGAGAGGTAGTCGGGCCGGGGGAGCCGGATCCCCGAGTCGAAGCCTGGGAGAGAGGGCGCCGGGATGATATACCTGGTGATTGGGATGCCTCCCCTCAACGGTCGTTTTTCTTACGGGACCTGGTCCGGCGTCTCTGAGTAGTGTTAACGTGGGCCCAATGCAGAAGCAACCACCGCCCGGTGCTCGATCACAGCCAAGCTAATGTGTCTACCAGCTTAGCAAAGCCGGCAGCGGGCCAATGCCAGGAGCAATGCGTGAGAGCAGTGATGCGGCGACACAGCGCCTCACTAGAAGGACCAGGCAGCAGAACGACCACGTCCGATAGCAAGTGTAGGTAGAGAGGCACGCTGCGTTTTTAAACCTGGCGCATTAACGCCACCAGCTTCTCAGTCCGCACGCAGTGCCGGATGCACAAAAGGTTGGGCCGCTTCTCCTCAGGCGGATACCCCAGCGGCTACTCTCACAGTGCCCAACGACCGTAGGGCGCAATTCAGGCCTCAGTCAGCACCGCACACAGGGTAGGCTGCGTCGCCTCAGCCGGATTCCCCTCGCGGCCTGTCACGCAGTGCTCAGCGGGTACGGGTGGCAGTTCATATCTCAGTCAGCACTGAATGCAAAGTAAGCCACGTCTCCTCGGCATGATACCCCAGCGGCTAGTATCACAGTGCTCAGCGGCCGCAGGGCACAATTCAGGCCTCAGTCAGTACCGCACACAGGATAGGCCGCGTCTCCTCAGCCGGATTCCCCGCGCGGCCTGTCACGCAGTGCTCAGCGGGCGCGTGTGGCATTTCATACCTCAGTCAGCTCTGCATGCAAAGTAAGCCGCATCTCCTCTGACGGATTCCCCCAGCAGGCCTGTCTCTTACTGCTTAGCAGGTGCGGGCAGCAGTCCAGGCCTCATTCAGCCGATCACGCAGGCCCACTCACTGCTCCTCACCTTAGTACTCCGTCGGCAGTATGACCGCGCTCAGCTCCATCATCGATCTCGGGGCCCGGAGCAGGCCCGTACCCGCAGGCCTCAGCCGCACCTGACCAGCGGGCTTGAAAATCAGCAGTCACTGTCTGGCGGTGTGAGGCCGCGGCCAATGGCCCGATCGCCTTTGCCTCTTCGAATTATCCATGCGCAGCTATGGTCCACTCCGCTCTATGTCTCACCACGGCGTACAGCTTAGTGTTCAGTCGCCAACAAAGGCCGATGGTGTCAGCACCTTCCAGCCCCCTACCAGGAGCAGCGTCATACACCGCTCTCCACCCAGGGCAGGGAATCATCGCAGCTCCTACGTCTGGGCTACAGGGGAGGGACCACCGCAACACCCTCAACCTCCGGCCAAAGCATCAGCTCCCCACCGTGAGCAGGGTATGTGCATGGTCGACCCCGCGCGATCTCCCGGTCCGGCTTTGTTACTCAGCAATCACTGTGGGAGCCCGCCCAAACCAGAGTCTTGCAGTGGCGCCTCTCCCTTACGGCTAGGCTAGGCCAGCCCAGCTCATCTCACTGATTGTGACTTCCAGGGGTCCGGCAGGCAGGACAAAGGGCTGATGCTGTGTCCGATCGGCAGTCTTGTGGCCCAGGCAGCCGGCGACGCAGTCAGTGTCATTGTCCCGGTATCTGCAAAACAGATTTGGTGCTTGTGTCCCTGTGATGTCACATTGTTTGCCAGCGTCGCCCTTATAACATCTTAAACCTGCTTCAAAGAGCTATGGTGGAGAAGGTGAGATACGGACCAGGATAATGATCGGAGGCAGGCCCGGTTCTAACAGGAGCCTTGGCTCTCGCAGTGAGGGCTTGAAGGCAGGCGCGCAAAGCACACGTCGTGTGTATGCACCCGGGCCGAGACTGCTTCCCGGGCGCTCACACACACAGACAGTTTTAGATATTATCGCAGCCGCACCCGAGTACTTCACAGGTCTTTAAAAGACCATTTACATGTTAACGAGGCTTTGTTTATTTTATCACCCCGTGCCACTGCTCCCCCTCTCTGTGACCCATTTTTGTGCTCTGTGCCACTCGTTTTTGTTCCCCCCTTTTGTGCCCCTTTGCCTGTGTGCCCCGTTTTTGTGCTCTGTGCCACTTGTTTTTGTTCCCCCCTTTTGTGCCCCTTTGCCTGTGTGCCCCGTTTTTGTGCTCTGCGCCACTCATTTTTCCCCCCCTTGTGTGTCCCTTTTGCCTTCTGTACCACTCTTTTACCCCTCTTTTGCCCCATTTTGCTTTCTGTTTCCCATATATGCCGGACGCTGCACAGCTGCGCAGCGGACGCGCGCAGCTGGCGCACCACTGGTGCGCCGAAGGCAAGCCCGTCTGCGCCCGTCCGCGCCTGGACCGCGCCCAGCGCCAGGACACCAGACTCCGCTACGACGCCAGCACCCTCCACGCACTCAACACCGGCCGAAACCACACCTGCTTCCAGGCCGCCCCGAAACGGACCCACGGACCCTTCTCCTGCCGCACCTGCAGCTTCACCTGCAACAGAGCCACCAAACCTCCAAGGACAGGACCCAACCACCTACGCTGCATACTCCTCAACACCCGCTCCGCACGCAAACACGCCGTCGAGCTCTGGGATCTGCTCGACACCTCCGCCCCAGACGTGGCCTTCCTGACCGAGACCTAGTGGAACGACTCCTCGGCGCCCGACATCGCCATAGCCATCCCGGACGGCTACAAGATCACCCGCAGGGATCGCGTCAACAGAATCGGAGGAGGAATAGCGATCGTCCACAAGTCCACCCTCAAGGTCGCCACCCATGCAGACGACACCCTCAACACCGCCGAACACCTGCACTTCCGGATCCACACCGACCCCAACACCACCCTCAGAGGAACACTCGTCTACAGACCCCCCCGGACCCCGGGCTCAGTTCAGCGACTCCATCGCTGACCTCGCCAGCACCCATGCCCTCGCCTCCACGGACTACATCCTCCTCGAGGACCTGAACTTCCACCTCGAGAACAACAACGACTCTAACTCCGCCACCCTGATCGACAACCTCACAAACCTCGGCCTCAGACAACTCGTCACCGCACCCACACACGCTGCCAGCCACACGCTGGACCCCGTCTTCTCCACAAGCACCCACGTCACCTTCGACCACACCACCGAACTCCACTGGACTGACCACCGCTGCATCCATTTCAACTTCAAGAAACCAACCACGCACCACCGCACCCAACAGCTGCCTCGCCGCTGCTGGAGCAAAGTCACCGAAGACCGATTGATCACCACCCTCGCCCAGAACCCACCCACCGACCCCACCAACCCAGACGCCGCAGCCCGCAACCTCAAACAGTGGATCGACGACTGCACCAACACCCTCGCCCCGCTCAAGAAACCCTCCAACAACCACGCCAGCAAGAGAGCCACCTGGTTCACCAATGAGCTCCAGACCTCCAAATGTGCATGCCGGAAACTGGAGAAGAAATGGCTCCACGAACGCACACCGGACAACCACGCAGCCCACAAGGACACCACCCGCAGACATCATCACCTCATCAGATTAGCCAAGAGATCCTCCTTCAAAGACCGCCTGGATAACAACGCACACGACAGCAAAGAACTCTTCAGCATCGTAAAGGAACTCTCCAACCCCAGCGCCAACGCCAACGACATCCCGCCCTCACAAGAACTGTGCGACTCACTAGCCACCTTCTTCCACCGCAAGATCGCTGACATCCACGACAGCTTCAACACCACGACCGCCCGACTACACCAGACTCCACCTCCCCTGCGAACACCACCAGCACCAACCATCTGACCTCCTGGTCCAACGTCAACGACGACGAGACACGCAAAGTCATGAACTCCATCCACTCAGGAACCCCGTCAGACCCGTGCCCACACCACGTATTCAACAAAGAAGATGCAGCCATCGCACCCCAACTACGGAAGGTCATCAACATCTCCTGTAAGTCTGTTTCGGCCTGTGTCAGGGTGAAGGGAAGCCCTTTCCGGAGCAGTATGGCCACCCCCCGGGAGCCCTGCCAAACCCTGTCAAGCCCATAGCGGGTGAGGAAATTACATCGGGAGCCCAGGAGGTGTGTTTCCTGCAGGAGCAGGATATCTGGCGCGTGTTGCTGGGCACTGCGAAGAACAGTTGTACGTTTGATCCGGTCCAGTAGACCGTTAACGTTCCAGGAGAGGATGTGTAGGGCCTTATGTAGAGTTGATGCCATCCTGCTGGGTAGTGTGTAGGAGAGGGGACACCTGCGCGGGTAATCCCGGGTCCCAAGGGAGACAATGATACGTGCCCGGTGCCTCTGCGCAAAGGGCGCGCGGACTGGTGAGTCCCGTGTCGTCATCAAAGGCATTTGTGTTTGTGTGGCTACCAATAAAAACAAAGAACAGCGGCCCGTGGGCGACTAAAAATAACAAACATTCGGAAGACAACGGTCCTCCCCCCTGCCTCTCCCATTAACTCCCTTCTGGAAATGAAGCATCTGTCGCCCTGAAAAGGAAAACAGTTGAAAACAACAACCCTACAATCAGACTAGGTGCTAAGCTAAAACGGTTAGCGAAACATGAACATGGCGGAGATGGACCGCCTCCCTGTGTTCGGATAAAGATTCATCAACTGCTGCTGTTACACATAGGACATTCATACATCAGGAACTGCAGGTAAGTCCAGGGAGTGAAGGAGGAAGTGAGTCACATAGCATGGGGAAGCCCCGAGATCAGGACACTCCCCCCCCCTCAGACCGATACAATTGGGACTAGTGTGCGACGAGAACTGCCAGTGGTGCAGAGACTGAGTTAGAGAACTGATCCCAACACCGATAGCAATCCTAAAGCCATGTTGCCTCCATCTTAGGGATTAAGAGAGCGGTTTTGTCGCATGAGTTTGAGAGGTGAATCGTGAAGTGTTCAAAGCCGGTCTCTTTCAAGCGTCTTCATCGTCACTGGATCCGTGGAGCGCCGGGCTCGAAGACAGGTCGGAGTCGGACACGGCCTGACGTAGGGCCTTTGAGGGGCCCGGCTTACCGCTCAAGTCTATCAGAGAGGTAGTCGGGCCGGGGGAGCCGGATCCCCGAGTCGAAGCCTGGGAGAGAGGGCGCCGGGATGATATACCTGGTGATTGGGATGCCTCCCCTCAACGGTCGTTTTTCTTACGGGACCTGGTCCGGCGTCTCTGAGTAGTGTTAACGTGGGCCCAATGCAGAAGCAACCACCGCCCGGTGCTCGATCACAGCCAAGCTAATGTGTCTACCAGCTTAGCAAAGCCGGCAGCGGGCCAATGCCAGGAGCAATGCGTGAGAGCAGTGATGCGGCGACACAGCGCCTCACTAGAAGGACCAGGCAGCAGAACGACCACGTCCGATAGCAAGTGTAGGTAGAGAGGCACGCTGCGTTTTTAAACCTGGCGCATTAACGCCACCAGCTTCTCAGTCCGCACGCAGTGCCGGATGCACAAAAGGTTGGGCCGCTTCTCCTCAGGCGGATACCCCAGCGGCTACTCTCACAGTGCCCAACGACCGTAGGGCGCAATTCAGGCCTCAGTCAGCACCGCACACAGGGTAGGCTGCGTCGCCTCAGCCGGATTCCCCTCGCGGCCTGTCACGCAGTGCTCAGCGGGTACGGGTGGCAGTTCATATCTCAGTCAGCACTGAATGCAAAGTAAGCCACGTCTCCTCGGCATGATACCCCAGCGGCTAGTATCACAGTGCTCAGCGGCCGCAGGGCACAATTCAGGCCTCAGTCAGTACCGCACACAGGATAGGCCGCGTCTCCTCAGCCGGATTCCCCGCGCGGCCTGTCACGCAGTGCTCAGCGGGCGCGTGTGGCATTTCATACCTCAGTCAGCTCTGCATGCAAAGTAAGCCGCATCTCCTCTGACGGATTCCCCCAGCAGGCCTGTCTCTTACTGCTTAGCAGGTGCGGGCAGCAGTCCAGGCCTCATTCAGCCGATCACGCAGGCCCACTCACTGCTCCTCACCTTAGTACTCCGTCGGCAGTATGACCGCGCTCAGCTCCATCATCGATCTCGGGGCCCGGAGCAGGCCCGTACCCGCAGGCCTCAGCCGCACCTGACCAGCGGGCTTGAAAATCAGCAGTCACTGTCTGGCGGTGTGAGGCCGCGGCCAATGGCCCGATCGCCTTTGCCTCTTCGAATTATCCATGCGCAGCTATGGTCCACTCCGCTCTATGTCTCACCACGGCGTACAGCTTAGTGTTCAGTCGCCAACAAAGGCCGATGGTGTCAGCACCTTCCAGCCCCCTACCAGGAGCAGCGTCATACACCGCTCTCCACCCAGGGCAGGGAATCATCGCAGCTCCTACGTCTGGGCTACAGGGGAGGGACCACCGCAACACCCTCAACCTCCGGCCAAAGCATCAGCTCCCCACCGTGAGCAGGGTATGTGCATGGTCGACCCCGCGCGATCTCCCGGTCCGGCTTTGTTACTCAGCAATCACTGTGGGAGCCCGCCCAAACCAGAGTCTTGCAGTGGCGCCTCTCCCTTACGGCTAGGCTAGGCCAGCCCAGCTCATCTCACTGATTGTGACTTCCAGGGGTCCGGCAGGCAGGACAAAGGGCTGATGCTGTGTCCGATGGGCAGTCTTGTGGCCCAGGCAGCCGGCGACGCAGTCAGTGTCATTGTCCCGGTATCTGCAAAACAGATTTGGTGCTTGTGTCCCTGTGATGTCACATTGTTTGCCAGCGTCGCCCTTATAACATCTTAAACCTGCTTCAAAGAGCTATGGTGGAGAAGGTGAGATACGGACCAGGATAATGATCGGAGGCAGGCCCGGTTCTAACAGGAGCCTTGGCTCTCGCAGTGAGGGCTTGAAGGCAGGCGCGCAAAGCACACGTCGTGTGTATGCACCCGGGCCGAGACTGCTTCCCGGGCGCTCACACACACAGACAGTTTTAGATATTATCGCAGCCGCACCCGAGTACTTCACAGGTCTTTAAAAGACCATTTACATGTTAACGAGGCTTTGTTTATTTTATCACCCCGTGCCACTGCTCCCCCTCTCTGTGACCCATTTTTGTGCTCTGTGCCACTCGTTTTTGTTCCCCCCTTTTGTGCCCCTTTGCCTGTGTGCCCCGTTTTTGTGCTCTGTGCCACTTGTTTTTGTTCCCCCCTTTTGTGCCCCTTTGCCTGTGTGCCCCGTTTTTGTGCTCTGCGCCACTCATTTTTCCCCCCCTTGTGTGTCCCTTTTGCCTTCTGTACCACTCTTTTACCCCTCTTTTGCCCCATTTTGCTTTCTGTTTCCCATATATGCCGGACGCTGCACAGCTGCGCAGCGGACGCGCGCAGCTGGCGCACCACTGGTGCGCCGAAGGCAAGCCCGTCTGCGCCCGTCCGCGCCTGGACCGCGCCCAGCGCCAGGACACCAGACTCCGCTACGACGCCAGCACCCTCCACGCACTCAACACCGGCCGAAACCACACCTGCTTCCAGGCCGCCCCGAAACGGACCCACGGACCCTTCTCCTGCCGCACCTGCAGCTTCACCTGCAACAGAGCCACCAAACCTCCAAGGACAGGACCCAACCACCTACGCTGCATACTCCTCAACACCCGCTCCGCACGCAAACACGCCGTCGAGCTCTGGGATCTGCTCGACACCTCCGCCCCAGACGTGGCCTTCCTGACCGAGACCTAGTGGAACGACTCCTCGGCGCCCGACATCGCCATAGCCATCCCGGACGGCTACAAGATCACCCGCAGGGATCGCGTCAACAGAATCGGAGGAGGAATAGCGATCGTCCACAAGTCCACCCTCAAGGTCGCCACCCATGCAGACGACACCCTCAACACCGCCGAACACCTGCACTTCCGGATCCACACCGACCCCAACACCACCCTCAGAGGAACACTCGACTACAGACCCCCCCGGACCCCGGGCTCAGTTCAGCGACTCCATCGCTGACCTCGCCAGCACCCATGCCCTCGCCTCCACGGACTACATCCTCCTCGAGGACCTGAACTTCCACCTCGAGAACAACAACGACTCTAACTCCGCCACCCTGATCGACAACCTCACAAACCTCGGCCTCAGACAACTCGTCACCGCACCCACACACGCTGCCAGCCACACGCTGGACCCCGTCTTCTCCACAAGCACCCACGTCACCTTCGACCACACCACCGAACTCCACTGGACTGACCACCGCTGCATCCATTTCAACTTCAAGAAACCAACCACGCACCACCGCACCCAACAGCTGCCTCGCCGCTGCTGGAGCAAAGTCACCGAAGACCGATTGATCACCACCCTCGCCCAGAACCCACCCACCGACCCCACCAACCCAGACGCCGCAGCCCGCAACCTCAAACAGTGGATCGACGACTGCACCAACACCCTCGCCCCGCTCAAGAAACCCTCCAACAACCACGCCAGCAAGAGAGCCACCTGGTTCACCAATGAGCTCCAGACCTCCAAATGTGCATGCCGGAAACTGGAGAAGAAATGGCTCCACGAACGCACACCGGACAACCACGCAGCCCACAAGGACACCACCCGCAGACATCATCACCTCATCAGATTAGCCAAGAGATCCTCCTTCAAAGACCGCCTGGATAACAACGCACACGACAGCAAAGAACTCTTCAGCATCGTAAAGGAACTCTCCAACCCCAGCGCCAACGCCAACGACATCCCGCCCTCACAAGAACTGTGCGACTCACTAGCCACCTTCTTCCACCGCAAGATCGCTGACATCCACGACAGCTTCAACACCACGACCGCCCGACTACACCAGACTCCACCTCCCCTGCGAACACCACCAGCACCAACCATCTGACCTCCTGGTCCAACGTCAACGACGACGAGACACGCAAAGTCATGAACTCCATCCACTCAGGAACCCCGTCAGACCCGTGCCCACACCACGTATTCAACAAAGAAGATGCAGCCATCGCACCCCAACTACGGAAGGTCATCAACATCTCCTTCGAAACAGCGACATTCCCGGAAAGCTGGAAGCACGCCGAAATCAACGCCCTCCTCAAAAAGCCCAAGGCAGACCTCAAGAACTTCCGGCCCATCTCCTTGCTCCCGTTCCCGGCGAAGGTCATCGAGAAAATCGTCAATATACAATTGGCCCGCCACCTCGAAGACAACAACATCTTGGGCCCGTCCCAGTCCGGATTCAGACGAAACCACAGCACCGAGACAGCCCTCATCGCCGCGACAGACGACATCAGGCGCCAACTAGACAACGGCGAAAAAACAGCCCTCATCCTCCTGGACCTGTCGGCCGCCTTCGACACGGTCTGCCATCGCACCCTAAAGACACCCCTCCATGAAGACGGAATCCAAGAGAATGCCTTCGACTGGACCACGTCTTTCCTCTCCGACAGAACCCAGAGCGTCCGCCTCCCACCCTTCCGATCCGAAGCCACCGACATCATCTGCGGCGTCCCCCAGGGCTCATCCCTCAGCCCGACGCTGTTCAACGTCTACATTGCCCACCTCACACAAGTGGCCCGCCATCACGACCTCAACATCATCTCCTACGCCGACGACACCCAGCTCATCCTCTCCCTCACCAAGGACCCACACAACGCCAAAACCAACCTCCACGAGGGAATGAAGGCCATCGCCGACTGGATGAGGAGCAGCCGTCTGAAGCTGAACTCCGACAAGACGGAGGTCCTCATCCTCGGACCCACCCCCTTAGCCTGGGACGACTCCTGGTGGCCGACCACACTGGGAACAGCACCGACACCCACCGACCATGCACGCAACCTAGGATTCATCCTCGACTCCTCCCTCTCCATGTCTAAGCAGGTCAACGCCGTCTCCTCCTGCTGCTACAACACCCTCCGCATGCTACGCAAGATCTACAAGTGGATCCCAACCGAAACAAGAAGAACGGTGACAGGCCCTCGTTAGCAGCAGACTGGACTACGGCAATGCACTCTACGCAGGAATCCCAGCCAAACACCTACGACGACTACAACGCATCCAAAACGCCTCCGCCCGACTGATCCTCAACATCCCCCGCTGCAGCCACATCACCCCCCACCTGAGAGACCTACACTGGCTCCCCATCAACAAGAGGATCACCTTCAAGCTCCTCACCCATGCACACAAAGCACTCAACAACGCCGGACCAGCCTACCTTAACAGCAGACTCAGCTTCTACACTCCCACCCGCCAGCTCCGCTCCGCCAGCCTCGCCCTCGCCGCTGTCCCCCGCATCCAACGAACGACCTCCGGCGGCAGATCCTTCTCCTACCCCGCCGCCAAGACCTGGAACACCCTCCCTGCCCACCTACGGCAGACCCAAGACCTACTCGCCTTCAGAAGACTCCTCAAGACCTGGCTCTTCGAGCAGTAGTGGCACCCACCTCCCCTCAGCGCCTTGAGACCCTCACGGGTAAGTAGCGCGATTTACAAGTACTCTGATTGATTGATCTCCACATGGCAAAGGCAACAATGTTCTGCTGCGTGGATATTCTTTTTCTATGCAGCGCAGGAGGAAACAAGTTTGTTTATTCCTATTCACCTTTCCTGACCCCTGCAGCTGCTTATCACATCAGGCTGTGACACAAAGTTTGACTAATGGAGTAGGTATCAGAATGTGTTACTATTTGTTTTTCTTTTTAAAATATGCACAGGCCCAGCAGGACACATACTTCGTGAGTGCTCATTTAATCAGTTTTTATCATTATCTTGGCCGATGCAGGACAACAATAAGACAATACAAAATGCCCAGATAACGCTGGTGATTAATGATCCTTCTGGAGAGCAATCATTTGTTAGTAGTTTTTAAATGCAGATGAACTGTATTTTATGTGGAAGCTCAGTGGGTTACTGCCTTTGTCTCGGAGATCCTTGTGCTACTTGCAGTTCAGAAGTTACAATCCTAACATAGGACAGTGACCAATGAACTGTCATCAAAGAGCTGCATACAAACATGAATGGTATAGTTAGAACTTCGCTTTCTTTTTTTGTGATATAGTTAGAACTTCCCCAGTCTTTCATTATTCTAATGTCGCTAAAATGAGTATGTTTGGGCAGATATACATTTTTATCAGTAAAGCTGACCCCCATGGAATACCCTTTAAATCCTAAGGTTGTGTTTCCCCAGACCAAACCCTCTTAAAATATACTGCCCACCAGTATGGATGACATGTGATTCCTACACCTTGTAATCCTCTTTGGCTTATGTGACATTCCCTGTAGACTGATTTACATACTTGTATGATTCATTGTCCCTCTATAATGTGTGCGTGGTGTAAAGTACTGACACACACTACACTGATATGAGAAGCTCTGTACAACCAATGAAATGCATATGAGAGAGGGGCTACGTAAAGATGAGGGGCACTGTTGGAGGGTGGCAGTGAGGGAATCCGAGGAGGAGGTCAATAGGGGAAGGAGCTATGGAGTGATGAGGGGCACTGTTGGAGGGTGGCAGTGAGGGAATCTGAGGAAGAGGTCATGGGGTGGAGGCGGGAGCTAGGGAGAGATGAGGGGGCACTGCTGGAGGGTGGCAGTGAGGGATTCTGAGGAGGAGGTCATGAGGGGGATGGGCTACAGAGAGATGAGGGGCACTAGTGGAAGGTGGCAGTGAGGGATTTCGAGGAGGAGGTCAATAGGGGGGCCATAGAGGGATGAGGGGCACTGTTGGAAGGTGGTAGTAAAGGTTTTTTACGGAGAAAGAGGTTATTGGTGTGGCGCCAAAAAAGACTTTTGCATCAGCACTGAAGCCGGCCCTGTCATGACCTTTCTGTTTTTGTTTATTTAATTAGCAGTCGGGTCATAAGGGCTACTGTGGAACATACTTTAAAGTGTGTGCTAATTATATTTACCGCTATATTCAATGTTTTAAGTTTGAAGGTGATTTTACTAATATTTTTACCGGGAAAAATGAAAGTGGAGCCTGATGGTGTCTTATATGGGGCTGGGGCCCAAGGTCAGCTGTGAGATAAGGTGCACTGGAGAGGAGTAGTGAATAATCAAGCCTGTAAGGGAGTGCGTTGCAGAGTTCGGGTTCAGGTGGAGGTAGTAATGAAGAGGGATTCTCCCTGAAAACTCGCACAGAGGGAGCCTGAGTAGTGTCACTTGCCTGATACTCCCACCTCAGTAACCTCCTCTTCCCATCAAAGGAACATTACATGGAAAAAACACTTTTTGAGAGTGATAATATTTAGAAAGAGAATTGGAAAAGAGTGCGTTTTACTGGCCCTTGTAAGACTATAGGGCCCGGAAGCAGGCCTGCCTAGACATATATGCGACAAATCGAGCCCGCAGTGGCCCACCCAAATGCACCCTTGGCCCACCCAAATAAAAATTCCTGGAGCCGGGCCTGATCGGAGGGACCTTGAAGCGTAGGGTTTGGAAGGAAGGTTATGTTGAAGTGACAGAAAAATGGATCCTAGTAGGGTGACGAGCAACTGGTGTTCCATGTTGTTTAAAGATTTTTAGCACTCGCTTAAAGCCCTAAGAGCTGGCCAATGCATGCATGCAGCTCATCATGCATTAATACTGTGGAAGAGTAATGAATCCTTCTCCTTTCACCAAATCTAGCACACCCGTGTTACTGATCTTTTCAGAAACAACTGTGTGTCTTTATGCAATACAATGCAAAGCAAATATATCGACATTGTTTCTTTCGTTGTAATGTAGCGCCACTATCTTTCCTGCTTGTTTTAGAAAAAGAACTACTGTACAAAAAAGGAAGGTACTTTTTTCGCAGTTCTGAGCAAGTCTTGCAGTTTATTATGCGAGCTGCACTTCTAGACAGGTTACATAAGCACTGTACAAAAAAGGAAGGTACTTTTTTCGCAGTTCTGAGCAAGTCTTGCAGTTTATTATGCGAGCTGCACTTCTAGACAGGTTACATAAGCAGTTCCTTTAAAAATAATCGTTGTCTGTTTACCACCCGGACCCTGCTGGGCATTTAAGTGTTCCAAACAGGGCAGGACTGTCTGTCCTTTTATTCCATGGTCATTTCTCGTGGACAGGGGCCGTAGGGGGCCGTTTTGAAGGCCCAGAGCGCTGCAGGCGCCTGTGTCGCTTTCCCAGGTTCCCCGGGATGTATTTCATGAATGCATAGGGGAGCTTCCAGCGAGAGAGAGAGAGAGCGTGAGAGGGATGAAGAGACAGCGAGTAACTAGAGAGGGAGAAGAGAGAGAAGGAGTGAGAGAATGCATCAATCAGAGGCGATAGATCAGAGATGACATTAAAAGAAAGGAGTGGAGCTGGATCGAGCATGTTTGTCAGGGCTGCTTTGGGTCCACAATCCACCTTTGAGGCCCAACATTGACAAGGCCCACTAGCTACGGAGAAGGCGACCACATTCTCTCTTATGTAAATACTTCTTTGGGGGAACTTGGCTTTAAGGCAAATTGTAAAATAGTGTTCGCATCACCATGGCAACTGTAATATCACTTGATTCAAGTTATACAGCCAAGTTGACACGACTAACACCTTTTGTAGGTCGTTGCTTTCTTTCCAGGTTCCTTATCATAACTACCGACCCCACGCTCCTCTGCACTCCAACAGTGACTTTCCCAACCTTCACCAGTTTCCTTCTGGATCTGGGCTTGGAAGCTGCACTACTACTGGCCAAGGTTCCATCCACACCAATAATAAAATGGTCGTCGATGATTGTCTCCACTGTTTAAGTCTGCTTTGAGACACATTCAGCACCCAGCAGCATGGGGTAGCATGTGACAGAGATAGGTAAAGAACTATATTTCAAAATCAGAATAACTTAGACTTAATCACTACCAAACAATCTTTCTTTTTCGAGTGGACTAACAGTGAGACTATACTCCCGGTCCTTTTTGATGCAGTTTAACATCACTTCTTTAGATACCACGGACTTAAATCTACGCTGACAGCACACAGGGCCCAAAAATACTTAGCTGCAATGTCAAAGAATCTGTGACAGACACACTGTGGCCTAGACAGGTTATTCTAGCACGCTACTTAAATCTAGCTAAAACCGAAGTTCTGCAGCTGGGACCTAGATATTTGCTCTGTTCATAAGGGTCGTAAACCTCCTCCCCGTTATTTTTCGTGCTGTCAAGGTTTTGTTTGCTGCGTGGTCAGGGTAACTGAGTTATTTATATGATGGGGATCTGGAGATGAAATTGCAGGTTGGAGTGGTAGTTCTGTGTTTTTAATGATCGTAGAAGTTAGGGAGATATTAAAACAAGAACCTCATGCCCAGCACGGCATGTCGGTAAACTTTCTAATAAATTCAAAATGTAGGTTCTGCTAATGCCATTCTAATGGGCTTCAGGATTACCAGCTCGTATTTTGCAGAATCTGCAGACTGCTGCAAGCCAGTGACTGTTCCGCCTCAGAATGTGATTCTGTTGTTGATTTTCTGAAGCCACATCAATGGTTTCTGTTTCAGACTGAAAGCGTTTTAAGGTTCAATTTAGTACTTTTAAATGGCCCAAAAATCCTGCCCCACCATCCAGCAACCTTAAAAGACAAAATTGTCACCAATGTTCCGCCCAACGATCAATGTTCCAGGGATTTAATCCTTATAGAAATACCGCAGTCTCCTGTACACCATGTGCAATATACTGTCAATGCAACGATAAGCGAAATGTTAATAAAAATTGTTAAAAAAAAGAAATACCGCAATCTCAATTTGTGGGCAGAAGTGAAAGTCACTTGTCCATCCTGGCTAGTGCCCATGCTCTTCAGCAGCCTGACACTTGTTGTTCATTTACTGTTCTCCTGGATTTCTTATAGATTATCCGCAGATGGCATCTATTTGGGTTTCATAAGGTGCTGCATACATACTATAAACCGCTTCTTTGTAGCGCAAGGTGGTGCATCAAGAAGCATGTGAACCTCAGGTGAAGCTCAGGTTGAGGACTGGGATAGTCTGTGGTGCCTTAGACGTGAAAGGACTTGCGGGGCTTCTACCAGCATTTGCCGGTGCCTCCTTCCACCATCTTGTACCGGTTGCCATTCATAGGCATTTGACTGGTTAGGAGGGAGGGAGCTGGTGGAGTGAGTCTGGAGAGGGGCAATCACAACGGAGATTACTGAATAGCTGTAGGTGACTGGCTGGCTCGGAGACAGGGGAGAAGAGAGCTTTGAGAGGGGGTGAGTTAGTAACAAATACCAAACTGCTGAATTTCTGGTTAAGGGGTGGAGCAGGAGGTTGTGGTGGGCATGAGCCTTGATATTGAGAGAGCATGAACCAGATACTATTGATGTAGGCCACACGCTGTGTCAAACCTCAGATGAGCAGCAGGCTTTGCAGGTTCAGTTCGCAGTGGGGCTGTGCAACCACAGCGGGTTGGTTGCGGGGCCTCACCACATCAAGGTCAACCTCGAGTTATGTTAGGTCATGTGTTGAGTGCGTTCCTAAACATAATTGGTGAATTTAATAGTTTTGCATATTTGACCCTGAAACGTATATACACATACTGAAAAAACAAAGGCGAAATTGACTGTATAGTTAGGTGAAAATGTCGCTTAAAACATACCATTTTAAACTCAGAGAAATACTGAAATTCACCAATTATAGTTAACTGAGTGAACTATAACATGCTCTTGGCCCATTTACTGCTTATGACCTCACATATTACAGCACTCATGACATGTTCCATGACATCATTGATGATATCACTAAAGACATCATGTGGTGAGTGTAACTTTGCTATAACCTTCTGACGCTGAAAGGAATTTAGTGAGGTACATCTAAAGCAAAGTATATTTTGCTCCTGTACTGCTGATTAGTGTAAGCATTTGCAACAAGTTTGCCCTCCCAATGGGACTTGCCTGTGGACAGTGTGTGCTGTCCATGCAGATGTATCCACAGATAATGATCTATGTAGTAGGAGCTTCATCATCTAACTGGGTTTGAATGTATGTAGGTAGGGAGACGTCCATCATAAATTGTTCACAGGCTGATGGCTGTGCGTAGTAGGGTCTTGCCCACCTAATGGGGCTTGGATGTCTGCAGAGAGTAAGCTCTCCATAAAGAGCTGCACACAGGGGCATAGGCTGTGCATAGCAGGGGCTTTTCCACTTAAATGGGCTTGGATGTGTGGAGGGAGTGGGCTGCCCAAAAAGAGCTATGCACAAGTTTGAAGGCTGTACATAGTAAGAGTTGACTACCTAATGGGACTTGGGTGTTTTAAGGAAGCAAGTTCTTCATGAAGAGTTATGCTCAGGGTGAAGGCTGTTCCAATGCCCTCGTCCACAGCCAGCCAACGAGTGCATTCATCACAATATAATGGGGTGTTATTTTAAATATGGCAGGTCTGCTGGGTTTTTAGGTCGCACTGAGCCAGCGCGCATGCGCTGCTCGGAGAGCATTTAGTATATGGGTTTTCAAAGTACTACCCACATGATTTTGCAGGTCTGAAGCTTAAGTGCACGATGGCGTGCACATGAACAGCTGCTGCTCGCACTCCCTCCTCCCTTCTCCCCCTCCCTTTTTGTCAGCTTTAATCAGGCTCCTCTGCTGCTGGCATTCCCCCCTCCCTTCTCGCCCAGCTCTTCTTGTCACCTCGGCTTGCACTCACCCCTCCTTTCGGCCGCTTTTGGCCGCTTTCGGCCGCTTTGATGTTTGCAGTGAGCCGCGAGGCCAATGCTTGTCTCATATTTGCTGTGGAAACCGATAGCATGGCTCGGCGCTTGCACAAATCTGAATCTACTTGTATCGTTTCTTCCTCCAGTGACCTGGAAAAGGAAACAACGGCTCTCACAAGTAAATCCGCAACTACTTTTCGTAATTTGCAGTGAAATCTCTGTTGGAGTGGTGAAACAATTTGTTGTGTCATGACATAAGCAAATAATTCAGAAATAGGAAGTATTGAAAAGTTAGGATCCCCACAAGGACACTCCAGAAGCAAGGTTTTTCCAATAGATCACGCATCTCCAACAGCTCCAGGCTAACGCTTTTCTCTAGTGCAGGTCCCTAGGGGTCTGATCGTTTGCAAACATAATTGTGTGATTACCTCTTTGAACTCTCAATAATTAAGCCGTAGTAGTTGAGTATAGGACTGCATGGAACCTGAGTGCTTGGGACATACAGTAGTGTTTGCTCAGGGCTAACTTGTAAGGGTGCAGCTGGACCTGAACTTCGAGAGGAGGAGAAAGTAGGTCTGGAATTTGGAAGTGGGGCTAACGCTTAAAAAAAATAGAGCGGAGCTATCCTTACAGCCAATCAGGGCTTGAAGTGGGCCGTGTCCGGCCGTTGCTCAGCACCGGCAGCTCTAAAAAACAGGTGCTAAGACAGGTCCCTATCGAGTGCTCCAATTTTGCCCTCACCCTCACAGTGAAAAAAAGTCTTAATTCTGAGGCAGTTCATCCTTATAATGTTTCTGCAATTCCTGATTGCGCAAACTTGACACAAAGGTATTGCAGTGTTTTACAGGGGTAACAGTTACATTATACAAATGGTAGGCACGGGGATTAGTGATTTGTCCAGAATCACGGGATGGTGACTAGACGCCGAGACTCGAACCTGTTTCCCCCCAGCTCCAAAGTCGGCAGCTCTAGCCATTACACCACAACCTATCCCGCAACGACTAACCCTTTTTCAATATTCTGTAAAAAAAGTCGTAGTTGTTGCTAATTTATGCAACCAAGAACCATGGACAAAGCCATAGCCCTGTAAGTGTAATGATGCTTTTTGTATTATATATCTGGATGGAATGACAAAAGCTGCAACTTACCAGTCAGTCAGCACACTATGCTAAGCACAGATTTTTAGATAAAGTGTTTTTAAGCCACCCCCTTAATTACGTCAGCCACGCCCCTTTGAGAGACCTCCCAGTTTTTCCAACCACTTAAAGCCCTGCAGCCAATATAGGAAGATGCCAGCTGGCCATGTCACCCACAGGGCAACAATTCAGTGGACAGCCTCTTAGTGTTTGCCATCATCCTGTGAAGTATGTCTTTTGTGTCCACTACATAGAACTCTTGGCTGGTGCAGAAGCTGCTGCCCACAGGAGCAGTGCACTAATCACACCTGGCTGGTTCCACTATATTTGCGATGGGGGCTTTATAAGTGGGTTCACAGCTACTGCTCGCCCTCTTTTTCCCCGAATGCTCGCAGGGAAAAGAACCACCCTTGGAAAACAGCTCAATGAGTGCATCCGTGTTGAGTCACAGGTACCCGAGGTGGAACAAAGCAGTTCTGGTATAGCTCCAAAATAAAAGAGCACATTACCATATTCGACTGCTTAGCACAGCAGGCCCAGCTCCAATATTCAGGATTCAGGATCTGAGAGGGCCACGAGAGAAGCATGGGTGGGCCATGAAGATTAATTGAGATACTAAGCCTCTCCGAGGTGTCCGCAAGCTGGGTCTGGGCATGCTGGATAGTCTTTGTAGGTTGGGGTGGGGGTTGCGCTGCATACCCTATCTAGTGGTGGAGTCATACTTATTAGTTGTAATTCTGTATTTATGGGAGTTTGTACCTATGTGCTTTATCTCTTATGTTCTTTCTGCCTCATTTTCCTCTGTCTTTGCCTCACCCACCTTTGTATCTTTTACACACCTTTCTCTCCACCTCAACCACCTTTCTTTTCACTTCACCCTGCTCTCCTGTCCACCTCCCCCTGCATCCTCCCACTTCACCCTTTTTTCTCTTCACCTCAGACTCCTCTTTCTCTGCCTCATCCCAATTTCTTCCTGGCTTAGCCTGCTCCCTTTCTCTGCCTCACCCTCATCGTCCTCTCACTTCACCCTCCTCCTCTTTTTCTGCCTCATTCTCCTCTCCCCACCACACCATCTTCTCACTGTAACTCCACCTCATCATTCTAGCTCAACATTACTGTTCTCTTTCTGCCTTGCCCTCCTCAATTTCTGCCTCACCAGCTTCCCTCTCACCATGTCACCACCCGCTTCTTCACTATCTTCCCTCACTTTGCCCCACCATTCTCCAATTCCACCTCACTCTTCTACCTATAATCCTCCCCTTTCTTTGCTCGACCAGTACTCTCCCCATTTCATCCTTTGCTGTCAGCCTTCCATTTACTGCGTGTTGTGTAACAATTTTGTGTATATATAATGGGAACTTAAGCTGCTTCTATACATGTGGTTCTGCTTGCTTGGATGCAAGTAATCGGACCTTGCAAGCCTACTACCCTATATCTATTCTTCACTGGCGGTCCACAACATTTTGAACAGTGGCAGCACCAAGGCCTGGATTATGCATACGGTGTACTTGTGAGTATAAAGACAATCTACAACAAGCGTTGGCATAGCCAATAGGTCTCGCCTTTGGGACCTTTTAAGTGTTCAGTTATCCAACACAATATCCTTGGTGCAACAAAATCAAGTGTTGCATGGCTAAACACTTATAAGGTCCCAAAGGCGAGACCTATTGGCTATGCCAATGCTTGTTGCAAGATGTCACCACATCAGTATACATCAGGAAGGCCTATTGTCTTTGTCAGGGAGTGACCACATTAAGATAGAAGGCATGTCTATTGGCTTTGTCAATGGGTCACCACATCATTAAATAAAGGCAAACCTTTTATTGTTGAAGACTCACCACATCAGTATATAAAGGCACATCTATTGGCATTGTCACATGCTCACCACCTTAATAAAACAGCAACCATGGTATGAATAAACCATAAATCAAAATAACATGAGGACATGAACTGTCACATGAATACAAGGTGCATTTTTCACGAGCCCAATCCAAAATGGTGCTATGCAATTTCAATAATTATTGTACAAAATACAAAGTGTAGGAAGGTGGATATCTGACTATGGTTACCCCCAACTTTTTGCCTAGTGTCTAGCTGGTTTTTCGACTTAGTTGGCCTGAGATCCTGCCATTCAGGGTCTCAGGCTGTCTGCTCTCTCTTTAAAATGGACTCCATGTACCCTAGGTACATAACCAATTGGTAAGGATCACCGTATTGGACCCTGTACAGTGTACCCTAGGTACCCAGGGCATAGGTGTACCCTAGGCCTCCCAGGGGCTGCAGCATGTATTATGCCACCCCTGGTCTGGCCTTCCAATCAGACACAACTGGCTGATCACTCAGCTGGGGCAAGGTCGTGTAATCACCCCTTGCTTAGATATAGTATGCCTATATCTACCCTTATATATAGACACATGTGTACCTATCAGTCACTCCTATGGCAGGCCTTAACAATCCTGGAGGCAGAGTGCTTGGTAACATGTGAGATGGTGCTCTAGCATGAGCTGAGCCTGTCTGCAGCTTTCGGAACCTTGTCCTTATAGCTGTTCTATGATATAGCCTACCATATACTCTTAAAGTGCCTTATAATCTTAGACGGTTATGGTAACTATGGTTTGGCTTTATCGAAACATGTCGTGTAAGGCGTCTAACACTGTGGAATAATACCCCCATGCCATTTCTGGACATGAGAATATTATTCCCCCCTTCTAGAGGGAAAGACATGTTAAAATCATACTTCAACTGTTAGCCTCTGACCAAAGCCTCAGCATCACAAAATGGATGCTGCTGCCACGACACAAGTCTGACCTCCTGCAGCTGGGAGTGATCCCAGCCAGGGAGGCCTGGACAATAGGTTTCCTGCTTGGGGAGGTGCTAGCACCTCCCCAGACAGCCTTTAGTGTATTGGGGCAGGGTGGGCTGAAAGGAATGAGACATGCCTGGGGCACACAAGGTGTTCCTTGCATAGTCCAGTTCAAACCGGCGCTGGGGCACTCCAGCCCCAGCTCTGGCGCGAAACTGGACAAAGGGAAGTGGGTGTAACCACCCCTCCCAGGTCCCACCCATAAGGCGTGACCTAGCAGGAATCCCAGCCCCCCAGATTAGTATAAGAGTGGGAGTTGGGCCTCAAGACTTTAGATTATCCTGAACCTGCAAAACTGAACAGAAACTCTGGACCTTCGACATTCGACGAAAGAAGAAGACTGAAGAATCTCCCTTGTAGCCAAGGAGTGGCTACCCTGTGCAAACAGGCACCATCAAGAGACTACCCTTTGCTTTGCCCACGTTCTACGAGGAACCGACTGCAGAGCCCGACCAGAGCCTTGACTTCCAGACTTCTCCGACCCTGATCCACATCGACAGCAAAGCTGAGATCCGTGGAGGCGACGAGCGACGTGGGACCGGCTACCTGGAAAAAGTGGCTAGTAACTTAAAGCGCAGCTTCTGAGGCACCCTCGAAGTTGTGCACCGGGGATTGAGAAGCCCCAACCCCAAGCACCATCTGCACCGAAGATCAGCCCCCCACACTCCACGAGTCCTGCGTGGGGCCCTTCTGCATTTTCCTGCTTGCCGCGTCTGTCCGGTTGCTTGCCCGCTGGCTAGTGGCCTTTGTGACGACGCTCCCTGAAATCTTCTGCGCTGGTTTGGCTCCTCCAGACTGGCTCCCGCTTCTCTGCAAAGAAGAAGCACCCCAGACCTTCCTGGTCTGAACCAGAAGCAAGTCCTCCGTTCTTCGTGGGTTCCGCTTGCCAAGGCTTGGTGAGTCCTAGTCCAACTTCGACGCCGCCGACAGCAAGAGCCTTCGTGGGACAGCTCGCCTCCTGGTCCTGGTCGTCCTTGACGCTTCCTGGTCCTCCTGGCTGCAGCGACAAGCTTCACCTTCACCTGCAATCTTCACGACATCGCCTGGTTCCTTCCTGGTTCCACGTGGTCACTGGCTAGTGACCTTGACTCTGTCCCTTCTGCTTGCAGGTTTCCTCTCTTCTTGATCCCCGCCTTGGGATCCACCGGACACTCTTCACTGACTGCCTGTCAGCATCTTTCTTCAGGCATCCATAGGAGTCGACGACGAAACCGACGCATCTTCACCCCTATGCACCCGCAGCCTGTGGGCTAGGTAACTTGGGTACTCCGGTGCTCATCAGGATAGTGACTATCCTAGTGTCTAGTTTTCAAGTCTCAACTTCCTAGCTACTCCGGAAGTGTCCTAAATCTACCGTTTTCTAAACTGTACTATTGCTATTGACTTTTACGCATTACGCGTGAGTGTTTCCACTCTGCACACGAATCCCGTGGGCCTCCCACTTCCTAACTAACGCTAGTGTAGTGTAGCCCCAGCGATTCCCTAGGCCTAGGCCTATTCTATTTCCGTGACAGTGGTTCTTATACCACTTACTTAGTATATGGTTTGCGTGGCCCCTAGGGCCTAACTGTATTACTTACCTGTGTGACTTAATGTATGCTTAAATAAGACTGTGTTGTACTTACCTCTAATCTCATAAAGAGTGCTGAGGGTTTGACTAGAATAAATACACTTTATTTTATATATATATCTGTTGTGGTGTCCTTTCATTTGGTATTCAAGGGATTATATATGGTATCACAGCTGGCTTCACATGCCATTCAGAGTTTAGCCTAAGACTGCTCTTGTCCATGCTACCACTAGGATAGCTGGTCTATAAGGTTGACTTTACAACCAATCACCATAAGGGTATTTGGACTGATATAAGGTGTACACTAGAACTAGTGACATCATACATCAGGCCAACTTCTCACACAAAGTAAGCAGATTAAATTTATACACACATCAAAAAAGTCTAATATGCGAATATACAAGACCCAGTCTCAAATTGACTCCCACAATCAATAATTGCACAAGATTAACGATCCATAAGCATCATATTTATTGAACAATAAATCTGTGTGCGCATTCATTTTTTCAAGTGCCAAATTCCATATAGTGTTACATATCCCAATGCATTTCGGGAAGACGGCGTACACGGCGGATGTGAGAGGAGGTTATACATAGCGGTGATAAGAACCAATTTGGTGTAAGGGTCGAGATTAAAGCGTTGCTGAGGTTGTCATAAAGGAAGGAATCCTATGAGCCTCGGTGGAGTTTTGCCAGTAACAGTAAAGCCTCGGTGGTAGGAGTGAAGTTAGTAAATTTGGCAGCTAGATGACAACAGAACCGTCACCTCTTCATAATTTTCAGTACATGTCGCTAGATAGTGTTACCATGACGAAGGGTCTTCCCGAAACGCATTGGAGTATGTAACACTATATGGAATTTGGGACTTGAAAAAATGAATGCGCACGCAGATTTATTGTTCAATAAATATGATGCGTATGGATCGTTAATCTTGTGCAATTATTGATTGTGGGAGTCAATTTGAGACTGGCTCTTGTATATTCGCATATTAGACTTTTTTGATGTGTGTATAAATTTAATCTGCTTACTTTGTATTTTGTACAATAATTATTGAAATTGCATGGCACCATTTTGGATTGGGCTGCACCTTGTATTCATGTAAAAGTTCATGTCCTCATGTTATTTTGATTTGTTGTACCTGACAGGAGCTGGTCGGAGTAACAAGGTGGCACCATTGAGAACATTTTTTAAATGATTAAATAAGATAGAAGTGTATACTTTAGGTGTGCAGGTTATAACTACTCTACGATATAAATAAACCATAGCCATAGGCATTCATTATTGATAACAAGCACTACAATGTTCGTTAATAAACCTTTATGTATATTCAAAACCATATTAAATGTATTGGAGGATTTTGTCCCCTTCCAGGCTATATAATGCAGCCATAATGTCAACTACAAGGGGTCCCTGCAATTCTTGAATGAAGAGCAAAAGCTGCTGCTTGAAGAAAGCTTAAAAACAACAGTAACTTTCCCTGCAGTCATATTTTAATAGGCCCCTAGAAACATTGGTTAACCCTTAATAAACATAGACCACCAGAACATTGTGAAAACATGTTGGTGGTGCCCCTGCCCAGATTGGGAACCACAGGGCATTATGGGGTGCTCCTGGCTGGGAGCAGTGAAGAATATATGAGTGGATGTGGTCGCTCATTTACTATTGCTTTTGCGTCCGAGATACACAATCTTTTACATTTTTTTGGGGTGTCCCAGTCCCACCTGGGACACCCACTTTTTCCGTTTTTATCGGGGCCTTGAGGGGAGCCCCAACACCCCACAACCCCATTGGCTCACTGCACGCAGCCCGTATACTCTTGGGCTACGTTTTCAATTGGGTGCCCTGGTCCCACCCGGGGCACGCAATAAGTATGAAAAACATTGGGCAATTGCAGGAGGAGCCATGGCCCATACTGGACGCTGGCCATGTTTTTTCTGGGTGCCCTGGTCTGACCTGTGGCATCCACCCACACCCAATGTCGCAGGGTGAGGCCCATGGTCTTCACTGATCGCTGGCTCTGACACCATTACCCATCCTGGGTGCCAGCTGGAGCTGGCTTCAGTTGTTTGCCCCTACTTGGCAGGGGCACCTTTTCTTTCTCCTCGATCCTGTGTTCCCTTCCCGCAAGAGCGCTGGCAGGGAGGAAAGCTTTCTACTCCCAAACGGCGGGAGCCATGAGGTGTTACCTGCCCACCTCTTGCGGGCAGGGAACAGCACTGCGTCCCGAGGGTGGGTCCCAGGAACACTGTTTTGCAATCAGACCTGGGGGGCTATTACATGGCTTGGGGAGGAGGCCGCACGCCCCACTCCCCAAATAAATATTTTGGGCCCGATTCACAGAACTAACTTAAGACAAGATCCTAAACTTACTAATTTTGGTTTTCACAGAAGGCATTTAGTAGTAGTAAAGTTAGGATGTTGTCTTAAGTCTGTCTTAAGTCTGTCTTAAGTCAATGTAGTTCCTACATAGTGCATGGGTGATGATGTGAGGCTGGGGTGTGCTGACGTGTGAGACGAAGTGACGGGGCTTAGTCTATTCTCTGTCACCATGAGTATTATGAACTTACTGTGCTAGTGTGTGGCCGTGTTCTCAGTCCCTCTCTGGTGGTGGTTAGGTACCGGAGTTGTATCCAGAACTAAACTTCTGGGTGCTAAACTGGGGTATTAATGCGGGATCAGTAGGGAAGGATGATGGGGGGAGTGAGCACAGGCGGGAGGGGTCAGTAAGTCCTCCGAGTCAACCCCACCTCTGATATCGCTGATTACCTGTCTATCTCTGAATTGTCTAGCTCTTCTGTATGTAATTAAAGGTTTTCTGGGGATTCACTTTCCCACTGTGCCTTTGTTTTAACATTTTTCCACCCACAATATGCAATAAAAACAAAAAAAACAGAAAGACTCACTGACATGCTTTTTATTAAAACTTTATTAAACATTTTTAGAATAATCTCTATTAAACATTGGATTGTGTGAATTTCTGAAATATACACAAGATTTTGGAGAAAGATGATAATAGAGTCTTTTTTTATATTTTTGTGTTGTGACTATTTGGCAAAGCCAGTAAGTCTACCTGAGTGTAGCCAGGACCTGCAAGACCAACTGCACGCTGCGCATGCCAGAAGGCCGTGCTTGGTGTGGGATCGAATGCTTGCAAGTGTCTGACGCAGTGCCTAGCCACACAGGACAGTGCCCTCCACGCTGAGCTAGAAAGTGACAAAAAATCCTTTCACCATTTTTACAGCAACATCTTCGAGCATAGGATTAGCAAGTGCCAGCCACACCGAGCTAAAAAAGCATTTGCAGTGCAACAGGCCTCGCATTTTTTAGAGTTAGAGCTATTGGCGTTGTAAATGTAAAATTTTTTACATACGTGTTTTATAGTAGGGAGATGGATGTGATGGCAATTGTGTGTTTTATAGTTAAACTAATAGGAAGTGTGTTGATTGTAGATTTATACAGTACAGATATGTCAGTAAACTCAGCATCTGTTTTCTTTTAGCTAACCATACTTGTCACAGTAGCCAAATCCACAGAAGCCTGTGCCATAAAATAAAGATTTACTGAGAATTTCCATGCTTGTGGGAGATATTTTATTTTAATCCTTAGCACCAAAGCAACACAACTTTTTGGAAAGTACTGGGGGTAGTTGAATTCAATTCAATTATTAAAAGGAGTACAAAGCTCCACAATACACAAATTAAATAAATGAAACATAAATAGGACTGAATGCTTTCGAAATAAGTTATTTGCCAGAAACTTGTTGAAAAAAATATGCTCAAAACTGGTTACACCTAAATCCTGGGGCAGAATCCCTTTTAAAGGTGAGCTTGAAAGGTTTACATAGTCACAGGAAAAGCTGCCTAATTGCTCCAAGCCATTTTCAGACAGACCTGGAGTTTTAGCCAGTAGTGTGTTGCAGCCCAGTCTGCCCCACATGGCAGAGCGCTGGATCCCCACCCTTCACCCTGGGGACATTAACAACTGTCTTGTATCAGAGTGCAACAATGCTTTTGTAGCTGATCACACGCATGCATGCAGTCACTGGAAACAGAAAGAGAGAATTGCTGTAAGGGGCCTGAGGAGAATGGACATGCAATAAGTGTTTTTAGCAGAGAACTGTGCAGATGGCACTGAAGCAGCGATTATATGCAGCTGGCACACCCTAGGAACGTAAGGAACAGCCAAACAAAGACACAGAGGTGGGCTAAAGGGATATTAGGATAGAAAGGACACTGGGCATTCTCAATAAATGAATTCACTTTCTCCCACCACCGCCCTCAGCCCCAATGGCGCCATCTTCCTGAGCCCAGCTTCTCACCTCTTGGTTTATGGTCGATTCCCAGGCCAACCCTCGCTTCATAACGAACTCATCAAAGAGAGTGTCGACGTCACGCCCCCCCTGCTAAGTTAGAGTGGGTCCACATATGAATAATGAAAATATGTGTGTATATATATATATATATATATATATATATATATATAAAAACTCCGCACAGTAGGTAATGTTGTACAGTGAGAGCTGTTTAAATGCTCATAAGACTGGGTTAACATGGATTTAAGGCGTCTTATTTAATTTTATATTGCCTGGACTGTGAGGAGTTAGTGCCTGAATACCCCTCAAATGAGCGCGGACCTAGCCCGGAGGCATCGGAACGCATAACAAAGGAGTAGCTGGAGTGAGCATCACCAGGATAGGATGGGAGGAAAGTGGTGAGCAGAAAAGCAATGGACGGACACAACACTAAAAAAAAGAGTTCTCACAAAATTACAGAAAAGTAAGGCAAATGTAAGGACACAGTACTAGACCGGTGCTCTTCTGTGGAAAAACGGAAGTGATGTTTAGCTGCGTGAACTAATTAGGAGGCAGCAAAGAAGCGCCACACAGGAGTTGAACCACTGGTAAGTAGCAGGTGGGACTAGCATTGTATTATATCAGCAGGTCATGCAGACAGCGCATGCGTGCTGGCTAGGCTCGACCTAAAAATGACAAAAGCCTTTTACCATTCCAGGCACAGTATTATAGCTTTTGATTGATAAAATACCATACAGGCCAAACTGGAATGAATAAAAGTAACCTCTGACATGTGTTTTGCTCTTATTAGAGCTCATCAGAGAGGAATAGATTTGTCTAGACACAAAGGAGCAACCAGTATAAGTCAACACAATGCCCTTTCAGACGTAGAGTGCTGCATAAATTATGCAAACAAAAAGAGCCAGGAAACCTAGGTAGTTCCCTAGATCTATTTCTTTCACTGACAAATCCAAAGGTTAAAGTAATGTTATAGTTAGGTGTTGAAAGGAGTTAGAAACGAATGCTTAAAAAACAAAAAAAATGAAATTCGCCAGTTATAGTTCAGTGAGCTAACTAGAACTTGCACCCAGCTATTCACTGCTTATGACCTCTCATATTACATCACTGAAGACATGTTACGCAAGATCATTGATGATGCCACTGATGACATCTCAAATGACATAATTGATGACAAATCTTAGCTAATGTCAAAAGCTAACTAACGTTACTTTAATCTTTGTTTTTTAGAGAGTTTCTAGAGGTTTTTTTTTTTACAATAGCTAAGATCGTATTACCATACCTACCTATAACATTACTTTAACCTTTGTTCTTTTCAGAGAATATCTGAGGTTTTTTTAAAGTTAGGGAATATCGTTTTACCATACCAGACCATAATGTCTTTTTAACATTTGTTTTTTTCAGTGAATTTCTAGAGATTTGAAACATATTCAAGCACACACCTCCTCTACGCACAGCTTTCGGTCATTCTCAGTTGGGGGTTGGCACAGCAACTCCTACATGCCCTCCATTCTCCATCTGCGTGCCCCTGTTCCCACCTCCCGCACTCAGTGGTCAGCATGTTGCCTGTGTCCCTCTCCTGCTTTCCCTCTGTTCTCCACCTGTATGCCCCGGCCCCTCTCGCCTTCTCTCCATGGTTAGCTTGCTGACACTTCTCCTCCTGACTGCACTCCATGTGTATGCCCTGCCCCCTTTTGCCAGTCCCCCATGGTCCATTGTGCTGCTCATGCTGCCCTGCCCTCTGTGGTCAGCTTGAAACATCTAACCCTGCCGCCTACCCCCTGGCTACTGCTCCTCCTTCCTGTTATGGTCCATTGTGCTCATGCTGCCCACTTGCCATGGTCAGATTGCTGCCACTGCCCCCTTTTACCTGCCTTTCTTTCACCATCTGCGTGCTCGTGCCCAATCCTCTCAGCACTCTGTCGACAACTTTCTGCCGTTGCCCATGCAGGTTTGCCCTATGTTGTCAGCTTGCTGCCCTGACTCCCTCCTCCCTGCCTTTTGTTCTCTGCATGTGTGCCTCTGCCCCCTCCCTCCCTCCTGTCCTCAATGGTCCACTGTGCTGCCACTGCCCCTCCTGACTGTCCTGCATGGTCAGTTGTGCTGCCACTGCCCCACCTGCCCACCCTGTGTGGTCAGCTTGCTTCCTCTGTCACCTTCCCTCTGTTTCTGAGTCCAGCTGCTATGCCCTCCCTACTGCCGCCCAAGGTCCTTTGTGCATGCCCAACCTTCTGCTTCTGGTCCACTATGGTCTGTTGTTCTACCACTAACCCTCCCTCCTACCATACCTGCTCTATTGTGCTGCCACTTCCCCTCCCAACTGCCCTGCATGGTCAGCTTTCTTCCCCTGACTACCACACCACCTTCCCTCCTGTTTTCCATGTTCGTGCCCCTATCCCCTCCATCCTGCCGTCCATGATGTGTTGAACGTTAACTGCCCATCCTTGCAGTCACCGGATGATGTCCTCAGTGATATCATCAGTGATGTCATTTGAGATGTCATCAGTGATGTCACTCACCATGTCATGAGGGATGTACTTTGTGAGGTCATAAGCAGTGCATTGCAAAGGTGTGAGTTATAGTTAGCTCACTAGCTATAACAGCTGAAATTCTCCAGTTTGGCACAAGTGAAATCTGACCCTAATTATATAATGTCCCTATAACCTTTGTTTTTTTCAGGGGGAAAATATATATATAGATATATAAATAAAGGTGTCCTGCTTTCATATTGCCCATCTAGGATAATTAGGTACCCCAAATAGAAATGACTGCTTGGGCCATCGATTACAGTGAGAGCTCAGGGCCAACTTCTGGGTTGTTCATAGTTGGTGTGTGCTTGTTCAAGGGCCCCCGTTCTTGGGGGAAATTTGAAGCCTGTCGTACCTGCCATTGGTTGGGAAGGAAATGCAGTAAAAACCCTGAGTGGGAGCCCTTGGCAGGAGGGCCTGCCCTCAATGTCGATTAATAGTGGAGAAGGCCTGTGTTATGCCTGAAGGTTGTTTTATGTACTAATTACATCTCATGAACAATTGTTCTTCACTCAGCATAGCCAGTTCTGCATTTAGCTAATCTCAAGGTTTTATCAATTGAGTCTTCATCTCAGACAAATTGGCTGCATCCCACTTTGGCTCTTTTGTTCCATTAACCTTCTCTTCTAATATCTCCAGTTTCCGGTGGTGTACTCATCGGCTTGTCACAGCAGGCTCTCTGCATCAAGCTCACATTGGGACTGTTTCATTATGGTTCTCCCCATCACAATGAGCCACCTCTCTGTGTGCTGCGGATGGGTAAGGCTGTCTCAGCCTCCCTGTGTGGGGTGTGAGGCAGGCCAAGCAGGTAGACCAGACGTTTAAAAAACACAATGGGAATATTGATTGATTTGATAAAAGATTATGCTTTGGAGATACTCTGGCTCATGATGACCTGCGGCCCCTCTGACATTGCACAATCGCCCATATGACCAACCTGCCATTGATCTCCAACATATCTCTATTGCAACTCACTGATGGTACTTAGCACAGGAGCATGCATTGCTACCTTTTACTGTAACTAAGCAGACATAAACACAGTGTGTACACACCACGTTATAGCAGTGGCACATCTTTTATTTTGCATATCCAAGGATTATTTTAGAAGTTGTTCTCCCTTTTAGTTTTGATCTTTGTCTACACTATGGACTTCAAAAGACTCCTATTTTTATTAAGAACAAACCTTGCAGAGCATTATTTTGCATTACATAGGTACAATGTAAGGGCCTTGCTAGTAGGCACTGTTAGATTCAAGATATCAGCACTTAAAAAGAAAAGTAAAACGTTTGGTACTCTCAGTGATGTCTTGATGTAACTGCTGTAGCTGATAGAGATATATAGCTGCAGATTCCATAACTTGTGAATTCCTTAACTTGTGAATTCTCCCCAGATGTCAGGCTGGATCCGGAAACTTTTCTCAGCAGTACTTGTGCACGCCAGGGGATCGTGCCACATGACTCCATAGCAACGTCGACTCAGGGTATGACATTAGTGGAGCCATATAAGTCCCCTTTGGCACGCTTACGTCAGTTTCTTCTTTTCCACGCTGATCTGGAGTAGCGTATCTCTGGCCGTTTATTGGCGTGCTGTAACAATTTGTTTTGTATGAAACAGTGTGCCTTCTTCTAGGCCCTCTGGGTTTAAATCCTGTGGGTTCTGTGCTCAACAGATGTCGGGTACAGATCCACATTATATTTGTATGTGGTGCTTGGGCGAGCACCACAACGCCAAGGAATGTGACTCCTTCCAGTGGTTGAAGCTGAAGGTGCTGCGAGAGCGACGAATGAAGCCACTGATGGCACGGTTGTCACCCACTCCCAGTACCTCGCGGTGTTGGTCGTCTTCCCGGTCTGCAGGTAGCCGGTCCTGAGGTCTTTCAGGTGAACATCGCTCTTCATCATCATCATCATCAATAAAACTTTATTTTGCCACATTATGGCCATAAAAGTACATTTGCAAAAAGAGTAACCCAGAAATACAGTATGAATACAAAATGATAAAAAGAGCATAGCTACTTTACATATACAGTTATTTTAAAACAGTTACTTAGCCCTCATATAGATTTAGTGTCGCTCTTCATTCTGTGGTCGACTGTAGTGGTCCCAGCCCCCGGCTACGTCTCACGGTAAGCAGCATCACAGGGGATCGAAGTTGCTGCCTTCTATGGCTTGTTCAATTTGCAACGTAAATTCCAAAGACTCCTCATGCCCCTGCGCTGAGGCTTCCGCTCGGACATCACTCCCGCGCCTCCTTGCTTTTCCTGGGGCCAGAGCGAGTTGGAACCAGATGCAAGATTATTATGCTTTTCATCTTGTCTTTGGACACTCGCCTTCCTCTGGAGCGCCTGCGGGCCCCAAGGAGGTCATTAGCGCAGTGACTGCAACCTTGCCGGCGGGTTCGCCCTCGGTGCCAGTCCGGATCTCGGCCACAATAGTGCGTGTGCACGGCCTTTCAGGGCTTCCACCTGGGGTCCCAGCAGACTCCTACAATATGCCAGTGGTTTCTCCGGCAACAGTTTTCACGGCATCGGAGGGGTCCGAGTTGGAGTCGGTGTACAACACTCTTGGGAATCTTGCGGAGTCGGCTTCCCCTCACCCCTTGTGTATGCGTCGCTGTAGGCACTAACCAACGCCCCCCTCCACCTTCTCATGCCAAAGTCGATACAGTGCCATTTCAGCTCTGCTCTACATCGTTTACGCAGCCGTTTTCAGAACCGATGGTCTCTGTGCTACTTCACAGGAACAGTTGGTGGAAGGTCAGGCGGGGGTGGTTCCCATAGAGCAACCAGTGCTTTTGGATCCTTCTATGTTGGACAGCTGGATTGCTAAATTGGGTGAAGCGAGCGGTTTAGATTCGTCCTTGACTTCTAATGTTTTATCTCCTCTTGGCCTTGCCTCAGAGGCAGTTCTTCTTTGGTGGGAGTGTTGAAAATAATGGCTGATGTCTTACTTTTGACTCTGCCTACGGTGGAGAAGTCTACAGACCCTCTTATTGAGGTTCTTCATCCTGACCAGTCGGGGATTGAACCTGTGCTCTCTTTTTGTGAGCCACTTTCTGATGTATTACTGGGGGCATGGGCTAAACTAGGTATGCCTGTAGGTCTTAATATTACTCACAAGTACCGCCCTGCCCCCAATGACCCTGCTTGTTTCGACTGGCTCTCGTGTAATTGATAACCATCTGGAAGAGGTAGTTCAGCCAGATAAATGGGTAGGACACTTGTGAGTGGGACCAGGACAAGACTCAGGTTAGGGCACAGGACAAGGGCACTGTAGTAAAGCAACAGCCTGTACTGACAAGCTAAGAGTTAATGTAGGAAGGGAGGCCGCAAGCTCTAAAACAGACAAAGAAAAAGCTCCTGGGTAAGATGGCATCCTGGTGTTTTTTTTATTTATCGCAGCCTGAAGTTTGGATCCCTTATGTTTTGAGCAATGATATAATACAGGGTGAGGCAATTCCCCCATCTTGGTGTGAAGCTGCTATTGTTCTAATATATAAAAAAGGCAATAGGGGTGCGCCAGGAAATTATAATCAAAATAGTTTTTCCACGCAGGGCCTAGCTAGGCTCCAAACTTGGTTATCTGAGAACTACATTCTTGAAGATACACAGGTGGGCTTTAGAAATAATTTTTTTTTTGCAAAGTTTTTTATAGCGCAAACTTGAACCGAATCGGGTATCAGAGCGGTTTACATAGCACCAGTTAAGTTACATGAGGACACACATACATTTTTGTTAGGCACAGGGAGATTAAGTGATTTGCCCAGAATCACAGGATGTTCAGCGTCATTGCCGAGACTCGAACCCAGTTCCCCAGATTCAAGGTCGACCGCCCTAGCCGTTAGGCCAACTTCTCTCCCCAATATAAAGTCAGTACCATCGACCAGGTTTTTCGCCTCAAGGTACTATGCTAGAAGTATGTTTCCTTGAATCAGGACCGTCTTTATGTTTTTTTATAGACCTGAAAGCGGCATTTGACCTGGTCCCGAGGCACAATCTATGGAGGGCCCTGGAGTCGTATGGAGTCTCTAGTGACCTTCTCTGGATACTCATAGTCCTTTACACAGAAACCTATGCTAAGGTGAGGTGCAACATAGGAGGGGACCTCACGGATAGGATTCCCATTATTCGGGGAGTCCGGCAGGGATACGTACGTGCACCAACACTATTTAGCCTCTATGTTAATGGAGCGATAAAGGGGTTAACAGTACAAGCATGACACCCCCAAGTCTGCAGGAGTCTCTGTTCAACTCCTTCTGTTTGCCAACGACAATCTCCTCATTTCTAGAACCCCTATGGTTTTACAGGCGGAATCGTTCTTCTTTGTATCCTTTTGTTCAAGTAAGGGCTTAGAACTTAATCCATCCAAATCTAAGTATATGGTATTTAACCTTCACCGATCCTTTAGAGGTAGGATGACAATTGAGGGTGCACCGATTGAACATGTTAAAAAAATTGATTATTTAGGAGTAAGACTAGCAGACAACCTGTCTTGGGGCAGCAATTGGGGAAGAGTATAACTATTTTCCAACAGAGAGCTTCGGCAATCATGAGGAAGTATAAGGCCACCCCCTTGGGTTCTGTGTCACCTGCTCTTTGTGTATATAGAACCATGGCATTAGCTTGTATGTGGTTACACTGATTCATCTCCCCTCACGCAGGTAGAAAACAAATGTATATTTTTTTTCAATTTACCTCTGAATACTCCTCTAATATCCTGAGACTTGACTTATATTTAAATTGTACTATCTTGGCCATCTCCTTAAAACCACTGCTATATTGGGTGTGTATTTGGTCAACCTTGGAGCTGACTCCCTATCAGGAATATTTAAAAGAATTATTTTTATGTGACAAACAAGTTCGCTCCTCATGGTTGAAACGAGTCAAGAAGATGTGTGAAAAGTTTAAAATGATTAAACTATGGGTATTTCCTGTAGGAATCGCTAAAAGTGACACTGAGAAATTGGAAATAATTCATTGGGAAAATGTTCTGTTGCAGATGTAGAATGACCAAACAGATGGGGGCATAACAGAGCAGTTCCTGAGTCACAGAGACTCTCCTACATTTGAATCATACCTGGATAGAAGTTTTCCCTTTCAAACAATGTGGTGTTTTACCAATAAGATCATTCACCTCTAATTGGGACAAACCATGCCACTCTGTAAATTACTGCCTACATTATCCTCAGCTTAAAGAATTGGAGGAAAATGTTTTCTTCTTTTGTCCAAGCTACTCATTCCCCCGTACAAAATGGATTATTGCAGTGTGCAAGCTGGAGGGTGTGAGGCATTATTGGAAGGCATTAGGAAAACTAAAACGTGACTTGAAGGAACAGATAGTATTTGCCGTTTCTCACTTCCCACAGAGGGCCTGGAAAATGAGATCGAGAGCGTTGCCCACGTATGATTTTTTAACTTGATAGGACATAGGAAGGTATAATTTTACTAACTCCTTTGACCCCCAAAAGGCCCATACAGAAAAATGTGTAGTAACTCTTTGCATCCCTGTATAATATGAAATGAGTGCCAATGATTGTGAATGCATTTTGATAGATATGGGATTAAGTTAGATACACTTGTTTTTTTCTTAATTCTATTGAACACATGATCTTCTTATTCTATGTATAAGGAAATGATGGAGATTAACTAATATTGTGTTATACGTATCTGGTTTTATTGAAATATTTGATGTCTTATATGTGTTTTAATGTATTGGCTTAATACTTTTATGGATTTTAGGCGAAATAAAGTAAATACTACTACTACTACTACTTGTGGAGTAAGTGTAAACGCCATGAAAACCAAACATTAGGTTTTGACTGAGTATTATTAGCTTTACTTTTCTTTCATTTGGGGGTATAGCTGTCGGTGAATGGAGTAAGACACATGGATCTAGAACTATAGTTCAAATTTTCTGGTTGGGTGTGGCTCTGATCAGAAGTATTTATGATATTTGTGTTACACATGATTGGAACGTGCTTCAATAGCTCAGTTCATTGAATATCTTGCCCATTAGTTTGTGGACAATCTTTTGGCCTGGGTTAGAGGACAATGCGAGAGTCCAAATTTGGAAAATAAAGCAGATTGGAAGAGGGAGCAGTTTTTAATTTGCCTAATGCAGCATCTGTGGTCCCTAAGAAGATACTCAAATCAAGACGATTTTAATGGCTAGCTGCAACTGATAACTTTTGGTGAGGTGGCCGTTGCAGGATGCCATGCTTCCAAGTCTGCGTCCTTGAAAAATTGTCAGAGAGTATTAGGGGCTCGGTTGAAATTCCCATGACCCTATGGAGAATGTGGCAAATGCCAGAGGGGCTTGTACTGCCCAAAAAAATAACAGTGAAGCTCATGTTTATGTCAACTATTTTATAGGCCCGGGTCCACAAATTTGTTTTGAATTTAATTGTTTTTTGTGAATCTTGAAAAAAGTGTGCCTCTTTGCAGTCAAAGACCATGTAAAACTCTTGGTGAATGCTTATGTGAGACACATCCTGTATTTTTCCATACACCCTTACACATTTTCTAACAAATACCTATGTTTTTTTTACATGGTATACAATGGGGCACAGGACCTGGCCTTTTCTTTTAAACAAACACATATACTGGGGCTGTTCCTAGATGAATACTAGAACTATTCCTGTCCTAAATATAGAAGAGGGGGACTCCATTGAGTGTTTGGTGGATGTGTGATGCATAACAATGGCTTTTTTGTATTTGAGTCACCTTGTTGTTGAGCCTGGCAGTTTTACATTGCTGTGTCTACAGATGCTGTGTTTTGTGTCAAATATTTATTTAATTAGTATGGAGTTACACAGCCTGAGTCGGCCATAGTGATGTCATTGATGATGATGTGAATGTTTAGGTGAGATGTTATCATGATGTCACTAATTAGGCTAGTGGGATTGCGTTTGTGCTTTATAATCACAAAGTCATTTTATTGTGTTTTCTTTTAGTGAATGTGTGTGTTTTCAAACAAATGTTGGTGTCTTATAAGCAACATTAACTTAACTGAATACGTATTTATAAGAATGAATAAGCACAAAGAATGTCAGTGTTTTGCTATAGAATGCTAAAAAGTCTTAACTATGACAACCAAGCACGGATATTTTCTCAAATTGTAAAGCAAGTTTTCTGTTCAATCACATTACTGACAGTTTTGTCTATGAGCAATAGTTGTGCAACGATGTGACAATTTATGTTGTGGTCTGGCAGCGTTGTAGTCACTAAGTTAGTGAACGTACGGGACAAAAGAAATCTTTAAGGGTCCAAAAAGGGTGAGTGCATGCATATTTGTTCTTCAGTGTGATGGCCTGTACCGGAAAGTGATTTGAAAATTTGGAAACCCAATTGGGCCCACCTTTGTGTGCCAGTAAAACTTTAAATACATTTCCCCGTTTTGTAAGAAGCCGTTGTCATTTGCTAGACGGCTGTATTTTTTCTCATCTTCCGAGGACTGTAAACTCCCTGGACGATGGCTTGCATCTGTAGTTTGTCAGTACACACACACACAAAGTCTATTTTTTTTCAGCGCTCAAGCCGAAGCTGGCAAGCAAAGTCACAACAGCCGAAATGCCAGCCAGGAAACACATCTTGCCGACAGACTGCAAAACAGACTATGTGTCTTAATTGCCAGGCACCGGAGTGACCTTCTCGAGGTTTCGAGCCCTTGGCTCTCTTTTGTAAAACTCCTCTGAAAAGCAGCTGAGGACCAGACGAATACATATCATGCAATGAACTCTTAAAGGAATACATCTTGGCTCCCATTTGAGAGTGCATCAAAGAGCTTCTCAGCAAGTCACATGATTGGCAATTACAGAACACACATTAATTCAACTCCATGTAAGAAATGTCGCCAACCGATTAATGAGGCCTATCGTACAAATATGTAGTCTGATGAGTTTAGTAAGATGAAATGGAGCCAAATGTTTAAATGTTAAGAGTGGCGCTATATTACTAGGCCTTCGGGCAAAGACAGGCACGACTATGCCTCTGTTTCCGTTCAATCTCTTTTGAAAACAAAAAGGTATTTCCATGGTTGTGAGACACACGTCCGTAAAATATCTCTTTGTTCACTTTCAGACAGTAGCATTTTTATCACAGAGAGGGTGGCACACAAGAAGGCATGGAATGCAGAGCAATTTTTACTTTCCCTTTCATGCCATAACACAATACCCAATGGGAACATAATTTAGTACTAATGTAATACCTGCTTTACTTATGTGGTAGGGTCCTTCACTTTGTGTGCAGTGAGGGAAATTTCTAAAGCAAATAACTCATTTGGTAGTCTCTCATAGCATTTTACATTCCTAAGGCTGAGAATGTCCAATTGGAGAGATTTTGTAGGGTCATGTTTTGCTATGGAACATGAAAGTTTTTCGTCATCTTATGATTCTGGTCGTAGATATGATTTGAAACGAAGCGTTATAGGATACCAAATTTAGCTCTTTAAATACGCTTAATATAGAATGAAAATTGGATCCTTCAGCCCTTTGTAGAATGTTAGAGCTTCCATAAATATTTCCTTGCAAACCCTAAAGTCCTTGAAAACTTTACAAGAATCACATAAAAAAAAATCTCACTCAATAAAAGTGTGCATTTTCAATTCTGCCTTGGTGAATCCTAGGCCATCTTATTTTATGCATAATTAATTGATTTCCCCTGATTACCTGCCTTCTTATGAGATACAAGCTGAAATGTTTGCTGCAAATGCCAAGAAGTCATCTACTGCTCAAGCCTTAATGCCTGTAACATTACATTAAATGGAAATGGTCGTATGCTTTTCAAATATCGGTCTTTCAAATTGGACCCAGATACAAGAAAGTAGGTTCACCCAGCATAGAACTGGTGGAATCACTTTCCCCTTCACAGCTTTCAATGCAGGGTTGAATGAGAATCTTGCAAAGTAGTCATCATAACGCGTCAGGGCAGTGGCTGTTGAAATTAAACTGATTTTTGAAACTGTCATAGGAAAATCCAATTTCATGGTAGGAAAAATCCCAAATACTGGGATATGTGTTCTACTTAAGACCCTTGCAACGACCTGGTGTAGCTACGTTGATGGAGGCAGATATCAAAATCTGATAGAGACATCTAGCCTTAGATTCCTTAATTTTGAATTTCCCCCAGGCGCCAGTCTGGATCCGGAGATTTTTCAGCAGTACCTCTGTGTGCCAGGGGGCAGCGTCGTACAGCTCCGTAGTGACGTCGTCTTCAGATATGACGTTAGTGGAGCCATATAAGTCCCGTCCGGTGCGCTGATGTCAGTTTTCTTCTTTTCCGCGCTGTAACTCGGATTCAGGAGAAGTGGTTCCTGAGGCCCTTTTTGTTTTGTGGCCTACCCGACGCCTTACGCGTCTGGAACAGTGTGCCGATGCCTTTGTGCTTTAAATCGTGCAGGACCTGTACGCAACAGATGTCAGCGATGGATCGGCATGCCATTTGTATGTGAAGCATGGGAAAGCACCACGACTCCGAGTAGTGTGAAGCCTGTAAGAGGCGGAAGCCCAAGTCCTTACGGGAACGTCGGATGGAATTAATGTCGGCATGGCTGTCCTGTTCCGTGTCCAAGCACCGATCTCCTTCCCGTTCTGAGGCTCCAGCTTGGGGCAGGTCAAGAAGCTGTTCCCGTTGCGGCCGTTCGTCAAAATCAGGTTAGATTCCATCGGAAGTGATCGAAGTCACGGAGGCCTACGGCCTCACGAGGTCGTGATTCTGGTGCCAGTTCCTCCTGGTCCTTACCAGAGGCAGTTGCGCAGGAATCTACCCCGAGCTTTCCACCATATCCTGGTGAGTGGGCGACTATGGTCCAAATGGAAGTATATTTCCAAGCGTTACAATTCTGTTTTGGGTCAACAGCTCTCTCTGGTGCGCCTTCAGGCCCCAAACAGGTTGAAGGGACACTGATTGGGAGTTTGCCGGCGGGTTCGCCCTCAGTGCTGATCGAGGACCCTGGCTTCGTAGCTGGAGTCGCTACGACATTGGGAAACAGTCCGATGCGGCTTCCTGTTATGACATCGGTGGCGTCCGCAGAGGGGTATTTATCATCATATTGACGCTGTGTGACACCATGGACACCGTCAGTGGTGGACATCGATACAACGCTGTTGGGCGCCGGAGACATCTTTAGTGTGGACTTCAATACGATGCCGTCTCGACGTCGCTCGGCCCTGGAGACGCCGTTTATTGCCACTGAGACTTCTGCACCATCTCCTCTACAAATTGAGGATGAGGCTACTTTGGTTGCCATTTCTACAGTGTTGCAGGAAGAGTCTGCTGATACTGGTGGAGTTGAGCGTTTGGGTGCTCTTGGCCAGCCTCAAGCAGGAGGTTTTTCGGCTTTTGGTGGGGACGTTAGTCTACAACTGTCCCCTACCTATGATTTAATTTCACCACCTAGAATAGCAACAGAGGCTAGTGCAGCTTCTGCTGGGGTCATTTTAAAGGCTGCTGAAATTTTAAAGTTGCAGCTTCCAGTGGTGTCTCTGTCCTCTGATCCCTTATTGGGTCTGCTCCATCAAGGAGACACTGAGGTTGAGCCTTTACTTCCTTTTAAAGAGTCGCTATACAACATTTTTCTGGGGACATGGGCACGGCCAACGTCAGGAGTCTCTGTTGAACGTGCCATTGCACACCGTCATCGTCCACTAGTCCGGCCCTACGATCTTTGAACACGTCCTGTGTGTTTGGGAGGGCTTCTTTTGCCCGATAGGATTCTGTTGACCGACTACTTCCTTCTCTTCCTGAATGAGTTAGGGCTGAAAATTTTCAGCTGATGCAGGTTGTTCGTAAAATGTCTAAATTCACTATCAGGTCGACGATAGACATAACGAAATCCGTTGGTAGACCTATGGCCAGATCAGTAGCTCTGAGGAGGCACGCTTGTTTGCTTAATCTCAGATTCCCCAAGAATGTTCGCGAGAGTCTCAAGGACTTACCTTTTGACTGATTCAATTTATTTGATAGCCATGCTGATTCTGCAGTCCAGCTCCTCATGACAGTTTGGGATTGGACCTCATCAGGTTTTGTTAATTTATTCTATGGTGTCCAAGGCTGTAGTCCCTATGTTTATGGCCTTAATTGAATTAGTAGTGTTGAAGTGTGAAGCACTGCTTTTGACTTATAATGAGAATATTAGTCTCCGGGTTTGAGTCTTTAATTCCTGGATGGTGTTAGCAGCTGTTTTAATTTTATTTTCAATTTTCTCTGATTACGAGCTAGCCTCGAGCTCCTAAAGAGCTAGTCTCAAGAGATTATACCCCTTTTATGGGTATGTGACTTTCTCTATCTGGAGTATTGGTAGCGTATTTCTCTACTATAGAATCTCTCTGTTCTACAGCTGTGTTCTACTTGGACTTGGTGTTATGTTCTTCTAAGGACTATTGTAATGAGCTAAGAGCTCTATTTTCTTCTTGTGATAACCTTTCATAGGGTTCTGTTGCACTTTCACGCATCTCTGTTTTTTCCAAACCAGTGGACTCCGGACGATATGTTTTTGCTTCTTAGTGTCCTACGTGTGTATTTTGAGTGCATCAGAACTTTGAAGTGGTTGAGCAAGTTGGAACTTTGCTCAAGCTCAGAGTGTACATTCGCATTCTTTGGATGCTTTTCGCTTGTGAGATCTTCCTAGGGTAAGGAACAGTGTCTGCTAAAGACGTGATTATCAACCTCAAATAGAGGTAATACAAATTCATGCTCCATGTTGTGGTGCAGTATATTGGCAGCGAAGGTGTGCGATTGGTCCAACTTGTCCCAAAGTTATCACAAGTTTGGTGCATTCATCTATCCAATTTTGCAAACTATTCTTTCTTTTTTGGATGTTTTTGATATATGTAGTTCTGTCTGATCTACATTTCCTATCTTCTAGAGGGGATGTACCTATTTATTTCAGCATTTCTCACTTAGTGAGGATTCATGACTGCCTTTACTCTAGCAATTTTCTCATGACAAGAACCTACAGTGTTGTAGTGGTGGCGTAGTACCTTCCCCTTTTTGCTGGGGGCAGTATAATTTTTTTCCAAATCTCTCATTTCAGAGATGGTATACATGGTGATATACGGATACGGATTATGCATGTTAATATGTGCCGCTGTGCTTATTATATTGTCCTGTATCACAGGTGTTGTATGTACCTGTTGTTGACAGGGCTGTACTTATATCTTGAACGGGACTTTTATGTGCGCCCCCCCCCGTTTTTTTCAACATCTTTTATGTGTTTCACATATTTATTTATTGTTTTTAAAAAAGGAGAGATGTTTCTTTCTTGCTTGCCCTGGTATTTGGAGCTTATTGGGACTCTAAGTTCTGTTCCTTCTCTCTGACTTTAATACTGAAAGCGGGCAATTTTTATCTGTCTGGCGGTATTCATTGGCCAGTAGAATTCTGTGAATGGATGGGCCAATAGGAGTATTGGGTGATAGGTTTCTGTATATGTTCAAGGCATGTGTGCTGTTGATGCCCATGATTGCATACTCCTGCCATTAAGTGTGGGCACAGGATGTTTGAAAGTTGTAAATATATATATTTTTGTCTATATATACATCTTTTGTAGCATTGAATGATTGTGAATGCTAGTTGTGTCCACACTAAATTAATCATGACACGGGGTTATTGTTTATCTTTTCCTTGGGGAAATAGGTCCTATAAGGATTTCAGCAGGATGGCTCTTTTTATGATTCTTTATTGTCAGAAACAATACAGATTATATGACTTATGTCATGCATCTGATCCCTTCGGTCATCCAGTCTTCTTTTCCCTTTTTTTAAGGGTTAAGGGTTCATGTCTGTCTTCCGACGGGAGATTCTTAAAGGTTTTTAACTCTTTTCCTTCAAGGACCGGTTTTCTCGGACCTGTAAGGTTGCTTTTATTTATAATGCTCTATGACAGAGGTCATAGTTTCTATTAAGAGTCAGCTCTTGTTTTACTATTCCCACATATTCTTGATCAGTCATTAGTCTACCGGCTACTTCTCTTTGAGAACCTTTGTTGGGTTAGTTTGCAGATCCTCCTCCAGTGGGTTATAGCTATGATATTTTATTCAAAGTTAAGGAATCTGTGGCTCGATGTCTCTATCAGATGGAAAAGTTACTTACCTTTGGTAATGCTATATCTGGTAGAGACACAGTCTAGCCCCAGATTCCTTAACGTCCCACCCATCCTCCCTGCTCTGCGAAGGTCTTTGAGATAGGGTTATACCTTTTCAATGCTGGCTTTATACGCCAGTGATCTCTAGCTCAATCTATGTTTGGTCTAAACAAACTCCTTGACCTGGTCATTTAGCTTTTGTTTAAATGTTTATTTCACCACCCTTTTTTGAATGGGTGTGGTTGGTAAAGTATGTGTGTACTTCTTTTGCACCCTGGTTTAAACACCAGTGAGCAGTTTTAATGTATTTCTTCTTGGTACCATTACACCTTGACACTGGTGATGTCAATAGATCATGTGATGGTGTGACTTAACAAACAGTTAGTGTTGTAGGTTCTGTTTAACTACTGCCGTACCATTAATCACTTTTAATGATTGGTTCATAGAGGGTATGGTCCCACCCTTCGCATGGGTTATTCTCTAGGGCGCACAGTTTCTTGTGGCCCTGTATTAAAATGTATTTTATTGGGTATTTTTGTTAAATCCATGTCTGGTATTTTCATACCATTTGTTGTTTATTTTTATATTTGCTTCAAAGATTTTTTTTATCTTTTTGCCACACTGTTTCCACAACCAGTTCTTGTAGTGGCTCTGCATTCTAGCGCTGAAATGTTTCACAGTAGAAAACTGATGTCAAGGCACCGGAGAGGACTCATATGGTGCTACTGATGTCATATCCGAAGATGACATCACTACGGAGCTGACCGACGCCGACCTCTGGCACGCAGAGGTACTGCTGAAAAATCTCAGGATCCAGACTGGCGTCTGGGGGAAATTCAAAGTTAAGGAATCTGCGGCTAGACTGTGTCTCTACCAGATATATAGCGTTACCGAAGGCATGTAATTTTTCCGTTTGGCTTTAACAATGTTCTTAGTTAATTTATTTGCCTTGCAGTAGTTTTCTAAGGCTTCCACCTTTCTCTGAAAGCCACCCCGAGTATAGTCCATGACTATTAGACCATCATCATATAGGAGGAATGCTACCTGCCTCCCATCTGAAGAAAAAGGGGGGAATAGAATAATGTGGGGAGGTCTACCAAGTATAATCTAAATGGGTCGGAGACCAGGACACAGCTTTGTTTCAGACTTTTTTGTATTGTGAAGGGCTTAGCCAATCAGCCAAGCAAGCTTATTTAACCTCAGCACAATTGTCACAATACAACAATTCAGACATATTTAGCAGGCCCTAAGGAAAACCCCATGCTTACTAGTACCCTATGTACCAGGTCTGGATCAGAATCCACAGTACAACAGCATAATCAACTACAATTCTTAGTTGATCTATGTGCATGTCAAAATAAACTAAACCAGTGATCTATGTTTGAGTGATTTAGGGTAAAGGCCCCTAGTTCTGTGGGAACTATGGGCATGATTTAGAGCTTGGAGTATGGATGTTGTTCCTCCATCACAGAGGAACTGGTCCGTCCATCAGAGTGCCAGAATACTGTCTGCTGAATTTAGGGAGTGGTGCTGTAGGGTCCATCAGTAGCTTCTCAGTACTCCGTTGTTGGTTAACTAGTCCACCATTGACAATTGCAACTCCGTCAACATTGTTTGATGGACTTACAGTTCTCCACAGTTAGAGAAGGACATTGGGAACATCCCGGTGCTGTATATCAACTTATCAATCACACCTGCACCTCACACTACAAAAGCTACTACTCTAACCACACAAACTATTTACAACTCTCACCTCACCTGACAGCAACAGCACACCCAATTCAGTACTTTTAATTGTGTTCAATTCCAAAATGTCTGGTAATAGCAACCCTACATTTTCAGAAAATGAGTTATTAGTTATATTGGATGTGATAGTAGGCATTGAGTTTCAGTTGTGTAGTGCCCTGCTCCAGACAATTACACCAGGCTCTCACATGTGGATATCCACAAGTGCTGGAATGATATGTGGGGAAGAGTATGTTCCCTCACATCCAGGGCCTACCAAGATGCCCTGGTAACAAGGTCGCGGTTGCCCCAAGTTCCTCAACCTCATCCCTTGGAGGAAAAGTTCTTGTCCATACTAATACTTCTCTGCGCCTAACCAATTAACTCTCTCTGCACTATGGCTCCCCTATTCTCTAAATGACATATCTTTACTAATGAAAACTTTATAACACAAATTTTAAACATGATGTCTGTCGCTACTAAACACATACCTTGAATAATCATGGTATAAAAGTATACTTTAATTAATGGCGGTAGGTAGTCCACTTCAAGTGATTAAGTCACTAGCCTGTTAGTTGCAGTCAAAGCTATCAATAATTTAAATGTGAGCATAATCCTTGGTTGTTATGGCATAGAGCTGACAGGCTTAACATAAAAATAAAGTATTTAGGAGTAACGTAACAGAACAGTAAAATAGTCAAATACACAACAGACTAAAACCCAGACTTTGAAAAATAGTTCAAAATGTAATGTTCAAATTGAAACCCAAATGACAAAAGTACAATACGTTGAACCCGGGGTATATGTTTTTATTTTCATTCTTTTTATTTTATTTGATTATTATTTTGGGAAACCATAACCTTGGTACCTATTACACCAAATGAACTCAAAGAGAGAAATTACATTGCATATACTCTCATAAACAAAACCTTCTGTTAATGAGCGCTGGTATCTAAATATGGGACAGTGAAAGGTTATTGATTTGAATGCTGTAGCCTAAGTTGAAAAACAAACTTGAATACAAAGAGGGTGGCCCTATCAGGGCTATCAGCATTAATTGAAGAATAATCCTTCATGTGGACGAATCCTCATAGGTTATGATTAAGATGAAGTTAAAGATTAATCTAGCTTCAAAAACCCAATGGTAGTCTATCGAGTCAGTAGACTAGGACCTAGATGCGATCTGAGGCCGACAGTGAAGGAACCCTGGTTAGATACACCAAATGGATTGCTCCCAGTGAAAATATGAAAGTCAAAAACTTACAAATAATATCTAAGTCCCAACACAGAATTGGATTTAGAAGAAATTTCAGCTTTTTAAAAAAACAAAAAAAAATACAATGTCACTTTCTGTGTTTGGGCATAGACCCATTTTGGAGGAAAAAAATCAAGAGCCCCAGAGCTTCAGAGGGTTCTGCTACAAAACGTATCTGACCGGCAATTCCACTGCATCGGATTGGTTTTCAGTTTCATCCCTCTAGAAAAAAAAAACTACAGATCAGAAATATCAACAGAGTCTCGTTCTGCGTTGGGACCTAGAAACGTTTTCTTCACCAAGCCTAAAAGTTCCAGATCTTTAGCGGGGCAAATCTACACTGTGTATCTGATCAAGGCTCACGGTGTGTTTCATATTAGCCTACGCCCTGGTCTAATTGACGCTTTAACCATTATGGCACTATATTTATACAAAACGTTTAAAAACTCATATCTCTGGTACTTATTCTTTTTTTTTCGTATAGTTTTGTTTATGAAAAGGTACTCAATGTTTTGTAGGGATTATAAATTCAAGATTTTTTGAAAAATATGGCTTACTAATGTTCACATTCACACCCTTGCAGCCCTGAACTGGGAAACCACAATTTAAATTATAGATCTCACTATTGCCCACAATGAGAGGCAGAATGTTATTGTGTTGGATGGTTTGGCATGGGAAATCATGAGGGATATCATCTGCATTTTTACAAGTTCATTATATCCAATGTCACTAGTTAAACTGTGGATGGCATGTTATGCTTTGGAAGGAGTAACCCACTGTTTAACTGAAAATCACTTCATATGATTTCCTATTAGACCTTTTAATAATAATAACAATATTAAACATCACTATATCTACTCAATATGATCAGTTGTGGATATATATTGTTAGAAAAGGGCTAATATGCTTGTCAACTGAATCAGCCTACAAATGTAATGATTTTTTTAAATGTATTTAAATAATAAAGTATAACTTTATAAAGATGTTTTTATTTTTATAAGTCAACCATGCACAACACAATGAGCTACATCTATATCTGATGGCCACGGTGTCTCAAGAAACGCCACCTTCAGTAGGAGCAGCCCTCCTGCCAATGAAGAACATCTGGAAGTGCAGCGAACCCATTCTGTTTGTGTGGCCAGGGCCCTATCTCTACCCTCCTCCATGAAGACTCTTCACATACTGGCAGCAGAGTCCTGTCCATATTACATACATCTGTGCCACCTCATGAGCCCTGCTGTCCCGCACCACCATCAACTGTTGACACCCCTGCCCTGGCTCCTGTGCCAATCACAGCTATTGCAACTGTGCAGCCAGGGCAGACAATAACTGTGACCACCCTATCAAGGTCATAGGGCAGTTTTGAAAGGACTGAGGCTGGACGTGAGGCAGGGAGGGAAGCTTAGGATGCAGCTACAACTGTTACTACCATGGGCAAAATCAAGAGTGGTGCTGCTACACAGCAGGAGCACACCTGGATCAGATAATAGAACTATTAAGTGCCCATAATGATCTCTTGAGTGCTCAGAATGAGATTCAGAAGGGCCAAAATGATCTACATGAGTGTTTATACTTATCATTCTGGGGTGGTACAGGATGGCTTTAGGTCATTATCTTCAGCAGTCTCCAATATAGCTGACCCTCTCTGTGGTCAAATAGCATTTGCTGCCAGATTGGTTCCAGAAATATTTCCAGCAGGCAGCTCCTAAGAAGGAGGGATATTGTTGCCCATGAAGCCACCTATCACCACCTCTCTTGTTGACACTCAGGCAGCTTCAATGGCCTTTAGGAGGGGTCTTTCGCCAGGCCCAGTTTCGGACAACACCCAGCAGCCCACCACAAAAATAAACTCCTCTGTGAGCATCTGGACTATTCATCCCATCCACCTTTCTTTTCGCACATTTGCAATCTGCTCGTGGAATGTTGCATGGAAATGGACTCTAACCAATTGTAGGCTCATCATTAATTTCTCATACCGGTTTACTCATTTTCTGAAAATGATAAATTGTTTATTATTATCTTTGTGATTTAGTTAAAATAAAATAAATAAAATGTTTTGGAGTTAATATTCTAATACTTAGAAGTAATCTATTTTTAAAAATGCTCACAAACACCTAATGTAGAATTAAGTTGACAATTGAAACAAAGTTATATTGACTACACACAAGACACATTTCAACACAAATAACTGACTTCGATCTCATTTATTTTTACTTTAGCTATAATGATTTTTATGATGATAAAATTATTAAAGTATATATGCTTCCAAAGTCACCAACAAGGAAGCAGTGTCTGTCATTGGAATCTACAAATACTTGCAACAATGGTAACCATGCAAACAAGACACAATGTTAAGAAGTAGGCAAATAAGAAAAATATTTCATGTATAATAAAAAATAGAAAAGGTGAATTAAACGAACTTTAACACAAAATCAGCTATTGAGAAGATAAGCCATTATTCCATTATTGTAGCAACTGGTCCTCTAAACACATTAGCTACACCAGTGGAAGTCGTTTGGCTCTGTCCTCATCTTTTGTCACAAAATTTGCTCAGATATACTCATAAAATACATCGAATTTCTACCGATATGCTACAGGAGAACAAATCAACAACCAGAGATCTATAGTTTGAGACAGATACATTACTTGTCAGTTACATTAGTAGCATTGGCATCACTCCATGACATGTTCAAGTTGGGCGTGGGGGGGCTCAGATTGGAAAACCTGTTTGATCACCTACTTATGGCACTTGAATATGGAGTCATCGATCCGCCAGAATTTCTGGTCAGCCATGCAGGGGTAATGATATAGTCCCTCTAGGACTGCGGACAGTGCACCGGAATTGCTGTTGTCTGTCTTTTACAAGTTGAGAAAGAGGCTCCGGGGAACCACCATAGTGGGGTCTGGAATGTTTGGTCAGACAGAGCATTGTCAGAACTCTGAACGAATTGGTGAGGAAGCTCAACTACTCGCTGCAGAAGATACTGGCAGGCTCATCCATGAGCACGATCTGGCGTAACTTACTCCAGCTATCTAGGGCAGAATTGTTCCACTGGGACTACAGGACCACAGGCACCTATCTCATAGGGGCCATGAGGTCTTTATTCAGACAATCCTAGGGACTATAAGTTAGGCAATTCAGGTGTGATGGGCAAGAGGGCGAGTTTGTCTGTGACCTCATCGCCTTGTGGCCCCATTTTAGGCAGAAGAGAGCAGGACTGCATGGAAAAAATTGGACTGGTGTGCTGGTTTTGTCCCTGTGTCCGGGTGTTGATTTTGGGGACACCGGGCTGGCAGGAAGGGGGACTGACCTGCTGATGGGTTTGGACCTTTCTGGCCTACCCTGAGTTGCCTGGAGTTGTTGACGAAAGGGGGCTATGCCTGGTGACTGGTACCCTGGCAGGGACAGAGAGTTATCTGGTGTTGTGTATTTAGGATTGAACTGCGTTGATTTCACAGCCCTCTATGAGACAGAGGGGAAGGTTGCATTCAATGGGTGGTGATGACATGATTTTCCTGAGATACCCTTGGCGGGAGGTTCTATTGTTGGCACCACTGTTTGCCCCTGCGGGGATGTGCATTGAAAAGAATTGGTCTGACATTACATCATTGCATTCTGGTGAGGGTGGCACTGCTGTGAGAAACCTTCGCAAACGTGCCTTTTTTCAGTATATATTCCAAGAGCCAATTTGCTGTACCGACGGTGCGCTGCTTTGTCTAATCTTGATTCCTTTTATTTTTATATTCAATGTCTAGGTAACTGGTGATTGATTCCTTCTTGGGTTTTGTGTAATTAAAAAGCTATGTCTTGGTAGAACCACATAACGGCGTTTGTTTCTCTCTCTTCTGGGGGCAACAGCGAAGTAGGCTTGAGGATAACTGCAGATTTGGGTCAAAATCTCATTCGCAATTATACTTCCAGACAAGCTCTCTAAACACGTTTTAAGTTTGTGTAATGATATATATTTTTGCAGTTTTATATAACGTAAACTCGACTACATTGGAGCGCTTTACTTGAGCAACAGTTACATTACATAAGGCCACATTCAGTTTGTTTTAAGGCAAGGAGAGAGAAAGGTATGTTGAGCCAAAGTCGAGACTCGGTTCCAAAGTTGACAGGTATGGCCCTAACGCCACATCCTGTCCTATACGGGCTAAATAATTGTAAAAAGCCTATTGGGCCATTAAGGATCACACATGTGCCTTCGGTTGGATTATTAGTTTAAAAAATAAGCGTAATGAATGTAAAGTAAACCACATTAAGGCGTGATCTTTCATTTAAGTGCGATGGTTGCAGCCCCTTAATTCACTCACAGACCCGTGGATGCGACTGAGTAGTCCACCCATGCTATCAGTCACCTGGGACGTGATGCGTCATGGTTCATATGTCACATGTATTTGTTGGGTTTCACAGGAAGCAGAGCGACTGTGGGAGTCCAGTGTGCCCTTGTGTGAACAGGTTAGACTGTAATCTTACACTTCTGAGGCTGTAATTTACAGATAAGTGGCCGTGTAAAACTGCTGATTCACGTGGATGCAATACATTCACCATCAGCGGTATTGTCTCTGGCGGTATTACCCCCTCCATAAAACAGCATTCATTTTCATTGGGAGTCTGCAAATGTTATCACACTGGCAGCCCAACTCTAACTCATGGCCCTTTTTCCTTTGGGGACAGAACGGGCCTGTAACCTTGATAAAAAATACGTTTGGGTGGGTGGGGGTGGTAGGGAGGCTTTGGGATAAATGAAGTCGTTTAACTTCTTCCCGTTGCTTGATGTTTCGAGGTTGATTGATGGGCGTTTCCCATAAGGAGTGGCTGGTGGTTGGTTACACAGTATCGTTACCAAGAGAAAAGGCCAAAGAAAGGGAGAGAACGGGTTACTGGCCTAGCATTTCTCTCCGTGTTTTAGGGAGAAAAGCTGCTCTTTGATGAGTTATAGCTGCAGGCTATCCCTTTACATTTTATTGTCAGAGGTCCCGTTATTGATGCCCGGGCCCTGTTTTAATTCACACCCCTCTCCACTAATCAATTACAGCGTTTATCCATTCATCAGGAATTGTGACAGGGTCAATAACTGTTCCCCAGTTTTGTGGGCTCCCTCGCTTGTTATCCGGCCAGTCGTAACATTCAATGGGGCGGGTCGTGAGCAGATCCTCGTTTCCCATGCTGGCCGGCTCCACCAGGCCCTGTTAGCTGTAAAACCTCCGACTTCTCTCGGCCGCCCTTTTGCCTTATTTGGGTGCAAGCCTCTTGAAGACGGGCCTCAAAGGGTTTAATTGTTAACGAATTTACTCAGTTCATTTGAAAATCTTTTATTTCGTACATTAGTTTGTCGTGGCACACCCGAGATGCTCTAAATTATCGCGGGAATTACAGGCCTTTCATTTTGGCAAGCGTGTAGCTGACAGAGGGCGTCCTGTAATTGGACAGTTCAGTTATGGTGCTTAAGTTACAGTGGCGGCGAGGACTGTAACAGGGTCCGATTATCTTTTTATGACAGCTGCACCAACATTTAATTGTTTCTCGTCCAAAGGCGGAAAAAAGGCCCTTCTCTTCTGTAGATTTTTCCATTGTTCTACATGTCACTTAGCTGTCGAGGGCCATTGTCTGCACGCTTTTCTCCGGTCTCCTTTAGCGGCAGTGAGTTGTGTCATTCCCTCACGATCAGCACTTTTGTTGTCTTTGTTGTTTGCTGCACCTCAGAAGTCCATCTTTTCTTTCATCTCCTTCCCATTCATGCACGAGGGAACAGTTGTGCTCTGTTGTGGGGATGTTCCGCTGGATTTCGAACAGTGGGGTTTCTTTCTCCTCTCCCCCGCACCGCACAATGAGACTGAATGTCTGGTGCTCACTGCATAGACTAATCTGCCAGGTTATTTTGTTCCTAAGAAGTCAATAAAAACGCTACATTTACACTCGAGCCCTTGGCGTGCTCTTCAGTGTTTGCCTTGACGTCTCGGGCTATACATCTGTTTGTTTCTCACTTTTAAATATAATCCTCGCTATTAAATCCAGGCATGGGATCAACAAGCACTTAAAATGGGGGGGGTGAGATGCAACTGGCAGTGGGGCTGCTTTCACACTACAGGACTTGGCAGCCTGCACAAGCCAGGGCAGGATATTGGGAACTGCAGCCAGATCTAATTAACAGAGACGAAAACTGAAGGCTGGCGGGAACCGGTGTCATTGACACGCTTTGCGCACACAACCGTAGTCTTCGAGGCAGGCTCAATTTTTAGATTCTGAGCAGGAAAGTTTTAAACGCGTCTGAGCAACGAAAGGGTGTTTGAATTGTTACCAGGGCTGTTTTAGTAAGTGGTCTGTATGTTGTACTGTTGAGTCGAGCTGACAAAACAAGAATCATGGCGGCGCAGAGTATGATTTCTCAGAACCACGGTCCTCACAAGAGGTTAGCCCACATTCTTTTTGCAGTTATCGGGTTTCGGGCATGTTGTTCAATGCTGCAGCCAAAATCAGTGATAAAAGGCACTGGGAGGGGCAGAGAGAGGTCTGAGGCTTTTGTTTTCATAAGGATGACAAATGCAAAAAAAAATGTGATGGGCAGAATGCAGAACAATGTCATACATTCACCCCAGTACAGAGATCTGGGCCTAACTCCATCGTTTTTTTGCTCACCATGCCATTCCAGTTTGAACCCAGCCATATGCAAATCAGTCTTGACCCTGTGCCTCATTGGAAAGTCCAGCCCGAACTGCCAAGCCAGGTCCTCCCTGGACTAGAAACAAGCATCTTAGGACCGGTTTCAGGGTTTGACCCCTCATCAGCCAGGATAGCTTGACTCCAGTGGCATGGAAAGCAGGGGACCCACGTCTGGGCATACCCGTCCCACTCAGGGTGACAAATGCAGAAAGAACAGTTGAACAGAATGCAGAACAATGTCATACATTCACCCTACTACAGAGATCTGGGCCTAAATCCATCGTTTTTTGCTCACCATGCCATTCCAGTTTGAAGCCAGCCATATGACTGGGGGTGAATGTATGATTTATTCAGCATTCCGTCCATCATTTGTTTGCGTAGCACTTTTCACCCTAAGTGGGATGGGTATGCTCAGACGTGGGTCCCTTGTTCACTGTGCCTGTGCCACTGGATTCAAGCTAGCATGGCTGAGGAAGGGTAATACCCAGAAACCGGTCCCAGGATGCTTGTTTCCGATCCAGGGAGGACCTGGCTTGGCAGTTCAGTCTGGACTGTTCCCATGAGGCACAGGGTCAAGACTGATTTGCATATGGCTGGGTCTAAACTGGGGGGCATGGAGAGCAAAAGAGCAATGGATTTAACCCAGATCTCTTGACTGGGGGTGAATGTAAGATTTATTCAGCATTCTGTCCATCTTTTGGTTGCGTAACCCTTTGTTTTCATAAGGGTCCACTCGCTTAAAATCCCCACTTATAAGGTCATGGACAGGGCCGGACTGGCCGTAGCGGGCACCGGGCAATCCCCCGGTGGGCCGCACGGGTGGGGCTGGTTTTGTTACAGGACCGTTTTTGCAGCATAACTGCAAAATCGTCCCTGTAACAAAATAGGCCGAAAACCGGCCCTGGCAAAGAGTTCGGCGGCTCCCCAAAGCCCCGGGGCGGGGCCGGCCAAGCACTTTGCCAGGGCCGGTTTTGGTTCCCAGTCCGGCCCTGGTCATGGAACATAAACAAATCGAACAGGCAGTACCAATGTACCCCCTCTACCAGTTTACCTGCCATACAACGAGACGGATGTTAGTGTAATTGAACATTGCTTAGAGTGAAAGGCTAAAGTCCCATTTCCTGTTGTGTGGCTGTAAGTTTTGGTTTAATTGCCGTATCTTCTTCATCAGCGTGGAGGAGGCTTAAAGTTCTTTCGCTTCATGCAGAGACGAACCACGTTTTGGCCTACTTTACTTCTAAAGAGGCCTGGGGACTTCAGATGCTCACTAATCTTCGACAATCCTTTCTTTTATCTATGATCCTATAATAGAGATGGTGTTATGTGCAGGTTTGCTGTAGCTCTGCGTCGCACAGAAGGAAATCAAACTGTAGAACACATGAAGAAACTGATCATGTTACACAACTCTCTTGTGGGCATTCTTTGCCATGCCCACAGCACAACACCTGATGGTTATAGTGCTAGTGACTATGGCGCAAGGATACAGCGATTTCATGCAAATGAGCTGGGGGTCCCGCTACTTCTAACGCTTGTGATAAGGCCTCATGCCATGGTGACTACAATATCGCAGCTGGATAGGGGGCTAAACCGTTCATTTAAGCCTTAAAATGAGCAAATCGTGTTTTATTTCAGTGCACGCTATTCAGTGAGGGTGTAATTAAAGTGTTCAAATCTCTCTTAGGTATTGAGTTTTGTACCACAGTGACGTTTGAAAGGTTATGCCTTGTATTGATAAAGCCACACACACAGATGAGAATTTGCAAACTCAAACTGCACCCCGTTCCAGCTGCCTGATCATAAAGTCGCATTGATTCACAGATACTGCATTTTTATTACTTTCTAAAAATGCAATTGATGCAGACCAAGAGACTTTGATCTTTGCTGCGGCATTACAGAAAAACTCTTTTTACTTTCATAAAGAAAACGCAGAACTCTTTTTACAACACATCGCCATCCCCGTGGACTGTTATGCAGTGTTTGTCACCTAGTTTACCTTATGCACAATTCTATATACAACACAGCATCACCCCCTTTGAATATGTTATGCAGTGTTTGCCACCTGGTTTAGCTTTTCACTGTTGTCGCTCATATATTGGCCATGCTGTTTTCGTATCTTAAAAGTGCTGGGACTAATTGACCAAAACCTGCAGATATCTCCATATATTAGACCTATACTAGCGATTTGGACAGACTTCTGCATATTTGAGAGTTTGCATAAATCCACAGACGTATGTCTGAAAACATATGCAAGTTTAATTATTCCGAATACTTACATTTACGCATGTATTTTTTTTTCAAAAACGCAATTTTTTTTCTGAGTTGACAAATTCCCTTTCTTTCAGTTCTAGAAATAGAGATTTACTGGATTTTTGGATCTTATCTGCGCATTTACTTAATCCGTATTTGGGGCTAGAGCGGAAGGCAGCGGCAATGCCTGTGAATATCAGAAAAACTGCACCTTTTATGTGTTCACGTTCCTTCTGAAAAGCTCATATTCTCATACCTAACCCATACTGTACATTGGGCCACACCACCATGCCTGTGAATTTTCCAGAGTGGTAACGTCCATCGCTGGGTTTACATTTCTGTGTACAATGAATCCGTAGCTGTCATTTGGATGGCACTTTTTGTGCACTGAATTAAACCTTGTGTGCGCAAACCGTTTTGTAAATCAGGCCTCTCAGTGGTTTTCTCACTCTTGTAATTTTCTTTCCTCTCTTCATTTTTGACATTTTTTTTATCTTTGCCTTTCAATCTTTGCATTGCATTTCATTTGTTGGGTCTTTGCTTGATCTTTTTTAAAGCTTATTTTGTACACCAGTTAGTTCTTTAAAACTTGATTGTCAGAAATGTCACTTCCAATCACTCAATCCACAAATATAAAATAAAATAATATAGCGATAAAAGATGGATGCAGAATAGGGATACGATGTAAGGTTAGTGTTAGAATGCGACTAGAGTTGTAGGCTAGCATAAAATCTGTGTTTTTAGTTTGTGGAAAGGTCTCGACTTTGAAAGACACTGTCAGTCTTTCTCATACATTATGCATATTGACTCATGTGTTGCATCACTTTAAATGCTGAAGTTCATATAGGCACGGACGCATGCTAACTGTTTGAGAAGACTAGCGTGTTTTATGTGATTCTCACCAGCGCCCCAGACATGCTACAGAACAAGCATTTGCAATTCAATCGGTCTCACCTTTGGGACCTTATATGTGTTTAGCCATGAAACATATTATCCTGGGTCATGCACCGCTAGGGATTGAATAGCTATACAATGACTACACACTGGGTCATGTAGTGTGAGTCAGGAATACATGCTTGCCTCTGATGCGCCTAGACGTGGCGAAATAGTGGAAATAGCCAAAAGTTGTAAGGGGTGTAGGGGGCCAAAGGCATGTGTTAGAACCAAGGTCTGTGGTTAAGTATGGTAACTGAGGCCTGCAGACAGATTCAGTAGAAGCTGTGGCTGTAAGGGATCATGGTCACAGCTGCAAATGGAGACAGGGATGTAGACCAAAGAACTAGCTTACCAGCCAATCTCATGGGCAGGTCTAGGTCACACTACTTAGAGCATTGTTCATTCTTGGTCATTGTCAGTAGTCCTATTGACTGTATAGAAATTGTACCTGCACGGATCTTGGTGCAAAACCCAGTCCTGTGCACCCCTGGCCTTGATATTTGTGCTGGGATCTTGCACAGGGCCCGAATGGCCATGAGTTTATCTGAGTAGCTGAATGACCAGAGACAGGAACTCTTAACAATAATTCTGCTAGGAGCAATCAACAGAAAAGGTGAGAAAAGTTTCCTAATCATGCTTTCTGCCAGTGTCGTTCTTCAGGGGAAAGAACTTTGATAGATGTATGCATAACTGTTGTATATTTGGCTACGGTCACATGTGTTTGTTTTGTGCTCAACTTGAACATGTGCAAGTCCTAAAGCGCTCGAAGCCACATGGCCACATTAGTGCTAAATAAAAATGCAAAAATTAATACAATGTATGTGGTCACATCCTACTGTGACCACTTGTATGTGATAATGGACAAGGTACACCCCTTCCCCACTATTCAGCTGCCAAAATTTGGCGTGCTGACAAAGGTAACACCTAGGGAAGGTTTTGCCTATTAGCAACACTACATCTATTCTCTCACTCGCCAGTATTAAGTGCCATATTGACAAAAATAGCTGCATTGTTACCAGCGCTATCAAGGCCTGAGACTTTGACGTGAAGCACTACATGACAGCCGATACACGCTTCCTGTTGAGATTCATGCGGAACCCAACAGACCTGTCGGTATGAAACTAGACAGGGTCACTCGGTCTTTTATCCTTGCGAGGTGTATAAAGAGAGTACTGACAAGTAACAGGAATACAACGCCATGAAAGGGTAACATCTGTGGTAATAACTCCCATATACAAAACACATTCCAACACCCCCTTGAAGACACACGCAGCATATTATTTTTGGCAGCCCATTAGAGAAACATATCGATTTTCTGCACTCTAACTGAACACTCAATTTAGATGTAAATTCGCCAACGTTTATCAGGCAAGCAGCAGTCCATGCACCATGTTTTATATCAACATAAAAAACGTCGCTGAATATTTCCGTTTGAAAGTTTTTTTCCCTCCCTTTGTTACCTCTCTCCCCAACTTCCCTAAAGCCCCTCGCGGGAACGAGGGGTTTCTTTAGCCTCATCCGCAGCCCGTATATCTGTCAGGAGGGGGACACAGTGATAGAATCCCCGCAACAGCAAAGCTGTGCAACGCATCCCCGTGCCCTCTGGCACACAACTCCATTGTTTACTTACCCCACGCATGCCTGCGTTCTTGTGGGTCTCCGCCTGGAAGTCGCAGCGCTTTCCGTCAGCGCAGTACAAAGAATGCTCACGAATACAGGGATGCAACGCAGCTGCAAGGGTTACTTTTACACCCCGACACCCAAAACAATTGAGGGACCTGAAAGTGACGCCGCGACTCCCGGGCGGACCCCCACAAGGCCGCAGGCACGCGAGGGGTAAGTAAACAATGGAGTTGTGTGCCAGAGGGCATGGGGCTGCGTTGTTTAGCTCTGCTGTTGCGGGGGTCAATCACTGTGCTTCACCTGATAGATATGCAGGCTCCGGCTGCTGTGTGCCACAGAGCAGTGGAGGGCCGTATAACAATGTTGTCTTGCAGCTTTGAAAGTGAAAGCACGCACAGCACATCATCATGCCTGAAGTAGGACAAAGGCAATAAAAAAAATAGTGCTTACAACACTAAAATAACACGTACCGTGTAAGAACCGAAGTAAAGGGGCCAGTAGCCATGGGAGCTTACAAATGACGACACAGTGGTACTAAGGAGGGACTAACACGCCTATTAAGGAATCAGAAGCCAGCATTTAGGAAGGACAAAGACACAAGCTAATGAAAAATATGGGTGGGGGAGTGGGCGGGACCTCTCATCAGTACACTACTACAACAAATCGCCAGAGCAACGCTTGCTCGCTGGCTCAGGCTCGACCTAAAAAGAGAATAAAGTCTGTAGCTTTCCTGAGCTACAGCTGTAATTTTGGCAGGCTTGACATTCCACAGGAGTAGGACTCAGGGAAATGTGCAATTTTTATTTTTTCCCCTTTTTCCTCATATGGAAATTTTATTTTGGTGTGAAAAACTCTCCCCGCCCACATCTTTTGAAAAAGGTGATTTGTTGGGACAATTCCCCAACTTTATTGCACCTTCTTGAAATAGGCATCAGTTTAGAAGAGCTGTGAGTGCAGGGTAAGAGGGCAACGCAAATGTTTGCAAATACCCACAAAGGTATGATTTTGTAGGTGTTCACCATTTTGCAATACCTACTTCAATGGCATGTCCTTGAACATCTAATTTTCCCGTCACTACCTGAAACTAGGAGCAATCAGAAAGCCACCATTTGTGAATTTAATTCTCAGATGCCACTATTTGCGCTTGTACGGTTCAAATGGCTAAAATAATACATGTGGCCCATTGAGCGAAGAGTATCGCTAGCTTCCAGAATCCGAACCAATGTCTAGTAGCAAAACAGAATAGTTTTTTGTTCCCTTAAACATTCTTATTTGAATCATGGGAGCTTTCCATCCCCAAATATCACACTCAGTGCATCCTAGTGTACTCGCTTAGTGATATATTTTTACATAAATATAATGCTCATTTGTGCCTAGCCCCCTAAGATCTTGCCTAGACTTGCTTTAGAAACCTGGGCTGAGGCTACAAAAGCCTCATCTACAGTAGGATTGCACTAACGCTGTCAGCCAGACACCATTTGTTCACCCTGGACTTTACTTTTGCAATTCAATGCATTATGGGGCTTGTTGAGCAGTTTGACAACGCTTTCTACATGCGCATCTGTCATAGTGTGGCTAATTTGCACTATTGACAACACTTTCCTAGTACAATTGTTACACTTGCTACTGTCATCCGTAGCAGACAGCTACCGATTTTTACAATTACTCTTACTAACTAGCTTAATTGTTCCATCATGATTATATTACCCATTTATGTTTTTATCCAACTACCTCAAATCTAATTTCTTCTGTTATGGCTTGTATATAGAATGAAAAATGACAAGCAAGGATGAAAATCGAGAACTCGTGCTTCATGCTGTCAGTTGTATCCCTTTGCACCAGCCAAACATTTAATAGACCGTTTTTTTTACAATGTGTATTGATCTATATCGACCTGCTTTGAAAACAGCAGGCACAGAACTATAGTTTGCCAGATTATGCAGGTGTACAGCGACCACTTCACAAACTGGGAGGTGCCAACCCTTGTAGGTAATCAGATATTTAAGAGAAATCATCATGCATGGACAGTGATAAATCAAAGTCCCAGGGGTGGCAAAAGTGACATCACATACCTTTTGACTTCAATGACATCACAAGAAGTGACATCATATGACCCCTGTCCCTGACTTTTTCCAGGAAGGCATTTCACATAACCAGACATTGCAACAGTTGAGGATTTGCATTGGATAGTATCACAAAGTAATGCAAAGTTTCGCTTTAAGCAGCTTTTTGTTATTTTCTTTAATCAAGGGGCGTTTTATGGATGTTGCATGGGATTCCCACAGGGGTGTCGCCCCACTGCTCTCAGAGCAGTGGAAAAATGAAATGATAAAAACGTTATAATTTTATTTTTTTGCAGCTACCGGGCTAAGTTAGGGCGGGGCCAAACTGGGGTCACCGGTGAAGGAGTGGTAGGCACACTCTAAATGCGCATGGCGGTCTGGCCACCTGTCTTGGGCCGGCCAAACAGTCATGCGCACTTTGCATGTTCTCCACCAGGCTGTAATGCACAGTGGGTGGAGAACATGCGCAGGCTCATAGTGCCATCTGAGCGCCGAACCACGGCGCTCAGAGCAATCACTACGGTGCTGTCATGGTGACAACAGCATGGTGATCAGCTTAGGGGAGCCTGTGTGCTTCCTGCTTCCGGACTCGGAGTCAGGAAGAGAAGCGGCGAGATGATGGTGGAGGGACGCCGGAATAGGTAAGTGGGGTTTTAAAAAATATTTATGTTGATTTCAAACCCCCCCCCCACCCTGCCACCCCCGTTTTATACCCGCTGCCACCCCCGTTTTCCACCAGCCGCCACTGGGTGCCTATGCAACCACCTATGGGATTTGACCAAATTCCTATCTACAAACATTGGTAGAGAGGTATTTGCACCAAAATCTTATGCCTCTTAGAGCCAGGTGTAACAAGGAGAATTTTTTTAATTTCTTGTTTTTCCAACTTTGCATGTGTGCTGTATTGTACAGCACCCATACAAAGGAGAAAACGCCTTAAAGCATAGTTTTTGTACTGGAAGGGACGCCTTCCTGTACAAAATCTAAGCTGCACAGAATGCACACACCTTGCACTCTGGCACAAGGGTATTTGCATTGGCACATGGCTGCCAAAAGTGCGCTAGCGCACTGGGAGAGGGAAACTATGGCACCTTAAACGCAAGACAATGCAGCAACTTTGGTGCAGAGTTGCCTTGCGGCAAAGAATAGTAAATCTGGGCCTCAGTCTCACACAATCTTACTCACTACCTGTAACTTGACTCTCATTCACCTTCACTCACACACACACTTACACATACAGAAACGTTTTCTCACACACGCGCTTGCTCTCTCTTTAAACACGCTCTCACAGGCAAGCACACATACAGCAGACGTTTTAAAACAATTTTTACTGATCACAGCTTCCACCACAGGTCCTAATGAGCTCCATATTTTATTACACTAACAGTGAATAAAAGTATGATAAAAAACAGCCCGACAATAAGGAATGCGGAGGCCCCATATGTTCTTGGCACTGATTTTGCCACCCCTGAGGCCAGGGATTACAAAGGCAGTGCTAGGGGTCGCGGCGTCCCCTAAATGACGTCCATGTCGTCATTTTTAAATACTCTGTTGCAGTGGAAAGGGGAGATTTGGGTTGTAGCATGAACATGAGCTCTGAGACGTATCCGCAAGCAGGCTACTCGAACGCGTCTTTTTTAAGTACACCTTATACCACAGAATTGCGATTTTATTTCTCAAATTCACCTTTTGTGCACTAAAGTGACACTTGGACGTTCAAAAAGTGTTTGTGTTTGCCAGTGGCAGGCACTGCATTGAAGGTAGTCCCGTTTCAGAAACTCTTTCCACAGTGACCCTGAAAGTCAGGTTTCTGTGTTTTACCAACATATGTATTCCGTGTCTCAATTTTGCTATCCTCTGCCCTGCAAGTGAAATGCCATTTTCTAACCTCTGGACCCCGCTTCCCAGTTCTGAGTCACACTTAGAAGCAAGCTCGAAGACCAACTGAACATCAGTGGGCAAGGAAAAGAAATACATCGAAAATAGGGAATTGTAGCTGTCAGAATCAAAATTGATCCTCTGTAAGTGAGACAGTTGAAATACATGTCTAGAACCAAGGTTAAAAAACATGGGCAACTTTTTCTGGGTTGCCTCTCCACTAGCTGAGAAAACATGGGCAGCAATAATATGTTTAACACTACTTTGCAGGCACAGTCTAGTCCAAACCAACATCATAATTGACATTGTAGTAAGGATACCGCTATTATGTTTTGAAAATCAATGAAGCTATTTAATTTATATCATACAAGTTTAGATGTTTATAGTTTGAAGACACCCTTGTCGTTCTAGGTGCTGTTATCTTTTTTGTGGAATAGATTTTTCCTTCGGGTTTTACGTCATATAATTGTAAATATTTGAGTCAAGATGTTTAAACTTCCAGCAGTGGTGCATGCTGTTTCCAAGTGTCCCACCCATGACTCTTTTACTTTCCCTTAAGATTTCGATTATATTTTTGTGTGTTTAAAAAAAAAAAATGTGAATTGTCTTTTAAAACACATGCTGCCCTTCTTCCCATATGCTCCTCAGGATTCTTGGGTACTGACCCTATGAGATGGAGAGAGAAAACAAAAGTTACTACAGAGTGACAGAAAGGTGATTCCAAAACTTTACCCTAATCATACGTAAAGTGAAGATAATGTAACGGTCTCTGTTGCAAACCATCTACATTTTTTTTTTTTTTTTTTTGGAAAATATTTTTATTGGAAATTTCAACACAAATCAACGTACATTGACATTGAATAAATCAGCATTTCGACCATTAGAAAGTGTACAGACAGTCAGAGAGCATCTTCACCATACAATAACATAGCAGTGGTGCGAGGCACCGCATTGGCCTCCAGTTGCATCATGTAGTATTACAGCAGTTCTTAATCTACGTATCTATCTACGGTACTTTCTCAGTCACTCAACTCCGACTCTGAGGTCTCACGTGGGGGGTCGCATATGTTCCCTCTGTACTTATTCCATCCTCCCCACACCTGGGTCCACTTTTTTTTTGGGGCAGCCTCTATGTACGTATACTGTTTTTTCAACGACCATTGTGGTATCCATATCCTTACACCATTGGGATAGGGTAGGGGGCTGTCTGGATCCCCATCTTTGGGCTATGTTGCGCTTTGCCAATAATAGTCCCAGTGTCACCCAGAGCTGCGCCACACGGCCAAGGTCCGTAGGCTCCCATACATTGAGGAGGCACCTCCTTGGTTCCGGAAGAGTCGCAACTTTTGTCACCTGGGAGAGTGTACGCATGATCGCCCTCCAGTACTGGGCCATGACGGGGCATTCCCAGAGGGTATGGAAGAGACTGCCATCCGCACCACACTGCCTCAGACAAAGCGGTGAGTCCGTCCGTTTAAGTTTATATAGAAGTGTGCGTGTATAGTATGTGCGGTGCAGAATTTTTAATTGGACCAGTTTCAGTTTGGAGGATATCCCCACCTTCTTCGGGGAGGAAAGTGCCGCCTGCCAGTCTGTCTCGTCAAATGCTCCCAGTTCTGTCTCCCATTTCGCCTTAAGGGCTAGAAATGGATCTGGTTGGTTATTTATCACCTTCCGATATGTCAAAGACGTAGCCCTCTTAGTCAAATGCTCCATGAGGAGTCTATCCTCCAGGGGCGAGGACTCCGCCAACCGAGTCCCAGGCGGGACCACCGCCCGGAGTGCGTGCCTGATTTGCAAATAGCGAAATTTCTCAGTATCTGCCAGGTCATATTCTGCTTGCAAGTGGGCAAACGTGACTATGTCACCTTTTTGCCAGAGATCACCGACCCTCAAGATTCCAATCAGATCCCATTGTTGAAACCCCTTGGAAGTACGCAGCACTCCCAGCTGTTTCGCATTCCATAGCAGGGTGGCCTGAGTTATCTTCCCTTCCCAGCCAAGAGCACGTTGCGCCTCAAACCATACCCGCAAAGTGTGTACCGTTGGGCCCGTAAGGCAGCGTTTCCTAGTGTAGTTATAAAGCGCCCCCAGAACCCCTCCCGTCCCCAGCAGTTGACGATCCATCCGGTAAGCCGGATCGTCCCGCGGCACGTGAAGCCACTGGTTTATTACCATAAGCTGTGATGCCCAGTAGTATATCTTAAGATTAGGGAGGGCGATACCTCCGTAGTACCAGCCTCTGGTCAGTTTATGGAGCGCTATCCGTGGCGTCTTATCTTCCCACAACAAACTAGTCACTTCTGCGTTTATGGCAATAAAGTATGCAGGAGCAACCGGGAAGGGTGTGTTCTGAAGCAGGTAGAGAAATCTGGGAAGCGCCATCATTTTAAAGAGGGCAGCTCGTCCCAGCAGTGTCAGAGGCAGGGAGCACCAGTGTTTAACGTCGCGCCGGAACCGAACCAGGGGTTGTGTCAGATTTTCCGCGACAAATTTCGCTTTATCCGCTGTCACATATATTCCTAAGTATTTGAAACCGTCTTCTACCACCCGAATGTCACACCCCCTAGGGAGCTGCGGTGGGGAGCCCTGGAGCACATAGAGATAGGATTTTTCCCAGTTGATCGTGTAGCCGGATACCCTCCCGTATGACGCACAAATATCGAGGAGGCAGCGTATCGAGCGCGCCGGCGAGGCCAAGTACAGGAGGACATCGTCCGCATACAGAGAGATGCGGTCCTCCCATCCTCCACTTTAGGCCACGGAGGACCGGGTCCTGTCGCACCCATGCCGCCAGCGGCTCCAATACTAGTGCAAAGAGAAGTGGGGAGAGGGGGCATCCCTGTCGCATCCCCTGTCCCAAGGGGAAAGTGTTCGAGATATGCCCATTTACGACCACCTGCGCCATAGGCTTGGTATATAAGAGCTGGATCCAAGCGCAGATCTTGGGGCCAAACCCCAGGTGGCGAAGAACAGCAAAGAGAAAAGACCATTCCACCAAATCGAATGCCATCCGGGCGTCTAGTGAGAGAATGACTGCGTCCTCCTCTATCGAGGAGCGATGCGCGAGGACTCCACTGGAATTCCATTTGGCCCCAGCGCCTTTCCAGCACGAAGGGAGGCTATTGCAAGTGTAATTTCCTCCGTGGTCAGATCCTTTTCTAAGGCCGCCACCTCGGACGGGGCCAACGTGGGCATGGCAATGTCTCAAAGGAACGCCAAATTGTCCATAACAGTGGATGTGGCCTCCGGAGTGTAGATCTTTTTGTAGTGCATCGACAGGGCCTCCGCAATGTGCTGGGGCTCTGACGTGAAACCACCAGTGTCTAGCTGGATCCGCGCCACCCATCTAGCCGCACGTTTCTTTTTCTCCAGCCAGGCTAACAATCTACCCGCCTTATCCCCTAGTTCGTAGATCGTATGCTGCGTTGTAGTGTGTCTAGCTTTTGACGCCTCCCAGACATATGACTTATATTCTTGTTGCGCCATCAGTACTCTATGTGTGGTGTCTTCATCTATGTATGTTGCAAGGTCAGCCTCGGCCCGGGCCACCCTCTGTTCAAGGTCGTGTATCTCGTTTTGCTGGTTTTTCTTATGATCAGCCACCATCGAGATGGCCTGCCCTCTAAGGACCATTTTGTACGCCTCCCACAATGTCGTTGGGCTCGCCACTGAGTCTTTTTTTTCAGCGAAATACTGTCTGGTTGTCACAAGGAGAGCTTTATTAATTTTGGGTATTTTGAGGTAGCCAGGGTGAATTGGGAATACCCTACGTCTCTGTGGGGTGAAGGTTGCATATGTGATGAGGACTGGTGAGTGGTCTGAAATGCCCCTAGGCAAATGTGTTACCTCCATCATCCCCCTCAACCCCATCGCCGATGCAAAAATGTAGTCTATTCGAGAGAGACTGTTATGGACCCCTGAGTGAAAGGTGTATTGTCGTTCCTCCGGGCAGTGGGCCCTCCAGGTGTCTATGAGGCCCAGTGCCTCCGTGAATTCAAGCAGTTTGGGAGTAGCGCTGCCAAGATCCCTGGTGGGCGACCTGTCCATTATCGGATCCATCGTCGCATTAAAGTCTCCGCCTATTATTAGTTCCCCTTGTGGCAGCGTCAGCAGAAACTCTCCCAACGCCAGGAAAGTTGCCTGATGGAGTGTCGGGGGGACATACACCGTCACTAAGTTATATACTTTTCCCTCCCACTGGCAGGTCACCGCCGCAAAACGACCATGTTCCCCCCTGCGGGAGTCAACAATGATTAGTGGGAATCGCTTATTGACTAATATGCCCACCCCACGTGAACCCGACGTATATTTAGAATGTACCACCATTTTATAGCCCCACCTATCCAGTGCCTTTGTAGTCGTGCCCACTAAATGCGTTTCCTGCAGGAGTGCCACTGCTGGCCCTTTACGCTTGAGATATTGTAGGACCAGTCCCCGTTTGATTTTATCTCCCAAGCCATTCACATTCCAGGACAGTACTTTAAACAAAGGGCTGGAGGATTGCGGGCTCCCTATATCTGAGCTAGTATTAGCCTCTACAGTGGGCATTTGCGCTCTGTCCGTCATGCAGGGTAGTATGAAATATCATGAAATGTACACTTAACCACTGTTCCATACCATACATAGCTTGCTTCAATCGCCAATGTGTAGACTCAAAACAGAAAACAAAACATAAAACAACTTTCGCGTGTTGCCCCCGTCCCTCCACCCCCCTCCCTGCCTCCCTGCCCAGCGGATTTCGAACTACCCGCCACCCCAACTTAGCAGAGTGCTTAGTTCCCATAACTTAGTACTTGCGTATAGGGGAGGAGCTGCTCCCTGCCAGTCGCCCTCTCCCTTCACCAATTGCGGGTCAATGCGAGAAACCAGTTATTAAGGACAGTAAATTGCAGTCTTCCAACGTCCCTACAGTTGCCCCGCCACTCGTGACCGCGGGGATCCCCCCAACTCTCCACTCCAAATACCATTCAGCAGTCCAGTCTTTCCTCTTAGACTCATTCCGGTGGCGTGCGCTCCATGTCTTCTGAGCCAGCGGTCTCCGGCGCCCTGGAAGATCTAGAATGCTGTTTATGGTCTCGCCCTGCACAGCTAGCGTCCTTCACCGGGCGCCATCCCTCCAACCACTCCGCGGCCTCCGTCGGTGTGGCGAAGAACCATGCCCGTCCCTCCGCCTCCACCCGCAGTTTTGCTGGATAGAGCATCGCATACTTGAGTTCACGAGTGCGCAACTCCTTTTTTATGGTCATGAAATCGCGACGCTGCTTCATCACTGCTGCAGTATAGTCCAGATATAGGGTTACCGTACAATTGTCCACCTTCAGCGGGGGGGGCGGTACGCGCTGCTTGCAGGATAGCGTCCCTGTCTCGGAAGTTAAATATACGCACCAGGATCGGCCGCGGGGGGGGCCCCTGGTCTAGGCCTACCTCCGGGCACCCGATGCGCTCTTTCCACTGAGAAAAAGTTTGATAGCCCACGTGGCTGCAGCTGGTCCGTGATAAGTTTTTCTATGAAAAGGTCCAGAGCCGGCCCCCTCTCGCTCTCCGGCACACCTACTACGCGTACATTGTTCCTTCTAGACCTTCCTTCCTGATCATCAAGCTTTTCCAGCAGCTGTTTTTGGACCAGTTCCAGTGCCTGTATTTTCTTTTTACACTCCGCCGTGTCGCCAGCAAGGGTCGCCGCAGCCGTTTCCACCTCCGACAGTCTTGTGCTCATTTTAGATACGTCGGCCCTCAGCAACGTTATGTCCGTCGAAATTGTCCCTATCGAGACCTGCATCTGGGTCAGTGTGGCCATTACATCCTGGAGGGTGATTTCCTTAGGCTGGTCGGGGGGGGCGAGCCCACTCTGTCCCTCTGGTACGCAAATTTCTCAAGTTTGGTGTGTGGCCCCCCACTTTGCCCCCTACCTTCCATAGTGGCCAATGCGAGCGATATTTCCCCCTACCGATCCGGGTCTCCGAGAGGGGGTGAGGCGCAGCAGGGATCTAGCAATCGCCGCCGCCTGCCACGAGGTCTTCCACGTGCGTCCGTCTGTTTCCCCGGTGTCCTGCCGCTGCCCCCAGGAGTCCAAAGCTCACCTCAAGTCGCAGGCTTCTGGAACACTGCGTCCCGATCCAGTGCCGGGACCCTCACTGCTCAGTCATCACCTTAAAGGCCAATGTCAGGCTCCCTCGAGTGTCCCGCACGCCAGCCCGCTGCAATCCACTCTCAGGGCACCGCTTCAGGGACCTGCCACTGCTCCGGAGAAGCCCCAGCGCCCCTCCGGGGTCGTAGAATCAGCGAAGGGGACGCGACGCCAAGGGCGCCCGCCCTCTGCCCCCGTGCCACAAAATGCCACTCCGGCGCCGCCCCAAGCAGGCCTCTCTTTCCGAGGGGGGGGGGGCAAGGGCTCCCCAAGGCGCTGATGCACAGTAGTCAGGCGACCGCCGCAGCCGTCCCCCCTCTCTCGGGACACCGCCACCGAGCCCCTAGTTTCCGATCAGAGCCCCGCTTCCGGCCTTGATGCGGCACCGGACAGCGTGGGACCGCTCCCAAATCGCCGTACGGGGTCCCTCAGTGCGTCACCGAGTACCCACAGTCAGTCCTCCTCACTAAGCCGCAGCAGCGGCGACAGCGCTCTCGTCTCAGGCTTCTGAAATCCCAGGCCACAGGGATGAGGCCACGCCTGCGTAGGTTCTCTCGTGCCGGCAGGCCGCCACCCGAGGCCCCGGCTCTGCCGCCTCCTGTAGGCCGCTTACACGTTGTCTCATTGCATCTCGCAGTCACGCCCGCCACCAGGCGAATGTCGCTCGCAGCCGGTGCCCCCGTCACCCAGGTGCCGCCTCCGAGGGTATATTGCCGGTTTCCGCCAGGATTTATTCCAGGACAGTTGCGGGAGTGGGCTTCAGACACAGGAGCTGCAAGCCACGCCCCGTCAAACCATCTACATTTAAGCTGAACTCAATATGCTAACAATTGCCCCAGTATTTACAGTGTCACCAAATCTCCCTGGAACAAATATAGTTGCATCTTTTCCCTGGAAAAATTCATCACTGCCCAATACATTGCCATGGTGAAAATAAGACATATTTAGAGTGCGATATGGATTCTTAGTTGTACACTGAATATCCTCTACCATTGTTCAATGTTTTAGTTGCATATTTAGCCTTTGTTGTGTTGAGCTTTGGAGTTGACTGCATTCCTTGCCAGTTGCCAAAGATAAGGAAATGATCAGCATGAAGGAGAATATGACAAAGTTGGCTCGTTACAGTTCATCAGTGTCTCTATATATTTCCTGACCAGTGTATTTCTTGGAAGGTAGTGGTCGTCCAAATGCAAATCTTCATATGCTGTAATGTTTGGCATGGGACATATTAGAGAACATGTCTAGAAAAGAAATTGCCAGCTCATTTGTGGTAATATGTATTATTCAAGTTCACGAATATCTGCTAAATTGGTGCCTAGGATATTGCCAAATATTATCTGCTTGCGGAGCAGAGACTGACTTTGCCCGGTGTCTGCCCATCCATGATAATAAGTATCTGATGTGCATGTGTGTCTTAAGTGAAGACAGAAGCTAGGATTGGTACCTGAGGGCAACGTAATCTTGTTGTAGAGTGTGTAGTTGAGTAGAGTGAGAGTTTCGCAGTAGTGTGTATTTCACTACACGGTTCCGACTATCAAGATTGAAGGTGCTCTTCAAAATCATTAATTTATCAAAATCAGGAAAAAAAAGTGTGTATGGGATACATTTTGTTCGTCAGAAAAGGCAACCACTGCAGAGGGTACCTGCTGGTGGCAAAGAAGAAGGATCAAATATCTCATACTATGACATATTTTATTTGCTACGTTTGTATCATACGAGCGAGATCACCCCAAAACATCTGATATAATGGCAACGTATATTTAGCAAATAGATTTATGTGATAAAGCGGCTGCACCATTTTTACATAATTATGTACTTACTCTGGTTGCCATATAATACATCACCTACTGCATAACTTGCTTATTTCAACCAAAAAATGTTTCTAGCTCCAATTGATCAAATGTTTCTAAAAAAAAAAAGCCACACATGGTGGCACACATTGGAACCCATCACAAATGGCCACCTCTTTGTTGCTGATGATTGTCTTCAGTAGTTTAACTCTTATGAAGAATTTGAAATCTTTTATCCAGACAGCATTAACATCATAAAATGACAAAGTAATGAAATATTTCCACAACAAAATGCAGTGTATTGCATCTCATATTTTGAATGTACTTCCTGCTTAATAGAGTGAAGCCTGCTGCATAATGCACAATCCCCCATTGCTGCATGATTCCAATGGCCTTGCAAATATAGCCACAAATTCTCCAGATCCTTCTGTGCAGTCTGAGTGGGTTTCCAATATCTTAAAATCAACAGTGTTTCCAGAAATTGATTTTAGGTTTTAGCAAGTTCAGCTTGTGGGTTCAACAACTCTTCTAACAATAAGGCCACATTTGATTTCTCTGCCTCCATTAGTACTAATGAGAGTCTACATTTTGGCAACAACTTGCTAAATGTATAAATGTCCAAATGTTGTTCCAACTCTTTGATTTAAAGGTTCACTGCTAGCTTCCGTGTCCCCGCTTTGCATGGGATCTCTTTTTTTGGTATTCATTATTCTTTATTTTTGGCCAACTTGGGAATAGTTTACAGGGTGTAGGTCCAGATTTGCCAAGCCTTCATTGAGTGATAAGGCTTATGTAACTATAGGACATACAGCTAAAATGTACTGATTTATGTTTCATGTTAGTTGATGATGTCCTTGAGCATAGTCTTTCCCGTATCCTGTGGTCCATCAACTGCTTCTCTAGCTCACGTTTTCCAAGGGCTAGCACTAGAAAAGTATGACTTTCTCCCAAGTCAGTAACAGGAAGTTTCACAAGCAAATGCAGATAACTCCATGGCCCTTAGAAAACTTTTTTTTCAGAAAGTAATGATCAAGCATCAGCTCCGGGGCATTCCTCAAAACTACGTTTCTTATATCATGTATCACCTCATATATATTCAATGGTGAGCCCATATGCTCCATAACCAGGTGATACAAACTGTTGTATGTATTTGGCTTCAAATGCACAGAGTCTTTCTTGACGTATGAATGTGCTTGTTTTTAGTGAAGAGTGATTACTTGTGAGAGTTGTGAAAACGATAATTTATCTGAATACTAGAATTGTGTCCTATGACTCATAGGCCTTTGGAGCCACATCACACAGCTTTATTATGTATGTTCAACTTGGCTTTTCGGTTACATTCTTGTTTGAAAAGGTTGGTTTCAGGACTTTCAACCACACAAATAGGATTTGTCCCGATTTCTCTGTTATTTTATTATCTTCCGGAAATTGTCTGAGTGTTAGCCATTTTTTTGTTAAATATTTTTATTGACATTTAAACACTCGCAAAGCAGTACAATCAACGACTATCCCCCACCTGGGCATGTCAATATACAATTCCCATCGCATAAATTTCCCAGTTATGAGTCCACAGTGCATGGGGTAAATCGTTGCCCCCCCCAGCTACCCTGCAGGAGAACCCTTAGAGGCCCGCCACCCGGCGTACCCCCGTAGGCATATCATATACTCGCAGGGATGAGTGTTAGCCATGCTCGCTTTAGTATCCTGGGTCCTGCTGGCTCAGTGCCTGTGGCATAGGATCATAAATGAAATCCCGACCTTGCCTTGGAGCTAGTGAAGCACTTTAAATGCATGTTTGATGTGATCCCCCTTTTTCGGGTCCAGTGCATGTCTTTCCACCTGATTCCGCACTCATGGTCTGTTGATGAGCTTTTGAGCAGGTCTTTGTGGGTAACATTGCAGTTGTGCAACAAAACAAGGTAGATTGATACATCATTAAAAGCAGTCAGTTCAAAACTGTCTACGATCACAGGTTCAAAGGTCCACCTAGACCACCACCACGACAGCAAAATGAACTTGCTTGAAAATAGTCCTCTCTGAAAAACAAACAAGACCTAAATCCCAGCTTGCTGCAAAAGATGCAGATAAGGATACCAGAAAGTCGCCAGGACATCCCGCAAGGCTTTCTACACTAAAAACATTGGCAAATCTTCCAACCTGACAAGGGGTAATCTTAAACATTTTTGGTAACTTTTAGCTTTTATTAACTTTTACAGAATGCAAAATAACAAAGATATCAAACAAGGGGGCTAATCAAGATACACCCTATCCCACTTCTGCTTCACTGTCATCTAATACACATGATTACAATGGATATCAACAACAGATCAAAGAAAAGCTATTGTATCCTACTTCAGATAATGTAAGTTGTATGCGATATTTTCAATTAGTAGTTTTCAGGTGATCTTGACAAGTTTCAAAAATATGTCAAGCCCTATTGCCATTAAAACTATCTCCAGCATGTGCTTCACCATTATGAGGACCTCCTCAGTCAGGAAAATCTAACAAAGTGCAACAGCACTTGCCTTTTTTGACATTGTTTAATTATTTTATTTAGAAACAAAGTGAGACCAATCACATGATCCGGCTGGGTACATCACAATATCTTGGAACATAGCACTGTATCAGAGTGACATGATGTGACACGACACTCATAGAACAACTCTTAATCATTATGGGCAGAGCGGGGAGAGAGCAGTACAACAAACATATAGATGTCCAGCTGTAAAACAGGGTCAATAAAGGAAGCTAATGTATGCAATGTCCCCTTTCTGGTGTATATGACATGTATCGAAAGCAAAATAACTTCCATGGCATCTTCACCCTCTCCCTCCCCTCCACCAGTCTCCTTACCCACCAAGTACTGTTGATTTGGACCCCAGTAACCTCTTGGACAACTCTGAGGAGGAAGCAGATCACTATATATATCGGATTGCGTATTACAGTATATCATGTAGGTATGCCAGTCCTCTAGTTTCGGGGTGGGCCCCTAGCCCAGCGCATCGCCACACGGCGTTTAGCAAGAAGCAACCACATGGCAACAAGTCTCCTGACACTCTTATCCACCGCCCTGTCACCCCAGGAGAGAAAGCAGCTAATCGGGTTCCAGTTGAAATCCTAAAATACTGTCCAGCTCGTGAAAAATCTTTTTCCAGACACCTCCGGACAATATCACACAGTGTGCACAAACCCAGCCTCTTGCACACGACAGCGCTGACACTCCGCATTGTCACACAAGCCATATCTATGGAGTCTCTCTGGTATCTGCGATTTATATATTTATAGTTTATCAGTCGGTGCTTGCCGTTTAAAGAGATCCCCTTGATCTTAGTGCAGCAATACTGCCAAAATGTATCATCGATTAACCGGTCGAGGTCCCTCTGCCATTCCAGGCGCACCTTAAGCATAGCAGGCTTCCGGTGCAGTCGCAAATTACTTTTTCACTAATCATACAGGAGCATCTGTCTGTATGAAGTAAGAAAGTGCAGACATATCCGGGGGTTCCTGCATATAATCTCCCAGAAGGTCCTGCAATGTGTGCCGAGCTCTATAATATTGGAATCGAGTAAGCGCTGACGAGGCATGTGCCTTGTCTGTAATGGACTCCCAGCTATTTACCAATCTGTCTCAAAAACAATCTCCAATGTCTTAAGGACTTGCACCACACCTTTTCCAATTCTAATCGGGAACTAGGAGCACCATTATAGTGGCACATGCAGGGAATGTAACAAAGAGTCAGCTTGGATCAGTAATAAAGTCCGCCAAGCATGTGTTGGGGTGTTTAGTGAATCAAATATTTATTGGTGCCTCACTGGGTCACGTAATAGTGTTTGGGGGGGAACAGCCATTACAACGGGGTTATTACCACGCTGTGCAGTTACATCGCATGCGTTACAACGCATGCGATGTTACAACGCTATGCCATTACAACGCAAGTCTGTACATCGACTTGCGCTAGATGGCGTGCTGACATTAAAAATAGTGTAGTTTACTATCCCAACACCTTCCCTACTGTTAAGTGGACTGGAGTTGGAATAGTAAATTACACCTTTTTAATGTCAGCGCGCCATCTAGCGCAAGTCGATGTAAAGACTTGCGTTGTAATGGCATAGCGTTGTAACATCGCATGCGTTGTAACGCATGCGATGTAACTGCACGCGTGGTAAAAACCCGCGTTGTAATATCGTACATCCGTGTTTGGGGCAGAGTGTTAGCGTCTGATGCATCTTTCTCTTTATAGGAAAAGCACATACCTTCTGATCCAGACTGCTGCAAAATTGTGTACACCGAGCTGCACAAGAAAAACACTGACAGACTGCAGAGATATCAGAAAGAGATGACCAGAATGTGCAGTAAACTTCAAACATGTCTTAATAACATTCACTTCTATTGGGTCAATTTCCAGACAACATTCAGTATGCACACACCATATGCAAGCAAAGAACTGGGATATTTGTGGAACTGGCATTTGACTGATCCTCCAATAACTATTGTAGCAACATAAATGTAGAAGCAGCTGCTCAGAAAATCGGAGACCCGTGAGCCTGGAGTATCCCAATTCCTAACCCTGTGGTAAGAATGATGGAATGGATATCATCTTGATAGGAGTGTGGGGTCTCAGCTTGAACCAGGGTGGATTCTAACTACTTGTTACCATTTTTCTCAGATACTTCATTATGACCAATATAACTCTGAGGTGTCCACGTGGTGATATATAAATACAGTGAAGATGTTTAGATGGATTGTGCCTACACAGGTAAGCACTAGCGGACAAGAGAACAAAACTCACTTTCAAGAATATGGTTTTAGACCAGGGTGAATCAATAAAAACACTGGCTGATCAGTCGATTCTTAAAATCACTGGCAGCGCTATGCCTAATTTTAAAATTCCTGATTCAGTGCTGAGTGCCCAGATCCTCTTGCATTGCTCTTGTCCGTTTTAGGTCTTGCCTACGCAGTGCGCAAGCGCTGCTTTGGAGTGACCTTTTGGAATCACTCCGTACTTTTTTGGAAACACGTGCATGTACTGCACTGTTTCCAATGAGTGCTCATGCATGTATAGCGTTTCTCTTGTGTGAGCGAGCAGCGGCGCCATCTGTTTTCAATTATCACGCCTGCTGCTGCTCGCTCCCGCAAAGTAAACGCTGTACATGCCCTCAGCGTCTACAGGCATCCAGTTACTAATGAGTTTACAGCTTTCGTTACTTGTTTCCCACCCTTCTCCCTTGGGATGTCAATAATAGGTGCGCGTCTTTTATCTTGGTTGCTTCTTCTCAGCTCTCAAACACTTAAAATAGCATTTTAAGGTCAATTTCAAAGGCCTGTGATTGATTCCTTTTCCGGGTGTGGGCAGGGCTGCGTGTAGAATCGAAATGTTGACCTGGGTTCTTTCTCATTGAGGCCGGGGCGCTATATGCATCCACGAACTGCTGGGCGCTATTTTTTATTTTCGTTTGTTCTTTTCTTTCACATGTGTAAAAGTATGTAAGTGTGCAAGAGCACATGTACGTACATTTGCATGGTTGTGTGAGCCAGCAATCGTTTTTGCAGCTTTACAGCGTGATTCTACATATTTTGGGGTAAAAATGTTAGACTTATATATTTTCTGTGTTCTATCACACATGCACACAGGGACAATTTGGGTTTCTGAATTCATTTGTCGGGTGTTGTTGTATAGTGGCACCTGTCAGGAGGCCGATCCGATTTTTACCTACCTGTCTTTGAACCCCAGAGCTGTGTGTCTGCAAGTGTTTTTATCCCTTAACTTGCAGCTGAGCTGTCGTGTTTCTTCGAAGACACGTAAGGAGGTCAGGCAAAAACGGGCATAATGTCGCCTTTTACCCTCCGCCTCAGGGACATTGTGCCATGATAATGTTTTATATCATGCGTGGGTTTTTTTCAAGCAATTACTGAGCTGGACTTTTAGTGAGTGCGCAGGGGCGGCCCCACAGAGGCACAAAATTCTGATCTGTGGGGTGGGGGCACCCTTCGCCGAGACTTTACCGAAGTAACCCGTATTTTTATCAAAAACCAAAAAAAGGCTGTTTTCTTGTGAACATCACGATGGCAAAGAGCGAACCAGTGACTTCGAAAGCGAAAAGAGAGGAAACGTTTACATTAGATTTGTGAGATAGATGTATTCTATGAAAAATATGAGTTTAAATGTAATTTTCCAAAGCTTTCAAGACAGTTGGGGTACATTATTATGCAAACAACGCGTGATACTGTATGGCTGAAGTCATAAAGCTGTTGGACTGCATGCTTTTTTTTATTTCCCTTTTCAAAGTGTTGCCTAGGGAAGAAACACCATTCTAACACCCAGGTAAATATCTTAAAATACGCTATAATTTCTGTAAATTGATAGCTATATCAAATAAACCCATTTGCACCCCGCCCCCGTGAGCCAACCCTCCTTCTAAACAGCTGCTGTGAAGGGAACAAAACCCCTTGTTTTTATAAGATGTCTACAGGGATGTAGTTGAACGCGGAAAACATGCAAATAAAATCCCTTTTATCCGGATCATAAAACGCAACTTTTTCTTCATTTATCACCCCTGCTCCCCCAGTCAGATGCAGGGAATAAAACGCACTATTGCAGCCCGTGGCGGCGCAAGCTGTTTCTAATTACAAGGTTGGGGGGCTGTGGGAAGTCACCCTGGGAAGTCACCCTGGGATGGCTTTATCAAATTAACGCCGATGACGGATTTATAAGCGCTGCTGCGCTGCGGTCGATTTCCCACCGGGAAGGGTTGGTTGGGGGCAGATAGTGCAGCCCGCAGATCAACGGGAAGTGAATTCATTCATGCACTCGGGGCACTGCACAGCGCCGAGTGCATATAAAGCGCCTCACACCTGAGAGCACGATCGACACTGAGCTGGATAATAATAACTCAGGGGTAAGTTAATTTAGTTTGTGATGGGTGCTGTATCAATGGTCTATATAAATTGTTATGAATATTACGATTATTTTTATTGTATTTTTTGCAAACATTTAATGCATGTCGCAGAGCACACGACTCTCTTAAAGCAAACAGGCTCTGCATGAGTCACAGAGTTAGACCAGGAGACTTTCATACTTAAGCAGAGGTGACTTTCATATTTGTGCACAGGTGACTTTCATACTTGTGCACATTGTGCGAGTCGCAGAGTTCAATCAATCAAAATCACTTTATTCGCATTTTTCTGAATACATAAAAGTACAGACGTTAAAAATAACACCGTTCACAGTTTACAATAAAGTAGAAATGTAGGCAAATTGATTGAATGTTAAACTGTTAAACAAGCATTGGCATAGCAAATAGGTCTCGCCCTTGGGACCTTATAAGTGTTTAACCATGCAACAGTTCATGTTGTTGCACCAAGGATATTGTGCTGCATAACTAAATTCTTATAAGGTCCCAAAAGCGAGACCTATTGGCTATGCCAATGCTTGTTTTAGTCTATTTTGTTTTATATTCTATCATGAATCAATAAATACTTTGTTGTCCGCCTGATCCTAGGTCCTTGGGTTCAGAAGCAGTGGTATTTATGCATTGCCCTGTGGAACCATGGCATACAACTCACACAACCTAGCATCAGTTCTCCTCATTTTGTTCCTTACTCTGACGATAGTCATTTCTCCCTTTCCTTCACTGTTTTTTAAATTGTATTAACTTCTTCCATGTGATAGACAATCTGCACAAAGCCCTTTTTAGGTCAAGCCTAGCGCAGCGCGCATGCGCTGCTCTATGGGGAGGCCTCTTAGAATCACTCCAGACTTTCTCCAAACTCGTCCATGTGGTTTTTCAAGTTCCACACATTCTATTGACCTTTGTGTGTGACTTGCAAAAATGAAAGCACGCAATTGGCCAAAGGCGGGTGCATGTCCCACCTTTTCTGTAAATGTTCACTCCCACGGCCTTTGGGTCTCGAGAGCGAGCAGCAGCACTTTAGAGTGCTAGCTGCATTCCTTACATTCTTTGCAGTGCACGTGCGCACCACTCGCGGTCTTGTCTTTCTCGCGGTCTTCACACAAGCGGGCTTTATCTTCCTCTTGCAATCTGCTCTTTTACTGCCGAGGAATTGTGACTGAGTGCACCTTTATCGCAGCTTATCGGTCTCTTGACAGCAACCAGCTGCATTGCTCAAGCCGGAGGTGGCCTTTGTTAGAGCCCTCTGGGCACAGGAAAACTGAAAATACACACATCGTCATTATCAATGCGAGACGCAAAGAACAGACGTGCGTAGGAGGGTAGAAACACGCAACCTTTCCATTTTTCCCAGACTTAAATTGATCTCTAGAATCAAGAATACCAACGTGCATGCAAGAGAACATTTTAGAACGCTTCTTGCCACTGTTCGTTCTCACTAACCGACGTCGTTTGAATGGTTGTCTGTTGTCAGGGTCTCGTGGCGGCCTCTGGGGAGCGGTTCTCCCAGTCACCTTCCCACAGTCACTTATAACATTGACGCATGCACACAAGGTTGAAGTTTACGTTGCAGCCGGCCGTGGTGGCGTTGTTCCTCAGCCCTGGTGTAAGGACATGCCTCAGCATAGCAGTGGGTTTATTTTTACGTGCAAGTGTCTTCCGGGGTGTAAATCACAAGCTTGCACGCGGTACACACTGCTCGGAGTTATCTGGGGTCTGCAAGCTGTTGTATTAATAAAATCTGCTGCATTTTCTTTTTATAAAAACATAAAGGGCAGTTTGGTCGTAAAATGTCCTGGGCCTTTCTCTCTTGTCAGTCGGGCAGTCTCATTATGCGGCTAAAATTAGGGCTGAAGTCACTCACTTCTTACTCCTCTATTTTTAAACTCTTTTAGCACATGCATGTGCGCATGAAGTATGCATCTGGGACCCTGTTTACTCACTTAACCATTTAATCATTTAACCATTTAATCATGCCTTTATTAAATAAATGGGCGGGGTTCTTTTATAGGTCCATACCAAGATGACACAACAGGCCTTCTCTCGCTTAGTCACCAGACTACTGAACAAGAGCACCGAATGCATAAGAACCAGCCCATCTCTTCCTGGCATACTGAAAAAATCTAGAAGCACAACTTTTCAGGTTTTTCTGTTTCTACAGTTGTTTCCCTACCAGGAGGAGCCAGGTACTAATTATGCAAGTGGCACAGATATACAGTTGGAAAGTTAATGTTAATTGTTCTATATCATTGAAATGCTCTATATAACACGCATGGTACCTCAGCGGCTAGGGCTACATTCAATAAATAAAGGAAATTGTGTTTGACCTTGATCCAGAACTTACATTATGCTTGTTTCTATAATCGGTGGTTATAGTGAAAATGGGCACGGATCTTGACCGAAGTTGTGTTTGCAAAGTGCTGTGCACCAGGACGAGCAGGCCCATCTTTATTGCTGGTGGCGCCCAGAGTTACAATCTTTTTGCTGCCCCATCCACCCCCCATGACCTCCTTCTCAACTGATTCCCTCACTACCACCCTCCAACAGTGCCCCTCATCTCTTCCTAGCCCCTCTCTCACATTCATGTATTTGTTAGCACTACTCATAATAGTTTTGGGTGTCAGAGCACATTAAATCACACACATTATATAGAGACAATGAATCATACATGTCTAAATCAGTCTATGGGAAATGTTACATAAAACAATTTATAACCTTCTAACCTATACTGTGCAGTTTGAATGCAGCTCTTTGAAGACAGTTCATAGGTCACTGGGCTATATTACGATTGTAATTTCTAAACTAAAAGTTAAAAAAAGATCTCTGTGACAAAAGCAGTAGCCCACTGAGCTATCCACAAAAAATACAGCTGTGTGATCTGCATGTTACACGTTCTTTGCAGCAGGTATATCAACCGTCTGTGCTACTTTATGTCAGACTGCCACTAGACAAAACTACATCTCTCTCCAGTAA